>NC_142651.1:70084375-70713750 GCF_055504915.1 Nelumbo nucifera
TATCAGTGGAGCAGATCTTGGGGAAACCCTATGGGCTACTTTGGTTTTGTCACGTGAAATGCAAAAGCCTGTTGTATTGTTGTATCTTGTTGACTTAGTCCTATTTTTACTCTTGTGGGTGATTTGATGAAATTTTGCTTTTGATTGAGTGAAATTTTATTTTATCTTTTGATTTAATAAAATTTGTTAACTGTTGTATCTGTACTTATCTTTTGATTTAATGAAATTTTATTTTATTTTACTATCAAAGGAAATCTCAGTCACAATAGTGTTACCTTGTATGTGGCATGGGTGCCTATTAACCAGGTCTTCATGAGTGTTCAGCATGCCACCCTCTAAAGGTCATGACAGTGGGAGGTGATAAAGAAATATCAAACTGTTTCTTTACTGGAAATGGCCTTTCTTGTGATACCTTGCCTGCTTGGGCCAAGTGCCAGAATCATTTGATGATTTAATCTTGGAACATCACCATGATTTTATTAGAAACATTGTGCCAATTGTCAAGTTTCAGCAGTGCCCAATTACAGGCAGTCTGGACACCACCTCCAGAAGATTTTATTAAACTGAACTTCAATAGGAGCGGTCAGGGTAATCTAGAACTGTCAAGTATAGGAGGGGTTCTGAGAAATGAAGAGAGCAATATCATATCCTTGTTCTCAGGCCAGGTGGGAATAGGTGATTCTTTCTACAAGGCTGAGTTAATAGTTGCATTACAAGCTATCCAGATTTCTAACCAAATTGGGGTGGAAAATTTACTAGTTGAAGGGAGACTTAAAGGTGGTTGTGGGATGGCTGTTGGATCCAGATTCTGTCATTTGGAGTTACAGGGACATCACAAAAAAGTGAAATGGTTAACAAAGCACATGGCAATTAGAATCCAATGGCTGGGCAGGTTGCCAAATGCAATGGCTGATTTTCTTGCTAAGCAAGGGGCTTCTCGGGAATCATAATATTGGGCTGCTTTGTAATTTTAGTTTTTGAAAACCTGTAATCACTATTAAAGGTGTGGTCGCATCTTGCACCTCCCCTACAGATGCTTGTAAATGTTGCATCTTCTTGATTAATGAAATTATCATTCAAATAATTCAAGATTTGTAGGTTTCTTGGAGCGATTAACTGATCAGGATATGCAGTCAGACGTAAGAGAAATAGAGATGGAGTGCTTCATGTCATTGAACAAGCGGAAGGAGATTGTGCTGGAGAAAAAAGAGATTTTGCTGAAAGAAATAGGTGGGAGCCCTACAATCTAAATCAAAGAAGATAAATGTTCAACAGTGATAATTAGAAGAGAAGCTTTAGGTTGGTTTAAGGGCTTCATAGATGGAACAATCTTTGCTATCTCCAAGCCAGGATGGAAAGGGGAACTAATGGTGGAAGTGAGGAAGTTCACAGTGGAGAAGAAAAATAGCAGTAGAGGTTTATTCATTGAGTTGAATGAAAAATTTGGGAATGGAAGATGGCAGATGGTCTGTTTTCTAGAGGGGAGAGGAAAACAGGGATGGGTGAAGATTGTAGAAGCTTTGGAAGAGTTCGAGCATAGAAGATGGCTGGTGGAAAAGAGGTTGAAAACTCCAATAGTCCCAGGGGAAGGTTCTGAGAAGAGACAGGAAGAGGAAACACAAGTAATGGACGAGAAAGCGCAAGCGATGAGAGGCTTATGCGGATTCTCTCTGCTGTTGAAGCTTCTGTTGGAAGGTAATGAGATTGTGTGGCAAAAAAGTAAGGTGGTGAGAGCGACCAGGAAAATGGAAGATTGGAAAGGGTTTTTGGAAGATATTATGAGGGCTTTTCCTAGCAAAGAGGAGGCAGTCCTGGCACCATTTTAGGGCAATGCAGCTATCATTGATATGGGTGATCTTCAAGAGGAAATCCATAGTGTTAAAACAAGGTATGGATGAGCGGTAACAGAGAATTGGAGTCAGACCTGCAACGAAAAACAGATTGAAGAAGGTTCTCTTCGAATCAAAGTGTTTGGACTTCCCTTCAACCTCTGGACAGAGTAGGCCTTTAACCAAATTGTAGTAATCTGTGTTGGTGTCTTGGTAGCCTTATATCAGACCTTGTGCGGTGTGGCTTAAACTGGTAGGAGCTAAGCTGGAAATGGTGCCCTGATCTGCTGAGGTGTTTAACAGTGGTAGGTGGTGGAGGTTCTGGATCACATTGGGAGAGGAAGCATTGATGTGGGAAGAAGGGAGGAAGATGGGGGATGGAGATGATGTGGCTGGGTGGGAGCCATATGGAAGAAGGGAGGTTGGATTGGAACTAAATAGGGATAGACTGAAACTGAATGAGGAAGGCGAAACATCAAGAGGAGGATTTGTAGGCTCCAACTTTCTATATAAGGAATCATTTTCAAATTGTTTTGAATATAATCGATCAGAGGAGGCTGGTTTAAAATCTTTCTACATGGAAGCTCTTAAGAAAGGAATCTACACAGGTGAGAGAAAAGGTCCCATAAGGTCAGACTCGTGGGTCCAACTGGCTAATGCAATTGAATCAGTAAAATCCAAGCGAAATGTGCATGTAACTTAATTGAGGCCAGACCACTTGGCTCAACCGAACTAGGTGACTGCACCATGTGACCTCTCAATGGTCTCTGGTAGAGGTGGGAAGGGGCAAAGGGGTTTGTGGGGGACGATAAGAAAGGTCTATCATTACCCCCCTCGATGGTGAATAAGGAGCATGGATTGAAAGCTGAATCTTGGCAATGGATGAAACATTAACCCACTCAACAAGACAAACCCAGTCCTAGATATTCTAGGCATAAGGAAGATTGCAAAGATGTGGAAGGTGATGGGGACTGGATCAATTGCGAGAATATTGAAGAAGGCTCCTCAATGATGAATCAATTATAGGCAGTGTTGATGGAGTGGTCCAAGTTTTTTTTATTTTTTTTTGGAACAGGAGGGCCACTACCATTTAACTTCTCTTTCTCTCAATGGAGCAAGAGTTAATTGTTCACAGGAGTCACAGGAGGAAGTACCGTGTTCATGGGAGCGTGAAGTAGAGAGTGCAAGGGGTGAGTGATCTACAGGTAGACTTGATGGCGGGTGTAGAGAGAAAAAATGAGATTCAACTTGAAACAGACAAGGGTGAAAATAGTAGAAGTCAAATGAAGCAGAGGCAAAGCTTGGAGTTTGGATTTGCTTCTCACAAAGTGCTCCTCACACCAACCTCACAAACACTTGGAGCCACATATCTGAAACATCATCTCCCAATGCACAACTGCAACGTGCTGTGAGGTTGGTCTGAGGTGTGCTCTGTGAGGAGAAAATTTGAATTCCAAAGCTTGAACCAAGATAAGGATCATTCATAGATCAATGACAAGTACAGGGTGCCCAATTGCTGGAAACTCAGTTGTACCATATAGTTTCCACTGAAGCTCAGGTTGGGGCAGCAAGGCCAAGCTCGACACAAGATAATGCAACCTAGATTACCTCTCAAAATGCCCAGATTCTTCTCTTGAGGGAAGGGTATGGTAATCTGGAAGAGGGAAAGGGCGAGGGTGGGGAACCTCTGCTTTCATTGCTTGTTTGCTGGACCAAAACCGGTAACCTTGATAACCCTGTCAATTTGGTTTTTGGTACTAACATTGGTTTTGTTTCTTTGGTAGTCGCTCCGACACCCAGCCATGACTTTGACTTGGCCCCCAATTTGGAAGATTTGGATAATAAGAGACTAGGGGGAGGGTTTGAGGGAGATGAGGGGATAGTGCAAGAGCATAACAAGAAGCAGCAATTTGGGAGTACTGGGGGAAGTAGTCATGCCTATGGAGGGGTAGAAGGGGAAAATAAAGCAGAAATAGATAAGAGGACAAGTTAAAGGAGGGGGAAGATTGAATAGGATTAAGGAAAGAGGAAAGGGAGAAAGAATTTACTACGGAGAAGAAAGGCAACCCTGATGTTGACCCGGTAGAAGAGCTAACCGTTAGAATGGCGCCTTAAGATGGACAATTTGAAGGCACTTAAATCCCATGTACAAGCAACCGCCTGCATGTAACTTTTAAATTGCACCTGTCCGATCAACATCCTGTGGGCATAATCCCTTTTTAGAAGTAGACATCTGAGCTACATCTTTCTTCACTTCAGGCCTCTTCGTTTCCTTTTTCGTGTTACCCAAATTACTAGTCTGCTTGTAATCTCGAGGCCTGCCATGTGCACTTCTGTCTTTCTTCACAGAGTCAGCTTCCCTGCCGGCAACTCCTTCCTTCCACCATCGAGCTTCAATGGAGGAGGCAATCCACACTTTGAAGGCAATCCCATCAGAGAAAACTTCTATCATTCTTGGTATCAGTTCTGGCTTTGCCCCCACCAGCTTTAGTCTAACTGCTCAAAGATCGTTGGCATCAAACGAAACCATTTCTCGTCCACAGAGCTTTGAAATCTTGCTAAAGACATTCTCTGACCAGAGATGGAATGGAAGTCCCAAACCTCTCAGGTCAACAACACCCTTTGTACACTGACAAAACCATTTCTCGCCCACAGAACTTTGAAATCTTGCTAAAGACATTCTCTGACCAGAGATGGAATGGAAGTTCCAAAACTCTCAGGTCAACACCCTTTGTACACTCTACCAAATTTTCATTACTAGTGAAGGCCCATTGGTGTATTGTGATCAAGCCTAGCTCTGTCTTCCACCGGGTAATGTGAGAGGATGGGCAATGCCTTGTTATCCTCAAAAGCAACAATCTCCAGTTCTCCTGAAGTTTTTAATACCCCTTTGATATCTTCCATCAACCTGTTCCAGTCATTAATTTTTCTTTCACAGATAGTACAAATCTACCTCACCATAATTCTTCTGGACCATGAATCCAAGCTTCGGCTGCATTACTCTGAGAGTATACTGCACATCTTCTTCACTAGCCGCTTGTATCTTTGAGTTTTCAATGGCCTTCTTAAAATTCAACTTCATCTTCAATTGTCCTCTTCACAGGTTCCTCGGTTTTTTAAGCAATGTTAACTTACATTACGAGTATTCCTGTGCTCCTGCTAGTTGCAACCAAGCAGAGGCTTTCCTTCCTTCCGGAAAACTGGTGAACTGTCTTAGTCCTTCTCTATAATACTCATAAACCCCAATGAACCACTTGTTCCTCTCCTCTCTGCTACATTTCCTACCTTCTTCAATATGACAATGTTTCCATTCTTTTTCTGGTTCTAATCCTTTTGCTCCTTCCAACGCTTCTTGAAACCATGAAACTGCCTTACCCGCGAGTATCAGAGACACTTTCCTCAACTCTACAATCTTCAATGCTGCCATTTTCTTATCTAGACCTCCTCCAGTACGAAAGTTTTAGCCTCAATCTTCAAGACCTTTCTCCAACCCTTTGCTGGCGTAAATGCTGCCATCATCTGGAAATATCTTGGGTGAATCATTTGCATTTTATGAAATTGAGAAGATATGTTATGTGCCACCATTCTATATAGCATTTCACTAGTTGATTTTCTTGACTGAATCATTCCCGGGAAGTGTGCATCGTGGTTTGATGGGGATAATTTGGAGCTGGAAATTTTGTGAAGAGAAAGTTTATGTGACAATCTGAGAGCAGATTGATGGCACTATATTCTGGTCCCATAGGTGTGGGAGACTCTCTGAGAGCTGAAATTATGGCTCTACTACAAGGCTTGAGATTGGCAAAGCAATGGAGATTTCAGAACTTTGAGGTGGAGGGAGATTCTAAACTGTTAATAGGATGGCTGCAGACAAAAAGTCTGGGTGTATGTACTTTCAGACAACAGATAAGGGGAATACTGTGCTTAGCAAGGGAGGCTGGGGTAATCTTCAAATGGGTAAGGAAATCAGCCAACTCTGTGGCTGATGGTTTGGCAAAACAGGGGGCCTTCAGGGAGAACTGTTTTTTGGCCTGTATTGTATCTTTCTAATTTCATTGAGGTCAACACTAATTTTCTGAGTGGTTGACAAATGATGATTAATTACTATTTTTAATGAGCCACCGTTTCCAATAAAAAAGTTTATGCGACAATCCATATTGATAAAAATAGGCTTCTCTATTTTGTTGATTGACATATAAAAGCCCAATAAACGTAGATAACATGTAAAAGGAATCAACTGACATTTGATCAAAAAATAAAAAGGAATAGAAAAGGCATTAATTGGCATTACCCCCATCTGACATTAGATGGTATCTCAGGCTGTTCCCAAGTTGAATTAAAAGGAGGAAAAGAGAAAAAAGAAATATCAAACTACCTCCTAAGTAATAACAGATGACATTTTAAATACAAAGCTTTGAACTCTTTCAAAGTCTCCTAAGTAATAAACCTTGACCTTTGTGCAATTGCTTTGAACTCTTTCAGATTGAATTCTGCCCTTAAGAATTTCTTTGTCAAATTACTATGTAACATTTTAGTCAAAGCATTGCTCGAAGCCCAGGACCCTTATGCATGGAGGTTAAGCATTTTGCTTAGTGGTGTGAGCAGTTAAAAAAGTAATCACCTGAAGAACACTTGGTAAAACTTCTTTGTTTCCTTTTGTTTTTAATTTCTTTATTTTTAAGCTACCTGCTATTATCCTTTTCAGATTGTGCTTACTAGGTTTGATTTGTAATGTGACTTAAGATCCATGCGACTTAGAGATGGATTTATTATTGCAGGTTGCTGCTGGAATTGCTGTCCGATGCCTGGGTTATACACCTGGACTTTTTATTGTTGGGCTGATTGCCATTTTAACTTTGTGGATGTTTGGTAACTTATGGATAACAGGGATATTGTTTATAATTGCAGGTATGTCATTATCTTCTTCCCCACTGACATTGGATTCCAGACAAACATTTCATATTGGTTAATTCAATTTTGATAACTATCAGTACTTCTTTATTCTGAACCTGCAGTCAATGATAATGAGGTTACTTTATAGATCACAGAGTATCATGTGGCCATTGGGATGGCAGTGAATGACCAATGGATTTGATTTCTATATATTATTTCTTTATAATAAAAAGCATATCTACCTGGTCATACAATTGCTATCTTCCATTCTATAAAATTTCCTTGCGCTATTTGGCCTTTAATAATTAATTTTCTATGGTTTTAATAGTTGTGGTTGTCCTTGGAAGAAATTTGTTTCTTTTATTGGTAGTAAATATTCTCTTCCATAAAAGATTCCTATGTGAAATTCATCAAATGATGAGTCAATCCCTTCTGATATGGCTTGTTTTTGTACTTGTTGGCCTTTTGTGTTTTGACCTCTCATTGATAGCAGACTCTTACCATGTTGATGGTGTATCCTTTTCTTGGGTTCCTTCTTTTAGAAGGAACTTTAATGATTGGTGGACCCAGCAAGTGACTGACCTGCTAGCTTTGCTACAGAATCTCTAGTAGGTCGAGGCAGACTAGATGATGTAGGACCAGCAATTCCAGTCCTATGAGAGTGTTGAATGATCTTCCTTGAGCAGAAATTTATGGCTGTTGATGGCTGTAATAGTGTAATGGTTTCTTGAAGGAATAAGAAAGGAAATGGAGAGAGAAAGGAAAGAAAATACTCGAAATCACTCATGGGGTACCTAGAATCACTCAAGGGTATGGTAATGACTCACTATAACTAGCATAAGCTTAAGAATACTCAATAAACTTCATTGATCTTTGTGTAAAACGTCCATATGTATTTATAGACTTCAAACTCATAATAATTCTAGGAGTCAAACTGTTTTTGTTTTTTGATAATTGAAATATGATTTTATTTGCAGCATATGAGAACTATTGCAAGCATCCCAAGGAGAGGCACGAGATGCGACCTCTCCTTACAAAAGAAGATTACATTTTAACCACTAGAAAACAGATTACTAAAGTGTTTTGAACAAGAGAAGAGGAGAAAATGAGAGAAGAATAGAGAAGAGAATAAGAAAATGGGGTGGCAATCTACTTCTGTCTAGCTCAGGATGGAATTTAAATGTAACTTAAAACATGAGAAGTTACAAGGTTGCCCTTCATTAGGTGGGCTAGACATAAGTAGATTTAAGAAATGAGTAACTTGGGCCCAAAAAGATATAAACTGAAGTAACAGTCCCACCCATGCAACATTAAGATTTACAACATTCCCCCTCAAGTTGAACATAGATATACATCATGCTTAACTTTCCCAACAACTCATGAAATCTTGATTTAGGCAATCCTTTTGTAAACACTTCAGTAAGTTGCTTTGCAGTAGGCAAATAAGGAATGCATATATCACAAGAAGTGATCATTTCCCAAGCAAAATGTCTAGCAATTTCAATGTGCTTGGTTTTATCATGTTGGACAAGGTTATTGGCAATTTTGATGGCAACCTGATTGTGTAGTACTTAAAGGGCCATCAATTTGAATTTTTTGACTCCTTGAGTAGAATCCGGAACCACAAAAGTTCTGCTAGGCCATGGGCCATGGACCTATACTTTGCGTCTGCACTGGGTCTCGCCACAACTGTTTGCTTCTTGCTTCTCCAACTAACTAGATTACCAACAAGGGTACATTATCCTATTGTAGATCTTCTCTCCCCAATAGGCCTTGCCCAATCAAAATCTGTAAAGCTTTCTATAACCATTTTATTATGTTTCTTGAATAACAGTCCCTTTCTTGGACATGACTTGAGATATCTCAGAATTCTTTCTACTGTTATCATGTGAGAGATTTTGGGAGCATGCATGTATTGACTCACAATGTGAACATCAAAAGTAATACCCGACCTAGTAAGGGATAAATACAGAAGTTCACCTACTAGGCATTGATACCTCTCTGTCAGTGAGCAACTCATCTTCTTCACCTTCTTGCAATCCATGTTTCTATTCAATTGGAGTGTCAATAGGTCTACTCCCCAACTTTCCCGTTTCTTTCAGTATATCAAAGCATATTTCTGTTGGCATATATAAATCCCTTCCTTAGATCTAGCAACTTCTATTCCAAGGAAGTATCTTAGAGGGCCAAGGTCCTTGATTTCAAATTTGATGCTAGGAAATCCTTTTTATGTTTGAATCTCCTTTGTTAGTGATTTACAAGGCTGGCCTTAGGTGCGCCAAGGCGCACAGGTGAGTTGCAGTTTAGGGTGTGCGCCAAGGCGCACAGGTGAGTTGCAGTTTAGGGTATGCCTAGGTCCTAGGCACAGCCCTTTCAAAAGGCGCATGGCTAGTGTGCCTGATATGCCTTGTGCCTCAGCCCAGGCGTGCACCTTTTTAAAATTTTACGCTTTTTTGCCCTTTTGGACCTAGCAGCTGGGCTGGGGTCTCCGCTCCCGGACCCCCTGTTTGTTAATGTTGTTCATTCATTCATTTTAATAAAATATCTTCTTAAAAGGCAATTAAAGTTTTTTTTGAGGAAAGTTAAACCAAATTTCATTAAAGCAAGAAAAGTACATGAGAAGATGTACATAGCAGGGGTAGAACCCCAAAGCTTATAGAGGAGGAATTCTATCACTATACAGTTCTTCCAGAAATACACCCCATTTGGCTAAACCATCTGCTATGTGATTTAGTTCCCCAGGAGTCCAAGTTAGTCTTGCATTTAGGCAGTTCAGGGAGTCCATAGACTCTGCCAAGTATCTCCAAGGTCCCCCTCCTTTTCCTTTAACCATTTTATGGTATTTGCTGAGTTCCCTGCAATTATTAAGTTCTGAATTCCTAGATTTTTCAGTATTCTGATTCCTGTAAGAGCTGCCACTACTTCAGCTTTTGTAGATCAGCCAAACCAATTGGACTACTCAAAGTCCAGCAAGTATTTTACCCCTTTCATCCCTTAAACAACCTCCAATGCCAGCTAAACTAGGTTTGCCTGAAGGTGCTTCCATCAAAGTTTAGGGTCAACACACCTTCATTGGAAACAAGTGGATGTCTCAGGCTTGCTTGTTGAGGATGTGAGAGAAACAGAAAAGTGTGAGCATCTCAGTTGAGGTCATTGATTGAAAGACCTCTGAAGTCTGAACAGATCCGAGTTGACAGCCCAGAGGTTACAAGAAATGATGTCTGAAATCAGCTCTTCAATAGGCCTGCATTTATCGTCAAACAGGCATTTTGTTTCTTTCCTCCCAAACTCCCCACAATACTGCATGTGGTTTTGCTATAAACTTTGCCTCTTCTGCTTAGTCCTGTACCTTGCCATTGATGCACAGAATCCAAAATATGCTTTGAGAATACCCAACTGTAACCGGTCAGAACTCAGATTCAAGAAATGGGACCAAATCTTTTGAGTAAACTTACAGTGAAGAAGAATGTGATCAGCTGATTCACCTTCATTTAGGCATAAAAAGCAAGCATGGGGAAAGAGTCTTCCCAAGTTCTTCTGAAGGAGGTCACAGGTGTTTATTCTTTGAAGACAAGCTTCCCAGAGAAAGAAACAGACTCTTGAAGGAATATGGCTGCACCAGACTTTCTTGAAGGGGAAGGAAGAGCTTTGTTCACTTGCAGTTAGAGCCTTGAACATAGACTTAGAAGAGAATTCACCTATTGGGTGGAGGATCCAAATTTGGGTGTCAAAGGAGGAGGGGAAGATGTAGACTTTTTTAAGGGTCTGTAAAAGAGCAATCAGGTCAGAAATCTCCAGGTCCCTTAGGGGTTCTATGGTGTAGGTTCAAGCTGTTTTCAGCAGTTAGGTTCGGAAGGCAGGAAGAAACAGTGGCTTCTCGGTCTAAAGAAAGGTTGAAGAGTTTGGGAAAAGATGCAGCCAGGGTAGAGTCTCCCCACCACAGGTCTTTCCAGAATTTTATTTTAGATCCATTCCCCACTTTATATCTAATAAAAGGAAAAAAAAAGTGTGAGTGGAGACTATACCTTTCCAGGGTTTGTTGACTTTGTTCTGTTCAAAAGGAGATTGCTATCCCACCCTTTGCGTTTGACCCATATTTTTTGGAGATGACAGCAACCCAGAGAGTGTTAGATTCTTTAGGGGGATCTCCAAAGCCATTTACCCAAGAGAGAGGTATTTTTCTCTTTCAAACGCCCACGTCCCAATCCTTCTTCCTTTTTTTGGCTTGCAAACTTGTTCCGAACTTACCAAGTGATTTCCTTTCTTCCCTCCTCCTTCCCAAAGGAAGTTCCTTTGAAGTTTTTCAATCAAATATCTTGCTTTGGTCGGACCCGGAAGACTGAAAGAAAGTAAACTGGCAAATTTGCTAAGGAGGCCTTTAATAAAGTAAGTCTTCCCCCTTTTGAGAGGTAGTTTTTCTTCCAAGAAGCTAACTTCTTTTCAAAATTTTCCACTACTGGTCCCCAAAAGTTTAAGGATTTTGGATTCCCTCCAAGAGGCATCCCTAAGTCGGATAAAGGCAGATTCTCCACTTACAGCCCAACAGATTTTTGAAGTTTTCAAGGAGATCCTCTTCTATTGAATTTATGGCTGCTGTTACCACTTTTACTGAAATTAACCCTCAAGCCAGTAATTAGTTCAAAGCATTCAATAACCCTCTTCATGTTTGAAATATGTGCTAAGGATGCATCCAAAAACGAGATGATATTGTTAGCAAACTGTAAGTGGGAGATGTGGATCAAGTCTCTCCCCACTTCAAAACCTTTCACCAGATTTAGAAGAATGACCTTGTCAAAAAGATGATTGAAAATGTCCATCACCAATGCGAAGAGAAAAGGGGAGAGTGGGCAACCTTGTCTGAGTCCCCAGCTGGCTCTGAAGTAGCCCTTGGGCTCTCCATTTATCAGAACTGAAAACCAGGAATGACTAATACAGCCTTTAATCCACCTGATCCATTTACTACCCAAACCTCTTTGCTTCAAACAGTCTAAAATGCAGCCCCAATCCACTTTGTCACAAGGTTTTTCAAGATCAACCTTAACTAGGGCCCCTGGTTTCCTTGAGATTTTTCTATCTTCCACACATTCATTTGCAATTAGAATGCTGTCCATGATTTGTCTTCCTTCAATGAAAGTGAATTGACTTGGAGAAATCAGATCACCCAGGACTTCTTTTAACCTTCTTGCTAACACCTTTTCTAAGATTTTATATGTGCTCCCTACCAAACTTATTGGTTTGTAGTCCTTTACTTCCAAGGCTCCCCCTTTCTTCAGGATGAGGCAACGAAAAGTTGAGATTATGCCTTTATTGACAATGTCAGAAGAATGAAATTCCCTGAAAAATCTATTAGATCTTCTTTTACAATTTCCCAACACTTTTGGAAGAAAAATAAGGGAAATCCATCTGGTCCAGGAGCCCTATCTCCACCCATACTATACACTGTTCTTTAATTTCTCCCTCTTCAAAGCCATCTCACTTTGATTCAGAGACCTCCTCGGGATTCTTCCCTTCCCTTTGATTCACTTTCAGCTTAGAGATGAAAATTTTCCTGCGCCTTCCCGAGGCATACTTGTGGAAGAATTTGGAATTGTTATCTCCTTCCTTCAGCCATCTCACTCTCAATCTTTGCCTCCAATTAGTTTCTTCTCTTCTGACCACCTCCCATAGTTTTCTCAAATCAGCTCTTATACCTCTGCTTGGGTCATCTAAGATGCCGTTTTGCTCTCTTCTATCTAACTCTTCTAGTTCCAACAGAATTCTTTTCTTCTCATCTTCAAATGCTTTGAATTCCTCTCTTCCCCAAGATTTGAGTTTTTTTTTTTTCTTTAGATGTTTTAATTTCTGTAACAGCTTGAAACCCACCCATCCTACTTTGCATTCTTCCCACCAATCTGCTACCTTCTTGTTAAAATCTTTGTGTAGAGTCCAAAACTTTTCCAATCTGAAAGTGGTCTTTCCCTTGATAATCTGGTCAATGTTCAACAATATTGGCCAGTAATCTGAACTGCACTGAGGGTGTAATTCCTGGAAAAGATTGGGAAATATCTCCAACCAATCCTGAGATGGAAGAAATCTGTCTAGTCTGCAACTTATAGCATTTTCTTGCATGTAAAACTCACAATCTCTTTTTTATGTGAGAATTAAGAATTTAAGACCCTAACATGGACTTTTTTGGGCTTTGCCTCGAGGGGCGTGGTACAAAGGCGGCTTGTAGAATCAGGAATGCAATATGTTTTACATCACTTTAGCTACTTGAAGTAATGCAATTGAGGAAAAAAAGAGATTGTGGGTTTCACATACTTGAAAATGCTTTATATGTTTGATTTTATTTTTAAATTTTCATTTAAATATGCTTTACATGTTATGTTTATGTATTTTAATTTTAAATAATAGGTTTTTTAAAAAATTATTTTAAAATTTAAGTTTATATTTTTTATTAATATTATGTTTAATATATATATTTTATTTTTTGGCATTTTTTTGAATTTTTGACACTTTTTTTTTTAATTTTTAGCATTTTTTTGTATGTTTGTGCCTTTCTTGAAAAAGGTGTGCATCTCGCCTTGTGCTCAAATTGCCCCTTGCACTTTTTTGCGCCTTGTGCTTTTAAAACACTGGATCCTTGTGATCACCATATCATCAACATACACAATCAAGGCAGTCAATTTGTCATCTTTCTTCTTATAGAATAAAGTATGGTCTGCATTACTTTGCATATACCCCACATTTTTCATAGCTTTGCATAGTCTCTCTAAGCCATACAAAGCTCTTCTTAACGTGCACACTTTTCCTTTCATGTCATACCTTGGAGGAGGATCCATATAAACTTCTTCCTGGAGATTTCCACTTAGAAATGCATTCTTGACATCAAGTTGATACAATTCCAAGAGAAGTTTACAACTAAAGAGAGAACCTGCATGGTATTCAACTTTGCAATAGGAGCAAATGTTTCCTTGTAATGAATGCTTTCTCTCTGAGTGAATCCCTTAGTAATTAGTCTTGCCTTGTAACTCTCCATTGACCAATCTGCCTTGTATTTTACTATGTAAACCCACTTGCAACCCACAATTTTCTTCCATGTGGTAGATCCACCAACTCCCATGTGCTAGCCTTCAAAAGTGCTTTCATTTCTTCATTCATTGCTTGTCTCTATTTGGGATAAAAAATAGCTTCTGAATATCTGGAAGGAATAGTAACAAAAGACAAAGTAGACACAAAGGTGTAATAGTTAGGAGAGAGATGGGAGTAATAAACAAACTTTGATATTGGGTGCGAAGTACATGAGCGAGTATGCTTTCGTAAAGTAATGGGTAAGTCCAAATCATATTAGAAACAATATCTTGACTGAGTTGGGAGCCACTCGATTGATAATGGACTTCATCTGGAGGACTCTGCCATGAAGTTGATAAGAAACCCTTTTCCTTTTTCTTTTATACACACATCTCCATTCCATCATTTCCATCATGCATAGTGGTCTGGGTTAGGAGCTGTAGAAGTCTTTTCATTGCAAGATGGATCATCGGTAGAAGGTGGAGAGGATGGAAGTGGGGAAATAGGGTGAGGCTGAGGCTAGAAAGGATTTACCTTAGAGGAAAACCTCTTCCACCCTACTAGTCTCCCTTTGAAGAGGATTTCAGGGGGGCTCAAAGAATGATTGGGAGCAAACCTCTTCCTCCCAGTGTGAGGATCAAGATACTTATAGTCCTTTTGAGTTGGAGAACAGCCAAGGAAAACACCATGACCAGCCTTGGGGACCAATTTTGTTCTCTTGGGACCTGTGAGATAGATAAAACACACATAGCCAAACACCTTGGGTGGTAGAGAAAACTCAATCTTATTAAGACATAGGACTGAAAATGGAGTCTTCATGCCCAACACCCTAGATGGCATCCTATTTATTAGATAAGAGGCAGTAAGCATTGCATGTGACCAAAACTTCTTTGGAACCTTGTGTTGGAACAATAAAGCACGAGTAGTTTCGAGTAAGTGGCGATTTTTCCTTTCTACAACTTTGTTTTATTGTGGAATATAGGTGTACAAAATGGTTGATTGAGGATTCCTTTGTCTTCAAGGAAGATATTCAAGGAACTCTCAAAATATTCAGTTGCATTGTCTGATCGAAACTGCTTTACTCCGTTTGATGGATTCTAATACTACTCCCTCGACTTCTTTTCATCTGCATCAGGTAACTCTTGCCACAACCTTCCATGTGTCTAATCATACTTCATAATCCCCTTGGATAATTGATTCTAGAGCCTTGAATCACATGATAAGTAAGTCCAATTTATTTTTCTATAATCTACTTTTTGGGAGGGATAAGGTGAGATTAGTTGATGGCTCATTCTCTACCATAATTCGTCAAGGAAGCTTCTCTCTCCTTTGGCCTTACGCTTTCTAATTTATTGCATGATCCCAAACTTCCTATAAACTTGTTTTCCATTAGTAGCATCACCAATTCGTTGAACTACTCAATACCTTTTTTTCCTTCTTGTGTGATATAGTATTTAGCTTCCAGGAAAATGATTGGTAGACCAGAAATATGCTCTCTTGTTTTCGTACTTATCTGAAGGGGGAACCATTTGAACACTCATTTGATTTATCATTGAGCTCACGGATGTGATGGGGAAGAGAGTGGGAGTGAAGAAGATTATAGTGGACATCAAGAAAGTTGGTAAGATGGAGGAGAGAATGAAGGTATTACATGCAAGCCTAATAGGCATGGTAGGAAAGGATGTGGAGACTGATAAGATTGAAATATGGGCAACATTAGAATGGGTAAGAGAGAAGGTGATAGGGGGGGATTCAAAAGTAGTTGTGGGTTGGTTGAAAAAGGGGGAAGGGGGTAATTTGGAAGCTAAGGAATGAACTCAGGCACTTCAAACAGCTTGCTAGAGATATGCTTATCGAGATAAGATGGATTAGAAGGTCTGCAAACAGCATGGTTGGCAACCTAGCTAAACAAGGAATTCAGAGACAATCCATGTTTTTGGCTCTTTTGTGATATTAGGACGGTTTTTTTTGGGTTTATTTTTTTTTCCTCACAACTTCTTGTTGTATTTATCTTCTCTAAATTAATGAATTAATTTTTCTGTTGCTGAGAAGATTGAGTGCAGATTTGCTTTTGTTTATGTTTCACAACAGACATGCTGTAAAATGTGTTATGGAACATGAAAAGACAAAGGAGAGAGAATTTGATCTACTCAATTGGTGGTTTTTGGCAACCGGAGATCTAGTAGCTGGGAGGTTGATGTACACTGTTTGGGTTGTAGTGGTCGGAATTCCTCTGCATGCCTGGAGCATTTTGACATTCGAAGGGATAACTGGGGCTTTAGATTGAAATTCAATGACAAAAATAGAACTTGGGACAAGCTCAGTTTGGCAAGGACTTTAGTTGAGCTGAGAGATCTTGAGTCCTGACGACATACCAGATAGATTGTTATTGGAGTTCGCAGGGCAGTCCTATGAACTGGGATTGATTATTTAGGGTGCTGATGTTCCAGTTCGGCCGGAAGAGACTGATCCTTTGCTGAACAGAGCTTTCAAACAAGGGGGTAACAGGTTGAGGAGTTGGGGTTGAGGGAGAGGAAAGAAAACAGAGCTTTAAGATGAAGAAGGCGGAGGGGAAGAGGGACTTGAAAGGTCTGCTGAGAGGAAGGGAAGATTATGAGATGGCGACTTCTAACAGTAGGTTCCATCTAACTGTGCAACAAATCAGATTTAAATCATGCTAGTCCAACGATGTGTTGTTTGTGAAGAGGGGGGAAGGTAAAATTGTAGCCTTGAAATTGTATGTTGATGACATAGTAGTCACTCGGGATTGGATTAGCGAAATTCAAAAGCTGAAGGAGTTCTTAGCCAGTTAGTTTGGTGAAAGATCTAGGTCCCTTGAGGTAAATGAAGATCCATTTTGTGAGCGAGCGCTCACAAAATGGATCTTCATTTCTCAAAGGAAATATATCCCAGATCTATCACAAAACACATATAAGCTAGGAGTAAAGCCCATTGATTCTCCCATTGATCCAAATCACAGGTTGGTTGACTGTTATGGAGAGACCATAAAAAATGTGAAGCAGTTTCAAAGACTTGTTGGAAGACTTATGTATCTGTTTATGACCAGAGCTGACGTTGCTCCATGGGTGTCCTTAGTCAATTCATGCATGCCTCTAAGGCCACTCACATGGAGGCTGCTGAGAGAATTCTTAAGTATCTCAAGAAATTTCTAGGGGTTAGTTTATTATTCCAGAAGCATGGGCATTTGAAGGTGGAAGTGTATATAGATGCTGACTAGGCTAGATAGTAGTTTGCAGTATTGTATTGGGAGCAATGTTCTGAAAATCGTAAAGGGGTTTGAATCGAATCGTATTGTAAATTGTAAGATTTTTTCTTATTTTTTCAAAAGCTTTTAAAAACTCTAAAATATACCTAAATCTCTCAAAAAATAGAAAAAATGGCTTTGCACAAGATTTCTAACCCATAAACATCTTATAACTATATAGTAATGACAGGCTTATAGTTACACTAGTGTCAATGAAAAGCAGTATCTTCAAATATGAATGTATATGAGCTTTACATGACAGTGACCATATATCCAAGAGTTTAGTCAACAAAAAAGATGGGACAACCCAATATACTATTTAGGTTCCCTACACAAAATATACAAAAAAGTGCCCCACTATGCACAAATATATATAACAGTATAGCCCTATAAATCTTTTGTATAAGTTCATATGTCAACTAAAAAACTAAGAAATAAATCCATCAAAATATATCAATCATCATCCTCTCTATCATTATCCCCATCATCATCATCATCAAGTTGAAACAAATTCTTCTTCATCTTGAAGCTAGACTGTCCCTTTTCTTTCTCCTCTTGTAGGACTTAAGGTAGAGCAAATTATGATTATTTGAATAAAATAATAAAGTTATAATTTATAAATTATAATAATAGAAAAATAAAACCTACCATGTTTCCTTCGCTTATCTACAACTCCTTCAACTTCAGTAAAACACTCTCCCATATCCATCCATGTGGTGTCATCAGAAATGGCAGGATCTTCCTTCTCAGTTGTCCATTCATCATCTGACTCCATGTCTGATAGACAAATTGGATCAAGCCCTTGCTCAACTTTTCTCTTCTCATGGCAGATCCCAAGTTGTCAATTGTATTTAACAAACACCAAAGCATTCAATCTCTTTTGTTCCAAACGATTCCTTCTTTTTGAATGTATCTAGAAACATTAAAAATCAAGATTCAAGAATTATATAAATTCATATATAATATACCCTTAGCATAAATTTTAATCTCTTAAACTAAATAATTAAAGGAATAGAAGGTTTACTTGCTCAAATGTGCTCCAATTACTTTCACAACCCGTAGAACTGCATGTTAAACTCAAAATACAGATTGCCAATTTCTTCAATTCTAGTGTGTCATCTCCATAGTTATCCCACCATATGGCTGCTTTGCGAAGCATTAATATGTAAGTGACTAAGCATAACACAACCAAAAGAAAAAATAATATACTTAGTGTGAGCGGTGTGGTAAGGCTAAGTGAGGTGGTCTCCTTGAAGGACAAAGGAAGGTTAGGAGCAAGGGTAGGCTTGAGGGCTTCTGTCGATAGAGTCGTATGTTCGTTATGATTCATGCCTCCTTTAATAAGGAGAGATTCCGAGGTGTTGAAGGGAAGGAGCTAAAGGAGTTTGATTCCCATTTGGAGAGGGATCTTAGATTCGGTGTCAGTTGTCAAGGGGACACTGCTAGTTCGCCACGTGTCTTGTGAGATCTCTCAAGGACGAGATTTCCTTTCGTCTGGGGATTCTCATAATACACATATGCTACTTTTTTTTGCGGGTTTCCTGTACTGACATGGCATGGGTGATGTCAGTGCTAGTCTTGACGTGTCTTTCTTAATCCTATTGGATGTCCTGTCACGAGTGACATCAGCTAGTCGTTATATTATTCGTTCGCCGTCGATTTGCGATGGCTCTGAGCTCATTGCAGGTCCGTGGCGACCTCGAGTTCGTCATTGGTATTGTAGCTTTGAGTTCATCGCAAGTCTGTGGTGGCTTTGAGGTCATCGCAAATCTGTGCTGAGTTGTGAACCCGTCGCAGGTGCTTCTGTAGTATTGGTTTAGCGCCTTCTGTGTTATTGCAGTTGTGGTGAACAACATGTACCTACACTTAGGTGGCATTCAGTAGCACTGAACAGACCTCTGAACTCTGAAAATGTTGCTTTTTCATCGGCCGGTGGTTGTTTGATTGCACCTCCGAACATGTCCTCTGAACTCTGAAAATGCCTCTGAAAATTTCAGGGACTGAGCAACCTACGAGCGCATTTGGAGGTAGTGGATGAAATTTATTTCCTATCGATATCCCTTTATAAAGTTGGAAAACCCAATGGTATTCAAATATGATTTATGGTCTTCCTATTACAATCAGTTGGAGTTTACACTGACTACAGTGATTGTTTCTGGGTTGCAGTGGTAGCGAAGGAATGAGAAGAAAAAAAATTAAAAATGGTAGCAAGGAAATGAAGAGTCTTGCATAGGGGTGATTTGATTGGGTTGAAGAGCCAATGCTGAATAGGTTAATGGATGAACCTTCTTGCACATGAGACGCCGATTCTGTTTCTGGGTTGCAGTGGTAGCAAGGGAATGAAGAGGTTAGGGTTCTTTGAATGGGACGAAGAACTAATGCTGAATAGAGCCTGAATGAACCTTCTTGCACAGAGACAACCACTTTGTGTCTGGTTTAGTTGTAGTGATAGCAAGGGAAAAAAGAAAACGAGTACCAAAGTAATGGTGGTGGCTCTGTTTTTTCCTTTGTCTGCCATTGGAGCTTCTTTCACCGCTGCTCTTCATTTCTCAAAAGAACCCATTTCTTGGAACATCCATTGCTTTCACCGTGTCGTTTACTTTCACCTTTCCCTTCTGCTAACTTTTCAGGCCTCAAACTACTCATGACTAGAGGACCCATAGCAAATTCTACAGGGTCCCTTTAGGGTGGTACCACAAGCAACATATATCCTTGTCCAACAAATGGATCTTGTGGTAGGGTACCTCCAAAGGGAACATCAAAAGGACCAGGGACATATCCTATATATGGCACAGTACCAGCATAAGAGGCATCATATGGTTTTCGGCCACAAGATCCTAAGAGGTTTTCCATTGCATGTCTACATCATTTACAACCAATCAGACTTTCTTCTTCTAGTTTTATTCGATTTTATTCTTTAAAGTATTATTTTCTTATAATATTAATATTTGAATACAATATTAACCTTTTGAAGACAAATTAAAAAATAACAATATTGTAATTAATATTATTTTGATAATTTTAATCTTTTATTGATATTGTTAATCTTATTTATTTATTTTTAATTTATTAATATTTAATCTTTTTATTATTTTATAATTTTTATAACATTATAAAACTTCAATAATTTTTTATTATTTAAGTAACACTTTGAGGGGTAAATTTGTAAAATTTGAGGGGTAAGATGTGAGAGCATTCAGATTATCAAACAACTTCACTATATTCAGATACCTACAAAAGCAGAAAAACAAATTTTCTACGGATTGCTTTCAGAGATTTTTTTTGAGGTTTTATTTTTTTGCTTTTCAAACTTCAGACTTCAGAGTTTCTGAATGCCACCTTAGTTGTTTAATAACAAACCTGGTTGCTTTGCCTTCCGAGTAAGCTTTGCTATTTCTCTACCAAATAAACCTTTCGTTGCCTTGAACTTGTCAATTTGATCCTCAATTATATTTCGCTCGTGTACTGGGAATCATTTTCTCCAAGCAAATCATAAAGGCCTTGCTTAATTTCTAAATCTGCATTAAAATTTTCATCATATTGAAAAGTTGGATTTAGAAAATAAGTTGCTGCATGTAATGGCCCATGGAGTTGTAAATCCCAATGTCTATCAATAATGTACCATAGTGGCTTGTATCATTTCCTCACATTTCCCAGGTTCTTCTTGGAAATCCTTTCTTTTGCTCGATCCATTGCCTCATAAGTATATCCCATGGCAGGCCTTTCATCTGAATCAACAAGTCAAAGAACTTTCACCAAGGGAAGAGTACTTTTTAGGCAATATTTAACTGATGCCCAAAAGTTAACATCAATCAACTCAATGTCATGTGCTTTAATTCCTTCCTCTTTCCTTGCAAATGGAATTCTTTCCCATTCATCTGATTTAAACATCTTCCTTAATGCATCCTTCTGTTGAACACTTTTTAATGTAAGAAAACAAGTTGCAAAGCGGGTTACAACTGGTCTTGTCAATTCTTTGTTTCCAGTATAACGACGCATCAAATTAAGAACCCAACAATGCTTGTATATGAATCTAGTTAAGAATCTTGCTTTCTTAACTGTTTCAGCTTGGGTAGGCAAATTCCCAATGTCCATTAACATGTTGCCTATGCAATGGTCATTTCTGAATCAACAACTCTGCAGCTGTTACATAGTTTGATGCCATCAGTCACCACTTGAACAATATTTTCCTCTCCAATTTCTTCAACCACTGAATTAAATAACTTGAACAAGTTTTCTCCACTTTTTGTGATTTCTGAAGTGTCCACAGATTTCAAAAATACTGTTCCACTTGGGCTGTTCACTAGAAAATTTGTAATGGACCTTCTACAACCATCCATCCATCCATCTGGCATGAGTGTGCAGCCAGTCTTCCTCCACTCTTTATGCTCTTCAATCATTTGTTCAATAATTCCTACCACTTTTTCAGAAAAGTATTTCTTATTTCATGATAACTTGGTAGCTTAAGTTCCAGTTCAAATGTACTTATATCATTGACCATTTTAGCAAAAAAGGGACTTTTCACAAGATTAAAAGACAAAGCATTTGTATAAAAAAGTCGAGCAATGGATTGACAAATTTTATCTCTATCATCTTTCTTCTAAACTTGATTCAAAGTTGCTTGTTGATGACTTTTTCCTCTTTGTATATAAGTATCAAGTGTGCATGATGCCTTGCGTTTTCCTTTGGGATCCTTTGCTTCCTGGTGACTATCAAAATAGAAGTCCCTCAAATTGGCCTCGGCATTGGATTCATACATTTCCATCTCCTTTTGTTTCTTTGTCCCTTCTTTATTTTCTAATAATGCATTGAACTTTTCATATACTTCCTTTGGGTTTTTTTTTGCATGCTTGAATATTCTTGTTTGTGCGTGCAAGGTGGTGTTTCATCCTAAAGGTGCCTCCCCAAAATTCCCTACCACAGTAATTGCATCTCACATGCAAATTGTTATTTTCATCAACTTTGACACAATGCTCCTACGTAACATCTTGAGCGTTCACGTAACATCTTGAGCCTTCACCATATTTTCTACTAAAAAGAATAGAATAAATTGAGAACTTTGGAAGTTGCATTGTTGCAAACTTGTAAGTTGAAAGTTGCAACACTAATTCCAAAAATATTAAAAATCAAGTACTGATTTAATAATTAATAGAATATTATCAAATTGTTACTAATCATTACAAGTCCACATTTCAATTTTCCTACAAGGCTACTATTGTCTTAGTATCTTTTGAGTTTTGAATAATGACTAAGGCCACGCTTGTTTGAGGTAGAAAATCGAACCGGGGTAAACTTTACGCCCTGGTTCGATTTTACATGTGTTTGGTAGAGGTGTTAATATTGCCTCGTAAATTGATGTAAAAGTCCATTCTCACCAATATATACATTGAAAATGTAAACTTTTCCTTCTTCTCTACCCAATGGTCTCCTCTCTATACGAAGAGTTGAAGAGAGCGTGAGAAGACCTCCTCCGTCCAATGGTCTCCTTTTGCATCCTTGTTTTGAGAGAGATCTTGTTTAGTTTCTTTGAATGCTGCATTTCCCAGAAGGGAAGGAGTCTGCCTTCGAAGAAGAGCTCATTGGCTGTTAACATCCTATCACCGGTGGAGTTGCTAGAGAGAAACTTGAAATCTATATTGCCACCGACACCTTTTTCCATTCTGTGTCAAGCTTCTTTGGCGACTCAGAGCACGGGCTTATGGAGATGAAATCATTGTCGTCGACGAAGTCAACGGAGAAAGAGATCCGCGGGCTCGATGTCGGCTCCATGGAGTTTCAGAGCAGAGTTTCAAGAGTCTTTACCCGATTGATGCCCCGGTTCAATTTTCCATTGATCACTAAACCAGGATCAAAATTTCCATCAGTGTAAATTTGAATTTACACTTAAAATAAATGCAGCCTAATGAAATGAGTAATTTAATTATCCTTCGGTCCTTACCTACAGTTTTTTTTAAAAGGAACCATAATGTTCTCTAGAGTCTAGAAGTATAGAGTCTTGTCTCTATTGTTTTAAATTTTAACTTCCAAGTGTTCAACAAAGTAGCAAACTACACACATCAAGTCATCAATTAATAATATCCATACAATTTATACAATAGTGAGACACTACAAATGAATGTTATACAACTAAAAAAATTAATTTCTCATGTGAAATGAATGAATACATATCTGTTTTAACATTAACAAAAAGAAAAAAAAGGAATACATATCTGTTTTAACCTACAAAGTGCAAATACATATCTATTTTTGCATAATACAGTTTTATTTTGTGTAAAAAAGAATGAAAGTTGGGGATGAACCCCTGTTTTGTGATTAAGAAAAGGGTGAGGGGAATAAAACAAGTAAAAATATTGGGAAAAAACCCCTGTTTGTGCATGGAAAAAGGGTGAAAATTAAAAGGGCGGACCCCCTGTTTTTATGCAAAAATATCCAGACAAAACATTATGAAACAAGGGGGTGTTTTTATGCAAAAATATCCAGACAAAACATTATGAAACAAGGGGGATAGGGCAGAGCCCCTGTTTTTATCCAAAAAGAAAGGACAAAACTAGGTACCCATAGTTTTCATGAAAAAAAAAAGAATGAAAGACATGGGGCGGAACCCCTGTTTTCATGCTAAAAATCAATTGAAACAAATAGGGTGGAGCCCCTGTTTTCATGCCAAAAAACCGACTGAAATAAATGGGGCGGAGCCCCTGTTTTCATGCCAAAAAACTGACTGAAATAAAGGAGAAGAAACAAGAAACAAGGAGGAAAAGGAGGAGGAGGAAGAAGAAAGAAAGAAGAACAGTAGAAATCAGTAGAAATCGAACAGTAAAACAGAAGAAACCGAAGAAGAAGAAGAGAAGAAAGCAACACAAACCATGTATAGATAGATAATAGAAAAACAGTAATAAAAAAAATAAAATAAAATCTCTTACCTTTCAACACAGACCAGTAGAGAAGGAAGTTGGAGCTTCACCGAAACAATGGAGGAGGGTTTCTTCTCTCCCAGTCTCATGCCCAAGTATTTTCCTTGAATGGTAAGTCTTCTTTGATCGATCAAAGTGGGTATTCTATGTTTTATAATTAAAATGACGATTCTGCCTCTCTTTATAAAAGTGAAACTTTAAAAAGGAAGAGTGTTAAATGGTCATTTAATCTCAAATGAGGCTTTCAAACTTTGATTGTTTAAATCATCCAGGAATTGTGATTTACGATTTAAACTACCGGTTTGATTACAAATCGTATGATTAATTCAAAATACGATTTACACATACAATTCATATCGTTTTAGCCCCGATTCGATTTGAATCGTATGATTCAAATCGTGAATCACATGATTTTGAAAACACTGATTGGGAGGAAACCATGACATGGAGAAGTGGTAAAAAAAGTTTGGTGATTAGGTCCAATGCAGAAGCCGGGAACATGGCTGTCCCATGGAATTTCCAAAATTTTGTGGATAAAGAACTTGTTAGGAGAATCGAAATTTGTAGTATATAGTCCCATGCCAGTTTATTTTGACAATAAGGTTGCTATCAATATTGCACTCAACCCCTCCATGATGGAACAAAACACATTGAAGTGGATAAACACTTATCAAGGAGAAGATTCTGAGTGGCGAAGTTTGCACTACTTACGTTAGTTTTGAAGAGCAACTTGCATACATCTTCACAAAAGGTCGACATCACTTGTGACAAAATGACTTTTATGACAAGTTTAGCATGGTTATGTCCCAACTTGAGAGGGAGTATGAAAACTGTTGAGAGTTCTACTTATGCCACATGGGCTTTTTTTGTCATTGTACATTTTTTTTATATTAGTTGGGTTGCCCTATTTTAAATAGAAAGGTTGGCACAACCATTTTTTTTGATAAATGGGGTTGGCACCACCATTCTCAATCTTTTTGACTCCCAATCAATTTTTCTCTTTTCCTCTTCTCTCTTCTCTCTCCTTTCTTCTGTTTCACTTCACTTTATACTGAATAGGGATATTTGGGGGAAATTTCACTGTATGTGTATGTATATATATATATATATATATATATATATATATATATTGATCAATAACAAGAAACTTTATTAAAGATATGAAACTATGTGAAGCTTAGGTACAAAGGGGAGGTAAAAAGACTTAACTCCCCACCAAAGAATACAAGGAAAATTAAAATATTAGCCCAAAAAGTTGAAACCCTATCCACCCCTTGCTTTGCTAACCCATCAACAAAAGAATTAGCAGTCCTTTTCACCCAATTGTAATGAACCACAATATCCCTACTCAGCCAGTTAATTTATTCTTCTCATTGTTATAACTCCATAATCCGTTGCTTCCCCCCTTTAGCCACCTAATCACCACCTCCGAGTCACCTTCAAGAACCAAACATCTGATGTTCAACTCCCTTGCTTTTTGGATACCTTCTAGGGCTGCGAGGATCTCAGCCCTAAGAGAGTCTCCTTCCCCAATTGGGCCTGAGAACATAGCAATAATAGCCCCCGCCTCATTCCTGAATACTCCCCCAATCTCAGAAGGCCTTGGGTTCCTTATACAACTACCATCAAAATTCAATTTTATGAACCCAGGAGGAGGAGGAGGGGATCACGAAGGACTACAGGTCCTCTTACAGAGGGCAGAGGAGGCTATCTCCTTCCAATTTCTCACCACATCAGCCACAAAATATCTGAGAACAATTCCATAGTTTTCAACCAATGTGCCATCCTTAACAGGATTAGATCTAATAAGTTTCCAATGGTTCTTTCCTTATCTGAAAATATTCGTGAGTTTCTTTCTTCCCATAGAGACCAACACACTACAACCCTAATGCTTCTCCACATAGTCTTCCCTCTCTTCTTCGGCCATTTGAAAAAAGATGGAGAGAACAAGCTTTGGACACTCCCAGGGGGAATCCAAACACACCCAAAAAGGGAAAAGACCCACTCCCAAACTGATTTAGCAACCGAACAAGTGACCATAAGGTGGTAACCAGTTTCCCCATCAGCTTTACAGAGAGTACATCTATTAGGATGTAAACAATAGTTGGGTCTCTTCTTTTGAAGTAGGTCATTTGTGTTAATTCTTTCCAGGAAAGTTTCCCAACAAAAACTACCAACTCGAGGAGGAACGGGCCTACTCCAAATTTCTTTAACCGGGAAAGACAACCCAATGGGATCAGAAGGCTGAGTTAAAGTCTCGAAAAACGAGGCACAAGAGAAAACACCTAAAGAGGAGGGAACCCAAAATCTAGTGTCCTCCTTAATGGGATCCAAGAAGACATTTTCAAGGATGGCTAACAAAGACAAAATGTGGTCCAAGTCTATGTCCCTAATTGACCTTCTCAGCCCTAGGTTTCACCCAAACCCTGAAGGAGAGTTTGAGGGGTTAAGAAGGAAGAAATGGGTTCATTTTTCAAATCAGAAAGAGCATATAAAGAGGGGAATTGGTCCATTAGAGGTGAGTCCCCGGCCCAAAGTTGTTCCCAAAATTTTATTTTATTACCGGAGTTAAGACCATACTTGATACAAGGGGAGAATACTAGAAGCAGTTTGTGTATGGCTGACCAAGGAGAAGCGGCTGTAGTCCTTGCCAAGATTCCAGGTTCCCAACTATTGTCTTCCAACCCATGTATACTAGCCACAATCTTTGTGCACAACTTGTCTCTTTCCAACGGAAACTTCCATAGCCATTTCCTCAACAATGCCATGTTCCTCTTCCTAAGATTCCCAATCCCAAGAACTTCTAGCTTTTTACCTCTAGTTACCACCTCCCAACTCACCCTATGGTCTTGCTTCTCCTCTCCAGGCTCCCACAAGACATCCCTTATAAGCTTTTCCAAAGTGTTAGAGACCTTTGTGGGGATCTTAAACACATATAGGAAGTACAAAGGAGGATTAGCTAGGGTTGATCTAATCAAAGTGATTCTCCCCCCCATGGAAAGATAATTTTTCCTCCAAGAGGCAAGCCTTTTCCCAAATATCTCAACCACCGGGTTTCAAAAGCTTACCTTCTTAGGGTTATCCCCCAGGGGGAGGCCTAAGTAAGCCATCGACCAATCCGAGGTTGCACATCCTAAGACATCTGCATACTCTCTAAGCTCCCTCTTCTCCATATTCACACCCGCCAAACTACTTTTATCCAAATTCACCTTGAGATTGGATACCTGCTCAAAGAGTTGTATTGCCAACTTTAGGTTCCGAATCCACTCAATGTCCCCACCTTCACAGAAAAGGATAGTGTCATCTGCAAACTGTAAATGAGTAAGAGGTATCTCCTCCCTTCCTACTCTCCATCCTTTTATTAAATTCATTGAATCTGCTCTCTGAATCAATCTTCCAAGTACATCAGCAATCAGAGTGAATAGGAAAGGGGATAGTGGATCACCTTATTTTATTCCTCTCAAGGCAGGGAAAAAATCCACCACAGTTCCATTCACCAAGATTGAGTAGTGGCAACTTCTAATACAACCCCAAATCCAATTACACCAACTGTCTACAAAGCCAAAACTTTTCAACACCTCCAACAAGAAGGACCAATCAACCAAGTCATAAGCCTTCTCCAAGTCCAGTTTACACACCACTTCTTTCTTCTTGGATTTCCTAAAACTCTCCAGACTCTCATTTGCAATCAAGATTTGATCAGTAATTTGTCTTCCCATCACAAAAGCACCTTGGTTAGGTGCAATTATAGAAGGAAGAACCTTCTTTAACCTTAGAGACAACACTTTTGCGATTATTTTGTACAAACTGTTCACCAAACTAATAGGTCTGAAGTCCCTTGGTTGTGAAGCCTCTTTCTTCTTAAGAACCAGAGCAATGAAAGTGGAGTTCAAGCCTGGGTTGATTATTCCCCTTCTGTGGAACTCCTCAAACATTGACCCAATATCTTCCTCCACAATACCCCAACAATCTTGATAAAAAGCCATTGTGAACCCGTTCGAACCTGGAGCTTTTGTTCTATCCATTGAAAAGATTGCTTCCTTTATCTCCTCCAAATCAAATCTCTTTTCTAACTACTCTCTGTTTTCTGGACTTAGAGTCGGCCAATCTAAACCCTCTAACCAGATCCTTTCATTTAAAGGTCTTCTGAAAATAGATTTGAAATGGTCAACAAAGGTTTTTGCTATTTCTACCAGGTGGGAAATATTGTTCCTTCGACTTCCAACTTTGAAATGAAATTCTTCCTTCTACCGTTTACCACTGAGTGAAAGAACCCGGTGTTTCTATCCCCCTCCTTCAACCACTTACACCTAGATTTCTGCCTCCAGCTTATTTCCTCCTTAACCAAAAGATCCTCCAATTGCTTTTCCTTACACTCCATCTTCTTTCTCTATCTTCTTCACCCAAAAGACCCCTTCCTTCCTTCCTATCCAGCTCTTCTATTTACTCTACCAACACCTGTTTCCTTTCCTCAACTCTCCCAAACTCCAACTTGTTCCACTCCTTTATTTGGGATTTTAAGAACTGAAGCTTTTTATGGAACCTCATTCCTTCCCATTGTACTGGCGGATTATAGTGCTGCCACCATTCCTTGATTTTCTCAATGAAGCCCGGGTGGGTGAACCACATGTTTTCAAACCTAAACGGGGCAGGACCATCACCTCTCAAATCCTCCTTACACATTACTATAGGCCAGTGGTCTGAGGTAAGCCTCGGGAGCACCCTAGATGTTAAGTTCCCCAATGTGCCTCCCAATCTGTAGAAAAGAGAAACCTGTCCAGCTTAGTGCAAATTGGGCTTGATTGGAGGTTGGACCAGGTGAAGGTATTGTTAAGCATTGGGAGTTCTTTAAGCTCAAACGAATCCACAAACTGATTGAAGCTCCTCATACTTGTTGTGACTCTCTGTCTAGGGTTGTTGGTTTCCTCTATGAGTCTCACTACATTAAAATCCCCTCCTAGACACCATGGTCCTTCCCAAAGGCCCCTAATATCACTCAACTCTTCTCACAGTTTCTTTCTCTGCCTATAGTCATTGGGCCCATAAACATTTGTTAGAACCCATTCGAAACCATCTTCCACCTGCCTAAACTTCAAAGAAACAGAATGATCCCCTATCAACTCCTCTAGTCCTATAAGCACATCTTCTTTCCACAAAGTCACAATACCACCTGAGGACCCCCACGACGGAGCAGCCGCCCACTTAATTCCCTTAGCTCTCCAGACACTTCTCGCCCACCTACAGTCAAAATCCATTCTTTTGGATTCCTAAAGTAATACCACATCTGGATTGAACTTCTTAAACACCTCTTTGATTGTTGCTCTCTTTCTAGCACTACCTAGCCCCCTCACATTCCAACTTATGATTCTCATCACAATTTTGCAAGAATCTACCCTATCACCACCAAAATCTACTTTGGCCCTTTCCTTCTGTCCCCTCTGGCCCCAAACTTCTTATCCCCCTCAGTATCTCTTCTTAATCTCTCAACCTCACTCAATTTTCTTTTCTTGAACTTTCTATCCTCCTTTTTTCGTAGAATTGCTTTTAAATCATTTGGGTTCTTCAGTTTACGCCCCAGCTTTCCCATAAATTCTGCCACTGAATCTTCCCTACAATTCTCCTTTTTATCTAGCTTTCCAAGCTCTCCACGTCTACCCCTCTCCTCATTCCTTTTCTCTTCCTCTCCACTAGGCACTCTTTCTGTCCCATTTGTACCCTCCCTTTGCAAATCATTCCTCTCCACTTCACCCATTATCCTCTCAATGATACCCCATATCCTTTTATCCCTGCCCTGTAATCCTACTATTGTCTCCCCCTCCTCCCCTTGTAATCTCATTGCGGCTTCCTGTCCATGGGCCTTTGACTCTTGGTTGGAAAAGGAATTTGGAACAATGGACACAGAACACTCATCAGTAGCACAAACTGAATTGACAGAGTTGTTAGAGTTACCTGGTTCCAACTGAGGGTTGTAGGAAAGGGGCAGAGGAGGGTGGTTGGTTTTCAAACCCTGTAAAGAACAAATGGAGCTTTCCGTCTCCTTGGGTTGGAGGGAACTATTCCCCATCAACTGGTTTACACAAATACCTTTTTCTCTACCCGGTTGTCCACCTCTCTGTGATGTACTCTTGTTCAGATCTGGGAAAGCATGACCTACCACCTTAACGGCTACTTGCAAGGGGCCGAACCTTGGTAGAGGCTTGTCCGAAATTGAGCTTTGGTCTACCCTGTTCAAGTTTACCAGAGTCTCCAAATCTGTCTTCTGTACACCCATCGGATTTTCAAGAAAGAGCTGCTCTAAGTTTAACTCATCTCTGATCTGTCCTGCCTGAGAATCTTCCTGTGTAGAGCCATCCAAGCTTGCACAGTCATCTGAAATCCCCTCTTCATCACTCTCCGTGCTGCAACTTATTCAACCTCTATCTTCCTCCTCTCTCTCTTCTATTTTACCCCTACTGTACATGGGTTTGGGCGATCTTCTACACTGGAAGCCTGCTCTCCACAGTCCAGACGAAGATTCCAGCTTAGGGCGCCTTCCTCCGCCTGTTCGCGATTTCTGATAGCCCTGAGAAGCAAACAGATCGGGCTCTTCTTTTCTGGAAGAAGATAGACGGACCTTTCCGTCTACAGTCGAATAGAGCTTGTCCCGCCCCACGTGATGACTTAAGTCGTCACGTGGCCCACTACAAGTGGTGAGTGGACCAAAAGATGGCTTGGCCAATCTTACACCCGGTTCAGAAGTGGTGGCCCTGTTAAGACGTGCCGAGTTACAATCTCTTCTGGCCACATCAGCATAGGAAGGGCCACCTAAAACTCTTGAATTTAATTCAAAAAAAATTGAATTAATTGCTTTTAAAGAAAGGCTTCGAGAGGTGGAAAAACCCTGCGACTGTTCATTTTCTCTAATTACTCTGTCACGCGCAGCAGGTTGCTTCTCTACTCCTTGGGTGCCACGTGTGCTCCATTCCGCTGCCACATCATCCCCTACCTCTGGTCGTCTCCCCCAAAGAGACGCCTCAACTTCCGTCGCCAGCCAAACCTTATACGAGGCTCCATCTGAAAGAATTTCAAGAGCACGAGGCAAGCTCTCCGGCTTCAGCCCTGCAACTCTGATCTCCGCAGCACGCAAGCTTCTCAAGTTCAGCTCTAGAAGAACACCCCCTAGGGCTCTAGCGATTCTTCCTAAGGTCTGTTCATTCCAGAGATTAAAAGGGAGTCCTAAGAGTTTGATCCAGAAGTTGCATTCCTTTAGCACAACTTCGTTGCATAACGGAACCCATTTTTGTATTTGTATCAGTCTTCCAGCTACTTGGACTATTGAAGCTCAGTTTTTCATCACCTGTATCGAGGATGGCTTTCTTCTCATCAAACGGTAGAACTACTGCATCACCTTCTAAACCCAGTCTTTCTGCAACTGCATCTAGCACTTTCGTCCAATCCCTTACAACCTTATCAGCCATTAACACCATTCTGTGTTCCCATTTGCCTCTCCCTTCTTCAAGTGCTAACTTTCGGATACCGAATGAACTTGCTATCAAAGTCTCTTGACAGCAGGGACTTTGCTTCTTGCTCTGCTCCGGGGTACCACAGCTTAATGGAGCATCTTCAACCGATCTGTTATCCAATCTTCCTACAGCCTTCCTTTCAAATTCCAAGAGAAAGGCCTGGATATTATTGGCGAAGAAAGTCCAGCCTTGACCCCTCAGACCTTCCGGTATGCATAATACTTGTTTCTTGTTAGTACCAAAGTATTCTGTTACCATGATAAACCATCCTCTCTCATTCCTTCTCAGAACCGATTCATAACTTTTCCCACAACATACCACTGAGTTTTCCCACCCTTCTACCTTGATAGAGTTTACTGTTCCATCAACAAAGCCTTTCAGCCAGTAGCAAGCCTCCTCTGGTAATAGTAGCGTGGCCCTACTACCTTCCCTGATTTTCAGATAAGCCTTACCTCATGTCCCTCCCTGTTCGAACAGAAAGTGTTTAGCTTCAATGCCCAGCTCTAACCTCCACTTCTCCACTGACCGGAAGTTTCTCTCCTCCCGTTCCATTCTCCAAGCACAACCCTTACACAACGGTTCTCCTTACCCCACTGTATATTCTCCAAGCACAACCCTTACACCGGAAATTTCACTGTATATTGCCGATATTGCAAACCAGGCTTTAAAGGAATTGCTGAATTTTTGAGCAAAATCCATATCTATAGGAGGTGGTAATCATTCTACAGGTTGACAACCATCTTCTAATTGTATCAACAATTAGAAGATGGCTGTCAACCTGTAGAATTTTTTTGGGGGTCCTTAAGAGGTGTTTATAATGTACAGAAACTCTTTGTACAGAGGACCATGCATACTTCTTTTTGATTTTATTATAAATATACTCTACCTTTTTTCAAAAAAAAAATGCATGCTAATATTGATTGAAAATAAAGAAGATCCAAACAGTCCCTTCTCCTTGTCTCATTGATTTATTTTGCCTTCTATTAATGTTTTTCTTCAGATGCTGAAATCTGTTAATACTCTACCATGAAATGCAGGTTATTTGTTCTCCCTAAACCATGCTCGGGTGGTGGTCTTCATGGCAACTTTGTATGCTTTTTATTGTGTTAAAGTTCGTGTTGGATGGCTTGGAGTTTTCCTTTCAATAAATCTTGCCTTCCTTTCAAATGATGTCTTCAATTACTTGCTCAAAGGATGTGACAATGCTAGTGATGGTGCAAATTTTGAAGAGCATAAAGAATCAGAACCCATCATAGGAGATGATAACTTTTCAACAGATTCTGAGCATTCTGTGCCAACTGGAGAAGCTGAAGATTTGCATTCTTGCAAATCATCCAGTAAACAGTCTACTGCTTCGAGTTTTGTGAATACATGCAAAGAATCTTCCACCAGCCGGGTGGCCATGGTAGACACAAGTTCAGTGGATGAGATGAAGAGAATTCTGAATAGCACGGATCACTATGAAGCATTGGGCTTTCCTCGTCACAAGAGCATTGATGCTTTATTATTGAAAAAGGAGTACCGTAGAAAGGTATGCTCATTTTTGTTGAGTGTATGCCTGTTTACCGCTTGAGAGTACCCTAATTTTCCAGTATCTACTAGATTGGGTGGTCTTAATTCATTTTCTTCCAACATGGCAATGCCGAACACACTTATTCTAAACCTTATGTATGCATGCTTATTGTACTTGAGGCATTTCAATTATTTAAATGGTCATGATGTCAGATCTTGGTAGGACCCATCAAATGCCAGGCCAATGTGTGTATGCAGCTTTGTTACATTTACAAATGCGAATGCATTAGTAAGGGATGGGTAAAGTAGGATAAATTTGGGCTGTATCCCTAGGGGCTATTGAAAAATCCTTGTTTTAAGAGTTAAGAGGAGTATGTAGAGTTGCCAGCTCATTGCTGTTGTATTGGATTGTGGGATTCTCTTTTTCTATTATGTTGTTAATCAAGATTTTAAATTGTATTCATGGTAGAAAGTCTAGCTTTTTTTTGATGTCACTCTTTTGATTTTACAGATGGATGCCTTAATTCTTTTATTTTTCAGTGGGTGCATTAGACATATGGTTAGCAATGAAATGGTGAAATGTACAACCTGCAGCAAATTGCATGCTTTTTTTTGATAAGTAAAGGTTGTTAGAGTCGGCTGTACAGGGTTAGTTTAGTCATTTTACTTTATGTTATATGCTTGATGTAATTACTGTTATATTCTAAGTTAAGTGATGAGTCCCACACTAGTGGGGGCACAATAGTCATTGTACTTCTAGTTAGAAAACTATAAACAAATCTGGCCAACTAGAGAGATTAGTTTTCTCTAGTTCGATCCAGTCTTTTCTTCTACCTCTTCTCTTCTCTTCTCCTCTCTCTCTCTTTCTCCTTTCATTCTTATTTTCTATTATTCTGACACTGAATTGAATCCTGTACAGATCTGAACTCTATCATAGTATCAGAGCTGTTATAAATCAGTTCAGATCTGTCCAGTTTTCTGTGCCTCCCAATCTAGTATTTTACGGTTTTCTCTTAGTCACTTGGAGTTTGACAAAAAGGCTGAGAAGGATGATCGTTTTTTGTTTCTGGAAGTTTTAATGCCTCAGGTTGGTGTTGTGGTGGTTTTAGGTGGTTGGTAGAAAACCCTCTAATCGATGGATCGAAGAGGGCTGTTCACAGTAGTTTAGTGGTCTGACAGGTTTAAGTCTGACTTGTGTGGTTCAGATAGGTGGGTTGGATGAGATTATATTGGGAAGCAATTTATGATGTGTTGCAGACCTAGTATCATGTGCGTGAGGTGTATTTGGGTGATTTTTTGTGGTGTCAAAAGTGGAGAACAGTGGTGATTATCATTGCTAAAACCTGTGACAGTAGATGTTTCAACAGTAGTTAGCTGTAGGTGTGCAGTGTGGGGATCAGTTAGTAAGGTTGTGTAACATATTAGTGTGAGAAGAAAAAAAAATATATATATATATATATATATATATTTTTTTTTTTATGGCAGCCATTGGAGATGTCAATGAACACAAGTCCAGTGTTATAATTCCCCCTGATTACTTGAATGTGTAGATGACCTCTCTATTAAATTGAACGAAGAGAATTATGCACATTAGGCTAAATCTATTCAAGATTTTCTCAGAGCTAAAAAAAAGGCGAAGCATGTGAAAGAAGATAAAACCCTCAGTTGATTCTTAGGAGTACAATGATTGGGAACAAGAAGATGCACAAATTATGACTTGGTTATGGAATAGCATGGAACCTAAGATTAGTGTGAATTTCATGTTCTTAGACACAACCATGGAGTTTTGGAATCATGCAAAGAAGCTTTATTCAAGACAGGACAATACAACTAGAGTATATATTGTGGATGCTTTAGTTGGAAAGGAATACAGCTGCAGACAGCAGCAGTAATGGGCTTTAGATTCAGTGTTCCTATCTTATCTTATCTAGATCCAGTGTTCCTATCTTATCTCTTAGCTAGATTCAGTGTTCCTATCTTATCTCTTAGCTAGATTCAGTGTTCCTATTAATTAGGCAATAGCATTATTATTTCCTAGGTCTTTTAGAAAGTTTCCTTTTAGAAAGTTTCTTAATGTTTTTAGAAAGTCTATTTTTAGAAAGTCTCTTAATGTTTTTTAGAAAGTTCTTTTTTAGAAAGTTTCCTTAAGAAGGACTCTTGTAATTCCTATTTAAGACTGATGTTATTCAATAAATCCATCCAGAATTTCAGTCAAGAAAGAGCAGAGGAGAGTTGGTAATCTCTTTAACAAATCACCATTAAGGCACTAAAGATAGGTTCCTCGAGAAAAGGGAGAAACAAGGGAAAACAAGAGGTTTTCCCCGGTAACCGACCTGTGATGAGATCCTATTCGCGGGCCCATAACAGTATACCAGCTCTACTAAGAGTATTTTAATTTGCAACAGGGTAATCAAAGTCTTGACGAGTACTATGCTAGTCTTGAGGAGTACTTTGTAATTTGTTTTGATGATTATTCAAGGATTCCATGGCTTTATTTTATGAAAAAAAGGAGTGAATTATTCTCTATTTTCTAAAAGTTTCATGCTGGAATTCGCACTCAATTTGTTGTACATATTAAAATCCTTTGTTCTGATAATGACCGTGAATATTTTTATACACCTTTTCAACAATATTTGGAACAACATGGTATTATTCATAAAACCTCTTGCACTTACACCTCTTGACAAAATGGGGTAGTTGAAAGAAAGATCTGCCACCTCTTGGAAACTGCTCGATTCCTTTTTGCATCATATGCATATACCTAAATGTTTGAATTCCAAATTTTTAATGGGATTGAAGTCTAAATATGAATCGGTGAGAGCATAGATACTAAGTGGGTTTGCCATTCCCTCTCTTGAGGAAGTGTTTGCTCGTCTCAGGAGGATTTTGGTTGGACCTACAAAGAACTCTACCATATCTAATAGGTTTACTTTTGAAGTGACAAGAGGGGGAGGTTGTGGTAGTAGAGGAGTTTGGGGAATTCAACCAGGTCTTGGTGGTGGTAGTGGTCCCATGTACAATCATGGTGGTGGGCATATTGGAGGTTGAGATTCAGGGGGAGCTCGTGGTAGAGGATGTAATGGTGGTCTGTAGAAGTGTACACACTACGCAATGGTAGCCCACCTTCAACCTAGGCAAATCATGTAGTGGCTAGTGGTGGTGGTGGTATGAGACAAGAAATTCAGCAAGCTGATCAAACACCTCCTACATCTACAGATGCTTCCGAGAAAGAGATGATGAGTGTTCCACGTGACGAGTATGAGTGGTTTCTTTAGGCTACTTCTCAGCAGAAAATAACTATGCTTGCCCACTCAGGTATGGCTTGTTTGGCATCCAAACACTCTCATTGGATCATTGACTCTGGGCTTCCGATCATTCAGTGTTTTAAAAGCACAAGGGCCAATTTGCACCTGAGGCGCAAGGCACAAAACTACAAAAAAAGCTAAAAAATAAAAAATAAGTCAGAAAATAAAAAAATTCAAAAGAAATGAATGAACAACATTAGCAAATAGGGGGGTTCTCGAAGCTTGCCTCGACGGGTGTGGTTGGGGGTCCGGGGGTGGAGCGCCCAACCCAACTGTCAGACTAAAAAAAAACCAAAAAGCGCAAAATTTTAAAAAGGTGCATGCCTGGGTTGAGGCACAAGGCCCATCAAGTGCATGCCTACGTACACCAGGCGTGCACCTTTTGAAAGGGACACACCTAGGACTAGGGCGAGGCACATACCCAAAATGCGCCTCGCCTGTGTGCCTAGGCACGCCTTTTAAATCACTACGATCATTTGATTGGGGCTCCAAGTGTGTTTACTTTTCTTTCTTCGTCCTCTACAATCCACACTATTACACTTGATAATGGCTCCATCTCTTCCATATGTGGTATTGGTAATGTTAACACTGGTTTACTATCTTCGTCTTAAGTTTTGTATGTTCCCAAATTCCCTTTTAAGTTTTAATCATCGACTCTGTTAGTAAATTGACCAAGTCTCTTAATTGCTTTATTGCATTTTAACCCTCTTGTGTTTTCTCAAGATCTCAAGACAGAGATGAAGATTGGTGAAGCCGTGGAGGGCATGAAGTTGGTGGACTGTGTTACCTTGATGGTGGTGGTTCATCAACATCTCTTCAGTCGCCTCTTTCTCCTCTACAGTGGGATTGCAGACTTGGTCATTTGTCTCTTAAAGCACTTAAGTTACTTGTTCCAGCATTGAGCCGTCTTTCTACTTTGGATTGTGAGTTGTGTTAGTATGGGAAACATGATTGTGTTCCCTTTAGTCGTAGGGTATAGTCATCTGTTGATTCATTTTTCTTTGGTCCATTCAGACACTTGGGGTTCAAATAAAAGTGTTATACAATGGTTACAAGTACTTTGTAATTTTTGTCGATGATTATTCAAGGATGACATGCCTTTATCTTATGAAAGAAAGGAATGAATTATTCTCTATTTCCCAAAAGTTTCATGCTGAAATTCACACTCAATTTGGTGTACATATTAAAATCCTTCACTGATGACATGACTTTCTTATGAAAGAAAGGAGTGAATTATTCTCTATTTTCCAAAAGTTTCATGTTGAAATTCACACTCAATTTGGTGTACACATTAAAATCCTTGGTTCTAATAATGGTTGTGAATATTTTTATACACCTTTTTAGCAAATTTGGAACATGGTATTATTCACCAAACCTCTTGCACTTGCATCCCTCAGCAAAATTGGGTAGCTGAAAGAAAGAACTGCCACTTCTTGCAAACTTCTCAGTCCCATTTGCATCATATGAATGTACCTAAACTTATTTGAAGTGATGATGTGCTTACATCTTGCTTCCTTATTAATCGAATGCCTATGTCCTTCCTTGAAGGTCATTCTCTCCTCAGTTTTGTTTTCCACATCATCTCCTTTTCCTCTCACTCCTAGGGTTTTTGGGTGTGTGTGTTTTGTTCATATCTTGGACTTGGAATGGACAAATTAGATGCACAATCTACTAAGTGTGTCTTCCTTGGCTACTCTAAGGGTATAAGTGTTATAATCCCACTTCTCGACATTGCTTTGTGTGTTCAGATGTTACGTTCTTTGAGTCTGTTCCGTTTTTTTCTAGGTTGGATGCCTTTTCTCCTCTTCCGCTTCCAGTTATTGTTAAGGACCCCATTCCTCTTGTTTCAACCGCGACTAAGTCTTCGCCTCCGGTGCAACTTCCTGCTGAATGTCCCCTCCTGGTAAGCATGCTGTAGGATGTAAGTGGGTATACCCTATCAAGTATTTACTTGATGGTAGTGTTGAGCGGTTGAAAGCTCGGTTGGTTGCTAAATGTTATTCCTAGCTATATGACATTGACTCTACATAGAGACTTTCTCTCTTTTTGCCAAGATTGATTTCATTCGTGTTTTGATTTCTCTAGCTGCTATTTATTGGCTTTTGTTTCAGCTTGATATCAAGAATGCCTTTGTACATGGTGATCTTCTTGAGGTGGTGTATATGGATCAACCATTAGGGTTTGTTTCTCAGGGGGAGGATGGTAAGGTGTGTAGACTCAAGAAGGCTATTTATGGACTTAAACGGTCTCCTCGTGCATGGTTTGGTAGATTTAGTGAAGTGGTGAAGAAATTTGGCATGAAACAGTGTTAGGTCGACCGTTTAGTATTCAACTATGATTTTGGTGCTGTGAAGATTTTATTGGTGGTATATGTAGACGATATTGTTTTTACTAGTAGTGACAGGTTGGGGATTGATAGGTTAAAGACCTTTTTGCATGATCACTTCCTGACAAAGGACTTTGGTAAATTAAGATATTTCTTAGGGATAGAGGTAGCAAGGTCCAAGCATGGTATTAATTTTTGCCTGAGGAAATATTTCCTTGATCTACTAGAGGAGACAAGGTTGTTGGGTGCCAAACTAGTTGAAACACCCATGGAACCAAATGTCAAGTTGAGTAGTGATGCAGGTGAGGAATTTGAAGATCCTGGAAGGTATGGGAGGTTGTTGAGTAAGTTGAACCACCATGCCATTACTCGGCCCGTTCATTTGCGGTTAGTGTGGTGAGTCAGTTTATGCAGAACCCTCGAATCCCACATTGGGATGCAGTTCTAAGGATTGTACGGTACTTGAAGGGAGCTCCAAACCGTGGCTTGTTATATAAAAGCGGAGGAAGCCTTGAGATAGAGGGATACACTGGTGCTGATTGGGTTGGCTCCATATCTAACAGAAGGTCTAGTACACGGTATTGCACTTTTCTTGGGGGCAATTTGGTGACATGGAAGAGTTAGAAGCAGATAGTGGTAGCAAGAAGCAGTGCAAAAGCTGAATATAGAGCTATAGCACACACAACATGTGAATTAGTGTGGTTGAAGAATCTCTTAGAGTAAATGGGTACTCGATTGACACTCCTACGAAGCTATATTGTGATAACCAAGTTGTAGTTCATATCTCTTCTAATCCTGTTTTTCATGAAAGAACAAAACATATAGAAGTTTATTGCCACTTTGTGAGAGAGAAGGGCTAGTTTAGCCATTTTACTATATATTATATGCTTGATGTAATTACTGTTATATTCTAAGTTAAGTGATGTGTCCCACACTTAAGTGGGGGCACAATAGTCATTGTGCTTCTAGTTAGAAAACTATAAATAAATCTCTCCGACTAGAGAGATTAGTTTTCTCTACTTTGATGCAGTCTTTTCTTCTATCTCCTCCTCTTCTCTCTCTCTCTCTCTCTTCTTTCATTCTTATTTTCTATTATTCTGAAACTGAAACCTGTACAGATCTGAACTCTATCAAAGGTAAAATTTCATTAAAAGAAAATGAGTATACAATCTGGGTAGGTATTTAAGAAACACCTAACAACATCAAAAAGTACAAAACTACATATCTTCAAGTATCTAAATTACAATGTTGATACCCCAGCACACCACCTCCCATAAGCTTTTCCCTAGTCTGCTCTCTTGACCTGAGAAAAGTCAGGCAATATCAAGACCCAATCTGCAACAGATCTGCCAACAGCTGCCACCAACTTGTCGAGCTTCCATTCCTTGTCTTCAAAAAGTCTTCTGTTCCTTTCTTTCCATAATATTCCACAGTTCCAGATTATTCTGGCCATCTTACCTCCTCTGATTCTTGGCCATGAGGAAAAAATTTCTGGTGTCATTGTCTGAAAATTTCTAACCCCAAATAATTTCGTGAAAAGGGTCCACAAGAAACCAGTAATTTTGCATGAAAAGAAGATGGCTGACTGATTCCTCTTCTTCTCTATGCAGGTAACCCATGCTGGCCATGCTGAAGTCCCTTGACTTCAAATGAGTCAGTATCAACACATTGTCCATAGCTATCAGCCAAGCAAAAGCTTCCACCTTGGGGGCACCAGATTACCCCATTCCCCAACAATTTGATCATAGTCCATTTGGTTCCTGCACAAAGTTGAATAAATAAGATTTAACGTAAACTTTCCATTTGAGCACTCTTTCCACCATGACTCATCCTTAGACTGGGCTGAGATCTTCACCCTTCCCAACTCCTCTACCCTTGTCAAGCGGTGGTCTTCTGAATCTTGGACACTAGAATCTTGGACTCTTGGTCAAACCTCACATAATCTTCCCACCCCACATCAGTCATCCTCCCAAAATCTTAATCTATCTCCATCCCCAAACACTCATCCCGTATGATGAACTAACCTCCCTTGATTCCCATCCAAATCTCACCACCCCATATTTACCCACCACCACCCTCCATAAAGAATTTTCCTCCTTATTTGACCCAAATCTCCATAACCACTTCCCCAGTAAGGCTTTGTTAAATAGTCTCACCCTTCTAAACCCCAATCCTCGTCATCCTTTGGGTCTACAAAACTTATCTCATTTGACCAGGCGGAAATTTTTACCCCCTGCAGCAAATTGCATGTACTTTTTATGAATAATAAAGCATTTCATTAAATATTTTTTAAGATGGATTTACAACTGATACAACATTTAGATTTCCCATGAGGCACGGGATGCTGCCTCAAAAAAAGATAAATTACAGTGTAGCCTAGAGTAATTGACCCCTATTCACCCCTTGCTTGGCTACGTTGCTAGCTAGTTTTTTTTTTTTTTTTTTTTACTTTTCATTTTTCTTTTTTTCACCCTCCAAAAGAAACGGTTGGTTGTGTATAATAGTATAGCATGTTAATGAGTAGCACGTCATATTTGTCTAATGGTACTTTCCGGCATTTTCTATCCAATTATGATATCTATTTCTTTTTCTGCCTAGGCCATGCTTGTGCATCCTGATAAAAATATGGGAAGTCCATTAGCAAGTGAGTCATTCAAAAAACTTCAGTGCGCATATGAGGTATGTTTATTTGCACAAGAAATAAAAGTTTACGCCTACTTAATTTTGTATTCCATGTTTTATTTTGTCTAAATTGAAAATTGCACAACATCAAGTACATCTTCAACGGAGTTTGAAAAATAAGTGTTTATTCTAATAAGCACTCATTAGTGTTTGGTGAAAAAGCACTTATTTCAAACAGGGGTAGTATAGGTATTTTCAAAATGAATGGTGGCCAAGACAGGTCAGAAAGGAAATAACACTTAAAAAATAAGACTGAAATTTGGGCTTCTCGAATAAGTTCTTATTCTGAAGAATAAGCATTTATTGGGCTTATTTCCCAAATGCAAATAAGTGCTTATTGGTGTGATCCTAGTCCAAAATAAGTGCTTATTCGAATAAGCGCTTATTTTTGTGCACTTCCAAACTTAGCCTTCGTGTGAATTGTAGATAATTGGTTGTAACAAGCAACTGTGATAAATTTTCAGGTTCTTTCAGATTATACAAAGAAGAAAGATTATGATGAGCAATTAAGGAAGGAAGAATCTAGAGTCGTTTGTCAGAAGTCATATGATACTTCACAACAGGTATTGCCACGTGTTCTCCTGTTTTGTCACGACTTTTTGCTCTGACTTCTGAGGATCATGTTGGGGGGTTTGGTTTCTCTTTTATTAAAAGTTTCCATTCTAATTGATTTTCTTCAGTGAGAGTATTAATCAAACTCTTGAAGAGGAAACTAGAAAAATATATCAACACTAGAAATCTATTTATAAAGTTTGTATAGCCAGTTTTTATATGATGTCTTTGGGTTGTGAATACATTTATTGGTGTGTAAAACTGCCTTTATTTCTTGTTTGGGTGTAAATCTATGTTTTATAATACATAGGGTGAGGTCTATGCTGTCAAGCTGTTTTGTCTCCTAACTCCATATTGGAATTGTTACAAATTGGCCATCCATTACATATAAAGGGACATTTTTTATTTTCTATTAATATTTTTTTTGGTGAGGAGCCATTGCTTGGTGCAATGGTAAAATCTCTGGCTGATAAGCATGAGAAAATTGGTTTGAGTCTGAAAGTGGCCATTTGGTACAAAAAAAATCTTGGCTATTCCTAGCTGACCAACTTGAGCTTGACCTAAGCCTAAGCTCAGCTCAGTGTTTTAAAAGGTGTGGGAAAACACCCTGAGGCGTATGCCAGAGGTGTTGACACCTCTGAGGCGTATGCCTCAGGTGCAAGAGGCGTATGCCTCATGTGCTTTTTTCATGTGGTGTGCTAGAGGCATGCGCCTCATGCACATCTTATATAAAAAGACAAAAAAAAAGAAAAAAGAAAAAAAAGGGAAGGGAATGAAAAAGAAAGATAAGAAAAAAAGAGAATAGAAAAGAAAAGGAAAGGGAAGGGAAGAAAAGATATTTGCCCCCTTTCCTTTCGGCCGGGGGGCTTCGCCTTTCAACTAATGTTATGCTTCTTTATTCTTCTTAATATAAAAGATTTTTATTAAAAATAAAGAAAAAATGAGATCCCCCTTCTTTTTCATCCTCCTCCCCTTCCTCCTCCTAACTCCCCTCCTCTTAAGGAGGCTTATGCCTCCTTGTGTTCGGGAGGTTTATGCCTCTTGCGTTCTGAACTATGCCTCACGCCTTAGGTAGTGGAACGCCTCACGCCATGTCTCTGCGTTTTAAAACATTGGCTCAGCTCAAGTATGTAAAATTTTAGTTTGACATGGGCCTAAGTTGTGCAGATTGGGTTTGACCTTAAACCTAGCCTAGTCTGAACTAGTTGCACCTCTACCCTATTTGCTCTAGAAATGAGCCAATTGAAAACATTAGCTATTGGTGTATAAAGCAAGGGGATGGAGGGTCACCCTGCCTTAATTCCTGCTTTGCAAGAGAGAATTCTCTAGCTGATCCATTCTCCAGGACATTATAATGCATAGAGAAAATGCAATCCCTAATCCAAGTCCTCCCTTTTTTTATTTGATCAGTAAAAAGTTCATTTCATTAATTCCAATTGAAGCATATTTCTCCCCTCCAAACAAGATAGAATACTTTCTTTTCCCTCTAACCTGTGATCTCTAGTTCAATCTTCTATTCTCAGTTTCTAAGTTTCTTTTTCATTTAATCTGAACCATATTGAGAGAAAAGGTCTGATGATTTGGAATCAAACAACGCTCTGATTTTTTACCAAAAGGGGCATCTTATCTCACCTTGGATTATGTATTGATGCCAGAACCATTGCTACTTTCCTCCAATTAGAGTTCAGGTTACTTACTCTGCACACATCACTGACTTTGATGGAGCAGCAACCATCTCCAAGTATTTGTCCACTGTCTGGTAGTTTAGGTGAATCAGTTACCTTCTTGGAGCTTGTGGGTTTAGATTTGAATTTGACCAACAAACCCATCCAAATCATCCACTAAGGTAATTCAATTTCACCCCTTTCCTTATCTTTTTTTTTTTCAGGGGCCAAAATGATTTTCTAAGATCTTGCAGAATCTACTGAATTGAATTTGGCCTAAGTCTATCGAAATACAGGCATAAGACCTTTCTTTTTCTCAGAAACACCTTTTTCCTTCAGGGGCCAAAATGGTTTTCTATGATCTTGCAGAATCTACTGAATATAATTTGGCCAAAGTCCGTCAAATATGAGCATAGGACCTTTCTTTTTCTCAGAAAGACCATTTTGTGACAATTCTTTGAAGCTACCCAGAAAGCATGGAACCGGATCTCTCTCAAAGAAAAAGAAATCTCTACCATTTCTTCCAAATTTTTAGGTTTATGACTACAGATTGAAGGATCTCCTCAAGTATGAATAGTTTGGCTTCACTGAATGGGTATACAAGATAGAGATCTGTAAGTCAAGAAAGTGAAAACATAAGAATCTATGATACCGAGACCTGTACAAGGGTTCCATATTGCGCCAGATACTTCAATTTTTATTGTAAATTACCTACCCAATACTGTATCCAGCTTTTTACTTGCCGTATCCTGGTAACATAGGTAAGGATTATTGCAGGGACTGATTTAAGCCCAAAAAGGCTGGACCTTGCTGGGTTAACAGGTGCAAAAATCAAATCTTTAATCAGTCCAAGAATGGAGAATTTAAAATTCCCATGGAGAAATTATTTTCTCCTAGGTTCGATCTAGGATTAGACAATCAAATATGATGTCCAGATTCAATGATCTAGCAGTTGAGAAAGAGTTCCCCACCAATTCAGTAGTACAATAATATCAGCCTTGGCAAGACAAACTCTCCAAGTTTATTAACCCTAGCAGTTGAGACAGAGTGCTCCATTAATTCGGAAGTACAATAATGTTAGCTTTGGCAAGATAAACTCTCAAAGTTTATCTAATAGATGAGAACATTCTAAACTAACATAAGTCTCATAAATGCCCAGTTTAAAGGGTATTACATAGAAACATACCAAGACATACATGAAATAATAATGCTATGATTTTATTCACTAATAAATGTTAGAATACATCATTCTGATTGGAGCTGAGGGCATACATTATCTTATCTAACAAGGATTAGAAGGAAAAGACAGGTTATTTGAGTGAAAGTAGGTTTTCAAAGTTCATATCCAGTACTAGTAAATGTACATGTGCGTTGCACGTGGTAGTTTCAAATGACAACGATAATAAAAACACAATAACAAAAAAAAAAAACAATAGTAATAATAATTTTAATGTTCTTATCAAAACCTATGCAACAAAGATAAGTATTTGAAGCATAGTGTGTATTGGTGAAATAGATGACCTATTTAGACCTATTCATGGGATGGGCTCAAGCTTGTCTTTTAGCAAACTTTGAAAGGGCCCATCTTGAAGCATGAGCCCAAAATAGTGGAAACTGACCTATTTGACCATGTCAAGAGGCTATGGATGTGACATTTGTTTTCTTTATTCTTTTTTGTATTTTAGCTATGTTGAAAGTGTTAAAATAATTGATTTTATGTTTGTTAGGGTCTGTTTGGCTGATTAAAGCCTTTTTTATTTTAATCTATTATTGTACTATCACTAAGTAGGGCACAAGGGCCATTTCCCTTCTTATTTTTTCGCCCTATATATTATAATGAAACTGGCGCCGCCAGCACTGTTCCATTGCCTCAACACTTCTTCCTTCTCTTCTCTTCTCTCCTCTTCTCTTCTCTTCTCTTTGCTGTAACCTTCAATCAGATTTACTGTCAAGATGGTATCAGAGCGTGGCCATTGAATCTGGGCGATCAAGTGTCTTCTCCAAGCTGCCGAATCTGGGCGGAATAGAGGAGTACATCTGGGTTGTTCGAATCAGACCTGCAACTGGTACCACCCCATTTTTTTTCTTTTCTTTTCTTCTCTTCCCTTGGTCGTGTACCAAGAGGAAAACGAATGGACCTGAACCACTGAATGTTGGCACACCCTTGTGAGGTTTTTCCTCTGTTTGTTTTGGACCGTGTGATCTTGTACCTATGAAAGGCTGTTGTAGGTCACATATGACCTGTTTTCTCTACTTGTTGGCTTGATGCCTTGTGTGTAAGGATCTCTCTTTGTGATTATTGCTTGTAGACCTGCTGAGAAAACTAGTAGGTTGGGACTGCTACTCCGTACAGGTCTGAAAATCAGATCTGTTATCTTGTTTATTCTGGAAATTGGTGCTGGTCTTGTGCTCAGATTAAGTCCAAAAACTGCAGCATGGGTGGACTAATCACTTGTTGTGTGTGGAGTTTTTTGTTCTGATATAAGGAGGGATCCTAAGTTGAAGTTTTTTGATAAAAAAAAATTCTGTGTTGACCATGTCTTCTGAGAATTCTGCTACTTCAGGGATTTCTGGAAATCAAAATGGGGTAAGTGGGGGAATGGATATGAGTTTCCCCATGCCTGTCATTCCCTTTGATGGTCTGAATTACCTTGAATGGTCTAGGGGAATAAAACTCTACATCACTGCTAGGGGAAAAATAGGATACATAAATGGGAAAGTGAAGGAACCGAAGAGTGGAAGTGCTGAATATGATAGATGGAACCAAGAAAATAGTATGGTGATGTCTTGGCTCTTGGTTTCCATGCTACCATAGGTGAGAAAACTTTTATGTGGGCTGAAACTGCTTGTCAAATATGGGAACAAGCAAAGTCCACCTATTCAGAGCAGAGACACTATGCCAAGATATACCAACTGCAAGCTGAATCGTCCACTTGTAAGCAGGGAGAAAGGAGCCTCTCGGTGTATTATTCGGATCTGACATCGATATGGAAAGAACTTGATCACTATCAGAATGTTAACTAGAAGTGTGATGAGGATGCAAATGCATACAAATCACTTGTATCTCAGCAACGGGTATTTGCCTTTCTCTTGGGGCTGAATCCTTCATACGAGTCCATAAGGGTGCAGATGTTGGGAAGTAAAGACTTGCCATCAGTTCAGGAGGTTTATGCCTTGGTTTAGTCAGAAGAAAGTAGAAGAAATGTGATGAATTCTACAGAGGGGGAGCCAGTTGCTCTAGCTGTCCGGGGTAGTTCAGATACTAATGTTGGAGGTGGTTCTAAGAAGGGCGACTCTCAGAAGAGAACAGATGATAAGAGTAAGCTTTGGTGCACTCACTGCCAGAAGGCAAGACACACCAGAGATACCTACTGGGATCTCCAGGGAAAACCTAAATGGGCACAGGATTTGGGTAAGAAGTCAACAACTGATCAAGGCAAGAAACCAAGTCAGCAGAATCAGAAAAGGTACAATTCAACTAATATGGCATCTCAAGAGACTGGTCCCATGGTAACTCAGGAAAGGCATCCCAGTTCTGACCCTAAGGAAGAGATCATCAACTCCTTTCATGACCATTTGGAGTTATATGGTAGGACTCTTCGCCAGATGGATACTGGTCCTACTCCTACCTCTTTTGCATCTGCTTCAGGTAACACTGCCACTGCCTTCCATGTGTCATCTCGTACCTCTGATTCCCTTGGATAATTGACTCCGGAGCCTCAAACCACATGACCGGTAAGTCAAATTTATTTTAGGCATACAATCTTCTCGCTGGGAGAGATAAGGTGAGACTAGCTGATGGCTCTTTCTCCACCATAGCCGGCCAAGGAACCATATCTCTCCCACTCGGCCTTACCCTTTCTAATGTACTACATGTTCCTAAATTACCTATAAATCTACTTTCTATTAGTAATATTACTCACTCCTTGAACTGCTCAGTTACTTTCTATTCGTCTTCATGTGTGTTTCAGGATTTGGCCTCGGGGAAGACGATTGGTAGAGGAAGCATGGTGGATGGCCTCTATGTGTTAGAGAATAAAGCTGGTCTTGTGGCTACAGAGTCTTTGAATTCGTCCAGTGAGAGTCAAGCCTATTTATGGCATAGTCGTCCTGGCCATCTTTCTTTTGAGTCGTTAAAAGTTATGTTTCCAAAGTTGTTTGAGTCTTTGTTAGTGAGTCAGTTGCAGTGTTAGACATGTCAGTTGAGTAAACATTGTAGAAGCTCTTTTCCTTTTGAAATAAAAGATCTGAATTTCCGTTTCATATTGTTTATTATGATGTTTGGGGCCTTGTTACCCTACCTACTGAGGCTGGATATAAGTACTTCATTACCTTGACCGATGATTACTCTAGATACACTTGGGTTTACCCTATGTGATCTAGAGAGGAAGTGCCTAAAATTGTGAAGACTTTCAATGCCTGGTGTTCACTCAGTTCCAAACTGAAATCCATATTTTCCAGTCGGACAATGCAAATGAATACTTCCATAGTGATCTCACAGAATTCTTTGCTTCGAGTGGATCACTTCAACGAAGCTCTTGTGCTAGGGCACCTCAACAAAACGGTGTTGCTGAAATAAAAAACCGTCATCTTCTTGAAGTAGCTCATGGCTTGTTAATCCATATGAATGTTCCGAAGCGCTTTTGGATGGATGTTGTTCTGTGTGCTACATACATCGTCAACCGTATGCCCTCTCGGTTACTAGAGTATAAGGCCCCCCACATCAGCTTTTGTTTCCTACAACTCTGTTGTTCCCCATTCCAATGCGTGTTTTTGGGTGTCGTTGCTTTGTTCATAACTTGTCACCTACTTGGGGTAAACTTGATCCTCGTGCTATTCCTTGGGTCTTCCTTGGTTACCCTCTATCTCAAAAGGGGTACCATTCTATGATCCCGTCTCTCGTAAGTACTATGTCTCAATAGATGTGTCCTTCTTTGAGAATCAACATTTCTTCTCGGTTTCTCCTCAGGGGGAGACTAGGGTTGAGGAGAGAAACAGGCTCAGACTCAACTACCTCCTCTATCTGACCCTCCTCCATTCCATGTCTTTCTTTGCCGCCACAAAAGCCAGCAGAGTTCAAGAGCCGTGGAACCTGACACTATGCAACCAACATCATCGGCTTCACCGGATGTTGATCCTTCCCATCAGCCAGGTACACTTGCTTCTATTGATATGCCTGCTCCTCTCAATGTTGATTCCCCTGTCATTAATGATCTTGATGTTCCTATTGCTAAGAGAAAGGGTGTTAGATCTTGTACCACTAACCATCCTATCTCTCACTTTGTGTCCTATGATCATATTTCATCTTCATATCGTGCATTCCTCTCCTCTGTTGATAGTATCTCCGTTCCTAAGAATGTGGCAGAAGCTTTGTCCAAACCTGAATGGACAGATGCAATGAAGGAGGAGATTGATGCATTACACAAAAATGACACTTGGGAGTTGGTGGATCTTCCTGAAGGGAAGGAACCAGTGGGGTGCAAGTGGGTGTTCATAGTGAAACACAAGGCTGATGGAACTGTTGAAAGGTATAAGGCCAGACTGGTGGCAAAAGGTTTTACATAAGTATGTGGAGTGGACTATGCAGAGACTTTTGCCCCAGTAGCCAAGATGAACTCTATCAGAATTCTCCTTTCACTAGCGGCAAATCTTGACTGGGAACTTCACCAATTGGACATAAAAAATGCTTTCTTGAATGGTGACTTAGAAGAGGAAGTGTACATGACCCAACCTCCAGGTTTTTGTGCTAAAGGCAGTGAATAAAAAGTGTGCAAGCTAAAAAAATCTTAATATGGGCTGAAACAATCTCCTCGAGCCTGGTTTAGTAAGTTCCACTCAGTAGTTCAATAGCTGGGGTTCAAACAATGCCAGTCAGATCACACACTATTTGTAAAGAAAGGTGAAGGGAAAATTGCAGCTCTAATTGTGTGTGGATGACATAGTGATCATAGGAGATTGGGAGGCTGAAATACAGAGACTAAAAAAGTTCTTAGCCACTCAATTTGAGGTGAAAGATCTAGGTCCCTTACATTATATCCTTGGAATTGAAGTTGCCCGCTCTCACAAGGGCATCTTTATTTCCCAACGGAAATATGTACTAGATCTACTAGAAGATACAAGCAATATGGGGGTGAGAGCAATTGACTCACCAATTGAACCTAACCATCATCTAGGAGACAGTCAGGGAGAGTTCTTGAAAGATGTGAAGAAGTTTCCGAGACTTGTAGTTAGACTCTTGTATTTGTTTATGACCAGGCCTGATATTGCTTATGCAGTGGGTGTCCTTAGTCAGTTCATGCACAATCCTAAGACAACTCACCTTGAAGCTGTAGAGAGGATCCTCAGATACCTCAAGAAGTTTCCTGGAGCTGGTTTGGTGTTCCAGAAACATGGACATTTAAAGGTGGAGGTATATACTGATGCTGATTGGGCAGGGGCAGTTGATGGCCGAAAGTCTACAAGTGGATATTGTGCCTTTGTAGGGGGAAACCTAGTCACATGGAGAAGTAAGAAGGAAAGTGTGGTGGCTAGGTTTAGTGCTGAAGCAGAATACAAAGCTATGTCTCATGGAGTTGCTGAAATCATGTGGATAAGAAATCTGTTAGAAGAACTGGGTTTTATAGTTACCAATCCTATGTCACTCTATTGCGACAATAAGGCTGCTATCAACATTGCAGCTAATCCAGTCCTCTATGATAGGACGAAACACATGGAAGTGGACAAGCATTTATTAAAGAGAAACTTGTAAGTGGAGAAGTGCGCACCCCATATGTCAACTCAGAAGAACAACTTGCAGACATCTTCACCAAAGGCCTTCATCATGTGCGGCATAATGATTTGTGTGACAAGTTGGGCATGATTGACATCTATGCTCCAATTTGAGGTGGTGTTGAAAGTGTTAAAATAATTGATTTTATGTTTGTTAGGGTCTGTTTGGCTGATTAAAGCCTTTTTTATTTTAATCTATTATTGTACTATCACTTAGTAGGGGCACAAGGGTCATTTCCCTTATTTTTTTTGCCCTATATATTATAATGAAGTTGGCGCCGCCAGCACTGTTCCATTGTCTCAACACTTCTTCCTTGTTCTCTTATCTTCTCTCCTCTTCTCTTCTCTTTGTTGTAACCTTCAACCGGATTTACTGTCAAGAAGCTATTTCCATCATTAATCACAATAATATCAATTTTAGAATTATTTTTGTTTAATATGAGTATATAATATTAAAACATGCTTAATTTTTTGTAAATTTTATAATGTTTTCTATATTTTTATTTTTGTTGTTTAATTTATGACATCATTTGACAATGAGGGAAATGCGGTTTTGTTTGATTTTTAGAACATTGGTTTTTTATTAGTTTTTTTTTTTATCTCATGGTGAAATCAATTAGTCAACCATTTGGCCCATTAAATTAGTATTTTGGATCCATTTATCATCAAAATATCAAATTACTTGCTTGCAAAAAACATTAGCTCGATCAACAGTATGGGACCTAACCATTTGAACCATTGAACAATTTAACCTAATTATTGGGGTCACAAGTTAGACATTAATTCTCATTTTTTCTTGATTTTTGTATTCCATCATTGATAAACATATTTTTTGTTTATTACATTTATACTCGTAATATGACAAATACATTAATAATTTTTATTTCTATTTTTTACAATTTATTGCATTTTTATCTATTTTTTAATTTTAATTATTAAATTATGACATCATGGTATACCCATCTGACCTAGATGGTTGAACCATTCTCCCACTGCTTGCATGAATAGAAAAACTGGTTTACTCTTGGGTCAATTTTATTGTATTCCATTTTCATTATTAGTAAAAACAAATCTTATTTTTCACAGTAAATTTTGTTTAATGTGATGAATATATAATATCAGAGATGTACTCAAATGTTTTCTAGAAAACTTCTATACTTCATTTTGTATTTTTGTGTTTCTATCTTTTTAAATACTTATTATTTAATTATGACATCATGGGTTGACCTATTTGGTCTAAAAGGTTGGACTATTGACTGACCATCTAGATAGGAAACAAGTTTATTTTTGAATATTCTATTTCGTTTACATCATTAATAAAAGAAATTATTATTTATCATACTTATTTTTGTTTAATATGACATATATATTAGAGATGTGTATATATATTTTTTTATTTTTGTATTTTATATATTTTAAAATTTTTACTATTTAATTATGTTATAATGGGTTGACCTATTTGACTCAAATGGTTGAACTGATTACCCACCACTCGAAAAAAAAAAGGTTTTATTTGTGGGTTGTTTTAAAAATATAGGGTTTTATACCATTGAAATTATTGTTATGGATTTTAAATTAGTGGAATTTATTAATGAGGAACAAAGGTAACTTAAACATAGGATTCAATGGATTTAAATTAGTGGAATTTACAGTTTCTACCCTGAAAATAGAGATGGACTACTACAGTATCTGTAACCTGTGTTATCTGATATTGTTCATTCAGTATAATGGTGGAATGCCATTAATTGAAGTAATGATTGAGGGAACATAGAAACAAGATCGATTTCTTCATATAAAGATTAATATCCTTCTTTTGTTCCCTTACATATTGTGTTTGTTTATGGTGTTGGTGCGAGAAAGTCAACAACGATTAAAAGAACATAATTTTAAGGTTCCACTATTCTACCAAATAATGTATGGCTTATTATGTATTTCACAATCAACAGGATGGTATGGATTATCGATCTGAAGAGTCGAGGCGGATACAGTGCACAAAGTGTGGCAATTCACATATATGGATATGTACCAATAGAACCAAGTCCAAGGCAAGGTGGTGTCAGGTTAGACCAGTTTTGAGTGTATTCAAAATTGCTGTTTATATTTCTTTAGACTTAGAACTTCATTGTTAGGATGTGTATATGATTTAAGGATGATATGGCATCAGGACTGCTGTCAATATCATCTAGCTAAGGACGGAGATGGATGGGTTGAATATGGTTGCTCAATAGCCTCTGCAAGGCCTCAGAAGGTAAGTTTTCTTTCAATTAGGTATTTCATGTGGTTAGAGTCTCCAGAACTGAACTGTGATTTGGACTGGGATGCTGAATAAGGTAATGCTCATGGAAAAATGATAATTGCTAATCTGGGAACCAAGCCTTTCTTTTGCTTTCTGCACCTTAGATCATGGCTCTTGGATTACATCTTTAACACTATTTTTCCCTCTGTTCAGTCAAGGCATTTTTTAAAATTTGTGGATCAGACATAAGGTATGTTGCACTATTTTGAAAGTTATATATACTTGCTTCTCTTGTCTTCCAGGTGGAAATACCTCGTGCCTTTGTATGTGCCGAGAGCAAGATCTTTGATGTGTCTGAATGGGCCATATGTCAGGTTAGTGTTTCAACTCTCCTTCCTAGGATGAGAACATGCATATTATGATGCATTGGAATTTATTCTACTCCCACCCTACGAACATTGACAAAAGCGGGTAAATTATCAACTTAAAATTCTCTTCTCAAATGATGCCCCTTCCGGTAATTCAGACAAACAATGAGCTGAGAGTAAAATTACTTGCCATAAACTGAACCATGCAAAGTAAAATCTCAATCTCTTGACAATGTATATATTTGCTTGATGGAAATCATTTTACGTTTTTTCTTATCAACTCTAGTGTTTTTCTTGTCCTTTTTTTCTCTTTATTTTGGTGGATTAATTGCAAAAACTTGCTTCACTGTTGTGTACTTGGCTACTTCATAGACATCAGAGTTTTGGCTGTGAACTGGATCGTAAGGTTTTTGAAATATAGGGCCATCACCCATTGTTGGTCCTAGCTATCTTGGGTTGTGAGGGGTGAACTGGATAATGTACCCAATCTTTGGCTTTTTCTTTTTTTTTTTACATGAAGTGGCTGCTCTCAAATTTGAACCCACATTCTCACGGTTGTCAGACCTAGATTCTTCCATTGCACCAAGCAATTCGTGTGTCCATGAGTATGCTATTTAAGATGATTATTTATCAGCACAGTTCACTGCACGATGAAATTTACGAAAGAACAAAAGACTAAATGACCAAAAATTAAAAAAAAAAGTTATTTGTAATGTTGGTGAACTTTTTTACAGCCATTTACTGATAATTATTATTATGGTAACTATTTTTCACTATTAATAATCTATTATGAGAAATTTTATGATTTTATTGACTAGATATATTTATGAAACTAATATTTTTCTTTTGGTCGGGGGGGGGGGCATTATTAACAACCAAAAAAAATAGATTACAAAATATGGAGCATTTCATGTATTTCATGGTCGTTTGATGTCTGACACTTAAACGGTTTTCCTCATCTGTTGGAAAATTTGCATGAACTGCTATCTTTAGTTTCGCCTTACATTTTTTAGTTGTTTGATGCAGGGAATGACTTGTAGGCCCAATACACATCGACCAAGCTTCCATGTAAATATGGTTGGTTTAGAGAAGGCTGCACAGAGGTCAAATCCAGGTAGATTCCCATGGGATTTGGATGCTCAGATGATGGAGGAAGAGGATGAAGAGTTCGAGTTGTGGCTTCAGCATGCCTTGGCCTCTGGCCTATTCTCAGAGACTTCCAAGCACAGAAAAAGCTGGAGCCCTTTTAAATTAAATACAAAGAAAGGGAAGAAGCAATGGCGGAGATCACCATGAAAGGTGTCAGAAAAGATCTGAGTTCCTAAATCTGATTGGCTGAATGGGCCTTCTATCTCGTCTTTCGGAAGGGAAGATGGGTGCTTAGTTTTGGAAGGATAGGATTGGGATTTTGGGGGACAAAGTCAATGAATAATGGGATCCTATACGTACAAATATATTCAGGTGTTTGTTGTAGCATCATTTCTGTTGCAAAGTTAAATCATGAAGAGTACTCAGACGGAGCTCTGGGCGTCTGGCATGTTGTAATTCTTCCACGATAAAAATTTGAGAGGGGAACAGTAATGAAATCGAGCTCGTCCTTGTAAATTTGATCCAGCTAACATCATTTGTATCACTTTTCCTTGTAAAAAACAGTTTCATGTGCAATATGATTACAAATGACTGAAATGAGAGCCGTTCACATCCTCCCCCTCCCTCTCTCTCTCTCTCTCGTTAAAATGGGAAGTGATGCTAATAAACTTGTATTGGCATTGAATCTTGAATGATTAGAAACTTAACAAAAATCATTTGTTAATTCTTCTGAAGGGATTGCATTTGCATCCAACCAAGTAAATACTAGTTTGTGTTTAATCAACAATCCAGATACTAGAGCACTATCTAATATTCGACAACGTTCTTAAGAGGGTATTGTACTATCGCTGAAAAAGTATGCCAATGAACAAAGAACATGTTTCCATGTCTGTAAATCCGAGGATCATTCTATCTTTTCCCCACCACTGTTTTGAGAACCGTAACAGACTCATGGTTGGACCGTTCAAACCGGGAACCAGTCATGGTTCTGGGTCTGGTTATGTCTTGAACTGTTATTTGCTAAAACACATTGAAAAAGTAAATAAAAAACTGTTGATCCAGATGGTTGAATTTAGTTTCATTGTCGTTTATTTATTAAATAAATATTTTGTTAGGCGTATTCTTTGAAAACTGAGAAAATTGGTTGAAAAACATTTTTTAAGCTATGTTTGGTTGTAGTGTAATTTTATTTGTACTATAATAAATGCATAGGATTTTAAATGAAAAAAATGTAAATTCTACTTTAATTTTGTTTTGGATTTTACTTTATTCTTCTTCATGTCTTATTTTACTTCATTTGAGATAAAAATTGAAACAAAAATAAATCAGAATTTGCATCAAAATCATTTGCACTACCAATTGTATCCTTAACCTTTTTTTTTAACAACTAGACTACATCAAGTGCTAAGTTGAATTGTGAAAAAATGCCAAAAATGTTGATAGAGGGGTTTCCCACCAACAAAATAGCTTTTCATACAATTCAAGAAAATTGATAACCAAATTAACTAAACAATATTGTTTATTTGAAACCTCATATGGAAAAAATGACTTTGTGGTGCTGAATTGGCATAATTTTTATAAATGGCAATATCATCCTATTCTATAACTGGAAAAAACGGCCAAACAAAAAAAATACAACAATCCTGATTGTCATAATAAATGCAACAGAAATAATCCAATGACCATTGATACTGAAGAAAATCCTTTAAACGAAGAATTCGCTGTCCACAACAAGGAACAAACAACACAAACTCTTTTTTCCTCCACTGTATCTTAAATTACTGTTTGTTGGACATGGAGGGCCTTCCACGAAACTGAGTGAAGTAAAGGAAAGCTGCAGCAGTCAACAGCGACACTCCCAGGACAGCACACACTACGCTGGCAATCAATAACGCGTTCCTCATGTGCTCATGGCTTTTCCCTTCTGCCCGCAACCTCATCGGAGCTCCAACGCCGGCGACCCTCCACCATGGGTCGGTCGCATTTCTTGCCTCCGGCTTCTCCACAACGTCGTCGGAATAAGATGATCCGAAGAAAGACTTCATCTCCGGCGTCTCCGTTTCCGTTGGGGTTGTCTGGTATGTCAGCCCGTGGCCGGACGGCCGGATCTCTCGACATTCCGTCAGCCCCATGACCCATATCCAAATCATGGGTAGAAGGATGGCCAGGAGGACGCCATTTCCCCGATTGAGTAGCATCTCTTCCACCTTTCTCCTTTTCCGAGCCCCGAAATCAAGCTTGCCGAGACAGTGAGCTCAATTGCCTCTCCCTTTCTTTTCTAGGAATTACAGGGGAAGGAAAGGAGAGAACGGCCTATCTGCGTCTCTCTCTCTCTCTCTCTCTCTGTTAAATCAGAAAAAGTGAAGAGGCCTGTCTCGTGAACAGGCTGTTGTCCCGCCGCTGTATTCTTTGTCTTGCGGTGAATACTTAATAATATTTTCTAATAATTATTTTAGGGTAAACTGAAGTTTTGAAAATGACAACTTTCTTAAACTATTTTAGTTATTTCTAACAATTATAGCCATCGTTAAATCATAATGGAGATACATGAGTATTTTTGCCCTTAAGTTAAAAAGGGCACCAAATTGAAATTACTATTTCTAACAATACATGAGTATTTTTGCCCTTGGGATTTTGCCACGTGCCTAGCGAGAACTTTCTCTTAAGGGTTCTCACGTTGTAGGTACATGCTGATCACCACAATTGCAATAGCGCAGAAGGTGCTAAATTGATGCCACAGAGACACATGTGACAAGTCCATGACTCGGCACGCATCTGCAATGAGCTCAAAGCCTGAAACGAGCTTGTGATGAGCTTAGGGTCACCACTGGCCTGTAAAAGACCCAAAGCTAATGCACCGAAAAGGAATCCGAAGTCGCCAAAGATTTGCGATGAGCACAAGGCCATCGTGAGCTTGCGATGAGCTCACAACCATCATAGGTACAGGAGACGTAAGATTAGTAATTACATCATTCGTGCCATATCAGTATAGGAGACCCGCAAAAGAAAGTAGCATATGATGTATTATGAGAATCCTCAGACGAAAGGAAAACTCGTCCTTGAGAGAACTCATAAGACACGTGGCGAACCCTTCACGGTATCCCCCTGGCAACTGATATCGAATCCAAGATTCCCTTTCCAAATGGGAAGCAAACACTTTTGGCTCTTTCCTTTTAGGACCTTGGGATCATACCTATAAAAGGAGGACTAACTCATAACGAAACACCACATTTTGTCAATTTGAGCCTTTACCCTACCCTTTGCCCACAACCTTCCTTCGTCTTTCAAGGAGACCCCCGTACGTAGCCTTACCACCATATTCACATTAGAATCTCTAGTTCTTCCTTGATCACGAAGGGGGCCTGTAGAATTAACCTTTCCATTGTTCCAAACGAACAACTCATTGAACATTGGCAACATTAACTCGGAGGCCGGAGACCAGATTGGCCAAGAATTAGCCAAGCAAGTTGACATCGAAATCCTCTCTAGCAAGGTGTACGATTTCAAGATTCGTTTCGACTGCATAGAGCAAATGTAGGCCAAGATGAGAAACACCTTGCAGTTACTTCTTAAAACATTGTTTGTAACCAAGCATTCCCCATTCACCCCTATCGGCCCTTCCGCACCCATCCCTGCTAACCACCCTGCAAACCTAAACCTCAGCAACCAACCCTGTGCCTACACAAGATATGGTACAAAGAACCCACTTCTCTATTGTTGAACAACCCCGTGTGACCCCACAAAACATCACAACAATAGAGGCACCCATCAACCACAATGAACTGAAAGAGTACATCCAGGGCTTGATGGAGGAAAGCCAGAACAAGGCCCAATTTGCGCTCATTCTCCAAAAGCCCTACTCTGACCACAACATCTTATATAAGCCATACCCCTCCGGCTATGTCCCACCGCAGTAGTGGCCGCAATATGATGGACAGAAGGGAAGCCCATAGGAACACACCAATAAGTTCGAGGACGCATTGGGATTGTTTGCCTTGGATGGGGACCTGAAAGTTTGAGAGTTTTCTAAATCCCTGACCGGACCTGCACATACATGGTCCGTCAACCTGACCGCAGGTAGCATAGACTCGTGGGTAGAGTTAGTGAAAGGATTCTTGTCCAAATGGTTCACCCTAGAGCGAAGATTGATGATGGTGGACTTGCACAACATAGAACAGCACGCAAGGGAGGACCTCCTGGCTTAAGTCATGAGGTTTCAGAAGCTGACCCACTCTATCTTTGATGAGCATGCTACCAAAAAGAGCTTCGTCAAACAATGCATACAAGGAATGCACCCGACCTACAAGATAGGCATCGAGACATTGAAGTTGAGATGTTTAGTCAACTATCTTGACAGCATCACAATATGGAAGGAATGAAGCGTATGCCATCGGCTGAAGGCCTAGGAATGCCAGGGGGCCTAACCAAGGGCCCTATTACCATGGTGGTAATCAAAATCAATGGAATAGCCCGCTGCCCCTGCCCCCTCCTCCCTTTGCCTGCAGATTGCAGCAAGGATGAGGTTATTATGATAACGAACAAATTGGTGGAGGATCGTGTGATCAACTTGCCACCACCACCACCAGGAGTTGACCCAGAGAAAGAGAGGCATGGGGGAAGGTGGTGCAACTACCATCAGTTGCCAAATCACGATCTAATGGACTGCTTCACACTTCAGCGGTTGTTTGCACAGAAGGTAAAGTTGGATGACTTTATCAAAAGAAAGCCAGCTCAGGTAGAGACTAACCCCCTCCCCTCACACACCCAAGGAGGCAGTATTAATGTGGTAGGAACACCAGGAGGCGACTGTCCAGATATGCTGATCTAACGGTTTGAACAGAGTCCAGACATGTAGCAACAATTCTTTAGTAAGAAGGGAGCCAACGTTGCAACAAGGTGACTCGCCATTAGGGCGCTAGCATAAACATTCAGAAGGCCACTCGAACCCCATCGAGTGGACAAGTCCCATATGCTGGCCATAGACCCCACCACAACCGACCCCTATATATCATAACCAAAATAGAGGGTTACGAGATGCGGTGATCAATGATTGATCAGGGAAGTTCTATGAACCTGATCTCCATCCACACCTTCAAGCTGATGAGCATACAGAAAGAGACCGTTAAAGGGTTGCCTATGGGTAAGAGATTTTAACAGTAATGCATCTGTCATGGAGGGGTCCATTGAGCTATCGGTCACCATTGGTTTGTTCACCATTAACTAGGAGTTCCAAGTGTAGGTACATAGTGCCCACTCAAACCCTCAAAGTACAGAAGACACTAAACAGGTACCACATGAGTGCTTGCGATCAGGCCATGACTCATCGGTTACCTGCGATAAACTTATAACTCATCGAACGACTGTGATGGACATATTACTCATCGCATGTCCGCGACAAACCTGCACTTGACGCAAGTCAGAGTAAACACTGGCTAATGTGAACTCGCGATGAAGTCTAGACGTATGCAGTTCAGTGATGAAGTTCGGATACACACAGTTCTGTGATGAACACGAGACCACTACAGAACTATGGGTTATTACAAACTAGAGTTAAGTATTGGTTAGACAGGAAACTTCAGGATCACGTGCATGATAATATTCCATGTAGGTTTAGTAAAACATGCCTGTTGGGTGATGACGTCACCCATGCCACGTCAGTTAAGTAGGTCATGAAAGGAAGTAGCACATGTGGATTATGAGAATCCTCAGATGAAAGGAAAGTTAGTCCTTGAGAATATCTCAAAAGATACGTGGTGAAACCCTAGCAATGCCACTTAATGGCCGACAACGAATCTAATATTCCCTTTCCTAATGGGATAGCACCTTCTTTTCAGGATCTCGGGATCCCTCCTTATAAATGAGAATCCATCACCTGAAAATCAATCGAAACAAACCCGTTTAAACAACGTAAACAAACTCGGAGCGAAAACTTGACATAATCACATCAACCACTAGGAACCAAGGGTATTACAACCTTAAAGTTACTATTTTAACTTACTCGAACCCATCATACCTAGATAACCTAAATCCACTCACTAAGACATATAAGTGCCTAACAGAACCTATAGGAACGGATTCAAGCTAATCCCCACTGGCCACATAAACGTTCTTGTGCCAAACAAATTCACCTAGACTTCTAAAAACCAAAAAAGAAGTTTTCGTATTTCGAAGCCAAAATTATTCATACACTTCCAATTACTCAATCAGAAGATTCTTTGAAAACCTTAAGGGATAATACATTATTAGTTGCAAAATATAAAACGTTATTATTTGAAAAATAAACTGAAACGAACCTAGCATACCTAGATAAATGAGGAAATCAACTTAGCTCCTTTAGAAAATAAAACTAGGACTAGTCAAAGGAAAATAAAACAAATAAACCTAGATCAATCCAAACAATCTAAAACAATTTGAAGCAAAAACTTTACACAATCAATTTAACCTACAAGAAGTCAAGATTAGAGCTTCTTACAACTTTAATCTCACAAATCTAACTTAAAAAAAAAACCCATCATAACTTATATCACTGGATAATCTCACTATTCTAAGTTAAACAAACCCAACATATTTAGAAAAACTAGGAAATCAACTCAACATCATCAAAAAATGAAACTAGACCTACTCAAATCAAATCAAATCAAAGCCAATAAACAAGGAACAATCCTGATGTAGCGCGATCCGGTCACTCCTAGCTGGCACTCACGTGGCTCCTGGAAGATACCCGGCGGGAACACTCCGATGGTTAAGTTAGTACTCGGTAGGAGAAGCGAAGAGAAGACGAAGGCTAAGAGTGTAGATAGCGCGTTACCACTATACTCGAGAGATTAGAAGTCTCAAGAAGAAGTTTCTCTTCTGCCCTGAGGGCTTTTATAGGGGCATCCATGTCAGGTCGGGCATAACCGCCACTGGGCTCCTGCCACAGCCGTTACCTGCTAGGGCTGCGCAGGTGGCCGTTGTGGTGTACTCGTCTGGGTGAGTGACACGTCTCCAAAGTGACAGGCATGCCTCTGCCTGCTGAGAGACGTGGATGCAGACTGTCGAAAGGACAGGGACTGTGCCGTCAGTAAGGGACGTAGCGTAGTCGGATCGGTACGACCTGTCAGATAGAAGCTTCCGGAGGAGTGCTCATGCGGCTCATTCACGAGCTACTTTGCAGTGAGCTCGGAATACTTCAGGATTACCCTTAATAGAATTGGTCCTTGGGATGACTTGTCTGCTTGGGAGCTCGGGCAAGCTAGTTCCCCCAGCTCGCGAGCAAAAGTTGCCTCGGAGTATCCCTTCAAAGGTAGCTTGGGGAACCCGGAGCTCGCGTTGTGGCGAGCTCCTCCCTTTGTGAGCTATAATGTAGCGAACTGCTTCATGGGCCCGTCACTTGGTCGCACTAAGGCTACAATTTTGAGTTGTCGCTCGTGCTGAGTCAGTGTCCACGTGTTACCATTTCATAGGTCGGGTCAAATCGTCCTCCATCAAATGCCCCCCACTCCTTGAGATGAGAGCATTGCCTTAGCGTGAGGAGTTCATGAAGCGTGATGGATTTGACCAGATGGTGGAGGCTGAACGAGAGAAAGTGGTCTGGGATTTCAGAGACTCCCAGGAATACCATGACCTCCAGGTGGAATATGGCTCGAGTTCGTACCGCTCTAGGTTTAAGCTCTGCCGGTGGTTGGTTCGGAAGAAGTTCTCCGGGCTCAACCTCGACGGCATCACTATGAAGGGCCTGTCTCCTGAGACGGCGGATCAAGCAGAGGAAGAAGAGCCTGACTCCCCAGAGGATGAGGATGAGGAGGCGGATCCCTGGGGCGATGTTTTTCTGGACTTCTGGTGGCTCCCGGGTGCCATAAACCCGGTCTTTCAAAGGTCTTTGGTTGGGCGGTTGTGCCATGTGATTGTCAACTTTCCCGAGGTGTTTAGCTCGGTTATTGCATTGTCTTTTCTTTCTCTTTTTTCTCCCTTTTTTTTTTGAAATGGTAATGAAAGTAGGTGGTAATGAAAGTTCTTCTTTTTTCTTCCAAGTATGATGTGTTCTCTTTATCTTTTCTAAGGCGATCTCATCACCCAAGCTATTAGAGCTGCATACCCGAAGTAGGACTCCTCGATGATCGTTATCTCGAGCTGCCCCTTAAATCGTTTAAGGCATCTCTATGGCGCACGGAGAAGTGATTACCACATGTGCCCGTACTATACGCTTGTCGGTTATTCTCTAGTCAGATCATCATACTAGAACGAGCTATGCTTGGCGGGGTTTAAGCTCGAGCTACTTACGCTTCTCACTTGAAGTTCGCCCATGTCATGGAGACGACTGAGTCTTATTGCGCCGAGATCGTATTAGCTCGGCAATTTGGCCCTTAGGCTCTGGGAGTGACTTATAGTCCACTCTTGGAGTTCGCCCATGCCTCAAAGGCGACTGGGTCCTATTACGCCGAGGTCATGTTAGCTCAACATTTCGGCCCTTAGGCTCTGGGAGTGGCTCGTGGCCTACTCACTTGTTACAGATAGTATTGTCTTAAGTTGACAATATTCCATGCCCGAGGTACTTGTTTCCCTTCGAGGGTCTCGAGCTCGTATGTTCCTTCCCTGAGTACTCGTTTGACTCGGTAAGGACCTTCCCAGTTAGACCCAAGCTTGCCAGCGCCGGGCTCAGGTACCATAACCTTATGAAGAACCAGGTCTCCAACGCGGAGGTTCCATTTCTTGACCCTGACGTTATAGTACCGAGCTACTCTCTGTTGGTAGGCTGCGGTCCTGATGTACGCGAGGTCCCTTACTTCGTCGAGCAGATCGAGGATGGTACAAAGCTCATCTTCATTCATCTGGTCACTGTATGATTCTAGTCGCCGCGTAGGGACTTCGATCTCTGCGGGGATGACTGCTTTGGTGTCGTAGGTGAGGTTGAAGGGTGTTTCTCCTGTGACACTCTTCTCCGTGTTCCGGTAGGCCCATAGAACACTAGGTAGCTCATCTACCCACAACCCTTTAGCTCGGTCCAGCCGTGCCTTCAGTCCGCGAAGGATGGCTCTGTTTGTGACTTCTGCCTGACTGTTCGCTTGAAGGTGTGCGACTGAAGTAAAATTCTGTCGGATTCCCATGTCTTGGCACCAGTCTTGGAATTTGATGTCCTCGAACTGCTTGCCGTTGTCAGAAATCAATACCCGAGGTAACCTGAAGCGGCACACGATGTTCTTCCAAAAGAAGTTTTGGACGTTCCGAGCTGTGATCGTTACCAGGGGTTCATCTTCTACCCACTTTGTGAAGTAATCCATTGCTACTACTAAGAACTTCCTCCCACCCGTTGCTGGTGGGAATGACCCGTGTAGATCAATGCCCCATTGTGCGAAGGGCCACGGGTTGGTGAGATACCTGAGGTCGGCAGCGGGTTGGTGGTGAATATTGGCGTGCCTTTGGCATTTGTCACATTTTCTAACGAGCTCAATAGCATCTACCTTCATTGTTGGCCAATAATACCCCTGTCAAAGTGCCTTTTGGGTGAGGGCCCTGCCCCTCAAGTGTCTGCCACACAGACCCTCATGAGTGTCGCGGAGTACGAGCTCGGCTTCGGTAGGTCTTAAACAACGCAGGTAGGGGAGTGTGTAGGATCTCCGGTATAGCCGTTCGTCTATTATGACGTATTTGGTTGCCTGGCGCTGCACCCTTCTGGCTGCATTGCGATCTGCAGGGAGGGTCTCGTGTAGCAAGAAGCTCGCGAGAGGGTCGGTCCAGCTCGGCTCTGCTTGGACGACGGGAGCGACCTCCTCTATGCACACGGTTCTCATGGTGATGTCGCCGGCGCTGACTAATCTGGACAGGGCGTCGGCCTCAGCGTTCTCCGACCTAGGATTGGCTGATAAAGTGTGACTAGAAGTTGAGCAAGGCTTCTCTGACTTTGGCTAAGTAGGCGATCATGGTTGGCTCACGTGCCTCGTATTCGCCAGTGACTTGGTTGACCACGAGCTGGGAGTCGCTGCAGATAACGATGTGCTTGGCTTTTACTTCTCTGGCTAGAGCTAGTCCAGCCATCAACGCCTCGTACTCCGCTTCATTGTTAGATGTCACGAACTCGAAGCGTAGCGCGTACTCTAGTTTCGTGCCACTTGGGCCGTGCAAAACTATTCTGGCTCCACTGCCCTGTTGGTTCGAGGAGCCATCTACGTGAAGGATCTAGGGCTCCTCATCCCAGCTCGCGCTTGGCCGTACTAGGAGAGGTGCCACACTGGCTGCTACCTCACGGGGCTCGGACTCGACCGGACTGGGAGCTTCGGGCTCACCCGAGCTGGGAGCCTTGTGCTCAACCGACCTAGGAACTTCGGAGCTGAATGTGCACTCAGCAATGAAATCTGCTAAGGCTTGGGCCTTAATGGCAGTTCACGGCTTGTACTGAAGGTCGTACTCGCTGAGATCAACGGCCCACTTCGTCAACCGACCAGAGACCTCGGGCTTAAGTAAGACTTGCCTTAGAGGTTTGTTGGTGAGGACGATAACAGTGTGTGCTTTGAAGTACGGGCGGAGCTTCCGAGCTGCAATTACCAGTGAATATGCTAGCTTTTCTATCTCTAGATATCTCGTCTCCACTCCCTGCAATACTTTACTAACATAATAGATGGGTCATTGAACCCGATCTACTTCCTTTATTAGTGCCGAACTGACCACTTCGTCGCTTGCCGAGAGGTACAGTTCTAAAGCATCACCCTCCTCGGGTCGGGTTAAGATCGGCACGTTAGTGAGGTACTTCTTGAGCTCGTCAAACGCGAGCTGGCAGTCTTGGGTCCATTCGAACCCTTTGCTCTTAATTGCCTTAAAGAACGGCAAACAACGGTTCGCCGATTTGGACATGAAGCGGCTCAGGGCGACTATGCTGCCATTCAACCTCTGAACCTCCTTCAACTTCCAGGGTGGTCTCATATCTAAGATGGCCTTAATTTTATCCAGGTTGGCCTCAATGCCACGCCGGTTGATGATGTACCCTAGGAACTTGCCCGAGGTCACACCAAATACACACTTGTTTGGGTTTAATCTCATATTAAACTTACGCAAAATTTCAAAAACAGAATGCAAGTTTAGTTCATGCGAAAATTGAGTTTTGACGACCATGTCGTCTACATAGCACCCTACTTTTTTGCCAATCAATGGCGCAAACACCCTACTTACAAGCCTTTGAAAGGTTGCCCCTGCGTTTTTCAACCCGAAGGGCATAACTTTGTAACAGTATAGACCGAACTCCGTGATGAAGGCAGTCATTTCTTCGTCCGCCGGGTCCATCTTGATTTGGTTACAGCCCGAATAGGCATCCAAGAAACTTAGCAACTCGTGCCCTGAGGTCGCGTCCACCAAGCGGTCAATTCTAGGGAGCGGGAAGCAGTTTTTTGGGCAAGCCCGATTTAGGTCGGTGTAGTCGATGCACATGCGCCACTTGCCGTTGGCTTTCTTTACCAGGACGGGGTTGGCTATCCAGCTCGGGTAATAGACTTCTCTTATGATGTCAGCTGCGAGGAGCTTCTCGACCTCCTCGTTGACCGCTTTCCACCGCTTCGGGGCTAGGTTGCGTTTCTTCTGCCGCAGACCATGCAAAAATGTCTAAATTTTGAAGTAAGAAACTTACCAGTTTAGATCGTAGAGGTTCCTTGATGGAAGCATCGATCTGAAGCGTCCGAGCTGGGTCTACTGCTGAGGTCGGGACTACAATTGTTTTTTCGTGGGCGCGGCTCGTTCTTCGCCTTGCTCCGTGGGCCGCTCCAGTTCGAGGTCGTTGGCCACCTTGGTCTTTCCCTTCAGGGCGGTGACATAACACTTGCGGGACTCGAGCTGGTCGCCCCATGCTACCCCCACACCGAAGTCTGAAGGGAACTTCATAGCCAAATGATAGGTGGAGACCACCGCCCGTAGGATATGGGTGATCGGCCGACCTATTATGACATTGTATGGGGAGGGGGTCGCAACCACCAGGAAGTCGTGGTTGAGTCTGACTACGCAGGGCCATGTGCCGACTTCCACAGGTATTGTTATTTTCCCAAGGGGCCGGACTTCTCCGCTGAAACCCACCAAAGGAGTGTCCGCGGACTTCAGGTCACTTTTCCGCAACTGAAGCTGGTCGAATGCGGCTTTGAAGAGGATATCTGCCGAGCTGCCCGAGTCAACGAGTACGCGCCTGACCTCGAGGTCGTTGATCCTCAGCTTTATCACAAGTGCGTCATCGTGGGGGTAGTGGACCCCTCGCGCATCGTCCTCCGTGAAGAAATATGGCTCTTCTGTCCTCGGCCACTTCGGAGGATTCTGTTCTTCCCGGGAGGCTTCACAAACCGACATCTAAGTTGCTGCTGAAGTACAAACCGCGACGATCGAACCTCCCACTATCATGTGGATAGTGCCCCGAACCGGCCTCTCTTCCGGAGGCTGCCTCTGTGACTATTCGGCCGGCCTGCTGCTGGACTCGGGAGCATCCTTACCGTGCTCCCCTTGCCGACCTATTTTATTATTACTATTATTATTATTTTGTACAAAGTTCCTTAAATATCCGCGACGGACGAGCTCCTCAATCTCATCGCGAAGGTTTTTACAATTTTCGGTACTATGACTGTGATCTCTATGAAAACTGCAGTATAGATTCTTATTTCTCTCATTGGGATTCCCCCTCAAACGGGATGGCCACTTCACATACGGGGCGTCCTTGATTGCCATCAGGATTTCGGCCCGCTTCGCGTTCAGTGGGGTGTAATCAGTTCGGTCCGCTACTGGAGCTCGGAAAGACTGACCCGGCTTTGCCCCCCGAGCTGCATCTTTTTTCTTTCGGCTATCCCCTTGGCTGGAAGGCTCTCCTTCCCTTTTCCTCTTCTGGTTGATCTCTTCCTCTGTGGCTATAAACCTGTCCGCGAGCTTAAGAAATTCGGTTATGGTCGCCGGTTGGTTGACGACCATGTGCCACTTGAACTCTTTATGCATCACGCCTTTCTTGGCCGCTGCGAGGCGCATGGCCGGGTCCAGGCGCGGTATCTACATGCAAGCATTGTTGAACCACTTGATGTAGCTCCGGATGGACTCTCCCTCTCTCTACACTATGTTGAGGAAGCTTTCTTCGGTCTGCAAACACCGCTTGCTGGTAACGAAGTGGGACGTGAAGGCTTGCACGAACTGCACCCAACTTCTTATTGATCCCCAGGTTCCGGTACCATGTGCGAGCAGCTCCCCTAAAAGTGGTGGAGAAGGCCACGCACATGCACGACTCAATGGCTCTCGCCAGGTGCATCTGCGACTGGAAAGTATCTACGTGATCATTTGGGTCGATCGACCCGTCGTACTTATCAAGAGAGGGGAGTTTGAAATCTTTAGGCATTGGGACTGCCAGGAGCTCGGGAGATAGGGGGATTGAACTAAAAGGAGGGGAGCCTTGACTTCACCTGAGCTTACCTCTTCTTTGCCTCCGAGCTCGGGCAGGTCGCGGGAGGCAGATCGGCGAGCTCGACGGCGGCATCTCTGCTTCTTGGTGGGCTCGGCGTTTGTGCTGCTCACCTCTGTGCTGTCAGGGATGGTGTGCGTAGGAAGTAGCTCAGGCCGCTGGTGGTGGCTACGGATAGAGGGATCCTGCTTGGAGCCTGCAGCCAGAATCTCGAACCGGTTCTCTAGGAATGGGGTATCGGGCTTGGAGGGCTGAGGTCCTTCCGACCTGACTGCCCGCTATGAGACCAGAGTGACCGGTCTTTCTTGTCTTCCGCGGGAGGAGGCTTGGCTCCTAGGAGGGTTCTGAGGGGCTTCTCCTTGGGCGCGAAAGGTGCTCCTCCTGACGGCGAGACCCAACTCGTTATGAGGCTGGGTACCGAGGAGGGAGCTGTGGCTGCTGAAGCTGTGGCTGTGGCTGCTGAGGGAATTGCTGCTGATACTGGTACTGGGAGACCTGGTGTAGTACCTGTTGCTGATAAAGCTGGAACTATTGAAACTGTTGCATTTGGGCCTGCATTGTCCGCATGCACTGCACTAAGTCCTCCAGTTGGTTCGGGTTGGCCGCTGGGGGCACAACCGAAGGTTCGGCGAAGGTTGCTCTGACTGTAGTAGGGAGTGGAGCAACGACGGGTGCCCCTGCAAGAGATACGTCCAAACTAGGGATCCCATCCGCTAAGAGGGGGACGGTAAACTGCCCAATACAGATAGTAGGAAGCTGGGGCTGTTCCCCGGAGTTACCCATCTCCACGCTTCGTCCGATATTGCTTGAGGAAGCCATAAGTGTCAAGCTTTTCAAGGAAGAAAGAGCTGTAAGGGTTTAGAGAAAGGCTTTTTGAAGTGTTTCCCACAGGCGGCGCCAAATGATGTAGTGCGATCCGGTCACTCCTAGCTGGCACTCACGTGGCTCCTGGAAGATACCTGAGATGAAGAAGAAGAAGAATCCCCGGGGGGTTTACCCGGCGGGAACACTCTGATGCTTAAGTTAGTACTCGGTAGGAGAAGCGAAGAGAAGACAAAGGCTAAGAGTGCAGATAGCGTGTTACCACTATACTCGAGAGATTAGAAGTATCAAGAAGAAGTTTCTCTTCTGCCCTGAGGGCTTTTATAGGGGCATCCACGTCAGGTCGGGCATAATGGCCACTGGGCTCCTGCCACAGCCGTTACCTGCCAGGGCTGTGCAGGTGGCCGTTTTGGTGTACGTCTCTCGTCCGGGTGAGTGACACATCTCCAAAGTGACAGGCACGCCTTCGCCTGCTGAGAGACGTGGACACAGACTGTCAGAAGGACAGGGACTGCGCCGTCAGTAAGGGACGTAGCGCAGTCGGATCGGTACGACCTGTCAGATAGAAACTTCTGGAGGAGTGCTCACGCGGCTCATTCGTGAGCTACTTTGCAGCGAGCTCGGAATACTTCAGGATTACCCTTAATAGAATTGGTCCTTGGGATGACTTGTCTGCTTGGGAGCTCGGGCGAGCTAGTTCCCCCAGTTCGCGAGCTAAAGTTGCCTCGGAGTATCCCTTCAAAGGTAGCTCGGGGAACCTGGAGCTCGCGTTGTGGCGAGCTCCTCCCTTTGTGAGCTATAATGTAGCGAGCTGCTTCATGGGCCCGTCACTTGGTCGCACTAAGGCTACAATTTTGAGTTGTCGCTCGTGCTGAGTCAGTGTCCACGTGTTACCATTTCATAGGTCGGGTCAAATCGTCCTCCATCAAATCCAAACAAACCCGCTCAAACAACGTAATAAAACTCAGAGCAAAAAATTGTCATAATCACATCAACCAACAGGAACCAAGGGTATTACAACCCTAAAGTCACTATTTTAACTTACTCGAACCCATCATACATAGATAAGCTAAATCCACTCACTAAGACGTATAAATGCCAAATAGAACCTATAAGAATAGATTCAAGCAAAGCCCCACTGGCCACATAAATGTTTTTGTGCCAAACAAACTCGCCTAGACTTCTAAAAAACAAAAAGAAGTTTTCGTATTTCGAAGCAATCAGAAGATTCTTCGAAAACACTAAGGGATAACACATTATTAGTTGCAAAATATAAAACGTTATTATTACTCTCAACCTCTTACAAGAATCTGTTACAATAGTGCACAAACCAAACCCAACATGGCCAAACCAAATTGGAACCAACAAAACCATGCAAAGTTGGGCCGAATCTGTCATTTAGTAACTAATATAACGAAAGGTTAGAAAGAAGTGATCCACTTTATTTAACAAGTCCAACAAAAGCTATAAAGACATTGTGAGTAGAATGCCATCAAAGCGAAACGTAGGTGAAATTAATCCGAACTATCCAAGATTATCCAAACCCACCTAACCTATTGAGACAAAGCTAAATTAAAGTCAACAAAGTTGAAACAAGATGGGGACCATTTTAGATTACTCACTTCCCAACCAACCTATGTTGATACAAATGAATCCAATTCAACCTAGATAAAACCATATGGTAGACATTGAATACATCTAACGTTAATCAACCCCATTCTTCCAAATCCCGTGAAACTGAGTCCTACCAAACCAAGGTAGAATCAACTACATATTATCCAAAACTAACCAAGCCTTGGCAACCAACCAACCATCAATCAAATCCATTCCAACTAACAAAGGTTATTAGAAAAATAAACACCCTTTACAAACTGAAACGAACCCAGCATACCTAGATACTAGCAAATCAACTTAGCTCCTTTAGAAAATAAAACCAGGACTAGTCAAGGGAAAATGAATCCAATAAACTTAGATCAATCCAAACAATCCCGTCTAAATAATCTAAAACAATTTGAAGCAAAAACTTTACATAATCAATTTAACCTACAAGAAGTCAAGAATAGAGCTTCCTACAACATTAATCTCACAATTCTAACTTAAACAAACCCATCATAACTTATATCACTAGCCGAATAATCTCACTATTCTAAGTTGAACAAACCCAACATAACTTATATCACTGGTCGGATAATCTCACTATTCTAAGTTGAACAAACCCAACATATTTAGAAAAACTAGGAAATCAACTCAACCCCATCAGAAAATGAAACCAGACCTACTCAAATAAAAACAAAGCCAATAAACAAGGATCAATCCAAACAAACCTGTTTAAACAACATAAAAAAACATGGAGCGAAAACGTGGCATAATCACATCAACCAACAGGAACCAAGGGTATTACAACCCTAAAGTCACTATTTTAACTTAATAAAACCCATCATACCTAGATAAGCTAAATCTACTCACTTAGGTGTATAAGAGCCAAACAGAACCTACAGGAAAAAAATCAAGCTAATCCCCACTGGCCACATAAATGTTCTTGTGCCAAACGAACTCGCCTAGACTTCTAAAATCCAAAAAAGTAGTTTTCATATTTCGAAGCCAAAATTATTCAGACTTACAATTACTCAATCTGAAGATTCTTAGAAAAAGCTAAGGGATAACACATTATTAGTTGCAAAATATAAAACATTATTACTCTTAACCTCTTAAAAGTATCCTCCCAAAAGATTCCGTTACAAGAGAGCACAAACCAAACCCAACATTGCCAACCCAAATTGAAACCAACAAAACCATACAAGGTCGGCAGAATTTTGTCATTCAATAACCGATATAACAAAAGCTTAGAAAGAAGTGATCCACTTTTTTTAACAAGTGCAACCAAAGCTATCAAGACATTGCTAGAAGAACACCATCAAAGCAAAACGTTGGTGAAATTAATCTGAACTATCCAAGATTATCCAAACTGACCTAACATATTAAGACAAAGCTAAATTAATGTCAACAATGTTGAACAAGATGTGGACAATTTTAGATTACTCACTTCAACCAAACTATCCTAATACAAATGAATCCAACTCAACACAGACAAAACCATCTGGTAGACAATGAATATACCTAAAGTTAATTAACCCCATTCTTCCAAATCCCGTGAAACTGAGTCCAGCCAAATTGAGGTAGAACCAACTACACATTATCCAAAACTAACCAAGCCCTGGCAACCAACCAATCATCAATAAAATCCATACCAACAACTAACAAAGCTTATTAGAAAAATAAACTCCCTTTAGAAACTGAAACGAACCCAACATACCTAGATACTAGGAGATCAACTTAACCCCTTTAGAAAATAAAAGTAGGACTAGTCAAAGGAAAACAAAACCAATAAACCTAGATCAATCCAAAAATACCCGTTTGAACAACGTAAAAGAACTCGGAGCAAAAAATTGACATAATCACATCAACCAACAGGAACCAAGGGTATTACAACCCTAAAGCTATTATTTTAACTTAGTCGATCCCATCATACCTAGATAAGCTAAATCCGCCCACTAAGATGTATAAGTTCCATACAGAACCTATAGGAATAGATTCAAGCAAATCACCACTGGCCACATAAATGTACTTGTGCCAAACAAACTTGCCTAGACTTCTTAAAAACCAAAAAAGAAGTTTTCGTATTTCGAAGCCAAAATTATTCACACTTGTAAATATTCAATTAGAAGATTCCTCAAAAATGCTAAGGGATAACACACTATTAGTTGCAAAATAGAAAACATTATTACTCTCAACCTCTTAAAAGTATCCTCGCAAAAGAATCTGTTACATCAGAGCACAAACCAAACCCAACATGGCCAACACAAATTGAAGCCAACAAAACCGTGCAAGGTCGGCCAGATTTGTTATTCAGTAACCGATATAACAAAAGCTTAGAATGAAGTGATCCACTTTATTGAACAAGTCCAACCATAGCTATCAAGACATTGTCAGAAGAACGCCATCAAAGTGAAACGTAGCTGAAATTAATACAAACTGTCCAAGATTATCCAAACCAACTTAACCTATTGAGACAAAGCTAAATTAAAGTAATCTAAGCTGAAACAAGATGCAACCAATTTTAGATTACTCACTTCCAAACCAACCTATGCTGATACAAAAGAATTCAACTCAACCTACATAAACCATCTGTTAGACATCGAATATATCTAACATTAATCAATCCCATTCTACCAAATCCCGTGAAACTGAGTCTACTAAACTGTGGTAGAACCAACTACACAATATCCAAAACTAACGTAGCCTTGGCCAACCAATCAACTAGCAATCAAATCTATACCCACTAACGAAGTTTGTTAGAAAAATTAACTCCCTTTACAAACTGAAACGAATCCAGAATACCTAGAGAAACTAGGAAATCAACTTAGCTCCTTCAGAAAATAAAACTAGGCCTAGTCAAAGGAAAATAAAACCAATAAACTTAGATCAATCCAAACAATCCCATCTAAACAATCTAAAACAATTCGAAGCAAAAACTTTACATAATAAATTTAACCTACAAGAATAGAGGTTATACAACCCTAATCTCACTATTCTAACTGAAACAAACCCATCATAACTTATACCACTAGGTGGATAATCTCACTATTCTAAGTTAAACAAACCTAACAAATTTAGAAAAACTAGGAAATCAACTCAACCCCATCCCGAAATGAAACCATACCTACTCAAATCAAAACAAAAAAGATTAACAAGGATCATTCCAAACAAACCCGTTTGAAGAATGTAAAAAAACACTGAGCGAAAACTTGACATAATCACATCAACCAATAAGAACCAAGGGTATTACAACTCTAAAGTCACTATTTTAACTTAGTCGAAACCATCATACCTAGATAAGCTAAATCCACTCACTAAGACTTATAAGTTCCATATATAACATATAGGAACAGATTCAAACTAAACCCCATTGGCCACATAAACGTTCTTGTGCCAAACAAACTTGCCTAGACTTCTAAAAACCAAAAAAAGAGTTTTCGTATTTCAAAGCCAAAATTATTCATAGCACTTACAATTACTCAATCATAAGGTTCTTCGAAAACCCTAAGGATTAACACATTATTAGTTGCAAAATATAAAATACTATTACTCCCAACCTCTAAAAAGAATCATCCCAAAATAATCCATTACAACAGAGTACAAACCAAACCCAACATGGTTCAACCCAAATTGGAACCAACTAAACCATGCAAGGTCAACTGAATTTGTCATTCAGTAACTGATATAACAAATGCCTAGAAAGAAGCAATCCACTTTATTTAACAAATCCAACCAAAGAAATCGAGACATTGCTAGAAGAAATCCATCAAAGCGAAATGTAGCTCAAACTATTCCAAACTATGCAAAATTATCCAAACCAACCTAAACTATTGAGACAAAGCTAAATTAAAGTCAACAATGCTGAACAAGATGCGGACAAATTTAGATTTCTACCTTCCAAACCAACCTATCCTGATACAAATGAATCTAACTCAACATAGATAAAACCATCTAGTAAACATTGAATATAGCTAACGTTAATCAAACCCATTCTTCCAAATCCTTCGAAAATGAGTCCTACCAAACTAAGATAGAACCAACTATACATTACGCAAAACTAACCAAGCCCTGGCCAACCAACCAACCATCAATCAAATCCATACCAAGTTACAAAGCTTATTAGAAAAATAAACTCCCTTGACAAAATGAAACGAGCCCACAAAACCTAGATAAACTAGTAAATCAACTTAGCTCCTTTAGAAAATAAAACCAGGACTAGTCAAAGGAAAATAAAACCAATAAACATAGATCAATCCAAACAATCTCATCTAAACAATATAAAACAATTCAAAGCAAAAACATTACATATTCAATTTAACTTACTAAAACAGAGCTTCTTACAATTTTAATCTCACTATTCTAACTTAAACAAATCCATCATAACTTATATCATTGGCCGGATAATCTCTTTATTCTAAGTTAAACAAACCCAACATATTTAGAAAAACTAGGAAATCAACTCAACCCCATCAAAAAATGAAAATAGACCTACTCAAATCAAAACAAAGCCAATAAACAAGGATCATTCCAAACAAACCCGTTTAAACAACGTAAAAAACATAGAGCGAAAACTTGACATAATCACATCAGCCAATTAGAACCAGGGTATTACAACTCTAAGGTTACTATTTTAACTTAGGCAAACCCATCATACCTAGATAAGCTAAATCCACCAACTGAGACTTCTAAGTGCCAAACATAACCTATAGGAACAAATTCAAGCTAGTCCACACTGGCCACATAACTGTTCTTGTGCCAAACGAACTTGCCTAGATTTCTAAAAGTCAAAATAGAAGTTTTCATATTTTGAATCTAAACTTATTCATAGCACTTACAATTACTCAATCAGAAGATTCTTCGAAAAACCTAAGGGATAACACATTATTAGTTGCGAAATATATAACGCTATTACTCTCAATCTCTTTGAAGAATCCTCTCAAAAGAATCCATAACAACAAAGCACCAACAAAACCCAACATGGCCAACCCAAATTGGAACTAACAAAACCATGCCAGGTCAGCTGAATCTATCATTCAATAACCAATATAACAAAAGAATAGAAAGAAGTGATCCACTTTATTATAAAAATCCAACCAAAGAAATCGAGACATTGCTAGAAGAAAGCCGTTAAAGCGAAATGTAGCTCAAATGAATCCAAACTATCCAAAATTATCCAAATCAACCTAACCTATTGAGACAAAGGTAAATTAAAGTCAACAAAGCTGAACAAGATGTGGACAATTTTAGATTACTCACTTCCAAACCAACCTATCCTGATACAAATGAATCCAACTCAACATAGATAAAACCATATGGTGGACATTGAATATAGCTAACGTTAATCAAACCCATTCTTTCAAATCCCGCGAAAATAGAGTCCTGCCAAACCGAGGTAAAACCGACTACACATTATCCAAAATAACCAAGCCCTTGCTAACAAAGCAACCATCAATCAAATCCATACGAAGTTACAAAGCTTATTAGAAAAATATTCTCCCTTTACAAACTGAAATGAATCCAGCATATTAGATAAACAAGGAAATCAACTTAACTTCTTTAGAAAATAAAACCAGGCCTAGTCAAAGGAAAATAAAACCAATAAACCTAGATCACTCCAAGCAATCCCGTCTAAACAATTTAAAATAATTCAAAGCAAAAACTTTACATAATAAATTTAACCTACAAGAATAGAGCTTATTAGAACTCAAATCTCATTATTCTAATTGAAACGAACCCATCATAACTCATACCACTAGCCGGATAATCTCACTATTCTAAGTTAAACAAACCCAACATATTTAGAAAAACTTGGTAATCAACTCAACCCCATCAAAAAATGGAACTAGACTTACTCAAATAAAAACAAAGCCAATAAACAAGGATCAATCCAAACAAACCCGCTTAAAGAACATAAAAAAACTTGGAGCGAAAACTTGACATAATCACATCAACCTACAGGAACCAAGGGTATTACAACCCTAAAGTCATTATTTTAACTTAGTCGAACCCATCATATCTAGATATGCTAAATCCACTCTCTGAGATGTATAAGTACCAAACAGAACCTATAGGAACAGATTCAAGCTAATCTCCACTTGCCACATAAACGTTCTTGTGCCAAATGAACTAGTCTAGACTTCTAAAAGCCAAAAAAGACATTTTTGTATTTCGAAAACCCTAAGGGTTAACACATTATTAGTTGCAAAATATAAAATGCTATTACTCTCAAACTCTTAAAAGAATCCTCCCTGTAGGTATATAGTGTCTTCTCAAACCCTTAGAGAACACTAAACACTAAATTAACACCACGGGGTTGCATGCGAATAGCCCATAGTCAACTTGCCCACTATGATGAACCCGCAACGCACTGCAGGTTTTGCGATGAACTCATAGAGTGCATCGTAGAATTGTGATAAACCCACGCTTCACTGCACGCATACGAGTCCATTCACGACTCAAGTCAAGAGAAACCTGGGCTGAGCCCCTGGCGAGGCCCGCGCTTGCCCAAATCCACAATAAACCCATAACCTATCAAAAAGATGTGGCGGAGCACCACATAGGGTTAATAGGATGCTGCCCGTTGGGCAATGACATCACTGAATGCCATGTCAATTAAATAAAGTGCACAAGAGGAAGTAGCACACATATGTAATGAGGGATCTTCAGGGGAAGGAAAGCCAATCCTCAAGAAAATCCTCATGAGACACGTGGCAAAACCCTAGTGGCGCACTTAATGATCGACAGTGAATCCAATATTCCCCTTCCCGATAGGAGACAAGCACCTTTATCTCCTATCTTTTAAGATCTCAGGATCTCCCCCATAAATAGAGATCCTCCTCGTATTTAAATTCATTTAGTATTCAACTTTTAGCATCCAGCACTCGAGCACTTTCTTGCTCTGATCCCTTACCCTAGCATCCTTCCCTAAAAGCCAATCTTCCCACTTCCCGACCTTTCTCTATCTTTCAAAGAGACCATTCCCCATCCAAGCCTTACCCTACCTATAGTAGAATCTCTGGTTCGCCTTTGATCACAGAGAATGGCCTCATGAAGGATCAATCTCACCACCATCCCCAAAGAGCAGAGCAACGCCCCAGACAACACCAACCTCGGGGTGGAGAACTAGGCCGAGATGGAAACGCCTATCCCGGCCGATATCGAGATACTTTCAAATAAAGTCTACGAGTTTGAGGCACTTTTCAAAAATAGGTTCAGAAGGCTAGAACAAATGCAGGAGGAAACAAGAAGCGCCCTCTAGATCCAGCTCAACCATTCGGCCTAAGCCGAACAAACCCTCGCTGCCACTCTTTCCATCATCCCTAATTCTAATCCCAACCCCAGCCGTTTGTCATGCCTCCAACCAAATCCCTGCCATCCCAGAGCACCCCAACAGGGCCAACCCAACCCCAACCCAAACAGGCCACCGACTTGCCCACTAGTCTCATGCCTTTCCCAGTATCGACCCGATAGCAGAGACCCCTCTCAGTTGAAACGAGCTAAGGGAATACATCCAGGGGCTAGTAGTTGAAAGCCGCAACCGAGCCCAGGACTCGGCCGTCCTACAAAAGCCTTATTTTGACCCTATACTGTACAAGCCCTACCCTATTGGGTACAACCCTCCTCAACAATGGCCACAATACAATGGATAGAGAGGTAGCCCGTAGGAGCACATCAACAAGTTCGAGAACACCCTCGGTTCCTTCGCTCTTGACGGGGACCTCAAAGTACGTGAGTCCTCAAAATCATTAATTGGCCCAGCGTACACATGGTTTGTGAGTCTCACCCCTAGGAGCAATGATTCATGGGGTGAACTAGCCAAAAAGTTCCTATCAAATTGGTTTACCCTGGAGAGAAAATTGACAATGACCGATCTGTAGAACGTAGAGCAAGGACTAGGGGAGGATCTTCTGGTCTATGTTATGAGGTTCCAGAAATTAACACACTCCGTCTTCGACGAACACACCACTGAGAAAAGTTTTGTTGAGCAGTGCGTGCAGGGCATGCACCCCACCTATAGGATTGGCATCGAGAACTTTGAAGTTGACACCTTTAGCCAACTCTAGAGGTGTGTGGAGAGGACGGAGCGGACCATCAAAGACACCTCCCCATACAACAGGAATGAGGTGTATGCAGTTGACAAGAAGCCCAGAAGCAATGGAGAAGTCAGGCAGGGGCCGTACTAGTGCAACAATGCCCCAGGAAGAAGAAATGTCCCTCCCCCCTTTCTCTGCACAAGGGAGGAGGTGATCATGATAATGAACAAGTTAGTCGAGGATAGGGTCATTAGCCTGCTGCCATTGCCAGCAGGAGTGGACCCGAAGAAGGACAAGCGCGGTGGGAGGTTGTGCAACTTCCATCAGTCGCCGCACCATGACCTGATGGATTGTTTCACTTTGAGAAGACTATTTGTACAGAAAGTGAAGTTGGATCAGTTTGTCAAAAGAGACCCGGCATGTGTAGAGACTGATCCCCTCCCAGCCCATACCCAGGGAGGCAACATCAATGTGGTAGGAGCAGCCGACTAGTAAGTACGAGTCCAATGCTCTAATAGAAAAGTTGGAGCAGAGCCAGGAGCTGCAGCAATTCTTCACCAAGAAGGGAGCCAACACGACAACACAGAAACTGGCCATCAAGGCACAGGTAGAAAAGTCTTTAGGCACCCGCTACAGCCCGACAGCCGCGACCGCAACAGTGTGGAGTTCACAGCAGAAGGCATGTTGGCCGCCGACCCCCACCACAACAGACCTCTATACGTCTTGGAAAAAATAGGTGGTTTTGAAATGAAAAGTTCGATGGTTGACCCAAGAAGTTCTGTCAACCTCATCTCCATCCACACGTTGCAATTAATGAGCATCTGGAAAGAGCATATTAAAGGACTACCATTGGAGCGGGGCTAGATCTTGGTACGCAAGTGGATGCCATCCTTAATTCTTTGCCCCCTTCCTTTAATCCGTTCATAATGAACTACAATATGAACAACCTGAATGTCAGCGTCCAGGAACTCCGCAATATGTTGCAGAGGGCCGAGGATTTGATTAAAAAGGATGGGCCTGTGGCTATGCTTGATGAAGCTAGCAAATTGGGCAAAAAAAGAGGAAGGCAAAGAAGCCCCAGAAGAAAGCTGCCAAACCCAAAGAAGCAGAAGAAAGACAGGGCATTGGATGCGTGTCACTTCTGCAAGCAGACCGGCCACTGAAAGAGGAACTATCCTCAATACCTGGAATCCAAGAAAGGTAATTTTGAATCTTGTGTCACAGAAACTAAATTATTGGTGGCTTCTGCATCCTGGTGTGTTGACTCTAGGGCTTCAACTCATGCGTGTAACTCACTACAGGGGTTCAAGGTAAGCAGAAGGCTGAATGAAGGTGAAGTGATGCTCTACTTGGGGACTTCTGCAAGTGTTGCAGTACGGCAATAGGAACCGTAGAGTTAATTTTTAGAGAAGGACCCATTGTACTTAAAGATTGTCTTTTTGTGCAAAATTTAAGAAGAAATTTGATTTTTGTCTCTAAACTATGTGCGGATGGATATTCTGTCTTTTTCAGTAATACGATTACTATTAAAAGAAACAATAAATTCATCGCATACGGGGAACTGAGAACGATCTCTATGTTCTACATCCTTCTCTAGAAACTAACATCGTCGAAACTACGTCGGCTGATATCCCCAAGAAAAGAGTACGTGATATAGTTAATCCCACGTGCCTGTGGCATTTCCGACTTGGCCATATCGGTATTGACCGAATCACAAGACTGGTAAAGGATGGTCCTTTGGATTTTCTAACTGTAGAAGATCTTCCCACTTGTGAGCCTTGCCTTCAGGGTAAGATGACAAAGCGGCCATTTAACGGTAAGCCTGAAAGATGTACATGCACGCTTGACCTTATACATACTGATATGTGGTCCCCTGAGTGTTACGACCCGTAACCAGCACATGTACTTCATTACATTTACCGATGATTATTCTCAGTATGGTTACGTGTACCTAATGAGATATAAGTCCGAATCCTTTGAAAAGTTCAAAGAGTTCAGACAAGAGGTTGAGAAACAGTTAGGGAGAGAAATTAAGTCCTTTCGATCAGATCGAGGTGGCAAATATCTCTCTGACGAATTCAGGGACTACTTGAAGGTCAATGGGATAATATCACAGTTGGCTCATCCTGCTACACCACAACTTAACGGTGTTTCAGAGAGGAGGAATAGGACCTTATTGGATATGGTCCGATCACTTCTCGTCCATTCAGAGTTAACCACATCCTTTTGGGGATACGCATTGGAAACTGCAACATACATGCTGAACCGGGTTTCAACCAAATCAGTTCCGAAGACTCTCTATGAGCTTTGGACAGGAAAGAAACCAAGTGTACGACACTTGAAGGTTTGGGGTTGTCCGACACATGTTAAAAGAACGAGTCCGGAAAGGCTGGAATCCAAGACTAGCCGTTGCCTATTTGTAGGCTACCCAAAAGGCTCCGTAGGTTACCTATTCTATTACCCAAGTGAGCATAAGGTGGTCTGTAGTCGAAATGCACAATTCTTGGAAAATGATTACATCCTGAACAATCATCGTCAGGAAATTGTTCTTGATGAGGAGAGCCCGGATGTAGTGGGAGGTGTACCAAACAACATGAATCAAACATGCACGTTATTTATTTACACTAGATATCAAAAGTACATCAATTCAGATTGAATCTAAGGGCATACAAAACTGTCCAACATCTCCCACTTGCACTTAGGTCCAATCTGGTACAAGTCAGAGCCCCATACTTTCCACGTGTTTCTCAAACACCTTCTATGTCAGTGACTTAGTCAATGGGTCTGCCACATTATCTGCTGATGCTATCTTCTGAATTAGGACGTCCCCTCTATCAACGATCTCCCGTAGTACGTGGTACTTCCTCTCGATGTGCTTTGACTTCGAGTGGGCTCGAGGCTCTTTAGCCTGGGTGATCGCTCCATTGTTGTCACACAACAACGGAATGGGTGATGTGCTGTACGGAATCACTCCCAATTTGTGTATGAATTTCTTCATCCACACGACTTCCTTGGCAGCTTCACTTGCGACAATGTACTCGGCCTCGGTTGTGGAATCTGTAGTGGACCCCTGTTTGCTGCTTTTCCAGTAAACAACACATGATCCTATCATGAAAACATACCCAGATGTAGACTTTCTATCATCTGGATCTAACTGGAAATCGACATCAGTATACCCTAGAACTTGTAGTGAACTACCATCGAATACCAGACAAAACTCTTTTGTCCTTCGAAGGTATTTAAGTATGTTCTTCACCGCAGTCCAATGCTCCTGCCCTGGGCTGGCTTGGAATTTGCTTACCACACTCACCGCTTGAGCAATGTCCGGGCGAGTGCACAACATGGCATACATGATGCCCCCCACGGCTGAGGCATAGGGAACGTCTCTCATGCCCTCAATCTTCTCAAAAGTCTTGGGAGACATCTTCTTGGAGAGAGTGACTCTGTGTCTGAAAGGAACGTTTCCTTTCTTAGAGTTTTCCATGCTATATCTTTTGACAATTTTGTCAATGTAAGCAGCCTGGGATAATCCAATTATCCGCTTCGATCTATCTCTATATAGTCGAAGACCCAGTATATATGAAGCTTCTCCAAGATCTTTCATGGAGAACTATTGTGATAGCCATACCTTGACCGAAATCAACATTCCTACATCATTCCCAATGAGTAGGATATCGTCCACATACAATACCAAGAAGGTGATCTTATCCCCATTGGACTTCCTGTAAACACAGGGCTCATCCGGATTCTGCTCAAAGTCAAACGTTTTGACGGCAGAATTAAAACAGATGTTCCAACTCCTAGAAGCCTACTTAAGTCCATATATGGATCTATTAAGTTTACATACCATGTGTTCCTGACCAGCAGGAATGAAGCCTTGCGGCTGCTGCATGTAGATATCTTCATTAAGATCTCCATTCAGGAACACGGTTTTGACATCCATCTGCCAAATCTCGTAGTCATGGTATGCTGCTATAGCTAGCAAGATCCTAATGGATTTAAGCATGGCCACGGGCGAAAAGGTTTCCTCATAATCGATGCCTTCTTTCTGAGTATACCCTTTCGCCACCAAACGAGCTTTGTAGGTCTCAATCCTGCTATCGGGGCCCTTCTTCCTCTTGTAGATCCACTTGCAACCAAATGCTTTTACCCCGGAGGGCGGATCTACTAGGGTCCAGACTCCATTGGTTTCCATCGAGTCCATCTCAGCTCTCATGGCCTCCACCCACTTCTGGGAATCTATGTCTAACATAGCTTCCACGTAAGTTACGGGATCCTCCTCAATAGTCAAGGCTTCCACCAGGTAACTATCATGGTCATAGCCATATCAGACTGGTGGCCTGGATACCCGAGTAGATCTTCTATGTTGGTCACTACCTGGAACTTGTGGGACATCTCCCACTGCTCCTGAGCTCTCCTCATCAAGAACTATTTCCTGACGATGAGTGTCCAGGATGTACTCGGTTTCTAAGAATTGGGCGTTTCGACTGCAGAACACTTTATGCTCACTTGGGACATAGAATAGATAACCCATCGAATCTTTTGGGTAGCCTATAAATAGGCAACGACTGGTTTTGGATTCCAACTTGTCCGCACTTGTTCTTTTAACATGTGCAGGACAACCCCAAATCTTCATGTGTCTCACACTTGGCTTCCTTCCGGTCCAGAGTTCATATGGAGTTTTTGGAACCGATTTGGTTGGAACCCGATTCAGCACGTAGATAGCAGTCTCTAATGCATATCCTCAAAAGAATGTGGGTAATTCTGAGCGTACGAGAAGTGACCGGACCTTGTCCAACAAGGTCCTATTCCTCCTCTCTGAAATACCATTGAGTTAAGGTGTAGCAGGAGGAGCTAATTGTGACACTATCCCGTTCACCTTCAAGTAGTCCCTGAATTCATCAGAGAGATACTCGCCACCTCGATCTGATCGAAGGGCCTTAATTTGTCTCCCTAACTGTTTCTCGACTTCCTGTCTGAACTCTTTGAACTTTTCAAAGGATTCTGACTTGTGTCTCATTAGGTACACATAACCATATCGTGAAAAATCATCTGTAAAGGTGATGAAATACACGTGTTTGTTCCGTGTCCTAACACTCAGGGGACCACATACATCTGTATGTATTAGGTCAAGTGTGCCTACACATCTTTCAGGCTTACCGTCAAATGGTCGCTTAGTCATCTTACCTTGAAGGCAAGGCTCACAAGTGGAAAGATTTTCTATGGTTAGAAAATCCAAAGGACCATCCTTTACTAGCCTTGTGATTCGATCAATACTGATATGGCCAAGTCAGTAATGCTAGAGGCACGTGGGATTCATTGTATCATGAGTTCTTTTTTTGGGATTTTCAACCGACGTAGTTTCGGTTAAGTTAGTTTCTAGAGAAGGATGTAGAACATAGAGACCGTTCTCCAGTTTCCCGCATGCGATGAATTTGTTATTTCGTTTGACAGTAATCACATTACTAAAATAAACAATAAATCCATCAACACAGTTTTGAAACAGAAATTAAATTTCTTCTTAAGTTCTGTACATAAAGACAATCTTTAAGTACAAGCACTCCTTCTCTAAATACTAATTCTACGGTTCCTATTGCCGCAGTTGCAACACTTGCAATTGTTCCCAAGAATAGTGTCACTTCTCCTTCACTCAATCTTCTGCTAACTTTGAACCCCTGCAATGAGTTACATGCATGAGTTGAAGCCCCAGAGTCAACACACCAGGACACAGAAGTAACTAACATATTAGTTTCTATGACACAAGTTTCGACGTTACCTTTATTAGATTCCAGGTAGGCAGGACCATTCCTCTTCCAGTGGCCAGTCTGCTTGTAGAAGTGACAGACATTAGATGCCTTGTTCTTCTGCTTCTTGGGCTTGGCAGCTTTCTTCTGGGGCTTCTTTTCCTTTCTCTTTTTCTTGCCCGATTTGTTAGTTTCAGCAAGCATAACAACAGGCTCATCCTTCTTAAGTAAATCCTCGGATCTCTGCAACATATTGCTGAGTTCCTGGATGCTGACATTCAGCTTATTCATATTATAGTTCATTCTGAACGCATTGAAGGAAGACGACAAAGAATTCAGGATGGCATCCACCTGCGTGCCAAGATCTAGCCCGGATCCAAGGGCTTCGAGTTCGTTAATGTAGCCCATCATCCGAAGACAATGGTCATGAACTTTCTGCCCTTTGGACATCTGCGTGGTCATGAACAGTTTCAAGACCTTCTGTTGAGTAGAACGGTTCTACTCTTCATACATTATCTTTAGACTGTCCAATATGTCCTTGGCTAGTTCGATCGGATCGAACTGCCTCTGTATTGAGTTGTCTAGTGAGGCAATGGCATAGCAGCGGGCTAGGGAGTTCTTATCCTCCTAATCTTGGTACTCCCTCCTACGAGCCTCAGAAGCCCTATCACCCAGACGCTCCGGGGCAGGATTTTTCACTACCTTATCTGACTTTTCGGAAATTAGGACCAGCATAACCAGTCGGCATAGTTTGGGCCCTTAAGCTTGTTATCGTCTAGAAGCTTTGCGAATTGACCGTTTGCCATTTTCTGATAAAACATCAAAGACGTTAGTCCACAACCTTAGTTTGATTCATGTTACCTACATAGATATGGTTCTTAATCTATGTTCCATTCTCATTTGTTCATCTCTGAGATTTCCCTCCTTTCTCAGTGATGAAAATGGCGAAATTTCTCTGGAAATGTGAGAAATCACATAGGGTGCGTGAAGCCAACTGTTTCAGCTGCAAAACCCCACCACCTTTCTGTGACGGATCATATCCACTCATCCTATGAGTTTCCCTTTGGCCTCTGTCAGACAAGGTTTAGAGCCGTTTTCAGGTAAACCTTTCTATCCAGTGAGTGCTCACCCATCATATTCAGGTTACGCCAAGGTACCGTGAGAGAGTTCCCATTTTCTGGTGAAGCCCCTCCCACATCGGTCTATGACGCCCCTATCATCTCATGAAACACTCTGACAGACCCAACAACAAATGGATAGCCCAATTTTATGGTGCGTTTCCTCATTACTGAAGGACCCATCATTGTGCTAATGACGGAAGGCCTTTAGAGAGTCCATCATACGGATCTCCCTATCACATGCACTCATATTTGCTGGAGGGAACAAAATTACGCCCTAGTTCTAATTTAGGTCAAACCAGAGTGGCTCTCACTGACTTTTATAAAGTTAGATTTCTGGTGGGCCTTAATCGGCTAGGGTTTCTGCACGCATCCCTTTTCAGGGTAGTGGGGCCCACCAAGCAAGGAGGGGTCATCCAATGACCTTAAGGGATACCATGGCAATGATGTGCATTCAACCATGGTGTGCGCAAGAGCCACTAACGAATTATCATGGGCCAAGTTCTTATGGCCCATGGTCGCACAACACATCAAACATCCAAACATCATATGTAAAGGAAGAATTGATCCAATCAATTAAGTGCTTTAAAGTCCATTAAACAGCCCATTTAAAATCCATAACATTAACAATTAATGTCTACTAGGTATATGGGCTGAATCACAGTTAGCAATTCGGCCCATACAACTTTTCTCACAAGAGTGGGCTTTTGCAGTTTTAACCATTTAAAACTGGGCTTTACAGGTGGGCCGAATTAATCCCTGCAATTGAACATCAGATTTGGAATTGCAAGAGAGAGAAAAAATTAGACTGAAAACAGTCCTCTTCGAACCCTAGATTCGGTCCAAACAGTTTTGGTCCAATCTAGTCCGAAAATGTCCGAAACTGATTTTCAATTCAAGAATTAATTCATGAAAGATCTGAAATTAAAAAAAGATTTTAAACAATCACAAAGCAAGTATGGACTGTTTGCACCACCTGCAAAACAGAGGTTAATCACTAGGGTTGCTGTTTCACAAACTGCAAATTGCAGAAAGCGATCTCTCTATCTGCAAATCTCCAGCGTCGCCTTCTTCTTCCTTCTTCTTCAATCAAGAAAATAAAAACAGAAATACTATTTCTATTAATTAATTACATTCTTGATCAAATCCTATACATTCAGTATAAAAAAAAAATATTTACAGACCGAATTGAATAAAATAAATAAAAAAAGGGAAAAAAGGGTGCGCAGACCATCTGCGCCAAATCTGCACTACGATCTCCAGGTTCGAACAGTCCATTAAATCAAAATAAATAAAGAACCGTTCTAAATAAATTTTGGATTTAACAGAAATTAATTTCAGATCAATCGCCCTTAAAAGAAACAGTTTCTTGAAGTAAAGAAAGTAATCTGCGCAAATCTTGGCAGAACATCTTCTGTCCATTTGCGCAGGTTCAGATCAGTTTTTCTTTTGGTTCAAGATTCGAACCTGTGGCTCTGATACCACTGAAAGAATGGTAGGATCCCTCTAATGGACGCCATAAAGATTGCGGAATGGGTGGGTGAATTTCAAAAATTTTCCTACCTTCTTCCAACTGGGAATCGTATTCCCTAATTTAAGAATACAATATTCAAGGATCCTACTTGAACCATAATCGAACTAGATCTAAACCAAAGACAAGGGAGGGATTATATACCTGATCCAGAGAAGCAGTATCTCCCAAAGTTGGTGTTCACGCCCAAAGAGGATACCAAGAACCGCTCCTGCTGAAGATGACACAGCAATGAATGGAACGGAACCAGTAGAGTGCGTCCTACACACTGAATCCTTCGCAAGAACCCTCTGGAAACCAGTAGAGTGCTAAAGATGACATAGTAGAATGTCGTCTACATACAGAACCAGAAATGTAACCTTATCCCCACTGGACTTCCTGTAAACACAGGGCTCATCCGGGTTCTGCTCAAAGTCAAACTTTTTGATAGTAGAGTCAAACCGGATGTTCCAACTCCTAGAAGCTTGCTTAAGTTCATATATGGATCCATTTAGTTTACATACCACGTGTTCCTGACCCGCAGCTATAAAACCTTGCGGTTACTGCATGTAGATATCTTCAGTAAGATCTTCATTCAAGAACGCAGTTTTGACATCCATTTTCCAAATCTCATAGTCATGGTATGCTGCTACAGCTAGCAGGGTCCTAATGGATTTAAGCATGGCCACAGGCGAAAAGGTTTCCTCATAATCGATGCCCTCTTTCTGAGTGTACCCTTTCGCCACCAGACGAGCTTTGTAGGTCTCAACCCTGCCATCGGGGCCCTTCTTCCTCTTATAGATCCATTTGCAACCAATTGCTTTTACCCCAGAGGGCGGATCTACTAGAGTCCAGACTCCATTGGTTTCCATTGAGTCCATCTCAGCTCTCATGGCATCTACCCACTTAAGGGAGTCTATGTCCAACATAGCTTCCGCATAAGTCACGGGATCCTCCTCACTAGTCAAGGCTTCCACCAGGTAACTATCCTGGTCATAACCAAAATGGACTGGTGGCCTGGATACCCGTTTATTCTGTGTAAGACCCTAAAACTGGACACTTATTGAGACTCGTGTTAGTTTTAAATGTTCACAGCCATTGGATGAGTCTGGGGAGATTCATCCTGCCAAGGCTGATGTTGGTGTGCCACCAAATGTTGGGATGGTTTGTCTCGGCCACCAGGGTGAGACCCAAGGCACATGCAATATGGGATTACTCGAGTCTTTGAACCGGACCAGATTTCCAGTATTGCCTTGGACCTTGGAGACAGATAGGCAAAACTGGAAAGTTACACCCGACCCCTAGACTCGATTATGATACTTCACTAGGTGTCGGATCGGGCTATCTTTGATATGCCAATCAGTGAGATCCCTAGCGGGGGGTCAAAACCAGGGCATGTTGGGGCAGTCTGAGAATTCATCTGAGTGGGTGATCATAGTGACAAGATCAGCCTCTTTGTCGAACAAAGGTAATGATCGGGAATGCACTCTCTCTGATGGAAACCAAACTGTCGGTAGTTGATTTCAATCGTTGGAATTTTGTTTTGCAAAATTAATATATGTATATATATATATATATATATATGTTTGCAAATGGTTTTAATTCTCGAGATCCATATGAGTGGAGAGTGTAGCACTGTTCCTTGCAGCCGAGGGAGAGGTCCTCTCTTGTCGGGCAGTGCTTGATCATTATGGGCTGAGAGGTTAAGTGTAAGGCCATTTAGGATAATACCTGATGGGATAATCTTGCACCTGCCCACAGTCCCTGGGTTTTTATAAGATGGCTTGGCACAGGGACCACTTAATGTAAGTGTTGGGCCCATAGGGTCCATGTGATGGGCTCAGGGGTTCATTGAGTTTTTTTTGTGAATTCGGCTAGGCCTTGTAATAAAGGCCGGGCTGAACTCATGTGGCTGGTGTGTAGATCAATGCTTGGGTCCCATGCCATACAAAGAAGCCCAACTAGGCAGCATATTGGAAACTAGTTAAGCCCTGAACACTTAATGGGCCAAAAGCCCATTTCGAGCTGGGCTGATTTGAGCACCCATTTATGGGGCGAATCTGGGATTAAAGTTAGCAAGAGGATTGGGCTTTTAACCTTATCCACTCTGGGAGACCAAATTCAAATTAGATTTGAATCTGGTAACCTCCTGATAAGATCAGGAGTAAGTTAACCTAATCTGCAGATAGGATTAAGATCATCCCCTATCCAAATACTGATTTAGATTGGGATAACTCCTTCTTAGGAGGTTGCTTAATCAAGAAGAAAAGAGGAGAAACCCTAAGAGAAAAAACATCAGATTTCGAACCTAGGGTTTGTGTGCAAGAAAATATCCTGCGAATTGAGATTAGATCTCATACACATTCCAGAGAGAAGAGAAGCACTTCAGCCATCTTCGTCTCAGGAGTTCTCCTCCAGCCGCCGCCATTCTTTCAGACAAGATTCGATCTTTGAAGAAGAAAGAAATCAAGAAATCAATTCTTGATATCTGTTTTGTAGAAAAGAGTGAAAAGATTTGGTGCTCAGAGTTTCTAGAGGGTTCTTGCGAAGGATTCAGTGTGTAGGACGCACTCTGCTGGTTCCATTCCATTCATTGCTGTGTCATCTTCAGTAGGAGCGGTTCTTGGTATCCTCTTTGGGCGTGAACACCAACTTTGGGAGATACTATTTCTCTGGATTAGGTATAATCCCTCCCTTGTCTTTGGTTTAGATCTGGTTCGATTATGGTTCAAGTAGGATCCTTGAATATTGTATTCTTAAATTAGGAGATACGATTCGCAGTTGAAAGAAGGTAGGAAAATTTTTGAAATTCGCCCACCCATTCCGCAATCTTTATGGTGTCCATTAGATGGATCCTACCATTCTTTCATTGTTGTGTGACAACAATGGAGCGATTGCTCAGGCTAAGGAGTCACGAGCCCACTCGTAGTCGAAGCACATCGAGAGGAAGTACCATGTACTGCGGGAGATTGGAAGGAAGCCCAACTGGGCAGCAGTTTGGAAGGCTAAGTGAGCACATACTATTAATGGGCCTAAAGCCCATCTCGAACTGGGCTGATTTGATCAGTTAAGGAAGGGGCGAATCTGAGATTAGATTGGTAGATAGGATAGGGTCTTACCCTATCCGCTCAGAGAGTCCAAATCTGAATACAGATTCAGATCTGGAAACCTCCTAATAGGATTAGGAGAGGGCTGATCTAATATGCAGATAAGATAAGGGTTTTCCCTTATCACTTAAAGGGAATTCTGATCCAAATATGATTTGGATTAGCAACTCCTAATGAGATTAGGAGCTCATCCCTTTAAGCTTATAAAAGGAGGAGGGGGCGACAGCCTTTTAGAGATTAAAATCTTCACATTCTCTTCAGAGCTGAAGTCACAAAAGAAAGAATTCAGCACCTCTGCGAAAATTCTTTTTTGTTGCCACCTTCTTGTCGCCGCCATATCTGCCAGTTCGATTTCCTATTCTCAGTAAGAGTGATCAAGATTGGATCTTAATATCAGTTCTTTGTGAAAGGACTAATTGGAAGTAGTGCTCACGTGCCATCCAGGTGATTCTTGCGAAGGATCCAGTTCTTTTGAAGAACGCTGTTTATTCTGCTCCATCCTACACTGCGCCATCTTCAGTGGGAGCAGTCTTTGGTTCCTTCCTTGGGCGTGAACACCTCCATTGGGAGATACTATTTCTCTATATCAGGTATATCCCTCTCCTACTACTTTTGTTCAGATCTGGTTCGGTTCTTGGTTCAAGATTGATCCTTGAAAAATATGATTTTTCTAAAATAGGGAATACGATTCCCAGTAGGTAGGAGAGAAATTTTTGAAATTCGCCCATTCTATTCCGCAAGATTCGGGCATCCATACGATGGATCTCTCTTCCCTTCAGGTGTAACATTTCAGTTTTGCCCATCTATCTCTAAGGTCCAGGGCAATACTTGATTTCTGGTTCGGTTCAGGGTTTCAAGAAAACTCACAAGGCATGTACCTCAGGTCTCACCCTGGTAGCTGAGAAGCCACCCCAACCAACTTGGCGGCACATCAGTGTCAGCCTTGGCAGGATAAATCTCCCTAGATCTATCCAACGACTGTGAAGATTCTAAACTAACACGAGTCTCATATGTGTCCAGTTTAAGGGTATTACACAGAAACACCATAATAATATGAATCGAATATGTATTTTATTCATTTACATTAAATGTCATAATGTACATCAATCTGATTAGAGTTAAGGGCATACACTATCTAACAGAATGTTGCTAACGTTGATGAAATCCATTTTTCCAAATCCTGCGAAACTGTGTCCTGCCAATACGAGGTAGAAGCAACTACACATTATCCAAAACTAACTAAGCGCTTTCCAACCAACCAACCATCAATCAAATCTATACCAACTAACAAGGCTTATTGGAAAAAAGAAACTCCCTTTACTAACTAAAACGAAACCAGCGTAGCGAGATAAACTAGGAAATCAACTTAGCTCCTTAAGAAGATAAAACTTGGACTAGTCAAAGGAAAATGAAACCAATAAATCTACATCAATCCAAACAATCCCGTCTAAACAATCTAAAACAATTCAAAGCCAAAGACGTTACATAATCACTTTAACCTACAAGTACAGAGCTTCTTACAACTTTAATCTGACTATTCTAAATTAAACAAACCCATCATAACTTATACCACTGGCCAGATGATCTCACTATTCTAAGTTAAACAAACCAAACATATTTAGAAAAACTAGGAAATCAACTCAACCCCATCAAAAAATGAAACCAAACCTACTCAAATCAAAACAAAGCCAATAAACAAGGATCAATCCAAACAAACCCATTTAAACAACGTAAAAAAGCACACAACGAAAACTGGACATAATCACATCAACCAAAGGAACCTAGGGAATTACAAGCCTAAAGTCACTATTTTAACTTAGTCGAACCCATTAAACCTATATAAGCTGAATCCACTCACTAAGACTTATAAGTTTCAAACATAGCCTATAGGAACAGATTCAAGCTAATCCACACTGGCCACATAAGCATTCTTGTGCCAAACGAACTCGTCTATACTACTAAAAACCAAAAAATAAGTTTTCATATTTCAAAGCCAAAATTATTCCTAGCACTTACAAATCACTTAATCAGAAGATTCTTCAAAAACCCTAAGGGATAACACATTATTAGTTGCACAGTATGAAACACTATTACTCTCAATCTCTTAAAAGAATCCTCCTAAAAAATCCATTACGACAGAGCACAAACAAAACCCAACTTGGCCAACCCAATTTGGAACCTAAAAAACCATGCAAGGTTGGTCGAATTTGTCATTGAGTGGCCAATATAATAAGAGCTTAGAGAGAAGTGATCCGCTTTATTTAACAAATCCAACCAAAGCTATCAAGACATTACCAGAAGAAAGCCATCAGTGTTAGATAGTTTATGCCCTTAGCACCAACTAGATTGATGTACTGGTGCATTTATTGTAAATGACTAGTAGTACATAATTCATTCATGTTATATTTGGTGTGTTTTTGTGTTATACCCTTAAAATGGACACTTATGAGACTCGTGTTAATTTAGAATCTTTACAGTCGTTGGATAGACCTAGGGAGGTCTATCTTGTCAAGTCTAACACTAATGTGCTGCCAAGTCGGTTGGGGTGTCTTGTCTCAGCTACCAGGGTGAGACTTGAAGCACATGTAGTGTGGGTTTTCTTGAAACCTTGAACCAGACCATTTTCCAGTTATTCCATGGACCTTGGAGACAAATTGGTAAAACTGGAAAGTTACATCTGACCCCTAGACTCGATTATAGTACTGCACTAGGTGTTAGATTGGGTTATCTTTGATATGCCAATCAGTGAGATCCTTTGAGGGGGTCAAAACCAGGGTATGTTGGGGCAGTCCAAGAATTCACCTGAGTGGGTGATCATAGTGATAGGATCAGCCCTTTTGTCAGATGAAGTGAATGATCGGGGAATGCACTCTCTCTGATGGAAACCTAAACTACCGGCAATTGATTTCAAATTTGTTGAGATTTGTTTTTGAAAAATATATATATATATATATTATGGTTTTACAAAATGTTTGCAAAAGGTTTTAATTCCTAGGATCCATGTGAGTAGAGAGTGCAACACTATACTTTGCAGCTGAGGGAGAGGTCCTCTATTGTTGGGCAGTGTTTGATTATTATGGACTGCAAGGTTAAGTGTAAGACCATTTAGGGCTTTTACCTGATGGGCTAATCTCACATCTGCCCACAGTTCTTGGGCCTTCATAAGATCGCTGGACCCGAGAACCATTTAATGTAAATGTTGGGCCCATTAAGAGCCCATACTGATTGACTCAGGGGTTTATTGTATTCAGTAGTGAATTCAACCAGACCTTGTAACAGAGGCTAGGTTGAACCCATATGTCTTTTGTGGAGATCAATGCTAGGGTCCCATGCTATACAAAGAGAACCAAACTATCCAACATTTAAAGGGAAAGTGAGTTATGTGACTATTTGGGCTTAAGTGATCTAATTAAATGGGTGAATTCTGGTTTATAATCTGATTAGAATTAGCTAAAAGATAAGATAAATCTTATCCATTTAAGAGCCCAGATCCAAATAATGATTTGGATTAAAGAACTCTTTCCTAATTGGATTAGGAAGCTGATCCAAAGAATGTTATAAATTGGAGGGTGAATTCTTCTTAAAGAAGCAATTCTTTCTGTAATCTTTTTCTCCCTTTGCTCTTACCGCCCTACCCAAATTGATCTCCATCTCTTGGCATGATCAAGAACAGTTCTTGATATTGTTTATTGGTAGAAGAAACAATATGAAGTCGTGCTCACATACTCCCTACTCGATTCTTGGTGAAGAATTTGGGTTCTTGGTGAAGAACCCCTTTGTTGATCCTGCCTCAACATAAGTTGTGTCATCTTCAATGGAGGTGGGTTTTGGTGATCTCTTTGGGCATGAACACCTACATTGGGAGGGGTTTTTGCGTGGATTTTGTATTAGGTATTCCTCTCCCCCTTTTGGTTTCAAATCTGGTCTAGTTTGTTTTAAGAACGAACTTTGAAAAATGCAGTTTTTCTAAATCAAGGAATAGGATTCTCGGTTGGGAGAAAGAAATTTTTGAAAATTTGCCCAACCTTCCTGCAAGGTTTGGCCATCCATATGATGGATCTCCCCTCCCATCAGTGGTATCAGAGTCAGGTTCATGTCTTGAACCAAATCTGGACCAGATCTGAACTTGCACAAATGGGCAAAAACTGCTCTACCCGATTTGTCCAAGTTTACTGTTTTTCTGGGAATCGGTTCCCGGTTTTGGGCATGTAGATATGAAATTAATTCTTTATTATTCTTTATTGATTATGGAATGGTTCTGTAGTTGTTTCTTGGATTCTTGAGCTGTCGTGTGATGGAGATCAAATTCTTTAAAGGTGGCAAGATTTGTGCACCCTACAATTTTTCATTCTATTCATTTTGGTCTGTAAATTTTTTTTTTTTAGACAAAATGTATAGGATTTGATGTGATGTAATTAATAGAAAATTAGGTTTTTCTATTTTTCATTTGAAGACTTGCTGGAGCACATGGAAGAAGAGAAGACCTTTTGCAATTTGTGAAACTGCAATCTGTGATTTGTAGATATCAATTTCACTATCTGCGATTAACCGTTTGTTTTGCATGTATTGCAATCACATGTACAAACCCTCTGATATGTTTTCTTGCTGATTTTTGATTGTCTTTAATCGGCTGTAATTAATTTCAGATCACAATCTTGAATTGAATCTTGCAATGAACACCAAACCCTTGGCCGATTTAACTCAAGATTGGTCCAAACTGGTTGGACCAAACCTGTGGTTCAATAGGAATCTGTTCTCAGCCCCAAATTCTGATTTGGGCCAGGTTTGATGGCCCATTACAAGATGCAATTTGGCCCTCCCTATAAAACCTAGTTTTGTCAAGTTAAAATAGCATTAGCCCTAATTCAGCATAAATGCTATATGGGCCGAACTGGCTTTTGTAGTTCAGCCCATATACCTAGATAATGTTATATGAATGGGCTTTATTGGGCTGATATTGATTTAACTTAATTAATTTGTGGTTTTACAGTTGATTTAATTGATTGGATCAATTATGTGATTGTTTCATGCATGCGATGTATGATGTGTGATGTGCTATGTACATGGGCCATAAGCACTTGGCCCATATTCATTCGTTAGTGGCTATCTACAAACACCATGGCTGAATGCACATCATTGCTATGGTGCCCTAAAGATCATTGGATGATCTCCCTTTTTGATGGGTCCTAGATCAGCTTCCTCCCCAAGAGGAACTGTGTGGAACCCTAACTGTTTTGGGCCTATTTGAATATGACTTTAAGAAATTCAGTGGGAGCCACTTTGGTTTGACCTAAATCAGATCTAGGGATGTAACAACTTGTTCCCTCCAGATTTATATAAGTGCATGTAATAGGGAGATTCATATGATGAACTCTCAAAAGGCCTTTCGTCATTAGCATGAGGATGGGTTTATCAGTAATGAAGAGATGCACCATAAAATTGGGCTATCCATTTGTTGGTGAGTTTGTTTGGTTGCTTCATAAGATGATAGGGCCTTCATAGACCGATGTGGGAGGGGCCTATCCTAAAAGGGAAGACTCTCTCATGGTACCTTGGCATTCACGACTATGATGGGTCTGTACTTATTGGACAGAAAGGTTTAACCTAAAATGGCAATGAACATTTTCTGACTGAGGTCAAAGGGAAAACAAATAAGATGAGTGGATATGATCCTTCATAGAAAGTGGTGGGGCTTTGCAGCTGAAACAATTGGCTCCATGCAACGTATGTGATTTCCCACATTTCCAGAGACATAATCGTGTCTTCGTCATTGAGATAAGAGGGAAATCTCAGAGATAAAGAAATGAAAATGGAACATAGATTAAAAGCCATTTCTAGGTAAATAACATGAATCAATTTAGTTCCGTAACCTTATGCTGGTGTTGACGTCCGAGAAATTAGACAAGGTAGCCAAAAACCCTGCACCGAAATGTCTGGGTGACAAGGCTTCCAAGGCACGGAAGAAAGAGTATCAAGAATGGGAGGAGAAAAATTCTCTTGCCTGGTGTTATATCATAGCCTCCTTAGACAATTTGATACAATGACAGTTCGATAAGATCGAATTGTCCAATGATACCATGGATAGTCTGAGGATGATGTATGAAGAGTAGAATCATTCTACTCGACAAAAGGTCATAAAATTGTTTATAACCACTCAAATGACTGAGAACCAATAGGTTCATGACTATTGTCTAAAGATGATGGGCTATATCAATGAACTAGAGGCTCTCAGTTCAGGGCTTGATGATGACACTAAATTTGATGTTGTTCTTAACTCTTTGCCACCCTCCTTCAACCAGTTTATCATGAATTACAACATGAATAAGCTAAAAGTTAGCATTCAGGAACTCACAATATATTATAGAGGGTTGAAGAACTGATTAAGAAGGATAGGCCGATTGCCATGCTTGTCGAAGGTGGCAAATCGGGCAAGAAAAAGTGAAAGGCAAAGAAGAAGCCTCAGAGGAAGGTTGGCAAACCTAAAAAGCAGAAGAAGGACAAGGCATCAGATGCATGTCACTTCTGCAAGCAGACCGACCACTGGAAGAGGAATTGTCCTCAATATCTAGAGACCAAGAAGCAAGGTAATTTCGAATCTTTTATCATAGAAACCAATTTATTGGACACTTCTATGTCATGGTGTATTGACTACAAGGCTTCTACTCATGCATGTAACACATTCCAGGGGTTCAAGACAAGTAGAAGGCTGAGTGACGGAGAAGTGACTGTTTACTTGGGGACTTCTGCAACTGTTGCAGCTACAGCCATAGGAACTGTAGAATTGTATTTTAGAGGAGCAGTTATTCTACTTAAGATTGTATTTATGTACCTAATTTGAGAAGATTTGATTTCTGTTTCAAATTTGTGTATGGATGGTTATTCTATTTTATTCAGTAATGTGATTACTATTAAACGGAATAACAAATTCCTCACTTACAGAGAACTTGAGAATGATCTCTATGTTCTCTATCCATCTCTAGAAACTAATTTAACCAAAATTACATCAGAAATAATCCCCAAGAAAAGAACACGAGATACAGTTAATTCTACGTGCCTGTGGCATTACCAACTTAGCCACATTAACATAGATCGTATCACAAGGTTGGTAAAGGATGGTCCTTTGGATTTTCTAACTGTAAAAGATCTTCCAACCTGTGAACCTTGCCTTCAGGGTAAGATGACGAAACGACCATTTACAAGTAAGCCTGAAAGATTTATAGGCACATTAGATCTGATACATACTGATGTATGTGGTCCCATGAATGTTAGGACACATAACCGACATGTTTACTTTGTTACATTTACCGATAATTTTTCTCGGAATGGCTACATGTACCTAATGAGACACAAGTTAGAATCCTTTGAAAAGTTCAAGGAGTTTAGACAAGAGGTCGAGAAACAATTGGGGAGACAAATTAAGGTCCTTTGATCAAATTGATGAGGCGAATATATCTCCAATAAATTCAGGGACTACTTAAGGGAAAATGAGATTGTATCACAACTAGCTCCTCCTGCTACACTACAAATAAACGGTGTATCGGAGAGGTGAAATTAGACTCTATTGGATATGGTCCGTTCACTTCTCGTCCACTCGGAATTGCCTATATCCTTTTAGGGCTATGCATTAAAGACTGCGACATACGTGCTGAACCGGGTTCCAACCAAATCCGTTCCTAAGACTCCATTTGAGCTATGGACCGGTAAGAAACCAAGTGTGAGACACTTGAAGATTTGGGGTTGTCCGACACATGTTAAAAGAACAAGTGGTGACAAATTGGAATTCAAGACTAGCCGTTGCCTATTTGTAGGCTACCCCAAAAGCTCTCTAGGTTATTTATTCTATGATCCAAATGAGCAAAAAGTGTTTTACAGTCAAAATGCCCATTTCTTGGAAGAAGACTATATCCTGGACAATCATCACCAATAAGTTGTTATTGATGAGAAGAGCTCAGGGGTAGTGGGAGATGTCCCACAAGCTCCAGAAAATAACCAACCTAGAAGGTCTACCCGAGTATCCAGGCCTCTAGTTCGTTACGGTTATAACCAAGAAAGCTACTTGGTGGAAGCCATGACCAGTGAGGAGGATCTTGTGACTTATACAGAAGCTATGCTAGATTCTTGAAGTGGGTAGATGCCATGAGAGCTGAGTTGGACTCAATGGAAACCAATGGATTCTGGACTCTAGTAGATCCGCCCCTTGGGATAAAAGTAGTTGGTTGCAAATAGATCTATAAGAGGAAGAAGGGTCGTGATGGTAAAGTTGAGACTTACAAGGCTCGTCTTGTGGCGAAAGGGTACACTTAGAAAGAGAGAATCGACTATGAGGAAACCTTTTCGCCAGTGGCCATGCTTAAGTCTATTAGGATCCTGCTAGATGTAGCAGCATACCATGATTACGAGATTTGGCAAATGAATGTCAAAACCGCGTTCCTGAATGGAAATTTTACTGAAGATATCTATATGCAGCAACCGCAAGTTTTCATAGCTGTAGCTCAGGAGCAGATGATATATAAACTTAATTGATCCATCTATGGACTTAAGCAAGCTTCTAGGAGCTGGAACATCTGGTTTGACTCTATTGTCAAACAATTTGACTTTGAGCAAAATCTGTATGAGCCCTGCGTTTATAGGAAGACAGTGTGAGATAAGGTTACGTTCCTGGTTCTATATGTAGATGACATCCTATTCATTGGAAATGATGTGGGGATGTTAACTATGGTGAAAGTGTGGCTTTCACAACAATTCTCCTTGAAAGATCTTGGAGAAGCCTCCTACATCTTGGGACTTCGACTCTATAGAGATAGATCGAAGAGGATAATAGGATTATCCTAATCTGCTTACATTGACAAGATTTTCAAGAGATATAGTATAGAGTACTCCAATAAAGGAAATGTTCCTTTCAGGTACGGGGTCACTCTCTCCAAGGGCATGTCTCCTAAGACACTTGAGAAGATTGGGGGCATGAGAGAGACTCCCTATGCTTCAGCCGTAGGGAGCATCATGTATGTCATGCTGTGCACTCGGCCCGACATTGCTCAGGCAGCGAGTGTGGTAAGTAGGTTTCAATCTAACCCAGGTCAGGAGCACTGAACAGCTGTGAAACACATACTAAAATAACTTCGAAGGACAAAAGAGTTTTTTCTAGTATTCGATGGTGGTTCACTACAAATCTAGGGGTATACTATTGCTGATTTCCAGTCAGACCCAGATGATAGAAAGTCTACATCTAGTTACATCTTTACGATGGGGTCTTGTGCAGTTAGTTGGAAGAGTAGCAAATAGGGGTTCACTGCAGATTCCATAACCGAGTCCGAGTACATTGCTGCAAGTGAAGCTGCCAAGGAAGCCATTTGGATGAAAATGTTCATTCAAGAATTAGGAGTAGTTCCTTCCAGCACATCACCCATTCCACTGTGGTGTGACAACACTGGAGCCATTGCTCAGGCTAAGGAGCCACGAACCCACTCGAAGTCGAAGCACATCGAGAGGATGTACTTGTACTATGGGAGATAGTTGGTAGAGGGGACGTCCTGATTCAGAAGGTAGCATCAGCGGAAAATGTAGTAGACCCATTGACTAAGCCACTGACATAGAAAGTGTTTGAGAAACATGTGGAAAGTATGGGACTACGACTTGTACCCGATTGAACCTAAGTGCAAGTGGGAGTTGTTAGACAATGTATGCCCTTAGCTCCAGTCAGATTGATGTACTTATTGTCATTTATTTTAAATGAATAAAGTGCATAATTGATTCATGTTATTATGGTGTGTTTTTGTGCAATACCCTTAAACTGGACACTTATGAGACTCGTGTTAGTTTAAAGTCTTTACAACCGTTAGAGAGATCTGGGGAGATTTATCTTGCAAAGGCTGACACTAATGTGCGACAAAGTTGGTTGGGGTGGCTTGTCTCAGATGTCAGGGTGAGACGTAAGGTACATGCAGTGTGGCTTTGCTTGAAACCCTGAGCCATACCAAATTCCAGCATTGCCCTGGACATTGAAGATAGATGGGCAAAACTGGAATGTTACACCTAACCCCTAGACTTTATTATGGTATTGCAATAGGTGTCGGATTGGGTTGTCTTTGATATGCCAATCAGTGAGATCCTTGACTGGGTCAAAACCTGGGTACATTGGGACAGTTCGAGAATTCACCTGAGTGGGTGATCATAGTGACAGGATCAGCCCCTTTGTCAAACAAAGTGAATGATTGGGGAATGCACTCTCTCTGATGGAAACCTAAACTGCCAGTGGTGGATTTCAAATGTGTTTGAAATTTGTTTTGCAAAATATATTTATATAGAGATATACTTATATATTATGGTTTCACAAAATGTTTGCAAAATGTTTTAATTCCCGGGATCCATGTGAGTAGAGAGTGCAACACTGTACCTTGTAGCCGAGGGAGAGGTCTTCTCTTGTCGGGCAGTGTATGATCATTATGGGCTGAGAGGTTAAGTGTAAGACCATTGAAGGTAATACCTAATGGGCTAATCTTGCATCTGCCCACAGTCCTTGGGTTTTCACAAGATGGCTCCTTGACCCAATGACAATTTAGTGTAAATGTTGGGCCCATTAAGATCCCATGGTGATGGACTCAGGGGTTTACTGTGACCTACAGTGAATTCGGCCTGGCCTTGTAACAAAGGCTGGGCTGAACCGAACCCATTTGGATGATGTGTAGATCAATGCTAGGGTCCCACGTCATACAAAGAGAACCAAACTAGCCAACATATAATGGGTTAAGTGAGCAATTTGACTTAGTGGGCCTAAAGCCCATTCTGGGTTTATAATCTGACTGTGATGAGCAGTTGGATAAGATAGGTGTTATCGACTTGAGAGTCCAGATCTAAATACAAGATTTAGATTAGGAAATCTCATTTCTAATCAGATTAGGAAGCTGATCCTGAAAGGACTATAAATAGAGGGCGAATTCTACTGAAAGAACACAATTCTCTCTGTAGTCTTTTCTCTCCCTTAGTTCTTGGCGCCATCCTTGTTCGATCTCCACCTACTGGAGTGATCAAGAAGTGTTCTTAATATTGTTTCTTGGTGAAAAAACAATCAGAAGTCGTGCTCACACCACCCTACTCAGTTCTTGCTGAAGAATCCCAAGTTCTTGCTGAAGAACCATTCTTGCTGATCCTGCCTCAACATATGCTGTATCATCTTTAGTGGAGGCGAATTTGGTATCCTCTTTGGGCATGAACACCTACATTGGGAGTTCCTTTTGATTTCGTATCAGGTATATCCCTCTCCTTTCTTTTGTTTTCATATTTGGTTTAGTTTTGTTTCAAAAACGAACCTTGAAAATGCAGTTTTCTAAATTAGGGAATACGATTCCCAAATGGGAGAGAAAGAACTTTTTTGAAATTTCACCCAACCTTATGATGGATCTCCCATCCCTTCACTTTATAAGATGGCTGAACCCAAAGACCGTTTAGTGTAAATGTTGGGCCTATTAAGAGCCCATACTGATGGACCCCTGTATTCAGCAGTGAATTCAGCCATGCCTTGTAACAGAGGCTAGGCTGATCCCATATGGCTTTTGTGGAGATCAATTCTAGGGTCCCACACCATACAAAGAGAACCAAACTAGCTAGCATTTAAAGGGAAAGTGAGCTATGTGACTAAATGGGCCTAAAGCCCATTTCAAATTGGGCTTAAGTGATTTAATTAAATGGGTGAATTCTGGTTTATAATCTGATTAGGATTAGTTAAAAGATAAGATAAGTCTTATCCATTTAAGAGTCCAGATCCAAATAAAGATTTGGTTCAAAGAACTCTTTCCTAATTGGATTAGGAAGCTGATCCAAAGAAGGTTATAAATAGGAGGAGGGCAAATTCTTCTTAAGGAAGCAATTCTTTCTATAATCTTTTTCTCCCTCTGCTCTTGCACCCTACCCAGTTCGATCTCCATCTCCTAGAGTGATCAAGAAAAGTTCTTGATATTATTTCTTGGTAGAAGAAACAATCTGAAGTCTTGCTCACACACTCCCTACTCGATTCTTGGTGAAGAACCCCTTTGCTGATCCTACCTCAACATAAGCTGTGTCATCTTCAGTAGAGGCAGGTTTTGGTAAACAATTTGAAGTCTCCCTCTTCTAGTTTCAAATTTGGTTCAGTTTGTTTCAAGAACGAACCTTGAAAAATGTCATTTTTCTAAATCAAGGAATAGGATTCCCGGATGGGAGAAAGAAATTTTGAAATTTTGCCCAACCTCCTTGCAAGGTTCGGCCATCCATATGATGGATATCCCTTCCCTTCAATCAAAGAAAAATGTAGCTAAAATTAATCCGAACTATCCAACACTATCCTAACCGACGTAACCTATTGAGACAATGCTAAATTAAAGTCAACAAAGTTGAAACAAGATGCGGCAATTTTAGATTACTCACTTCCAAACCAACCTATGCTGATACAAATGAATATAACTCAACCTAGATAAAACCATCTGGTAGACATTAAATATATCTAATTTAAATCGTACCCATTCTTCCAATCCCGTGAAACTGAGTCCTACTAAACCATGGTAGAGCCAACTACACATTATCCAAAACTAACCTAGTTGTGGCCAACCAACCCAAATTGAAATGCTAATACTCTCAACCTCTTAAAAGAATCATCCCAAAAGAACCATTACAACAGAGCACAAATCGAACCCAACATGGCCAACCCAAATTGGAACCAACAAAACTATGCAAGGTCAATCAAATTTGTCATTCAATACCGAAATAACAAAAGCCTAGAAAGAAGTGATCCACTTTATTTAACAAATCCAACCAAAGCAATCGATACATTGCTAGAAGAAAGCCATCAAAGTGAAATGAAGCAGAAATTAATCCAAACTATCCAAAATTATCCAAACCAATCAAACCTAATGAGACAAAAATAAATTAAAGTCCACAAAGCTGAACAAGATGCGGACAATTGAATATATCTAATAAAACAATCTGGTAGACATTGAATATATCTAGCGTTAATCAAACCCATTCATCCAAATCCCGTGAAACTGAGTCCTTTTAAACCATAGTAGAGCCATCTACACATTATCCAAAACTAACCATGCTCCGACCTAACCTATTGATACAAAGTTAAATTAAAGTCAACAAAGCAGAACAAGATGCAAGAAAGTTTAGATTACTCACTTCCAAACCAACCTATCCTAATACAATTGAGGCCAACTCAATGTAGATAAATCCATCTGGTAAACATTGATTATATCTAACATCAGTCAAACCCATTCTTCCAAATCCCTCGAAACTGAGTCTTGCCAAACCTAAGTAGAAGCAACTACACATTATCCAAAACTAGACAAGCGTTGGTCAACCAACCAACCATCACTTAAATCCATACCAACTAATAAGGCTTATTAGAAAAATAAACTACCTTTACAAACTGAAACAAACCCAACATACCTATAAACTAGGAAATCAACTTAGCTCCTTTAGAAAATAAAATCAGGCCTAGTCAAAGGAAAATAAAACCAATAAACCTAGATCAATCCAAACAATTCCGTCTAAACAATCTATAACAAGTCAAAGCAAAAACTTTAATCACACTATTCTAACTTAAACAAACCCATCATAACTTATACCACTGGTTGGATAATCTCACCATTCTAAGTTAAACAAACCCAATATATTTAGAAAAACTAGAAAATCGACTCAACCCCATCAAAAAATGAAACCAGACCTACTCAAATCATAACAAAGCCAATTATCAAGGATCAATCCAAACAAACCTATTTAAACCATGTAAAAAAACACTGGGCAAAAACTTGACATAATCACATCAACCAACGAGAACCAAGAGCATTAAAACCCTAAAGTCACTATTTTAAGTTAGTCGAACTCATCATACCTAGATAAGCTAAATCTACTCACTAAGACTTTTAAACGCCAAACATAACCTATAGGAACAAATTCAAGCTAATCCACACTGGCCACATAAATGTTCTTATGCCAAACGAACTCGCATAGAATTCTACAAACCAAAAAAGAAATTTTCATATTTCGTAGCCAAAATTATTCAAAGCACTTACAATTACTCAATTAGAAGATTCCAAAAAAATGTTAAGGGATAACACATTATCAGTTGTAAAATATAAAATGCTATTACTCTCAACCTCTTAAAAGAATCCTCTTAAAAGAATCAGTTACAACAGAGCACAAACCAAATACAACATGGCGAACCCAAATTGGAACCAACAAAACCATGCAAGGTCAGCTGAATCTGTCATTTAGCAACTGATTTAACAAAAGCCTATAAAGAAGTGATCCACTTTATTTAACAAAACCAACCAAAGAAATCAAGACATTGCCAAAAGAAAGCCATCAAACTGAAACGTAGCTCAAGTTAATCCAAATTTTCCAAAATTATCCAAACTGACCTAACCTATTGCAACAAAGCTAAATTAAATTCAACAAAGCTGGACAAGATGCAGACAATTTTAAATTACTCACTTCCAAACCAACCTATGCTGATACAAATGAATCCAACTCAACCTAGATAAAACCATCTGGTAGACATTGAAACTGAGTCCTGCCAAACCGCGGTAGAACCAACTACACACTATCCAAAACTAACCAAGCCCTAGCCAAACAATCAACCATCAATCAAATCCATATCAACTAACATAGCTTATTAGAAAGAAAAACTCCCTTTACAATTTGAAACGAACCCACCAAACCTAGATAAACTAGGAAATCAAATTAGCTCCTTTGGAAAATAAAACCTGGAATAGTCAAAGGAAAATAAAAACGATAAACCTAGATCAATCCCAACAATCCCGTCTAAACAATCTAAAACAATTCGAAGCAAAAACATTACATAATCAATTTAACCTACAAGAATAGTGTTTCTTACTACTTTCATCTCACCATTCTAACTTAAACAAACCCATCATAACTAATACCACAGGTCGGACAATCTCACTATTCTAAGTTAATCTGATTTCTAACTTTGTGCATTGTAGTTCAGATTTTTGTGCATTAACCTACATTACTGATTTAGATAATCTCTTTCTTCTTGCCAAATGCTTCTAGTTCTGTACTAGGTAATCTGATTTTTTTTCTTCTGTATACTAGGTTTAGATCTGTAGATAGAGTAACTTCCCTTGTTGATAGAAGTAGTTTTCTTGCTTATTGTTAATTGCTTTTACCTTACTTTGCTGTTCTAGTTTCAGTATTGTAGCTAGTTTCAGTAGTTTCAGATTTCTTTTTCCTTGCCGAATGCATCTAGTTAGGTTGCTGTTCTTGTTTCTGTAGAATGTAGCTTCTTGATTCTATAGGTTACTTTGCTGATTTGGTAGATTTCAGATCTATGTTTTGTAGGAAGAACTCTATAGTTTGTTGTTATAGTTTTGATCTCTAATTTGATAGATTTCTGATTTGTAGTAGGATTCAGATTTGTATATAGTAACCTTCATTACTAATATCAGTAGTTTTCTTCCCTATTGCTGATTTGCTTAGTTTTTGGTTACTGTTCTAGTCTAGGTAGTGTAGCTGAATTTTTGTTCTATATACTATAAAAATAGTGTAGTTCAGATTTGTACACATCTTTATTGCTGAAATCAGAAATCAGATCTGTGCACACACAAAAATAGCTGTTCTTGTTGCAGTAGAGTGTAGTTTCTTGAGTCTATAGGTCATTTCTCTGATTTGATAGAATTTGTAGGCTGCTTTTTCTTTTTAGCTAGTTTCTGTGTTTTGTAGATAGCTGATTGTTCTTCTTGCCGATTGGCTTTATCTTAGGTTCCTGTTATAGTTTTAGTAGTGTCAAGTTTTTTTGATTTGATAGGGTACTTCTCTGATTTCAATCTTGTATATCAGATTTCAGATCTGTCTATATTAGCTTTCAGCTTGTTGATTGTTCTTTTTCTTGAGGTTTTTCTTTTGAGATAGCATTCAGTTTTCTTTGGCTTTGTAAATTGCTGCTATATTAGTTTTTAACAGTCCCTATTTCTTAGGATTGCTGATTGTTTGATAGATTGCTTTCTTTGATTAGTGTACTTCAGTTTCTTTAGTACTTTGACAGAGGAGATGGCAGCAACCAACGATCAATGGCATTTCGAAAGAGCACAAGTTAGAAGGCAGCAAGGTCTTCACAATGTGGATTGATTTGTTGTCCAACTAGTTTCTAAATTTGTGAAAACTTAGGAGAGGACTCCTGGGCCTGGAATTGGAGTGCAAATGGGCTGTTCTCATTTAACTCTTTTGCCAGGAAGCTCACAAATGCCTCACGAACTGATATTCCTACTGATAAAATTTGGAGCTCCATTCCCCCTTCTAAGGTAAGTTGGTTTGGGCTGTAGTGCTGGATAAATGTCTATCCAAAAAGAATCTGGTGAGAAGAGGACAACAACCATTTATTCCTGCATTGCTCTTTTTCTTCTGCAATCTGGGGAAACTTTATCTATTCTTGGGGCCTATATCTTAGGTCATGATGAATACTGTATTGGACCTGTTATGGTGCTAGGAGTTTCAAGGCTTGTCCAAGTTGGCAAAAAGTGTGTGGTTGTCTCATGTCTGTTCTTGCAGCAGTGATTAGCACCGTATGGGCATAAAGAAATAGCAAAAATTTCCAAAACAGTTCAAAGGATGTACAACACCTAATTTCTTGTACCTTGGCAAACAGTTCAAAGGAGTTTGTAGCCCAGCTGCAGTCTAGGGAGTTTGTAGCCCAGCTGAGTTCTAGAAGCTGTTTAGAGTTGTAATGTTGGGCTATCTTTGATGTACCAATTAGTGAGATCCTTAGCGGGGGTCAAAACCTGGGTATGTTGGGACAGTCTGAGAATTCATCTGAGTGGGTGATCATAGTGACAGGATCAACCCCTTTGTCGGACAAAGGTAATGATCGGGGGTGCACTCTCACTGATGGAAACCAAGACTATCGGCAGCCGATTTCAATCGTTGAGATTTGTTTTGCAAAATATATTTTATATGAGATATAATAGTATATATATTATGGTTTCTAAAATGTTTGCAAAAGGTTTTAATTCCCGGGATCCATATAAGCAGAGAGTGCAACACTGTTCCTTGCAGCCGAGGGAGAGGTCCTCTCTTGTCGGGCAGTGTTTGATCATTAAGGGCTGAGAGGTTGAGTGTAAGACCACTGAGGGTAATACCTGATGGTCTAATGTTGCATCTGCCCACAGTCCCTGGGTGTTACAAGGTGGCTTGGCCCAGGGACCACTTAGGGTACGTGTTGGGCCTATAGAGCCCATTTGATGGGTTTCAGGGGGTGCACTGTCCATAGCAGTGTATTCGGCCAGGCCTTGTGACAAAGGCTGGGCTGAACCCATGTGGCTGATGTGTAGATCAATGCCTGGGTTCCACGCCATACAAGGAAGCCCAACTGGGCAGCAGTTAGGAAGGTTAAGTGAGCACATAAGCTTAATGGGCCTAAAGCCCATTTCAATCTGGACTTATTTAATAAGTTAAATATGGGAGAATTCTGAGATGGACCGACAGATAGGATAGGGCCTTAACCCTATCCACTCAGAGAGTCCAGATCTAAATGTGATTTGGATCTGGAAACCTCCTAATAAGATTAGGAGAAGGTTGATCCAATCTGCAGATAAGATAAGGGTTTATCCTTATCACCTAAAGAGATGTTTTGATCCAAATAAGATTTGGATCAGCAACTCCTAATTGGATTAGGAGTTGATCCTTTGGGGTTACAAATAAGGAGGGGGCGGCAGCCTTTAGAGAAGATATACGCACATCCTCTTCAGAGCTGAAAACACAGAAGAAAGATTTCTACAATCCCTGCAAAGATCTTTCTTGCTGCCTCCTTCCTGTAGCCGCCAGACATCCAGTTCGATCTCCAACTTTGTGGGAGAAGTCAATATTCGATCTTGGCATCAGCTCTTTGTGAAAGAATTGAAAGAAAGTTGTGCTCACGTGCCAACTTGCTGTTTCTTACGAAGGGCAGAGTTTTTGGAGAAGAACACTACTGATTCTGCTCCATCCTACACTGCGCCATCTTCAGTAGGAGCAGTCTTTGGATCCTTCATTGGGCGTGAACACCTTCGTTGGGAGATATTATTTCTCCGTATCAGGTATAATCCTCTCCTACTCTTTTTGGTTCAGATCTGGTTCAGTTTATGGTTCAAGATTGATCCTTGAAAATATGATTTTCTAAATAGGGAATGCGATTCCCAGTTGAAGGGAGAAAAAAAATAATTTGAAATTTGCCTCTTTATTCCGCAAGATTTGGGATCCATACGATGGATCTCTCATCCCTTCATGGATTTGTTTGGGTGTCTGAGAAGACATGTTCACCTAACAATCTATGAAAGCAATTTTAGGAGAAAGAGATTATTCTAAGCCCAAATGAAGAAATTATAGATGGGAAGTGATATGAACCTTTTTTCGTTTCCAGAGGAAAGTCATATCTGCCCTTGAGCTATAGTGCTGGAGCACCGCTCAAAGAGGGATTTGAAACCTACTCACATAGAAGGCACGGAAACAAAATGATGGGGGTAAAATGATTGATAGTTCATTTAGTAGATGATTCAAAATAAATAGAGGGTTGCCTTGGACGGTTACATCAGAAAGCCATAACAAAATGGTAAATCTAGATAGATACAAAAAGATATGATTGCAAATGATTGCTAGGACATGAGAATAAGTGCGCCTGATTGATCTTCAACTGTTTTGTAACAACCCCAGGTTGGCTGATCCTATGGGTGTATTATCTAGGTGAATCCTGCATTGCTCATTGGATCTCTTGCCACATGACCTTTGCTATGACCAGCTCATAACAGGAAGGCTCTCAGGGTTGAGGTTTCAGAGGTGGAAGCAAATTATCCCATTTGTCCTTTTTGGAACCTCAATTGGAGGTAAGGTAGTATCAGATTTTGTTCAACAAATGTCTTCTTGGACCAGCTCTGATGAGTTTCAGATGACTAATGAGAGCCATGCGAGTGGGGGGAGGTTTCTTTGAGTGCAGATTTGAAGGGCGGTGTTGGGAGTCCTGAAACAATTTCATGCTAACAGCTGAGCTTGTTGAAACTTTGAGAGTAGATCTTGGTGAAGACAAAGATGAATCTGGGTTGATTGAGATTGAAGTTGATGGTTTTCTAGCAGGTCTGGAAACACCTAATTCTCAGAGGTGCATTAAAGTTGTTATTTGCTAAAGTGGGTGTGAACTTGGACAAATAATACATAGGAAGATTTGCCAACACACTTTTGACTAAAGTAACTCTCCCTCCCAGAAAATAATATCTCCCTTTCCAACTTGCCAATCTTTTTTTTGTGGGCAATAAAATAAAATTTATTAAAAGAAAATAAAGAAAAGATACAAGGAAGGCGACTGCAAGTCACCTGAGGGACAAGGAAATATGTCAAAGTCCCACCTACTCCCGACTAAAACCAACCCAATAAAAGAAAAAGAGGAAGGACTCCATTGAGGTGCACAAGGGCTGCAATAGTTTAGACAATTTGGGAGGAAGGAAATGCCAGAATCTTTGAGGAGAAGAGAAAGTCAGCAGGTAATCTTTGAATGCATAATGGCTAGGGTAGTGCATTGGGCTATCTATGGTGCTCTTCTCACCTTTTTCTCATGATGGTTTATGGAGAAAGGGGGGTTGGCTGCATCTTCATCCAAGAAACCAAAAATCTGTATTCTATGGAACCACTAGAGGAGGGTTTTGTCAAGCTTAGCTTTGATGGGAGTAATGTAGCTAATCCGAGTCCATCAGGTGGGAGGGGCTTTTAGAAATGCGCAAGGACACATCATTGCTTTGCTTTCAGGACTAATTGGCTATGGGGACTATGCACCAGTGAAGGAACACTAATTCTTCCTCAAGTTTGCCCAAATCCATCACAAAAACACCTCTCAAAGTGATCGTGCAGCATACACTATGTTTAATTTATTGTTTTACTCGATGGTTTGAGGTTGTGATCTTGAGCTAGCTGCTTATAATCTTCCTCCATCGAGCTGCATCTCCATAGGGCTTTGTCGAAACCTTGAATCACAGTTAACCAACTTGACAATCTTTTATCTATCCTCTTAATATCTAGCTGCCTAGTTTGCAATGATGGTGCTTTACCTCAAATTGGAATGCCTCAATAAGAGAGGAGAATAGAGAATAGATAGAGTGAATGGAAAGTCTGGCATATGAGATAGAACTAGTTCTGTACATGCCCACACTTGTATTAGTAATCAATTTATGTAAAATGGCCATTCTACAATTTTGGAGTAGGACAAAGCTGCACTACTGCCTATACAAGACAGAATAAACTACTTCTAACACTCTCCCACAAGTTGGAGCCAATGTTATAAAAGTGCAAGGCGCAAAAAAGCACATGGGGCAAAGCTGCACTACTGCCTAGTGCCTACTCCCATCTGCTATGCACAAAAAGCAGAAAATATGCATAGATTTTCAAAAGGCGCATGTGCTTGGGCTGAAGGGCAAGGTGCATCAGGCACAGGCCTTTTGGGAGTGCTGCACCTAGGACCTAGGCAAGGTGCATACCCTACAATGCTCGTCGCCTGTTTGCCTAGGCAATTAGGCATGCTTGAGCATGTCTTTTAAATCAATGGTTGGAGCATATATATCATACAACTCTAGCTTGTTAGAAATATTTGTCATTTTAACTCGACTCAAATTAATTTTCCTATTTCTGTTCACCATTTTTTTAATAGATCCTAAAAGCAAGGAAGATAACTAGTCTTGTAGTAATAGTTTCCATACTTTTTGCCCTGCTTATGGTAAGAAATATTTAATTTTGATTGATTTGAGAACTCGCTTCTGTTCTTTCATTTTTTTGATAAATGAAAATTGCTTCTGTTCTTTTCGTAATCAAGATATTCATTTCTTTTTGGATTTTGTTTGGTTTGTTGCAGTACCATCATACTCAAGGTACCCAGATGTTGAGATAAGGTAAAGTGAAGTTGTAGTATGCTCAGAGATAACATATTCTTCACTAGAATCCAGAATTCGGCAACAATACAGAACATGAGGTATGATTGGTGACTTTTTTGAACTGGTTGATTTATAGTAGTTGTTTGGGATTGCCCTTAAAATCGGAAATTTCATCCCAAGAACCATTTACTGCAAAAGGAATAACTTTGTCCATGATGAGACTTTCTAGTTTGTCTTTTTTTTTTTGTTTTAAAAAATAGTTTTAAATAAAGGGTTTGAAAATTGAGCCATATGTTATTCAAAAGCCAAAATGAAACTTTAGTGGGTTATTTTTTTTTTCTTTTTTTTTTTAGAACAGTTTGTATTTCATAGAAAAATGTCTTTATTTCATCAATTATCAAACACTACTAAAATGTGGTGTACACACCTCTCTTTTCTAGGTAGTCACAGGTGGAGCCAGGATTCATGGTTTGGGAGGCCACTCTATTAGGATAGGGGCTGTATCCTACCATTCCTTCCACATAAGAAGTACTTTGGTGGGGCCATAGCCCACCTACTACATGGTTTAAAATGCCCATAAATTTCCTAATATTTCCACGAGATATTTTCATTTTCACAGGTACTGACATGAAACTTTACTCGAATCGATATATTCCCTAGTGAACACTATTGGCACTATGTAGACTACAAGAGATAGTATTATACATAAGTTTGTGATGATATTCTAGATATGTGGAGCAGCAATTTTATTGCCCTCCTAACGGACATAATTACCGCTTTGAGCGGGTTCAATATTCTTTTCAAATATGAGGCTATATTAGTTTTTGTTTGTGTAATTTGGTTGATTTATTAGAATCATTTGCATTTTTTATGAGTTTAAATTTTTCATGAACTCATTCTATCATGTAATTTTGACTCTTAGGTTTTACAAGGCATGATGACAACGTATAATTTTTTGTATAACCTTAGTTTCTTAGCTTTATATAATGATTCAGTACAAGATAATAATTTAAAAATGTTTGCTTATGCTTTTTTTTTATTATTTCATAAAATATCATTCTATATTTTTTCATATTTCATAATGGAGTGAAGCTAGGAGGTGCTGGTAACACCTAGGGCAGTTACAGCTAAACTAGGTGGTACAAACCATCTAGAATGGGCTAAGTCTATGAGAATTGATATTGGTGAATGTAGTTAATTGGGTTATACTGTAGTTAGTGAGTTGAAGCTTAATATGTTGGATCCTCAACATCCATGATGGACTTAAGAAAATTGCATGAAAATTTTGTGGTTGATCACTATGGAAGGCCATTCATGAGATCCTTCATCAATTCCTCAAATTGGTCAGGTATGATTTTTGTTTAGGGAACCATGTTAAGTTTTGGGAAGATGCTTGGATTGGTAATGTCTCTCTTAAGGACTTGTTTCCCTCTTTGTATACCATTTCTATGTTAAGAAAGGAGTCTATTTCGAAATCCTTGCATTTCCTTTGTTTCCTTCAGGACCTAATTGGGACTTTGGTTTCCAAAGAGTTGATGAGTTTCACTCTGTAGTGAGATTGTTGCACACCCTTGAAAAAGTTTGTTTGGATTTTTCTAATTTGGGTAGATGAGTTTGGACCTTGCTTCCCAAAGGTTTCTTCACTTGTGTATCCTTTTCAAGTTTCTTGTTCAGTCTAGCAACCCTCAGGTTTACCCATCCATTGAAATTTGGTGTAGGTCCATTCCTCCTAAAATAGATTTTTTCTTTTTTTCTTTTCTGGGAAGTGTACTATGGGAAGATAAATAGAATGGATATTGATTAAAAAAAAAGATAAATACAATGGATAATTTACAAATGAAAACAACCTTTCTTGTGCATTTCCTCAAACTAGTATATTCTTTGTAAATCTAATGGGGAGAGTTGTTACCACTTACTAATCTCATGCCCCATTTACTGCTAATATTTGGGATTGGCTTTTCTTTTCGTCTGGGTGCAGGTGGAATTTGCCAACGAAGGTAAGTATGCTCTTTAATTTGGCTTCGTATGCTTGGCCCAATAAAAGGGGAAGAATCATGTGGAAGTGTGTGAGAGCAACACTAATTTGGACCATTTGTGAAGAAAAGAATGCAAGGATATTCTTAGAGGAGTGAAGTACGGGAGTGGTTGAAGAATGTGTGATGAATAGAGTAATACAATACATCAAATCTATGAATATATTTTATCCTTTCTCATTCGAGGATATTTGGACAAATTAGTATGTGGTGGTGAGTAGTTCATCTAAGAAGGAATGGGTAAAATTGGTGTGGATGCTCCTAAAAGATTTATAAAATTGAACTTTGATGGAGTAGTCAAGGTAACTTGGGTGAGTTGGGTTGGGTCCTTCTGGAATTAGAGGGGTGTTGACTGTTGAGAGATGGACTTATGAAAGAATTATTCTTAGGGCAGTGGGAGTAGGGGTCTCTAATCTCTATTAGGGAAGAGATTCTCAAGGAATAGAAATTGCTAATGAATTGAATGCGGGAAGTTAGGTGATTGAAGGGGATTCAGAACTGGTAGTGGGCTGGCTGAAGGATCTAGATCTGAAGTTTGTAGCTTGATGCTATAGGGATGAAATTAATAAATTTAAATGGCTGACAAGGAATATGGCTATGAGCATTCAATGGGTTGGGAGGTTAGCTAATGTAATGGCTAATACATTAGCTAAGCAAGGGGTATCAAGCGAACAATTGTTTTGGACTTAGTTGTAATTTGCATGCCCTCTTTTATTTTGGAAGAGGTTGCATGTCGCACTTCTTTCTAAGGGATGTTTGCTTGTATGCAACTATTGAATTATATTAATAAATTTTATTAATTATCAACGAAAAAAATCTATGCAACCACACATAAGTAGAATTGTAGAAGTTATCTTTGGAGAAGAAGCAAAGTAATTTTGGGATGGTACACAATCATTGGATGTTTCTAGAGCACATTAGTTGGAAGTGGATACTCTTAAAAAGGGGGAAATATCTTTTGCTTTGTATTTTTCTACCCTATTCATATTAAGAGATTGATGATCTTAAGTTTGTGCAGTAGAATTTTAAGAATGATGTAGATGCTCATAGGAGATTGGTTGGGAGGAAATAGCAAATTTGAGTTGGGAAAAAAACCTTGTAAATACCATACTAAAATATGGAGGAAGTGTTCAACAAATACTATAACATGGCTAAGGGGCAAGGAGGGGAGACCTTGGAGATTGAACCACTAGGCAGAGGGTAGGGACTCCTTGGACCGTTTAAATGCAAAATCAATTTGGATTCCTAGGGAACTAAATCATATAAGCAGATGAATGAGCCAAATGTGGTATGTTTTTGGATCATTTATATAGTGATAAGCTTCCTCTGTGATTTTTGGGGATCTTCCCCCATTTTGTACATCTTCTCATGTACTTTTTCTTCGTTTAATCAAATCTGATTAAATTCCTCTAAAAAAAATAGAGGTGGAGACAAAGAATTTCATATTTGAAGAAATGAGAGCAAAAGGTCTGGAGCTTCTGAAAATACGGAAAGGAAAGATTGCCATGGTTTTTCTGGTTGAAGGAGGTTTTGCTCTGGTTCAAGTGTATTTTGACAGGAGCTTGTAAATCAGTCAAAGTATAGGAATAGAGGAAGAGTCTGAAAAGTTACGGAAAGTTCAATGGAGTAGAAACATGAAACAACAAGAGGGCTGGTATATTGCATTAACAACGATTTGAGAAAGACATGAAACAATTGATTTGTTTCCTGATGGGAAAACAGAGGAAGGGATGGAGTCTGATACTGGAAACTGTTCTGGAATACCAGATGGGAGGAAAGGGTACTCAGGTAATGACCAACATGATAACTCAATAGGAAAAACTGGCCTTGGTGATAGACAAGAATATTATTTAGAGTGACAACAAAGAAGAAGTCCAAATGTCTTGCTGTGTTAAAGCACCCAAGCTTAGAACGATTGTTTCAAAAGATCTGTTAGGGTCGACTAAACAGAGGTATTTTAGTCTTTTCCATCTAAGTAATGTGTTAGTTATATGCCTCCTACATTTGCAGGGGCATTTTCTATCTACTTATTTGTCAAATTTAAATGTATGGTCGACTGGTTAGACTCTTTGTCTTCTCAGTTTGACACTATTCTTCTTCTTCTCTCCCTTCTTCTCTCTTTTTCTTTCTTTATTCTCAGTTCGACTGAACAGTTCTAACATGGTATCAAAGTGCCACTAATAAAAGTCGTTTATAGCTTTCTACCGATCTTCCCCTCATTTTTTTTTCTAGTGCGAGAAATTTAGAGTAGAAGGCTGTGGCGAAACCCATATCTCTACGGCAACCTCCAGGGTTTCGGTGGCTTGACTTTTGGTGACAGGGGATGAATGCAATAGTTCGAGTGAACAAAAAAAACATTTTTTTTCGTGTGGACTGCTGTCACCATGTGTGACAGTTGTGGTGGTCGAATAGGTGCAATCGTGGTGGTGGACCCTCTAATGAGCAATTTCAAGAGGGTTTCTCTGTGGTGTTAAATCAGCCTGTTCGCAGTACAGTGGTGTTTAAGGTGGCCGAATGTATGCTAGGGCAAGTTTGTGGTGATTATAAGTGTGTGGTGTGGTTGTTGAAGAACAGTAGTGTAGTGGTTGGAACTTTTTTTCGTGTGTGACGGGCAGAACTAACTTCGTTGATTGAAATGGCATCAATGGGTGATGCGAGTGGTGACTAGAAATCGAGTGTGATGATTTCCTTTGATTTTTTAAGTGTCCAAATGACATCCATCAAACTCAATGTTGAAAATTATGTTCCGTGGGCTAAGTCAGTGGAAGTGTTTCTGAAGTCTAAGAAGAAAGTGAAACATGTATGGGAGGAAAAACCTAGTGTTGAATCCCCAGGTTTTAGTGATTGGGAGCAAGAGGATGCTCAAATTATGACGCGGTTGTGGAATAGTATGGAGCCTAAAATTAGTGTTAACTTCATGTTTTTAGATACAGCAAGGGATATATGGGAACACGCCAAGAAACTCTATTCTGGACAAGACAGCACTACAAGGGTTTATCAGCTTTATTTGGAATATTTCAGTTTGCAGCAGGGAAATCAGACTCTTGAAGAATATTATGTGATTATGAAAAAATCTTTGGAATGAACTTAATGTCTATCATCGTTTAACTTCAGACATCAAAATTCAGTAGCAGCAAAGGGAACAACTTGATGTTATATGGTTCTTGGTGGGACTGATAGCAAAGTATGAACCTGTCAAAGCATAGATATTGGGAGGGTTTGCTCTCCCTACTCTAGAAGAAGTGTTTTCCCATTTCTATAGGATATCTCTTAGCCCCATGGAGAGTTACATACCTTCCGGAAGATCAGCACTTGTTGTCACTTGAGGTGGTTCTTATGGGCACAGAAGAGTGGTCGTACAGTTAAGGGAGGCCGTAGTAACCCTATGGGTGGTCGTAGCAGTGGAGGAGGTTGTGATTTAGGGGGAGGCTGTGGCAGAGGAAGGGGGAGCACTACTAGGAAATGCACACATTGTGGGAGAGAAGGACACATAGTTAACTTCTGTTATGATTTGCATGGCCCACCATCCACATGGGCTAATCATATATTCAACCATTTGGTCCAGCATCTTCTATAGTCACAACTACTTCTGGGAAGAAGATGATGAGTATTCCAAGAGAGGAGTATGAGAGATTTCTTCAGGCCACTTCACATCAGAATACTGCCACCATAGCTCATTCAGGTATAGTTTGCCTAGCATCCAAGCCTTCACCTAGGATATTTGACTTTGGAGCCTCTAATCACATGGTCGGGACTCCAGGTGTGTTTTCCTCCTTTTCTCCAACCTCTACATCAAATAGTGTTATCCTTGCCAATGGATCTACTTCCCCCATTTACGGTGTTGGTAATGTTAACACAATATCTCTTTCTTTGTCTTCTATTTTATATGTTCCCAATTTTCCTTTTAATCTTATGTCTATTAGTAAACTAACCAAAACCCTCAATTGTTCTATCACATTTTACACTTCCTCATGCTTTTTAGGATCTAACAATGGGGAAGAAGATTGGTGGAGGGCATGAAGTTGGCAGATTGTATTATCTTGACATTGGTGGCTTTACAGTTGCACTTTAAACCTCTTTGACTCCTCTTCAGTGGCATTGTAGACTCGACCATCCATCTCTTAAAGCTCTCTAGCTTCTTGTTCCATGATTGAGTCATTTGTCATCTTTGCAGTGTGAGTCATGTCAGTATGGGAAACACCATCGGGTTTCCTTCAGTCCTAGAGTTGATGGTCATATGTTGAGTCCTTTTGATTTGGTTCATTCAGATGTTTGGGGTCCAATCAGAATTGAGTCTTATAATGGTTACAAATATTTTGCTATCTTTGTATTGTTCAAGAATGACATGGTTTTATCTAATGAAAGAAAGAAGTGAATTATTTTCCATTTTCCAAAAGTTTCATGCTGAAGTGTGTACACAATTTGGTGTTTCTCGTAAAATTTTTCGTTTCGACAATGGCAGAGAGTATTTTCTTTCTTCACTTCAGCAACACTTGGAACAACATGGTATTATTCATTAGACGTGTTCCGACAATGGCAGAGAGTATTTTCTTTCTTCACTTCAGCAATACTTGGAACAACATGGTATTATTATTCATTAGACGTCTGGTACCCACACCCCTCAGCAAAACGGGGTGGCTGAGAGGAAGAACCATCTACTTGAAACAACTCGATCTCTTCTTCATCATATGAATGTTCCTAAACGTTTCTGGAGTGATGCAATACTTATTGCTTGTTTTCTCATTAATCACATGCCTTCGTTCATTCTTGATGGTCATTCTTCGTTCTCTATCTTATTTCCCACTTTGTCTCCATATCCCTTGACTCCCAGGATCTTTGGGTGTGTGTGCTTTGTTCAAAATCTTGGTCCTGGTCTAGACAAGTTAGATGCTCACTCCATTAAATGTATCTTCCTTGGCTACTCTAGGACCCAGAAAGGGTATAAATGGTACAATCCTTTTACTCGGAAATCCTTTATTTGTCTTGATGTTACATTTTTTTAATCAGTGTCATACTTCTTTGGTTTTGATATCCCTCCTCCTACAGAGGTTCCTCTTCCTCTCCCGGTTGATAATTCCATTCCGGTGGTTCCCATTATGCCCGAGTCTCCACCCCAATGCAAGAGCATACTGAAAGACCACCAATCTGTCAAGTGTATACTCATCAACAGAGACCAGCACCTCCACCACCTTCTACTCTGGTGGCTGATCCAACTCCTTCCACGACCAAATTGCCTTCTGATATTGACCTTCCCATTGCATTACGAAAAGGTAAACATAGTTGCATGCTACATCTCATATCCAATTATGTTTCTGTATCTCACCTTTCTGATTCCCATCGTGAGTTTATTACCTTACTGTCCTCTGTATCCATACCTAAGGATGTTCATGAGGCTCTTATCTTGCTAGGGTGGCGAAAAGCTATAAAAGAGGAACTCTCTGCTCTTCATCACAATCATACTTGGGAACTCACCAATCTTCTCCTAGGTAAGCATGTTGCTGGTTGTAAATTGGTGTATACTATTAAGTATCTACTAGATGGGAGAGTGAAATGCTTGAAAGCCCGTTTAGTTGCAAAGGGGTACTCTCAACTTTATGGAGTAGACTATGTAGAAACCTTTCCTCTAGTTGCAAAGATTGGCTCAGTATGTGTGTTGATTTCCTTAGCTGTCATGCATGATTGGCCTCTATTTCATCTTGATATTAAAAATGCCTTTCTCCATGGTGATCTTCTAGAGGAAGTGTACATGGAGCAACCACAAGGGTTTGTTGCTTACGGGGAGGATGGTAAGGTGTGTAAGCTCAAGAAGGCGATCTATGGGCTCAAACAGTCTTCCCGTACTTGGTTTAGCAAATTTAGTGAAGTGGTGAAGGAGTTTGGAATGAAACAATGTCAAGTTGACCATTCGGTATTTAGCTATGACTTTGTGACCGGGAAGATCTTGCTTGTAGTTTATGTGGATGATATAGTCATAACTGGCAGTGATAGAGTTGGGATTGATAGATTGAGAACATTCCTACAAGATCACTTTCAAACAAAAGATCTTGGGAAGTTGAAGTATTTCCTAGGTATAGAAGTTGTTAGATCAAAGCAAGGTATAAACCTCTGTCAACGGAAGTATGTTCTTGACTTGTTGGAAGAAACATGGTTACTAGGTGATAAACCAGCTGAAACTCCCATGTGAAGTTTTCATTACCCAATCTGGTTACTAGGTGCTAGATGTGTGTTATGTTGTGCTGCTGAGGAAGATTTTTCTCATATTTTGCTCCATTGTAACTTTTCATTACCCAATCTAGTCCTATTTTTTGAAGTTATTCAAGATGGTCAAGAGTACTTTGGCTCATCCAACTGAGATTTTCAGTAGTTGGCCAAGAATTCAAGGTGGAATCAAAGTTAAGATCCTATGGACATGTATTCCTTTTGTTGTATGCTGGGAAATATGGAAGGAAAGAAACAAAAGGTGCTGTGAGGGGAAAGAAAAAAGAATGGAAGAGTTGGTAGCTATTATTAGTTCAATAGTTACTGGTTGGGTGCTACTGCTTCCAGAGTTTCAAGGACTGCAGAAAAGGGACTTTGGAGCTGAATTTTGGTCTAATCTGAATTCTTGAGAGGTGTACTTAGCTGTGTATTATTTCTGCAAGTTTGTTTTTTGTTTTGTGGCTTTATTGATGTACTCCGGAGGGGGTGACATCTTGTCACCTAGTTATGTTGTATTGTTTTTTCCTTTTAACAAGGTTCTAAGTATTGATACGTATCGGCCCATATTGGCCAATATGTATTGTGTCGATGGCTTCCCGATACGCCCCTTCAGGGGTTATATCGGGTCAAACACTAGTTCAGAGGGTGGTCGGGCCTTAAACTGACCTCTTAGAACCGATTTTGAAAAGAAAAACCTAATGAAAAGTACCAATACAGGCCGATACACTCTACTGGTGTGTTGGTAGGTTGATACACCCTACCAATACAGGCCGATACTGGTGTATCAGCCTGTGTCATTACTTTGAACCTTGCCTTTTAGCAATAAAATTTCTTTTTTATTTATCTTCGAAAAAAATATTAGTGTATCATCAACATATTGTAGGTGAGATAAACACAGCCTTCCTTTCCAAATTTCAAGCCTTCTAACCATCCTCTTTGCACTCATTTCTTCATAATCAAATTTAGAGCTTCCTTAACAGAGGGGACAGTGGATACCCCTTGCCTTAGCCCTCTAGAAGCATGGAAAAATTCTGAGACACCTCATTGATTAACAATGAGAAAGAGGCTGATGAGATGCACTTGTATATCCACCCTCTCCAAACCTCTCTAAACCCCATCTAGTGGATCCTTTAGAAGGGAAAGAACCTATTGAAGGGATGGGAGATTCATCATATGGATGGCCGAACCCTACAGGAAGGTTGGGCAAAATTCCAAAAATTTCTTTACTCTCATCCGGGAATCCTATTCTCAATTTAGAAAACTGCATTTTCAATGTTCGTTCTTGTAACCAAACCGGACCAAATCTAAAACCAAGATTAGAGAGGGATATACCTGATACAGAATCCACGCAAAAAGCTCCTCCCAACGTAGGTGTTCATGCCCAAAGAGTGTACCAAATCCTCCCTCCACTGATGATGGCACAACTTAGGATGAGGTAGGATCAGTAGGTAGTTCTTCACCAAGAACTTGTGATTCTTCAGCAAGAATCGAATGGGGTAGTGAGCACAGCTTCAAATTGTTTCTTCCAACAAGAAATAATATCAGGATCAAATCCAAGAACGGGAGATCGAACAGGGTAGGGTGGCAAGAGCAAGAAGAAAAAGAACTGAAGGCAAGATCAGTCCAACTGACTTGTCTTCTCTCTGTGTTGTGTCTGGTGTCTTTTCAGGTCCGCCCTGCTCTCTACTTATAACCTTAAAGAGACAACCTCCTAATCTGATTAGGAGTTTCCTGATCCAAATCTTTATTTGGATCTAGACTCTTTAAGTGATAAGCATAATCCCTTGTCTTATTTGCAGTTCAAAATCAACTTATTCCTAATCAAATTAGGAGTGTCCTAATCCAAATCTTTATTTGGATCTGGACTCTTTAAGTGGATAAGAGTTCCTTATCTGCTGATCCAAACCCAGATCTGCCCCTATTTAATTAATCCAATTAACTCAGTTCGAAATGGGCTTTTAGGTCCATTTAAGCTTTCAGGCTCACTTTCTTTTAATGTTGGCTAGCTTGGCTCTCTTTGTATGGCGTGGGACCCTAACATTGATCTACACATCAGCCACATGGGTTCAGCCTAGCCTCTGTTACAAGGCCTGACCGAATTCACTGTTGAATACAGTGAAAACCCACACTACATGTATCTCAGGTCTCACCCTGACAGTTGAGACAAGCCACCCCAACCAACTTGGTAGTACACCAATGTCAGCCATGGTAGGATAAATCTCCCCAGTTCTATCCAACGGCTGTGAAGGTTCTAAACTAACATGAGTCTCATATGTGTCTAATTTAAGGGTATTACATAGAAATACACTACGATAACATGAATCAAATATGTACTTTATTCATTTACAATAAATGCCATAATGTACATCATGCTGATTGGAGCTAAGGCATACACTGTCTAACAGCTCCCACTTGCACTTAGGTTTAATCGAGTACAAGCCGCAGTCCTACTTTCCACGTATTTTTCAAACACTTTCTATGTTAGTGGCTTATTTAATGGGTCTGCTACATTTTAAGCTAATGCTACCTTCTGAATCAGGACGTCCCCTCTTCCAACTTTCTCTCGTAGTACATGGTACTTCCTCTCGATGTGCTTTGACTTCGAGTGGGCTCGTTGCTCCTTAGCCTGAGCAATGGCTCCAGTGTTGTCACACAAGAGTGAAATGGGTGATGTGCTAGATGGAACTACTCCTAACTCCTTAATGAACTTCTTCATCCATACGGATTCGTTGGCAGCTTCACTTGCGGCAATGTACTCGGCCTCAGTTATGGAACCTGTAGTGGACCCTTGTTTGTTGCTTTTCCAGCTAACTGCACAGGACCCCATCATAAAGATGTATCCAGATGTTGACTTTCTATCACCTAGGTCTGACTGGAAATTGGCATCAGTATACCCAAGAATCTGTAGTGAACTACCACCGAATACCAGACAAAACTCTTTTGTCCTTTGAAGGTATTTCAGTATGTTTTTCACAGTGGTCCAATGCTCTTGTCCTGGGTTAGACTGGTATCTACTTACCACCCTCATGGCCTGAGCAATATTTGGCTAAGTGCACAGCATGGCATACATGATGCTCCCTACGACAGAGGCATAGGGGACTTCTTTCATGCCCTCAATCTCTTCAGGTGTCTTGGGAGACATACCCTTGGAGAGAGTGATTCCATGCCTGAAAGGAACATTTCATTTCTTGGAGTTCTCCATACTATATCTCTTGACTATCTTGTCAATGTAAGTAGACTGGGATAATCCTATTATCATATTCGATCTATTTCTATAGAGTCGAAGTCCCAAGATATAAGAGGCTTCTCCAAGATCTTTCATGGAGAATTGCTGTGAAAGCCATACTTTCACCATAGTCAACATTCCTACATCATTCCCAATGAGTAGAATGTCATCTACTTGCAGAACCAAGAACGTAACCTTATCTCCACTGGCCTTCCTGTGAACACAGGGATCATCCAGATTCTGCTCAAAGTCAAACTGTTTGACAGTAGAGTCAAACTGTGTTTGACAGTAGAGTCAAACTGAATGTTCTAGCTCCTAGAAGCTTGCTTAAGTCCATATATGAATCGGTTGAGTTTACATACCATGTGTTCCTGGCCTGTAGCTATGAAACCTTGCGGTTGTTGCATATAGATATCTTTTGTAAGATTTCCATTCAGGAATGCAATTTTGACATCTATTTGCCAAATCTTGTAGTTATGGTATGTTGCTACATCTAGTAGGATCCTAATGGATTTAAGCATGGCCACGGGCATAAAGATTTCCTCATAATCGATTCTCTCTTTCTGAGTATACCCTTTCGCCACAAGACGAGCCTTATAGGTCTCAACCTTACCATCGGGACCCTTCTTCCTCTTATAGATCATTTGCAACCAATTTCTTTTACCCCAGGGGGCGATCTACCAGAGTCCAGACTCTATTGGCCTCCATTAAGTCCATCTCAGCTTTCATGGCATTTAACCACTTCAAGGAATCTATGTCCAATATAGCTTCCGTATAAGTCATGGGATCGTCCTCACTGGTCGTGGCTTCCACCAAGTAACTTTCTTGGTCATAGCCGTAACGAACTGGAGGCCTAGATGCCCAGGTAGATCTCCTAGGTTGGTTATTAACTGGAACTTGTGAGACATCTCCCACTACCCCTGAGCTCTCTTCATCAAGAATAGCTTCTTGACAATGATTGTTCATGATGATCTAAAATTAAATTTTATAAATCTGAATTTTATTTAATATTGTTCTTTATAATTTTCTTGATTTATGGGTTGTTCGTACAACTGGAGATCGAAATCTTGATTGGCGTAGAAAACTGCATTTGTTTTGCAGTTCCTATTTATTTTGGTTTGTAAAATATTTTTTTTTATTTTTTTAGACTGAATCTATAGGATTTGATCTGATGTAATATTAATAGAAATTTTAGGGTTTCTATTTTTATTAATTTTGGATCGAAGATGACGACGCAGAAGGAGATTTCGCAGATGGGGATATTGCAATCTACGATTTGCAGTTTATGAAATTGCATTTTGTGATCAAACCTCTTAATGGAGATCGAGGTGCTGGCCAAATGGCTCAAGCTATTATTCCCAAATATTCTAAAGATCCTTGGCAAGGAATCGGTGGACCAATGACTAGGGCAAGAACAAAGAGGATGAAAGAGGCTTTACAAGGCTTAATCATTAAAGTGCATGACAAAGAGGTTGTTCTAGAAGATTCTCTAAGATTGTTCTAGAAGTGTCCAAAACTTCACCAAGGATAATCACCTATCCTTATGTGCAAGACGATGAGCAAGGCTTGGATCTTGAAGAACAAAGCTTCAAATCCATGACATAAGATGTATTGATGGGTTTGGCGCATGGACATAATAAGAAAAGGCCCAATTCGCATGCTAAGATATATTGATGGGCTTGATGGGCTTGTTGGGCTTGTTTTGTCTTGTTTTGGTTTACTTTGACTTTTCTATGCTTAGTTGTCATTAGTTGTAGTCTTTTAGAAGGATTTCTATTTCAAAGCAGATTTGCTTTCCTAAATTAAAGGGATCATCATTAGTTAGGAATTTCTTTATAAGATTAGGAGTTTCTTTATAAGATAATGATGTTTACATGCCTATATAAATGCCACAACTATGTAACACGAAAATCAATGAATAATATAGAAGTATTTTCAGCAAGCTTAGCTTTGCCTTCTTGTGTTCTTGGTAGAATACAATATCTTGACTTATCAAGGGAGTGATCAACCTTTGTGGGGTCTTCAAGATTGGGGTCTTTAAGGACTTAGTTTCCTTAAGGTTCTAATCTGATCAACTACAACTTGTTTTCTACCTTCTGGGTGCGCATAACAAATTGATTCAAGAGTTCCTAGAACAGGTCGTCTAGTGGGTTCTTATCACCTCTGTTTTGCAGGATGTGATGTGTGAACAACCCTCTTTGACTGATTCTTGCTTTTCTTTAATCAATATTTAATTTCAGATCATTTTCTTGGATTAAATCTTTAATTAAAGATCAAACCCTAGACCCATTCGTACCAGATTGGTCCAAACTGGTTGGACCGAATCTAGGGTTCGATGGAGGTTGATTGTCAGCCCTAATTTCCCACTGATGGGCCTAAGGGTTGATAATTAATTAAGAGTTTAATTCGACCCAACCTGTAAGGCCCAGTTTTAAATTGTTAAAACTGCTAAAAGCCCACTTTTGCAGGAAAGCTATATGGGCCGAATTGCTTAACCCTAATTCGGCCCATATACCTAGATAATGTTAATTGTTATTGTTATGGATTAAAATGGGCTTTAATTATGGGCTTTACAGATATTTAATTGATTGGATCAATTTATCCCTGCATGTGATGCATGGATGTGTGATGTGCAACGTTCATAGGCCATAAGTACTTGGCCCATGCAGATTTGGCAGTGGCTCTTGCGCACACCATGGCTGAATGCACATCATTGCCATGGTGTCCCTAAAGATCATTGGATGACCTCCCTCAGTGGTGGGCCCCATAACTCCTGAATAGGATACATGCGGAACCCTAGCCGATTAGGGCCCACCAAAATCTAGCTTTAAGAAAGCCAGTAGGAGCCACTCTGGTTTGACCTAAATTAAGCTAGGGCATAATTCTTGTTCCCTCTAGCAATATGAGTGCATGTGATAGGGAGATTCATATGATGAACTCTCTAAAGGCCTTCCATCATTAGCATGAAGATGGGTCCTTTAGTAATGAGGAAACGCACCAGAAAATGGGCTATCCATTTGCTATTGAATTTGTCTAAGTGTTTCATAAGATGATAGGGGCGGGGCGTCAAAGACCGATGTGGGAAGGGCTTCACCAGAAAATGGGAACTCTCTCACGGTACCTTGGCGTTCACGAACATGATGGGTGAGCACTCACTGGACAGAAAGGTTTAACCTAAAATGGCTATGAACCTTGTCTAACAGAGGCCAAAGGGAAAGCTCATATGATGAGTGGATATGACCCTTTACAGAAAGGTGGTGGGGTTTTGCAGCTGAAACAGTTGGTTCCATGCACCCTATGTAGTTTTCCACATTTCCGGAGACAAGTTGCTGTCTTCCGTCACTGAGATAGGAGGGAAATATCAGAAATGAACAAATGAGAATGGAACATAGATTAAAAGCCGTATTTATGTAATGAACATGAATCAAATTAGGTTGCGGACTGATGTTTGCTCTTTTATCAGAAAATGGCAAACGGACAATTTGCAAATCTTCTTGACGACAACAAGCTTAAGGGCCCAAACCATGCCTATTGGTACCAAAACCTTATGCTGGTCTTAACCTCTGAGAAACTGGATAAGGTGGCCAAGAATCCTACCTCGGATCGTCCGGGAGATAGGGCTTTTGAGGCCCGAAGAAGAGAATACCTAGAATGGGAGGAGAAAAACTCCCTTGCCCGCTACTATATCATTGTCTCGTTGGATAAAATATGTACTTTATTCATTTACATTAAATATCATAATGTACATCACTTTGATTGGAGCTAAGGGCATACACTGTCTAACATCGTGTAGGGTTGTGTGAGCATGACTTCAGATTGTTATTTCACCAAGAAACAATATGAAGAGTAGTTCTTGGTCACTCCAAGAGGTGGAGATTGAACTAGGCAGGGCAATAAGAGCAGAGGGAGAAAAAGAATGCAAAAAAGAAGTGATCTTTCTATAGAATTCGCCCCCTTATTTATAACCTTCCTTTGATCAGCTTCCTAATCCAATTAGAAATGAGTTTCTTAATCCAAATCTTATATTTGGATCTAGATTCTCAAGTGGATAATACTTATCTTATCCAACTGCTAATCCTAATCAGATTATAAACCAAAATATGCTCATTTAATTAAATCACTTAAGCTTAGTTTGAAATGGGCCTTAGGCCCATTAAGTCACACTACTCACTTTCCCTTTAAATGTTGGCTAGTTTGGCTCTCTTTGTATGGCGTGGGACCTTAGCATTGATCTACACATCAATCAGAAGCACAACCTTTGTTACAAGATTTGGCCGAATTCATTGCAGAACACAATGAACCCCTGAGTCCATCAATATGGGCTTTTAATGGGCCCAACATTTACACTAAATGGTCTTTGAGTCCAGCCACCTTATGAAGGACCAAGGATTGTGGGCATATGCAAGATTAGCCCATCAGGTATAACTCTCAATGATTTTAAACTTAACCTCTCAGCCCTTAATGATCAAACACTGTCCAACAAGAAAGAACCTCTCCCTCAGCTACAAGGTATAGTGTTGCACTCTCTACTCATTTGGATTACAAGAATTAAAACCTTTTGCAAACATTTTATAAAACCATAATATATATTATATATATATATATGTATATCTCTATATAAATATATTTTGCAAAACAAATCTCAACACTTTGAAATCAACTGTCGGCAGTTTAAATTTCCATCAGAGAGCATATTCCCCGATCATTCACTTTGTCCGACAAAGGGGCTGATCTTGTCACTTTGATTACCCACTCAAGTGAATTCTCGGACTGCCCCAACATACATAGGTTTTGACCCGGTTATGGATCTCACTGATTGGCATATCAAAGACAGCCCAATCCGACACTTAGTGCAATACCATAATCGAGTCTAGGGGTTAGGTGTAACATTCCATTTTTGCCCATTTATCTCCACAGTCCAGGGCAATACTGGAATTCGGTCCAGTTCAAGGTTTTAAGAAAATTCACATTACAGGTACCTTAGGTCTCACCCTAGCAATTGAGACAAGCCACCCCAGATCTATCAAACGGCTGTGAAGATTCTAAACTAATACGAGTCTCATAAGTGTCCAATATTACATAGAAACACACCAAAATAACATGAATCAATTATGCAATTTATTCATTTACAATAAATGTCAATAAGTACATCAATCTGATTGGAGCTAAGGGCATAACTGTCTAACATTTGCTAGGAAAATAATTAATTAATTAAAGAAAGAATTCAATAAATTAAGTAAATAGAAGTCTATGGATAATAATTTAGTTAATTTTCTAAAATAGATAAATCAATAATTAACTTTAACAATAAATAAATAAATATTCACTTGTGATTGGTGCAAGACTGGTCCAAGCTATCCAGAACCAAACCCACACCATTGACAATCGTAAATATTGGTCATGGGTTGAATTAAATAAATAAAAATTTATGGAAAATAATTTATTTAATATATTAAAACAAATAAATGAATAATTTAATCTAGTGAAATAAATAAATAAAATTTCAGCTATTATTAGTACAAGACATGTATAGCCTATCCGGTACTAGAACTAATTCATTGGTAGCCTTAAAAAGTGAGAGAGAAAGAGAAATAAATTGTTCATAAATTAAATCATTAATTAGTTGAATAGTTTAGTAAGTAAATAAATAAAATCTATGGATAATAATTTACTAACATTTGGTAAAAATAAATAAATATCCAAGCTATCTAGATCTAAACATAATGTTGGACAGTTTTGTATGCCCTTAGCTTCAATCTGAATTGATATACTTTTGATATTTAGTGTAAATAAATAAAGTGCATGTTTGATTCATGTTGTTTGGTATAATTCTGTGTAAGACCCTAAAACTGGACACTTATTGAGACTTGTGTTAGTTTTAAATGTTCATAGCCATTGGATGAGTCTGGGGAGATTCATCCTACCAAGGCTGATACTGGTGTGCCACCAAGTGTTGGGATGGCCTATCTCGGCCACCAGGGTGAGACCCAAGGCACATGCAATATGGGATTACTCAAGTCCTTGAACCGGACCAGATTTCTAGTATTGCCCTGGACCTTGGAGACAGATGGGCAAAACTGAAAAGTTACACCTGACCCCTTGACTCGATTATGATACTTCACTGGGTGTCGGATCGGACTGTCTTTGATATGCCAATCAGTGAGATCCTTAGCGGGGGTCAAAACCTGGGCATGTTAGTTTGAGAATTCATCTGAGTGGGTGATCATAGTGACAGGATCAGCCCCTTTGTCGGACAAAGGTAATGATCGGGAATGCACTCTCTCTGATGGAAACCAAACTGCCAGCAGTTGATTTCAATCATTGGAATTTTGTTTTACAGAATTAATATATATATATATATATGTACAGTTTCAAAATGTTTGCAAATGGTTTTAATTCTCGGGATCCATGTGAGTGGAGAGTGCAGCACTGTTCCTTGCAGCCAAGGGAGAGGTCCTCTCTTGTCGGGGAGTGCTTGATCATTATGGGCTGAGAGGTTAAGTGTAAGGCCATTTAGGATAGTACCTGATGGGTTAATCTTGGGTTTTTATAAGATGGCTTGGCCCAGGGACCACTTAATGTAAGTGTTGGTCCCATAGGGTCCATGTGATGGGCTCAGGGGTTCATTGAGCTTTTCAGTGAATTTGGCTAGGCCTTGTAATAAAGGCTGGGCCAAACCCATGTGGCTGGTGTGTAGATTAATGCTTGGGTCCCACGCCATACAAAGAAGCCCAACTAGGCAGCAGATTGGAAACTAGTTAAGCACTGAACACTTAATGGACCAAAAGCCCTTTTCGAGCTGGGCTGATATGATCACCCATCTATGGGGCGGATCTGGGATTAAAGTTAGCAAAAGGATTGGGCCTTTAACCTTATCTACTCTGGGAGACCATATTCATATCAGATTTGAATTGGGATAACTCCTTAGGAGGTTTCTTAATCATGAAGAAAAGAGGAGAAACCCTAAGAGAAAATAATCAAAATTCGAACCTAGGGTTTGTGTGCAAGAGAACATCCTGCGAATTGAGATTAGATCTCATACACACTCCAGAGAGAAGAGAAGTGATTTCAGCCATCTTCACTTCAGGAGTTCTCCTCCAGCCGCTGCCATTCTTTCTGACAAGATTCGATCTTTGAAGAAGAAAGAAGTCAAGAAATCAGTTCTTGACATCAGTTTTGCAGAAAAAGACTGGAAAGATTTGGTGCTCAGATTTTCCAGAGGGTTCTTGTGAAGGATTCAGTGTGTAGGGCGCACTTTGCTGGTTCCGTTCCACCTATTGTTGTGTCATCTTCAGCAGGAGTGGACCTCGGTGTCCTCTTTGGGTGTGAACACCAACTTTGGGAGATACTGCTTCTCTGGATCAGGTATAATCCCTCCCTTGTCTTTGGTTTAGATCTGGTTCGATTATGGTTCAAGTAGGATTCTTGAATATTGTATTCTTAAATTAGGGAATACGATTCCCAGTTGGAAGAAGGTAGGAAATTTTTGAAATTTGCCCACCCATTCCGCAATCTTTATGGCGTCCATACAATGGATCCTACCATTCTTTCAGTGGTATCAGAGCCACAGGTTCGAATCTTGAACCAAAAGAAAATCAGATCTGAACCTGCGCAGATGGACAGAAGATGTTCTGCCAAAGATTTGCACAGATTATTTTCTTTATTTCAAGAAACTGTTTCTTGTTAAGGGCGATTGATCTGAAATTAATTTCTGTTAAATCCAAGATTTTTTTTAGAACTATTCTTTATTAATTTTGATTTAATGGATTGTTCGAACCTGGAGATCGCAGTGCAGATTTGGCACAGATGGTCTGTGCACCCTTTTTTTTATTATTCATCAATTCGGTCTGTAAATAATTTTCTTTTTATTTTCTAGATTGAATGTATAGGATTTGATCAAGAATGTAATTAATTAATAGAAATAGGATTTCTGTGTTTTTTTTTTATTTTCTCGATTGAAGAAGAAAGAAGAAGAAGGCGGCGCTGGAGATTTGCAGATGGAGAGATCGCTTTCTGCGATTTGCAGTTTGTGAAATTGCAACCCTAGTGATTAACCTCTGTTTTGCAGGTGGTGCGAATAGTCCATATTTGATTTGTGATTGTTTAAAATCAAAATTATTAATTTCAAATCTTTCATGGATTAATTCTTGAATTGAAAATCAGTTTCGGACATTTTCGGACTAGATTGGACCAAAACTGTTTGGACTGAATCTAGGGTTGGAAGGGGACTGTTTTCAGTCCATTTTTCCTCCCTCTTGTAGTTCCAAATCTGATGTTCAATTGCAGGGATTAATTCGGCCCACCTGTAAAGCCTAGTTTTAAAAGGTTAAAACTACTAAAGCCCACTCTTGTGAGGAAAGCTGTATGGGCTGAACTGCTAACTGCGATTCAGCGCATATACCTAGTAGACATTAATTGTTAATGTTATGGATTTTAAATGGGCTGTTCAATGGGCTTTACAACAGTTAATTGATTGGATCAATTCCTCATTTACATATGGTGTTTGGATGTTTGATGTGCTGTGACCATGGGCCATAAGGACTTGGCCCATGATAACTCGTTAGTGGCTCTTGCACACATCATGGCTGAATGCACATCATTTCCATGGTGTCCCTTAAAGTCATTGGATGACCTCTCCTTACTTGGTGGGCCCACAACCCTGAAAACGGACGCGTGCGAAAACCCTAGCCGATTAAGGCCCACCAGAAATCTGACTTTATAAACCAAAATATTAGACTCGAGGAGGGAGAGATATAGATAAATAATTTGTTGATAAAATTAAATCGTTTAGCAAATTAAATAAATAAAATTTTTAACTTACAAAACTAAATATATAAATTAACTGGTGAGGAAATGAGAGAGAAAACTAAAGAATAACAATTTCCTCATTGGGCTCGACTCAAGAGATAGACCTGATGGTTGGGTTGGGCTTGAAGTTGGGCTTCAATATATTCTATAGATATAAAGACAAAGCCCTTCCCGAACATGCCACTACCTGTGAATAGGTTTAATCCCAACTCAGACCCTAACCTATTCATAAAATGTTAATTAATGGAATAAATTAGTAAATTAAATAAATAGAAATCTATGGATAATAATTTAGATAATTTTGTAAAATATATAAATGAATAATTTAATTTAATAAAATAAATAAAATATCCCTGCTACGTAGAACAAACCCCACCCATTGGCAACCTTTAAATGTTGGACACAGAGCGGTAATAAAGAGAGGGAAATAATTAAATAATCTAGTAAATTAAATCAACAAAATCTTTTAACTTTTTAAAATAAGTATATAAATAATTAGGCAAGAAAATAAGAGAGAATAACTACCTCTTCAATAATGGCATCATTGTAAATAGTTACAAGTTAGCAACAAATATGGAAGAGAGATTTCTAGGAAATGAGAGAAACAAAGAATAAAACTTTCCTTATCGCACTCCGAGCTTTATATGATCAGGCATGCTCAAAATATCAGCTTGACGGTTGGCCTAGGCTTAGACTTGGGCTTCAATAAGTTATGTTGATATAAAGGCAGAGCCCAAACTAAACGTGGCCTGACCAATACCTATCCTATTGATAACCCTAAATATTAGGCTTAGGTTGGGGGGGGGGGCGAGAGAGAGAAAGAGAGAAATTTAATTACTTGAAAAGTTTAATAAATTAAACAAATAGGAATCTATGGATAACAATTTACTTAATTTTGTACAAAAATTAATGATTAAATTGTTTTAGTAAAATAAATTAATAAAATTTCATTTATTATTGGGACAGTACAGGTACAACCTATGACCCACCTGACCAAACATATTGATTGACCTAAAAATAGGCTCCGGGATGAGAGAAAAATAATTTGTTAGGAAAATAATTCATTAATTAAGAATTTAGTAAATTAAGTAAATAGAAATCTATGGATAATAATTTACTTAATTTTATAAAATAGATAAATCAATAATTAACTTTAGCAAAAAAGTAAAATAAATACTCACTTGTGATTGGTGCAAGACTGGTCCAAGCTATCCAAATCCAAACCCGCACCATTGACAACCGTAAATATTGGTCATGTATTGTATTAAATAAAAATAATTATGGAGAATAATTTATTTAATCTATTAAAACAAATAATGAATAATTTACTTTAGTAAAATAAATAAATAAAATTTTAGTTATTATTGGGACAAGACATGTATAGCCTATCCGACACAAGAACTAATCCGTTGATAGTCTAAAAAAGGGAGAGAGAAAGAGAAATACTTTGTTCATAAATTAAATCATTAATTAGTTTAATAATTTAGTTAAGTAAATAAATAAAATCTATGGATAATAATTTACAAACTATTGGTAAAATAAATAAATATCCAAGCTATCTAGATGTAAACCCAATCCATTGACAACCCTAAATAAGTAACCCGCAAAGGGAGGGAGAGAGAGAGAGAGAGAGAGAGAATTTGTTTATAAAGAAAATAATTTAGTAAATTAAATAAATAAATTTTTTAACTTAATAGAATAACAATATCAATAATTAAGTGACAAAATGAGAGAGAAACAAAGAATTTCCTGACTGTGCTTTGGGCTCTAAATGAACGTCATGCTCAAGATCTAGGCCCAAAGTTCGGTCCAGACTCAGACTTAACCCTAGCCCGACTAGTTAATAATTTCAATACCAAATGAGACCTAACCTATTAAGAGCCCTAAATATTTGGCTCAGGGAGAGAGATTGAAATAACTTCACAGTTAAATGAATTATTAATTACGTGAATAATTTGGTAAATTCAATAAATATAAATATACGGATAATACCTTACTTAATTTTGTAAAATAAACAAATCAATAATTGAATTTAATAAAATAACTAAATATTCATTTATTATTGGTGCCGTGTTGAACCAAATAAATAAAAGTTTATACATAATAATGTATTTAATGTATTAAAATATATAAATGAATAATTTGGTTTAGTAAAATAAATAAATAAATAAAATTTCATTAATTATTGGGACGGGATAGGTACATGCACCACACTAGACTTAACTCGTTGATAACCCAAAAAATAAGGATCAAGAGAGAGAAAAATAAATTATTAATTAATTTATTAAACTAAATAATAAAATCTATATATAACGACTCAATTCATTTAGTAAAATAATATATAAATATTCAATCTATCTAAAACCTAGCCTAGCCCATTAATAAACCAAAATATTAGACTCGAAGAGGGAGAGATATAGAGAAAGAATTTGTTGATAAAATTAAATCGTTTAGCAAATTAAATAAATAAAACTTTTAACTTACAAACTTAAATATATAAATTAACTGGTGAGGGAATGAGAGAGAACTAAAGAATAACAATTTCCTCGTTGGGCTTGACTCAAGAGATGGACCTGATGGTTGGGTTGGGCTTGAAGTTGGGCTTCAATATATTCTATTGATATAAAAACAAAGCCCTTCCCGAACATGCCACTACCTGTGAATAGGTTTAATCCCAACTCAGACCCTAACCTGTTCATAATGGAATAAATTAGTAAATTAAATAAATAGAAATCTATGGATAATAATTTACATAATTTTGTAAAATATATAAATGAATAATTTAATTTAATAAAATAAATAAAATATCCATGCTACGTAGAACAAACCCCACCCATTGACAACCTTTAAATGTTAGACACAGAGCGGTAATAAAGAGAGGGAAATAATTAAATAATCTAGTAAATTAATTCAACAAAATCTTTTAACTTTTTAAAATAAGTATATAAATAATTAGGCAAGAAAATAAGAGAGAATAGTTACCTCTTCATTAATGGCATCATTGTAAATAGTTACAAGTTAACAACAAATATGGAAGAGAGATTTCTAGGAAATGAGAGAAACAAAGAATAAAACTTTCCTTATCGCAATCCGAGCTTTATATGATCAGGCACGCTCAAAATCTCAGCTTGATGGTTGGCCTAGGCTTAGACTTGGGCTTCAATAAGTTATGTTGATATAAAGGCAGAGCCCAAACTAAACGTGGCCCGACCAATCGATACCTATCCTATTGATAACCCTAAATATTAGGCTTAGGTTGGGGGAGGGGGGGGTGAGAGAGAGAAAGAGAGAAATTTAATTACTTGAATAGTTTAATAAATTAAATAAATAGGAATCTATGGATAACAATTTACTTAATTTTGTACAAAAATTAATGATTAATTTGTTTTAGTAAAATAAATTAATAAAATTTCATTTATTATTGGGACAGGACAGGAACAACCAATGACCCACCTGACCAATCATATTGATTGACCTAAAAATAGGCTCCGGGATGAGAGAAAAATAATTTGTAAGGAAAATAATTCATTAATTATTGGAACAAGACATGTATAGCCTATCAGACACAAGAACTAATCCGTTGATAGTCATAAAAAGGGAGAGAGAAAGAGAAATACTTTGTTCATAAATTAAATCATTAATTACTTTAATAATTTAGTTAAGTAAATAAATAAAATCTAAGGATAATAATTTACTAACTTTTGGTAAAATAAATAAATATCCAAGCTATCTAGATCTAAACCCAACCCATTGACAACCCTAATGTAACTCGCAAAGGGAGGGAGAGAGAGAAAGAGAGGGAGAGAATTTGTTTATAAAGAAAATAATTTAGTAAATTAAATAAATAAATTTTTTAACTTAATAGAATAACAATATGAATAATTAAGTGACAAAATGAGAGAGAAACAAAGAATTTCCCAACGTGCTTTGGGTTCTGTATGAACGTCGGGCTCATGCTCAAGATCTCGGCCCAAAGTTCGATCCGGACTCAGACTTAACCCTATCCCGACCAGTTAATAATTTTAATCCCAAATGAGACTAAACCTATTGAAGAGCCCTAAATATTTGGCTCAAGGAGAGAGATTGAAATAACTTCATAGTTAGATGAATTATTATTACATGAGTAATTTGGTAAATTCAATAAATAATTGAATTTAATAAAATAACTAAATATTCATTTATTATTGGTGCCGCGTTGAATCAAATAAATAAAAGTTTATACATAATAATGTATCTAATGTATTAAAATATAAAAATGAATAATTTGGTTTAATAAAATATATAAATAAATAAATAAAATTTCATTAATTATTGGGACGGGATAGGTACATGCTATACCACACTAGACCTAACTCGTTGATAAGTCAAAAAATAAGGATCAAGAGAAAGAGAAATAAATTATTAATTAATTTATTAAACTAAATAATAAAATCTATATAAAATGACTCAATTCATTTAGTAAAATAATAAATAAATATTCAATCTATCTAAAACCTAGCCTGGCCCATTAATAAACCAAAATATTAGACTCAAGGAGGGAGAGATATAGATAAATAATTTGTTGATAAAATTAAATCGTTTAGCAAATTAAATAAATAAAAACTTTAACTTACAAAATTAAATATATAAATTAACTGGTGAGGAAATGAGAGAGAACTAAAGAATAACTATTTCCTCGTTGGGCTCAACTCAAGAGATACACTTGATGGTTGGGTTGGGCTTGAAATTGGGCTTCAATATATTCTATTGATATAAAGACAAAGCCCTTCCCGATCATGCCACTACCTGTGAATAGGTTTAATCCCAACTCAGACCCTAACTTGTTCATAAATTGTTAATTAATGGAATAAATTAGTAAATTAAATAAATAGAATTCTATGGATAATAATTTACATAAGTTTGTAAAATATATAAATTAATAATTTAATTTAATAAAATAAATAAAATATCCATGCTACGTAGAACAAACCCCACCCATTGACAACCTTTAAATGTTGGACACAAAGCGGTAATAATGAGAGGGAAATAATTAAATAATCTAGTAAATTAAATCAACAAAATCTTTTAACTTTTTAAAATAAGTATATAAATAATTAGGCAAGAAAATAAGAGAGAATAGTTAACTCTTCATTAATGGCATCATTGTAAATAGTTTCATGTTAGCAACAAATATGGAAGAGAGATTTCTAGGAAATGAGAGAAACAAAGAATAAAACTTTCCTTATCGCAATCCGAGCTTTATATGATTAGGCACACTCAAAATCTCAGCTTGATGGTTGGCCTAGGCTTAGACTTGGGCTTCAATAAGTTATGTTGACATAAAGGCAGAGCCCAAACTAAATGTGGCCCGACCAACCGATACCAATCCTATTGATAACCCTAAATACTAGGCTTAGGTTGGTGGGGGGGGGAGAGAGAGAAAGAGAGAAATAACTTATTAGTTAAATGAATTATTAATTATTTGAATAGTTTAATAAATTAAATAAATAGGAATCTATGGATAACAATTTACTTAATTTTGTACAAAAATTAATGATTAATTTGTTTTAGTAAAATAATTTAATAAAATTTCATTTATTATTGGAACAGGACAGGTACAACCTATAACACACCTGACCAAACATATTGATTGACCTAAAAATAGGCTCTGAGATGAGAGAAACATAATTTGTTAGGAAAGTAATTCATTAATTAAGAATTTAGTAAATTAAGTAAATAGAAATCTATGGATAATAATTTACTTAATTTTGTAAAATAGATAAATTAATAATTAACTTTAGGAAAAAATAAATAAATATTCAATTGTGATTGGTGCAAGACTGGTCCAAACTATCCAAATCCAAACCCGCACCATTGACAACCGTAAATATTGGTCACGGATTGAATTAAATAAAAAAATTATGGAGAATAATTTATTTAATCTATTAAAACAAATAAAGAATAATTTAATTTAGTAAAATAAATAAATAAAATTTCAGTTATTATTGGGACAAGACATATATAGCCTATCCGACACAAGAACTAATCCGTTGATATTCTTAAAAAGGGAGAGAGAAAGAGAAATACTTTGTTCATAAATTAAATCATTAATTAGTTTAATAATTTACTTAAGTAAATAAATAAAATCTATGGATAATAATTTACTAATTTTTGGTAAAATAAATAAATATCCAAACTATCTAGATCTAAACCCAATCCATTGACAACCCTAAATATGTAACTCGCAAAGGGAGGGAGAGAGAGAGAGAGAATTTGTTTATAAAGAAAATAATTTAGTAAATTCAATAAATAAATTTTTTAACTTAATAGAAGAACAATTTAAATAATTAAGTGACAAAATGGGACAGAAACAAAGAATTTCCTCACCATGCTTTGGGCTCTATATGAACGTTAGGCTCATTCTCAAGATCTAGGCCCAAAGTTCGATCCAGACTCGGACTTAACCCTGGCCCGACCAAGTAATAATTTTAATCCCAAATGAAACCTAATCTATTAAGAGCCCTAAATATTTGGCTCAGGGAGAGAGATTGAAATAACTTCATAGTTAAATAAATTATTAATTACATGAATAATTTGGTAAATTCAATAAATATAAATATATGGATAATACCTTACTTAATTTTGTAAAATAAACAAATCAATAATTGAATTTAATAAAATAACTAAATATTCATTTATTATTGGTGCCGTGTTGAATCAAATAAATAAAAGTTTATACATAATAATGTATCTAATGTATTAAAAAATATAAATGTATAATTTAGTTTAGTAAAAAAAATAAATAAATAAAATTTCATTAATTATTGAGACAGGATAGGTACATGCTATACCACACTAGACCTAACTCGTTGATAACCCAAAAAGTAAGGATCAAGAGAGAGAAAAATAAATTATTAATTAATTTATTAAACTAAATGATAAAATCTATATATAATGACTCAATTCATTTAGTAAAATAATATATAAATATTCAATCTATCTAAAACCTAGCCTGGCCCATTAATAAACCAAAATATTAGACTCGAGGAGGGAGAGATATAGAGAAATTATTTGTTGATAAAATTAAATCGTTTAGCCAATTAAATAAATAAAATTTTAACTTACAAAATTAAATATATATAAATTAACTGGTGAGGAAATGAGAGAGAGAACTAAAGAATAACAATTTCCTCGTTGGGATCGACTCAGGAGATAGACTAGACGGTTGGGTTGGGCTTGAAGTTGGGGTTCAATATATTCTATTGATATAAAGACAAAGCCCTTCCCGAACATGCCACTACCTGTGAATAGGTTTAATCCCAACTCAGACCCTAAGCTGTTCATAATGGAATAAATTAGTAAATTAAATAAATAGAAATCTATGGATTATAATTTAAATAATTTTTAAAATATATAAATGATTAATTTAATTTAATAAAATATCCATGCTACGTAGAACAAACCCCATCCATTGACAACCTTTAAATGTTGGACACAGAGCGGTAATAAAGAGAGGTAAATAATTAAATAATCTTCTAAATTAAATCAACAAAATCTTTTAACTTTTTAAAATAAGTATATAAATAATTAGGCAAGAAAATAAGAGAGAATAGTTACCTCTTCATTAATGGCATCATTGTAAATAATTACAAGTTAACAACAAATATGGAAGAGAGATTTCTAGGAAATGAGAGAAACAAAGAATAAAACTTTCCTTATCGCAATCCGAGCTTTATATGATCAGGCACGCTCAAAATCTCAGCTTGATGGTTGGCCTAGGCTTAGACTTGGGCTTCAATAAGTTATGTTGATATAAAGGCAGAGCCCAAACTATACGTGGCCTGACCAACCGTACCTATCCTATTGATAACCCTAAATATTAGGCTTAGGTTGGGGGGGGGAGAGAGAGAAAGAGAGAAATAACTTATTAGTTAAATGAATTATTAATTACTTGAATAGTTTAATAAATTAAATAATTAGGAATCTATGGATAACAATTTACTTAATTTTGTACAAAAATTAATGATTAATTTGTTTTAGTAAAATAAATTAATAAAATTTCATTTACTACTGGGACAAGACAGGTACAACCTATGACACAATTGACCAAACACACTGATTGACCTAAAAATAGTCTCCGGGACGAGAGAAAAATAATTTGTTAGGAAAACAATTCATTAATTAAGTAAATAGAAATCTATGGACAATAATTTACTTAATTTTGTAAAATAGATAAATCAATAATTAAATAATAATTTAGTAAATTCAAGACTGGTCCAAACTATCCAAATCCAAACCCGCACCATTGACAACCATAAATATTGGTCACGTATTGAATTAAATAATAACAATATGGAGAATAATTTATTTAATCTATTAAAACAAATAATGAATAATTTATTTTAGTAAAATAATTAAATAAAATTTCAGTTATTATTTGGACAAGACATGTATAGCCTATCCGACACAAGAACTAATCCGTTGATAGTCTTAAAAAGGGAGAGAGAGAGAGAAATACTTTGTTCATAAATTAAATTATTAATTAGTTTAATAATTTAGTTTAGTAAATAAATAAAATCTATGGATAATAATTTACTAACTTTTGGTAAAATAAATAAATATCCAAGCTATCTAGATTTAAACCCAATCGATTGACAACACTAAATATGTAACTCGCAAAGAGAGGGAGAGAGAGAGAGAGAGAGAGAGAGAGAGAGGGAGGGAGAATTTGTTTATAAAGAAAATAATTTAGTAAATTCAATACATAATTTTTTTAACATAATAGATAGCAATTATAAATAATTAAGTGACAAAATGAGAGAGAAACAAAGAATTTCCTCACCGTGCTTTGAGCTCTATATGAACGTCGGGCTCATGCTCAAGATATAGGCCCAAACTTCGATCTGCACTTAGACTTAACCCTAACCCGACCAGTTAAAAAGTTTAATCCTTAATGAGACCTAACCTATTAAGAGCAATAAATATTTGGCTCAGGGAGAGAGATTGAAATAACTTCATAGTTAAATAAATTATTAATTAATTAAATAATTTGGTAAATTCAATAAATATAAACATACGGATAACACCTTACTTAATTTTGTAAAATAAACAAATCAATAATTGAATTTAATAAAATAACTAAATATTCATTTATTATTGGTGCCGGCTTGAATCAAATAAATAAAAGTTTATACATAATAATGTATCTAATGTATTAAAATATATAAATGAATAATTTGGTTTAGTAAAATAAATAAATAAATAAAATTTCATTAATTATTGGGACGGGATAGGAACATGCTATACCACACTAGACCTAACTCAATGATAACCCAAAAAATAAGGATCAAGAGAGAAAAATAAATTATTAATTAATTTATTAAACTAAATAATAAAATCTATATATATAATGGCCCAATTCATTTAGTAAAATAATAAATAAATATTCAATCTATCTAAAACCTAGCCTGGCCCATTAATAAACCAAAATATTAGACTCGAGGAGGGAGAGATATCGTGAAATAATTTTTGATAAAATTAAATCGTTTAGCAAATTAAATAAATAAAATTTTTAACTTACAAAATTAAATATATAAATTAACTGGTGAGGAAATGAGAGAGAACTAAAGAATAACAATTTCCTCGTTGGGCTCGACTCAAGAGATACACCTGATGGTTGGGTCGAGTTTGAAGTTGGGTTTCAATATATTCTATTGATATAAAGACAAAACCCTTCCCGAACATGCCACTACCTGTGAATAGGTTTAATCCCAACTCAAACCCTAACATGTTCATAAATTGTTAATTAATGGAATAAATTAGTAAATTAAGTAAATAGAAATCTAGGGATAATAATTTACATAATTTTGTAAAATATATAAATGAATCATTTAACTTAATAAAATAAATAAAATATCCATGCTACATAGAACAAACCCCACCCATTGACTACCTTTAAATGTTGGACACAGAGCGGTAATAAAGAAAGGGAAATAATTAAATAATCTAGTAATTTAAATCAACAAAATCTTTTAATTTTTTAAAATAAGTATATAAATAATTAAGCAAGAAAATAAGAGAGAATAGTTAACTCTTCATTAATGGCATCATTGTAAATAGTTACATGTTAACAACAAATATGGAAGAGAGATTTCTAGGAAATAAGAGAAACAAAGAATAAATTTTTCCTTATCGCAGTCCGAGCTTTATATGATCAGGCACGCTCAAAATCTCAGCTTGATGGTTGGCCTAGGCTTAGACTTGGGCTTTAATAAGTTATGTTGATATAAAGGCAGAGCCCAAACTAAACATGGCCCGACCAACTGATACCTATCCTATTGACAACCCTAAATATTTAGCTCAGGTTGGAGGGGGGAGAGAGAGAGAGAAAGAGAGAAATGACTTATTAGTTAAATGAATTATTAATCACTTGAATAGTTTAATAAATTAAATAATTAGGAATCTATGGATCACAATTTACTTAATTTTGTACAAAAAATATTGATTAATTTGTTTTAGTAAAATAAATTAATAAAATTTCATTTATTATTGGGACAAGACAGGTACAACCTATGACACACCTGACCAAACATACTGGTTGACCTAAAAATAGTCTCCGGGATGAGAGAAAAATAATTTGTTAGGAAAATAATTCATTAATTAAGAATTTAGTAAATTAAATAGAAATCTATGGATAATAATCTACTTAATTTTGTAAAATGGATAAATCAATAATTAACTTTAGCAATAAATAAATAAATACTCACTTGTGATTTGTAAAGACTGGTCCAAGCTATCCAAATCCATACCCGCACCATTGACAACCATAAATATTGGTCACGTATTGAATTAAATAAAAACATTATGGAGAATAATTTATTTAATCTATTAAAACAAATAATGAATAATTTATTTTAGTAAAATAAATAAATAAAATTTCAGTTATTATTGGGACAAGACATGTATAGCCTATCTTACACAAGAACTAATCCGTTGATAGTCTTAAAAAGGGAGAGAGAGAGATAAATACTTTGTTCATAAATTAAATCATTAATTAGTTTAATAATTTAGTTTAGTAAATAAATAAAATCTAAGGAAAATAATTTACTAACTTTTGGTAAAATAAATAAATATCCAAACTATCTAGATTTAAACCCAATCCATTGACAACACTAAATATGTAACTCGCAAAGAGAGGGAGAGAGAGAGAGAGAGAGAGAGAGAGAGAGAATTTGTTTATAAAGAAAATAATTTAGTATATTCAATACATAAATTTTTTTAACTTAATAGATAAAAATATAAATAATTAAGTGACAAAATGAGAGAGAAACAAAGAATTTCCTCACCATGGTTTGGGCTCTAAATAAACGTCGGGCTCATGCTCAAGATCTAGGCCCAAAGTTCGATCTGGACTCAGACTTAACCCTAACCCGACCAGTTAATGATTTTATTTCCAAATGAGACCTAACCTATTAAGAGCCCTAAATATTTGGCTCAGGGAGAGATTGAAATAAGTTCATAGTTAAATAAATTATTAATTAATTGAATAATTTGGTAAATTCAATAAACATAAATATACAGATAACTCCTTACTTAATTTTGTAAAATAAACAAATCAATAATTTGAAGTTAATAAAATAACTAAATATTCATTTATTATTGGTGCCGGTTTGAATCAAATAAATAAAAGTTGGTACATAATAATGTATCTAATGTATTAAAATATATAAATGAATAATTTGGTTTAGTAAAAAAATAAATCAATATAATTTCATTAATTATTGGGACGGGATAGGTACATGCTATACCACACTAGACCTAACTCATTGATAACCCAAAAAATAAGGATCAAGAGAGATAAAAATAAATTATTAATTAATTTATTAAACTAAATAATAAAATCTATGTATAATGACTCAATTCATTTAGTAAAATAAGAAATAAATATTCAATCTATCTAAAACCTAGCCTGGCCCATTAATAAACCAAAATATTAGACTCGAGGAGGGAGAGATATCGTGAAATAATTTTTGATAAAATTAAATCGTTTAGCAAATTAAATAAATAAAATTTTTAACTTACAAAATTAAATATATAAATTAACTGGTGAGGAAATGAGAGAGAACTAAAGAATAACAATTTCCTCGTTGGGCTCGACTCAAGAGATACACCTGATGGTTGGGTCGAGTTTGAAGTTGGGTTTCAATATATTCTATTGATATAAAGACAAAACCCTTCCCGAACATGCCACTACCTGTGAATAGGTTTAATCCCAACTCAAACCCTAACATGTTCATAAATTGTTAATTAATGGAATAAATTAGTAAATTAAGTAAATAGAAATCTAGGGATAATAATTTACATAATTTTATAAAATATATAAATGAATCATTTAACTTAATAAAATAAATAAAATATCCATGCTACGTAGAACAAACCCCACCCATTGACTACCTTTAAATGGGAAGGAAATGGCTAAGCCGAGTGAAGGGCTAACAAAAAAAACTTGATAGACACTCCAGCTACCTTGGGGATTGATTGATAAAGCGGGGGATAATGTGCCTTTTTGTCGAGGGATTGGAGGGGAGGAGGCACATAAATTTTGTTTCTTTGATAAAGTTCAAAACAGTTTTATGGAGTAAGGGTTCTCTATTCCAGGAGAAGGATTGTGTGCGCATTCATTCATTAAGAAGATGGGGCCTAATATGCTGCTATAGGAAAGTAAACTGGAGAAAATGGAAGCTGGGGTGGTGAGAAGTGTTTGGGTTTCAAGGAAATGTGATTGGAGTTGCAAAAAGGTAGCAAACGTTGTTGGCAGTATCTAGTAATTTGGAATATGTTGAAGTTCTCTCTACTGGGTTTCTTCATTGGGGAGCACACTCAATGTCGATTAACAAGAGGTTGGGAGATGAAACGATTACTGTGGTTTATGGCTCTGATGTAGATAGCCTTAAACCTGGTTTCTGGAGAGAGCTCAATGACATTAGGATGAAATGGAGTAAACCTTGGTGCACTGGTTACTTCAATGTAGTCCAGTTTTCCTTCAACATAAGGCATAAGAGTTATGCCTACCATGTTGGGTTTTCTGCCCCTGGGCAAAGCTTTTACATGGTTGAACAATCAAGATGATGCCGTGTTCATGTGTTGGTGAAACTTGATGGGTTCTTAGTGTCAATTGATTAGGAAGACCATTTCTCCAATTATCTCAAATTTCCCTCCCCAAGCCATTGTTTGACCACGTGTTGATTGCATTTATAAGGGACCTCTAGATAAAATAATTCCTTTCAGATTTGAAAATTTATGGCTGTATGCTTAAAAGCATTTTAGGTATAAGGCCTAGAAGTGTCCCTCCAGGCAAGGTGCACTCAAAATGCCCTGAGGCACTCTAGAGGTGTGGATGCCTTTGAAGCTTACACTTCAGATGCATAAGGCATACACCTCAATTGCCTTTTGCATAAATGTTTGCCTCTGGTACGCCTCATGCACCACATGCACACATCAAGAAAGAAAGAAAGAAAAGAAAAGAACAGCTGAACAAGAACAAGAATAGAACACCTTTCCCTCTTCATGAGGCTTTTGTGCTCAAGTGAACCAATGCCCCATGCCTCCAGGTAGTAGGATGCCTCACATCTCACCTACACATTTTAAAATATCAGTAATGAACATAGGTTTTTGGATTGGAGTCTTTGGAGATGTGTTTGGTGTGTGTAAGGTGGAGGGCTCAAGCATGCACATTATTGTCACTTCCAGTCAAAACAGAGATGAAACAATAGAGAAACATGATTTGGTTGTGTATGTTACTATGCCACACGCCCAGAAAGAGATATATTTATATATTGTGTAAATGGACAATCTTGTCCTTACAATAATGATAAAATACAGCAGTAAATTACAATATTAACCCCCATCTTCTCTACAATTATTGCTAAGAAACTGTGGTTTCTGTAAAGAGACTTAAAAGTGTGGATTAAAAAATAATATGTGCAATCTTTGGCAATGAAGGAAGCCTACATGAAAATTATCAAAGAGGTGGATAAAAAATAAGAAGCCACGGGGCCATGGGAAGAGGATGGGAATAGAAGAAGAGAAGCAAATGTTTGATAAAGTAGCACTCCTGGAGGAAGTTAAAATGAAGACAAAGTGCCCATTGGAATGGTTCAAGGAAGGAAATAGCAATTCTCACTTCTTTCACAAAATGGCCAACGCCAAATATAGAGAGAATTCCATTTTGTATAAAGAAGAGTTTAAGAGAAGACCTCTCTAGAAGGCCTTTCTTTTGCCCAGCTATTAGATACTCAAGGTCAGAGGCTCATAGCTGGAAGTGCTATTTGAGGAGGAAGAAGTTTGAGAAGCCTTCAAGCCCATTGGATAGGGGGATAAGGCTCCAGATTATGACAATTTTATGGTGGAATTCTTTAACAGGTGTTGGGCTATCTATTATTAAATAAGATATTTTGAAGGCCTTTGTGGATGTCCATTCTTCCTCTTCAAAGGCTTATATCTGGAAGCACTGTTTGAGGAGGAAAAAGTTTGAGAAGCTATCAAGTCCATTGAGGAGGGGGATAAGGTTCCAGATTTTCACAACTTTAGGGTGGAATAAGGGGTGTTGGGTTATCTATTATTAAATAAGATATTTTGAAGACCCTTTTTGGACTTCTTAAGATTATTATGAGTTTAGAGTCTATAAATATGTATGGACATTTTACACAAAAAGCAACGAAGTTTATGAGTTTTCTTCAGCTTATGCCAACTATGGTGAGTGATTCCCATGCCCTAGAGTGGTTATAGGCACCCTGTGAATGATTCCAGGTATTTTCTCTTCTTTCTATCCCTATTTTCTCTCTTATTCCTTCAAGAAGCCATTACAGCCATCAACAGCAATTCTAATATAGCTCAACTACAAATCAGCATGCTGACATTTGTTTTTGATGAATATCAGCATGCTGATATTAACCAAGTGTATTGGGAGTCCTCAGCTGGTTTGAAGTGGTGTCCAGTTTGAATATTAACCTCAAGAAATCATCCCAATGGGGCAGGTGTCTTGAATAAGCTTGTGGCAATCTTGAATTTCCAAGCCTCTCAGTTGCTTGTCAAACTCTTGGGTTTGCCTTTAGGACCCAAATGTAATTCCTAAGCTATTTGGGAGCCTATCCTTGAAAGCATTAAGAGAAAGCTAGCCACTTGGAAGGCCAAATACCTCCCAAAAGGTGGTAAGGTTACTTCAATTGAAAGTGCCTTGGCAAGAAAACTTGCGAAGTTGCAGCAGGATTTCCATTGGAGATGTTGGAAGGCTAAGGATAAAATTCACTTGGTGAGTTGCGATGCTATTTTCTCGCCCAAATATGGTGGACTTGGTTGTTACTAGGGTGAGAACATTAATGCAGCTTTTCCTATATAAAGCGGTTTTGGAGGTTCTCAGTTGAAAGGGAAAGTTGGTGAAGATCCTTAGTTTTTGCTAAGTTCGGTTTCAAGATGGTGATAGGAACTCAAGTGCCGTACTCTTGTTTTATGGTTGCTCACTTTGGAAGGGTATTGAAAGCTGTTTTGATACATTTTCAGCTGGCCTTGGCTTCAAGCTTGGGGATGGCGGTAAATACAGGTTTTGGTCTGATACCTGGTGTGCTCATTTGCCTCTCCAAAGTCTCTTTCCCTTGTCTTTTTTTCTCTGGCTGAGGAGCATTGTTGGTTTTTTTTTTTTTTTTTGATCAATAACAGAAATTTTTCACTAAAAATATGAATCAAGGAGGGGAGAGGTAAACTGTCTTAACTCTCCCCCAAAAAGAGACAACATTACAATGTAACCCAAAGCAACTGATTCCTTCCCACCCCTTGTTTGGAAAGTGCATCGGAAAATGAATTGGCACTTCCCCACCCACTGCAATCTCACCTCCAAACCCTGAGTCAACCACTTGCAAAGTCTTCATTCATTCAGGTAAGTCCACATGCCATCATCTTCCTTCCCTAACCAGCCTATTACCACTTGCAAAGTCTTCATTCATTCAGGTAAGCTCCTTAGCCCTTTTCACACCCTCCATCAATGCCATTATTTCTGCTTGCAGTGAATCCCCAACACCAATTGGGCCTGAAAACAAAGGTATGACTTAACCTTCCTCTGACCTAAAAGACTTCACTAAACCCTAATGGTCCAGGGTAAACCCAGGCAGCTGAGTCAACCACTTGCCAGTTCGTTCTCCACCTGTAGAAGCGATCAAGAAGCGTTCTTGATATCAGTTTGGGTGAAAAACTTATCTGAAGTCATTCTCACTCACCCTCCATCGAATTCTTGCTAAAGGATTCGGCCTGCTGATTCTACTCCACCCTACGTTGTGTCATCTTCAGTGGGAGCAGTCTTTGGAGTTTTCCTTGGGTGTGAACACCTTCGTTGGGAGTTACTGCTACTCTGTATCAGGTATATCCCTCTCCTACCTTTTGGTTGCAAATCTGGTTCAGTTTAGGTTCAAGATTGATCATTGAAAATGCAGATTTTCTAAAATCGGGAATGTGATTCCCACATGGGAGAGAGAGAAAATTTTGAAATTTCGCCCTACCTACCTGCAGGGTTCGACTATCCATATGATGGATCTCTGAACCCTTCAGTGGTATCAGAGCCAGTTCAAATCTTGAACTGAAATAGATCAGATCTGAACCTACGCAAATGGGCAGAAGGTGTTCTACTCTATTTGCGCAAATAATTGATTTTTTGGGAAATCGATTCCCAAATTAAGGGCTATTGATCTGAAATTAAATCTTAATAAATCTGAATTATATTTAGAACAGTACTTTATATTTTTCTTGATTTATGGGATGTTCGTACGGTGGAGATCGAAGTCTTTATTGGCGCAGAAAATCCGCGATTTTGCAGTTCTATTACTTTTGGTCTGTAATTAATTATTATTTTTTTAATTTCTACACTGAATGTATAGGAATTCGATCTGATGTAATAATAATAGAAAATTAGGGCTTTTCTATTTTATTTTATTTCAAGATCGAAGCTGGATGTGCGCAGGAGAAGGAGATTTTGCAGATGGAGAAATCGCTATCTGCAATTTACAGTTTGTGAAACTGCAAACTGTGATCTAACATCTGCTTTGCAGGTTGCAGATGTACGAGCAGCCCTAGTTCTAATTCTTGTTTGTCTTTAATCAGAAATTTATTTTTTCAGATCAATTCTTGAGTTATTTCTTGAATTAAAAATCAAACCCTAGACCCATTCGAACCAGATTAGACCAAACTGGTTGGACCGAATCTGTGGTTCGATGGGGGCTGTTCTCAACCCTAATTTCCCACTCTTGGGTCAAGAGATTGATAATTAATTGCAAGACCTAAATCGGCCCACACCTGTAAGTCCCAGTTTTAAAATGTTAAAACTGCTTAAGCCCACTAACTGCAGAAAAGCTATATTGGCAGAATTGCTTAATGCTATTCAGCCCATATACCAAGATAATATTAATCAATAATATTATGGATTGAATTGGGCTTTTATGATGGGCTTTACAGATATTAATTGATTGATTACATCAATTTTATCCTTGCATGTGATGTATGGATGTGTGATGTGCAACGTTCATGGGCCATAAGCATTTGGCCCATGCTGATACGATAGTGGCTCTTGCGCACACCATGGCTGAGTGCACATCATTGCCACGGTGTCCCTAAAGATCATTGGATGATCTCCATTTGTGGTGGGCCCCACACCTCCCTGAAGAGGATCCGTGCGGAACCCTAGCCGTTTAGGGCCCACCAAAATTTGGCTTTATGAAAGTCAGTGGGAACCACTTTGGTTTGACCTTAATTAAACAAGGGCGTAACTTTTGTTCCCTCCTGAAATATGAATGCATGTGATAGGGAGATTCATATGATGAACTCTTTAAAGGCCTTCCATCATTAGCATGAAGATGGGTCCTTCAAGTAATGAGGAAACGCACCATAAAATTGGGCTATCCATTTGCTACTAAATCTGTTGGAATGTTTCATAAGATGATAGGAGCGTCATAGACCGATGTGGGAGGGGCCTATCCTAAAATGGAAGACTCTCTCACGGTACCTTAGCGTTCACGAATATGATGGGTGAGCACTCACTGGACAAAAAGGTTTAACCTAAAATGGCAATGAACATTGTCTGACAGAAGCCAAAGGGAGAGCTGATACGATGAATGGATATGATACTTCACAGAAAGGTGGTGGGGTTATGCAGCTGAAACAGTTGGCTCCATGTATCCTATTTGATTTCCCACATTTCCAGAGACAATTCGTAGTTTCCATCACTGAGATGGGAGGGAAATCTCGGAGATGAATAAATGGAAATGGAACATAAATTAAAAGCCATATCTATGTAGATAAATGAATCAAATTAGGTTGTGGACTAATGTTTGCTCTTTATCAGAAATGGCAAATGGATAATTCGCTAAGCTGTTGGACGACAACAAACTTAAGGGACCTAACTATGCTGACCAGTACCATAATCTTATGAGAAGTTGGACAAAGTAGCAAAGAATCTTGCCCCGGAGCGTCTAGGTGATAGGGCTTCTGAGGCCCGTAGGAGGGACTACCAAGAATGGGAAGAGAAAAATTCCCTGGCCCGGTGATACATCATTGCCTCCCTAGAAAATCCGATACAGAGGCAGTTTGATCAGATCGAACTGTCCAAGGACATATTGGATAGTCTAAAGACAATGTATGAAGAGCAGAACCATTCTACTCGTCAAAAGGTCTTGAAACAGTTTATGACCACGCAAATGTCCAAGAACCAGCAGGTTCATGACCATTGTCTTCGGATGATGGGCTATATCAAGAACTTGAGGCTCTTGGATCCAAGCTGGAACATGTGACCAATGTAGATGCCATCTCTGCCTCCACCTTCAATCAGTTCACCATGAATTACAACATGAACAAGCTAAATGTTAGCATCCAGGAACTCAACAATATGTTGTAGAGGGCCAAGGAACTGATTAAGAAGGATGAGCCTCTTGCTATGCTTGTTGAAACTAGCAAATCGAGCAAGAAAAAGAGGAAGGCTCAGAGAAACCCTCAGAAGAAAGCTACCAAGTCCAAGAAGCAGAAGAAGGACAAAACATCAGATGCTTGTCACTTCTGCAAGCAGACCGACCACTGGAAGAGGAACTGTCATCAATACTTGGAATCCAAGAAACAAGGTAATTTCGAATCCTGTGTCATAGAAACCAAGTTGTTGGTAACTTCTGCTTCCTAGTGTATTGACTCCGGGGCTTCGACTCATGCATGTAACTCACTGCAAAGGTTCAGGGTAAGCAGAAGATTGAGTGACGGAGAAGTAACTCTTTAGTTGAGGACTTCTGCAAGTGTTGTAGCTACAGCTATAGGAACCATAGAGTTATTTTTCTGAGAATGATCTATTGTACTAAAAGATTGTCTTTACGGCTATAGGAACCGTAAGGTGGCTGGACCCAAGGACCATTTAGTGTAAATGTTGGGCTCATTAAGAGCCCATACTGATGGACTCAAGGGTCCACTGTGTTCTGTAGTGAATTCGGCCAGGCCTTGTAACAAAGACTGGGCTGAACCCACGTGGCTAATTTGTAGATCAATGCTAGGGTCCAACACCATACAAAGAGAGCCAAACTAGCCTGCATTTAAAGGGCAAAGTGAGCACTATGACTTAATGGGCCTAAAGCCCATTTCAAACTGTGCTTAAGTGTTTTAATTAAAAGGGCGGATTTGGGTTTATGATCTGATTAGGATTAGTAATTCGATAAGATAAGTCTTACCCACTTAAGAGTCTAGATCCAAATATTAGATTTGGATCAAGAAACTCATTCCTAATTGGATTAGGAAGCTGATCCAGAGAAGGTTATAAATAGGGAGCGAGTTCTACAGAAAGATCACATCTTTTCTACAATCTTGTTCTGCCTTTGCTCTTGCCGCCCTACCCAATTCGATCTCCACCTCTTGGAGTGATCAAGAACTGTTCTTGTTATTGTTTCTTGGTGACGAAACAATCTGAAGTTATACTCACACAACCCTACATGATTCTTGTTGAAGAATCACAGGTTCTTGTTGAAGAACCCTTCTTGATCCTGCCTCAACATTTGTTGTGCCATCTTCAATGGAGGTAGATTTGGTGACCTGTTTGGGTGTGAATACCTACGTTGAGAGTTGCTTACATTGATTCAATATCAAGTATTACCCTCTCTTGCTCTTGGTTTCAGATCTGGTCCGATTTGTTTCAAGAACGAACCTTGAAAAATGTAGTTTTTCTAAATTAGGGAATAGGATTCTCAGATGGGAGAAAGAAATTTTTGAAATTTCGCCCAACCACCCTGCATGGTTCAGCCTTCCATATGATGGATCTCCCATCACTTCAGTGGTATCAGAGCCATGGTTTAATTCTTGAACCAAATCAGACCTAATTTGAACATGCACAAATGGGCAGAATAGGTTCTACCCGATTTGCGCAGTTTGTAGTGTTTCTAGGAATTGGTTCCCAATTTTTGGGTGTATGGCCTGAAAATTATATCTTTATATTTCTGCAATAATTATAGAATTGTTCTATATTTATTTCTTGATTTATGGGTTGTTCGTATGTTGGAGATCGAAATTTTATTGGCGCCAAGAATCTGCACACCCTACTGTATTATTCTATTCAATTCGGTCTATAAATATTTTTTTTTTTATTTTTAGACGAAATGTATAGGATTTATTTTGATGTAAATTAATAGAGAAAATAGATTTTTCTAATTTTGTCATTGGAAGAATTGCTAGAAGCACACGAAGGAGAAGATTTTGCATAACCGAATTCAACTATCTGCGATTTGCAGATATGGAACCTGCAATCTGCGAACTAACTTTTTCTTGCAAGATTACAGCACCATGAACAACCCTCTGATTATTGTTTTGCTAATCTTGAATGTCTTTTCGGCTATAATTAATTTTCAGAACATAACCTTGAATTGGATCTTGCAATAGACACCAAACCCTAGGCCGATTTGACCCTGATTGGACCAAACTGGTTGGACCAAATCTGTGGTTCAATAGGGACTGTTCTCAACCCTAAATTTTGATTATGGGCCAGGGGTTTGATGGCCCATTGCAAGATGCAATTCGGCCCACCCTATAAAAACCCAGTTTTATTAAGTTAAAACTACATCAGCCCTAATTTAGCATAAATGCTATATGGGCCGAACTGCTTTTTGCAGTTCAACCCATATACCTAGATAATATTATATGATAATGTTATAGGCTTTAATGGGATGATTTAATTGATTGGATCAATTATGTGATTGTTTCATGCATGTGATGTATGTGATGTGTGATGTGCTACGTACATGGGCCATAAGCACTTGGCTCATGTCCATTTGTTAGTGGCTCTCTCTACACACACCATGACTGAATCCACATCATATCCATGGTGCCCTAAAGATCATTGGATGATCTCCCTTCTAAATGGGCCCCACTTCAGCTTCATTCCCAAGAGGAACCGTGCAGAACCATAATCGTTTTGGGCCCATTTTGAATCTGACTTTAAGAAAGTCAGTGGAAGCCACTTTGGTTTGACCTAAATAAGAACTAAAGTGTAATTACTCATTCCCTCCAGCAAAATATAAGTGCATGTGATAGGGAGATTCATATGATGAACTCTTTAAAGGCCTTCCATCATTAGCATGAAGATGGGCTTATTAGTAACGAGGAGATACACCATAAATTTGGGCTATCCATTTGCTGGTGAGTCTATTTGATTGTTTCACAAGATGATAGGGGCATCATAGACCGATGTGGGAGGGGCCTATCCTAAAATGGAAGACCCTCTCACGGTACCTTGGCGTTCACAAATATGATGGGTTAGCGCTTACTAGATAGAAAGGTTTAACCTAAAATGGCAATGAACCTTGTTTGACTGAGGCCAAAGGAAAAGCTCATAAGATGAGTGGATATGATCCTTCACAAAAGGTGGTGAGATTATGTAACTGAAACAATTGGCTCCATGCACTATATGTGGTTTCCCACATTTCTAGAGACATACATCGTAGTCTCCGTCACTGAGATAGGAGGGAAACCTTAAAGATGAATAAATGGAAATAGAGCATAGATTAAAAGTCATTTCTATGTAGTTAACATGAATCAATTTAGGTTATGGACTAATAATCTGCCTTGCCTATATCAGAAATGGCAAATGGATAGTTCTCCAAATTGTTGGATGACAACAAGCTTAAGGGCCAAAACTATGCTGACTGGTTCCGTAACCTTATGCTAGTATTAACGTCCGAGAAATTGGACAAGGTTGTTAAAAACCCTACTTCGGATCGTTTGAGTGATAGGGCTTTTAAGGCCCGTAGGAAGGAATATCAAGAATGGGAAAAGAAGAACTCTCTTGCCCGATGCTACATCATAGCCTCCCTCAACAATCTGATACAGAGATAGTTCAATCAAATCAAAGTGTCCAAGAATATCCTGGATAGTTTGAGGATGATGTATAAAAAGCAGAATCGTTCTACTCAACAAAAGGTCCTAAAGTTGTTTATGATTGCTAAAATGACTGAGAACCAAATGGTTCATGACCATTGTCTAAAGATGGTGAGTTACATCAATGAACTAGAGGTTCTCGGGTCAGAGCTTGATCATGTCACCAAGATTGATGTCATCCTAAACTCCTTGCCTCCCTCCTTCAATCAGTTTATCAAGAACTATAACATGAATAAGCTAAATGTTAGCCTTCAGGAACTCAACAATATGTTGCAGAGGGCGGAAGAACTGATTAAGAAAGACAAACCGATAGCCATGCTTGTTAAAGGTGGCAATTCGGGTAAGAAAAAGAGGAGAGCAAAGGGAAGCCTCAAAAAAATGTTAGCAAGCCTAAAAGGCAAAAGAAAGACAAGATATTGAATGCCTATCACTTTTGCAAGTAGACTGGTCACTGGAAGAGGCCAATTTGTTGGTCACTTATGTTTCTTGGTGTATTGACTCCAGGGCTTCTACCCATGCATGTAACACATTGCAAGGGTTCAAGACAAGCAAAAGACTGAGTGGCGGAGAAGTTACATTTTACTTGGGGACTTCTGTAATAGATGCAACTACAACCATAAGAACTATAGAATTAGTTTTCAGAAAAGGAAATATTGTACTTAAAAATTGTCTTTGTGTACCTACAATTAGAAGAAATTTGATTTTAGTTTCAAAATTGTGCATAGATGGTTATTCTATTTTTTTTAATAATGTGATTACTATTAAACGGAATAGCAAATTCCTCACATACGGAGAACTTGAGAATGGTCTCTATGTTCTCCATCCTTCTCTGGAAACAAACTTAACTGAAACTATGTTGGAACTAATCCCCAAGAAAAGAACTCGTGATATAGCTAATCCCACGTGCTTATGACATTCTCGACTTGACCACATTAATATAGATCGTATCACAAGGTTGGCAAAGGATGGTCCTTTAGATTTTCTAACTGTAGAAGATCTCCCAACCTGTGAGCCTTGCCTTCAGGGTAAGATGATGAAACGGCCATTTATCGATAAGCCTGAAAGATCTACAGGCACACTTGACCTTATTCATACTGATGTATGTGGTCCCATGAATGTTAGGACATGTAATCAGCACGTTTATTTTATAACATTCACTGATGACTTCTCACTGTATGGTTACGTGTACCTAATGAGACACAAGTCTGAATCCTTTGAAAAGTTCAAAAAATTCAGACAAGAGGTCAGGAAATAGTTGGGGAGACAAATTAAGGCCCTTTGATCAGATCAAGGAGGCAAATATCTCTCCGACGAATTTAGGGACTACTTAAGGGACAATGGGATTGTTTCACAATTAGCTCCACTTGCTACATCACAATTAAATGGTGTGTCAGAGAGGAGGAACCGAACTTTATTGGATATGGTTCGATCACTTCTCGTACACTCGGAACTACCTACATCCTTTTGGGGGTACGCATTAAAGATTGCAATATACGTACTGAACCGGGTTGTAACCAAATCCATTCCTAAGACTCCATATGAGCTATGAACTAGTAAGAAACCAAGTGTAAAACACTTGAAGCTTTGGGGTTGTCCAACACATGTTAAAAGAACAAGTGCTGACAAATTGGAATCCAAGACCAGCAGTTGCCTATTTGTAGTCTATCCCAAAGGCTCTGTAGGATATTTATTCTATGACCCAAAAGAGAAAAAGGTGTTTTGCAATCGAAATGCCCATTTCTTGGAAGAAAATTACATCCTAAACAATCATCATCAGGAGAGGTCAAGGGTAATGGGAAATGTCCCACAGGCTCCAGATAATAACAACGTAGAAGGTCTACTCGGGTATCCAGGCCTCCAGTTTGTTACTTCTATGATCAAGAAAGTTACTTGATGGAAGCCACGATTAGTGAGGAGGATCCCATGACTTACATGGAAACTATGTTGGACATAGATTCCTTGAAGTGGGTAGATGTCGTAAGAGTTGATATTGACTAAATGAAGACCAATGGAGTTTGAACTTTAATAGATCCACCCCTTGGGGTGAAAGCAATTGATTGCAAATGGATCTATAAGAGGATGAAGGGCCCCTATGGTAAGATTGAGACCTACAAGGCTCGTTTTGTGGTGAAATGATACACTTAGAAAGAGGGAATTGACTATGGGGAAACCTTTTTGTCAGTGGCAATGCTTAAAGTCTATTAGGATCTTGCTAGCTATAGCAGCATACCGTGATTACTAGATTTGGCAAATGGATGTCAAAACCTCGTTCCTGAATGGAGATCTTACTAAATATATCTATATGCAGCAACTGCAAGGTTTCATAGCTGCAGGTCAAGAACACATGGTGTGTAAACTCAATCGATCCATATATGAACTTAAGCAAGTTTCTAGGAGTAGGAACATCTGGTTTGACTCTACTGTTAAATAGTTTGACTTTGAACAGAATCTGGATGTGCCCTGTGTTTATAGGAAGATAGTGGGAGATAAGGTTATGTTCCTGGTTTTGTATGTAAATGACATTCTACTCATTAGGAATGACGTAGGAATGTTAACTACGATGAAAGTATGGCTTTCACAGCAATTCTCAATGAAAGATCTTTGAGAAGCCTTCTACATCTTTGGACTTTGACTCTTTAGAGATAGATCAAAGCGAATAATAGGATTATCCCAATCTACTTACATTGACAAGATTGTCAAAAGATACAGTATGGAGAACTATAAGAAAGGAAATGTTTCTTTTAGGCACGGAGTCATTCTCTCCAAGGGCATGTCTCCCAAGACTCCTGAGGAGATAGAAGGCATGAGAGAGACTCCCTATGCTTCAGCCGTAGGGAGCATCATGTATGCCATGCTGTGCATTCGACCTGGAATTGCTCAAGTAGTGAGTGTGGTAAGTAGGTTTCAATCTAACCTAGGTTAGGAGCACTAGACAGCTATGAAATACATACTAAAATACCTTCAAAGGACAAAAGAGTTTTGTCTAGTATTCGATGGTAGTTCACTGTAAGATACAAGGGTATACTGATGCCGATTTCCAGTCATACCCAAATGATAGAAAGCCTACATTTGGTTACATCTTCACGATGGGGTCCTGTGTAGTCAGCTGAAAGAGCAGCAAATAGAGGTCCACTGTAGATTCCACAACCGAGAATGAATACATTATTGCAAGTGAAGCTGCCAAGGAAGCCATTTGGATGAAAAAGTTCATTCAAGAATTATGAGTAGTTCCATCTAGCACATCACCCTCCACTGTTGTGTGACAATACTAGAGCCATTGCTTAGGCTAAAGAGCCACGAGCCCACTTGAAGTCGAAGCACATCGAGAGGAAGTACCATGTACTGCAGGAGATAGTTGGTAGAGGGGACGTCCAGATTCAGAAGTTAGCGTTAACAGAGAATGTAGCAAACCCAATAACTAAGCCAATGACATATAAAGTGTTTGAGAAACATGTAGAAAGTATGAGACTCGGACTTATACCCGATTGGACCTAAGTGCAAGTGGGAATTGCTAGACAATTATGCCCTTAGCTCCAATTAGATTAATGTACTTATTGACATTTATTGTAAATGAATAAAGTGCATATTTGATTCATGTTATTTTGGTGTTTTTCTGTGTAATACCCTTGAACTGGACAATAATGAGGTTCGTGTTAGTTTAGAATCTCCACAGTCGTAGGATAGATCTGGGGAGATTTATCCTACCAAGGCTGACATTGATGTGTTGCCAAGAAGGTTGGGTGGCTTGTCTCAGCTGCCAGGGTAAGACCCAAACCACATGCAATGTGGGTTTTTTTGAAACCTTGAACTGGACCAAATTCTAGTATTGCCCTGGACATTGGAGATAAATAAGCAAAACTAGAAAGTTACACCTTATCCCTACACTCGATTATGATACTACACTAGGTGTTGGACTGGGTTGTCTTTGATATGCCAATCAGTGAGATCATTAACCGGGTCAAAACCTTAGTATGTTGGGGCAGTTCGAGAATTCACCTGAGTGGGTGATCATAGTGATAGAATCGGCCCCTTTATCGAACAAAGTGAATGATCAGGGAATGCACTCTCTGATGGAAACCTAAACTGTCGGCAGTTGATTTCAAATTGTTGAGATTTGTTTTTGCAAAATATATTTATATAGAAATATACATATATTATGGTTTCACAAAATGTTTGCAAAAATGTTTTACTTCCTGAGATTCATGTGAGTAGAGAATGCAACACCGTACCTTGCAGCCAAGGGAGAGGTTATCTCTTGTCGGGCAGTGTTTGATCATTATGGAATGAGAGGTTAAGTGTAAAACCATTGAGGTTATACTTGATGGGATAATCTTGCATCTGCCCACAATCCTTGGGCCTTCATAAGGTGGCTGGACCCAAGGACCATTTAGTGTAAATGTTGGGCCCATTAAGAGGCCATACTAATGGACTCGGGGGTTCAATGTGTTTTGTAGTGAATTCGGCCAGGCCTTGTAACAAAGGCTGGGCTGAACCCATGTGGCTGATGTGTAGATCAATGCTAGGGTCCCACAACATATAAAGAGAGCCAAACTAGCCAACATTTAAAGGGTAAAGTGAGTATTGTGACTTAATGGGCCTAAGGCCCATTTCGAACTAGGCTTAAGTGTTTTGTTTTAAATGGGCGAATTTGGGTTTATGATCTGATTAGGATTAGTAGTTGGATAAGATAAGTCTTATCCACTTGAGAGTCTAGATCCAAATATTAGATTTAAATTAAGAAACTCATTCCTAATTGGATTAGGAAGCTGATCTAGAGAATGTTATAAATATGGGGTGAATTCTACAGAAAGATCATCTCTTTTCTGCAATCCTGTTCTCCCTCTACTCTTGTTGCCCTACCCAGTTTGATCTCCACCTCTTGGAGTGATCAAGAACTATTCTTGATATTGTTTCTTGGTGAAGGAAGAATATGAAGTTTTGCTCACACAACCCTACATGATTCTTGTTGAAGAATCACATGTTCTTGCTAAAGAACTCTTCTTGTTGATCCTGCCTTAAGATTCGTTGTGTAATCTTCAGTGGAGGCGGATTTGGTGACCTGTTTGGGCATGAACACCTACGTTGGTAGTTGTTTACATTGGTTCTGTATCAGGTATTACCCTCTCCCTCTTTTGGTTTTAGATTTGGTCTGGTTTGTTTCAAGAACGAACTTTGAAAAATTCAGTTTTTCTAAATCAGGGGATAGGATTCCCGAATGGGAGAAAGAAATTTTTGAAATTTTTCCTAGCCATGCTGGCCATGCTGCATGGTTTGGCCATCCATATGATGGATCTTCCATCCCTTCAGTGGCTTAATTAATGGGTCTGCCACATTCTTCGCTGATGCTAACTTCTAAATCTAGATGTCCCCTATACCAACAATCTTCCATAGATCCAGTGTTGTCACACAACAATGGAATGGGTGATATGGTAGGATTCCAAATTCCATGATGAATTTCTTCATCCATACTACTTATTAGGCAGCCTCATTTACGACAATGTGCTTGGCCTCAGTTGTGACTATTTTTTTCATGCATAGGGTTCCAAAAGTATCCAAACATAGACTTTCTAGTATCTGGTTCAGGCTAGATGTCAGCATCAGTATGTCGGACCATTTGTAGTGAACCACCATCGAAAACAAGACAGTAGTCTTTAGTCCTCCATAGGTACTTTAGTATATTTTTCACACTATTCCAATGCTCTTGTCCCGTGTAAGATTGGTATCTACTTACCACGCTAACATCCTTAGTAATGTCTGGCTGAGTATACAACATAGCATACACGATGCTCCCTATGGCTGAGGCATAGGGAACCTCTCTAATGTCCTCAATCTCCTCGGGGGTCTTAAGTGGCATTCCTTTGGAGAAAGTTACTCCATGCCTGAAAGAAACAAATTCCTTCTTGGAGTTCTGCATGTTGTATATGTTGACGATCTTGTCAATGTAAGTAGATTGGGATAACCCAATTATCCTCCTCGATCCAACTCCATAAAGACGAAGTCCCAAGACGTAAGAGGTTTCTCTAAGATCCTTCATGAAGAATTGCTATGAAAGCCAAACCTCTTCATGCATTATTTTTACACAAGCAACAAAGCCATTTAACTATGTTCGGTTTTCGGATTTGACGAACCACTTAGGTTCAAACGGTCAGATCACCTTGAACTATCTAATTGGATTGTCTTTGAGCTAATCACATAAAGAGTGGTTGAACCGTTTAGATCTAAACCAGTCCGGTCAGACCAGGTCCCGACTGAATCAGTTCGGACCGGTCGGACTAGACCCGAACAAATCGGATTCAGTCCAGTCGGGACCACACCTGACTGGGCCGATTCAGCTCGGTCGGGCCAAGCCCTGGCTGGACCGGTTCACTTCGGTCAGACCGGACCGAGCCGGATTCGGGTCAGTCCCAGAACAGAGGCTCCAAAGGATCTAGGTTAGCTAGCATTTGTTGACCCGGGCCGGATTCGGGTCGGGTTGTATGAATACGAGTTGAACCGAGCAAAGCAAGTGGGGTGGTTTAGGGTCTGGACTTCACCTGGTCCGACCCACTTCGGATTTGGGTCGACCCGGATGAGCTTGTGTTGGGTCAGGCCAGGCTGTGTGAATAATGTTTGGACTGGATGACCCAAACCGGGCAAAAGCAAGCGATATTGAGCCATCCCGTTTGAGGTCTATTTCAAATTTGAGTTGACCCGGATCGGTATATGTTGGATCGGGTCAGACTGCGTTGAATTGAATCGGACTTGGGTGAAGTTGATTTGGATTTATGTTGGGTGAAGTGTGTTGATTCATGACAAAACTATATTTAGTCAACAATTAATAGAAAATTAATGCATTAATTATAAATTATTTAATTCAAATGAAGAAAATAAAGAAAAAGGTTAAGGAATTAATACTTATGTTTGTAATGGTTAACCCAATGGTTATCCACAACCCAACCTAACCCAACCCATTTAAATGGGTGGGTTGGGTGATGGCTTGATCACACAACTCGCCAAGTAAAAGGGCCAGTTGGGCAGGTTAGATTCTGGGTGGGTTGGGCGGGTTCAGCGGGTTGGGTGAAAAATTACCACCCCTAAAGTAGGGTTCATCCGAATTCTGCTCAAAATCAAATTGTTTAACCATTGAGTCAAATCGAATGTTCCAACTTCTAGAAGCTTTCTTCAACCAATAATTGGACCTGTTCTGTTTACACAATGTGTTCCTGACCCATAGCAACAAAGCCTTTTGGTTGTTGCATATAGATATGTTCAGTAGGATCTCCATTCAGGAATGTAGTTTTGACATCCATATGTCATATTTCATAGTTATAGTGTGTAACTATAGTTAATAGAATCCTTATGGATTTGAGCATGGCTACTAGCAAAAAGGTCTCCTTATAATCGACTCCTTCTTTTTGAGTGTACCATTTCGCTACAAGTCAAGCTTTATAGGTCTCAACCTTTTCATCAGGGTCCTTCCTCTTGTAATCCATTTGCAACCGATTGCTTTCACCCCAGGGGGTGGGTCTACGAGAGTCCAGACTCCGATGGTTTTCATCAAGTCCATCTCAACTTTCATGGCATCTACCCACTTCAAGGAGTTTATGTCCAACTTAGATTTTGTATAAGTCACGGGATATTCCTCATTGTTCGTAGTTTTCATCAAGTAACTTTCTTGATCATAGTCGTAACGAACTGGAGGTCTAAAACCCGGGTAGATATTCTAAATTGGGTATTATTTGGAATCTATGTGTTATCTCCCACTACTCTTGAGCTCTCTTTATCAAGAACAACTTCCTAATGATGATTGTTCAAGATATAGTCTTCTTCCAAGAAATAGGCATTTCGACTAACAAATAATTTTTGTTCTCTTGGGTAATAGAAAAGATAGCCTATAGAGCCCTTGGGGTAGCCTATAAATAGGCAACGACTAGTTTTGGATTTCAATTTATATGCACTTGTCATTTTGACGTATTCTAGACAACCACATATTTTCAAGTGTCTTACACTTGGTTTCTTGCCGGTCCAAAGATCATAAGGAGTCTTCGGAACTGATTTGGTTGGAACTTGGTTCAACACGTATATTGTTGTCTCCAATGCATACCCCAGAAAGGATATGGGTAACTCTGAATGGACGAGGAGTGACCGGATCATATCTAATAGAGTTCGATTTCTTCTCTCTAACACACCGTTTAATTGAGGTGTAGTAGGAGGAGACAACTATGATATAATCCCATTATCCTTTAAGAAGTCCATGAATTCGTTGGAGAAATATTCACCTCATCGATATGATCGAAGGGTTTTGATTTGTCTCCCCAAGTATTTCTCAACTCCTTAAAATTTTCAAAGGATTCAGACTTATGCCTCATTAGGTACGTGTAAACCATACCGTGAATAATCACAGATGAATGTTATGAAATAACAATGTTGGTTTCGTGTCCTAACATTCATGGGACCACATACATCTGTATGCATAAAGTTAAGTGTGCATGTTGATCTTTCAAGCTTACGTGTAAATGGCTTTTTTGTCATCTTGCCTTAGAGGCAAGGCTTACAAGTTGGTAAATCTTCCACAGTGAGAAAATCTAGAGGACCATCGTTCACCAATCTTGTGATACATTCTACATTTATATGACCAAGTTGGTAATTCCATTGGCATGTGGGATTAATTGTATCACATGTTCTTTTCTTGGGGATTTGTTTCGTTACAGTTTCGATGACATTTGTTACTAGAGAAGGATGGAGAGCATAAAGACAATCTTTTAATGTAACAATTCCTTCTCTAAAAATTAAATCTACTATTCCTAGTAGTAGATGCAACAGTTGCAGTCGTCCCTAAGTAAAGCACAACCTCATCATCATTCAGCCTTTTGCTTTCCTTGAACTCCTGCAATGTGTTACATGCATGAGTGGAAACCTTAGAATCAATACAGCATGATGCAAAAGTGACCAACATATTGGTCTCTATGACAAGAGATTCGTAATTACCTTCTTTGTTCTTGCGGGATCCCAGATATTGAGGACAATTCCTCTTTTAGTGCCCAGTCTTTTTGCAAAAGTGACATTCATTTGATGACTTGTCTCTCTTCTGCTTCTTCAGTTTGCCTCCCTTTTTCTGAGGTCTCTTCTTACCCTTCATTTTCTTCTTGCTAGATTTTCCACATTCAACAAGCATGACTATCGGCTTGTCCTTCTTCATCAGTTCTTTGGCTCTTTGCAACATATTGCTGAGCTCTTACAAGCTAACTTTTAGCTTGTTCATGTTGTAGTTCATGACAAACTGATTGAAGGATGAGGGTAGAGAGTTCAAGATGGCATCAGTCTTGGTGTGATCGTCAATTTGGGAACCAAAAGCCTCCAATTCATTTATGTAACCTATCATCCGCATGACATCATCATGAACTGGTTGGCTTTCGGTCATCAACAATTAAAGGACCTTCTGTCTTACAGAACGATTCACCTCTTCATACATGGTCTTTAGACTATCTAGAATATCTTTGCAGATATCAATTTTGTGAAATTGCCCCTAGATAGAATTTTCCAAAGAGGCTATGACATAACACCAGGCAAGAGAGCTTTTCTCTTCCTATTCATGATATTCCCTCTTTGGTAATTCAGAAGCCCTATAACCCGAACATTCCGGTGTTGGGTTTTTGGCAACCTTGTTCAATTTCTTGGATGTGAGCACTAGATTCAAGTTACAATACTAATCTACATAATTAGGTCCTTTCAATTTGTTGTCATCTAACAATTTAGTGAACTGCCCGTGTGCCATTTCTAATAAAAGGTACGATTAATTATTCAATAATCTTAATATTGTTTCATGCTATCTTTTATAGAATAGACTTTTATTTATATTCCATCTCCATTTGTTCATCTATGAGATTTTCCTCCTATCTCAATGATGAGGATACAATTCATGTCCCTAGAAATGTGGAAATCACATAGGTGCATGGGGACAACTATTTCAGCTGCATAACCCTACCACCTTTTGTGAAGGATCACATATCCACCCATCCATTGAGCTTTCCCTATGGCCTCCACCAGACAAGGTTCATTGTCATTTTAGGTTAAACCTTTATGTCTGGTAAGTGCAAACCCATCATATCGTGAGCCCCAAGGTACCGCGGAAGAATCTTCCATTTTAGGATAGGCCCCTCCCACTAGTTTATGACGCCCCTATCATCACATGAAGCAATCCCACTAACTTTCTCAGTGAAATGGATGACCCATTTTTAGGGTGCATCTCCACCCACCAATTCAACCTGTTTTCATGCTAGTGTCGAAAGGCCTTTAGGGAAATCATCTTATGATATTCTCTATATCATTGCATTTATATTAATCAGGAGGGAACATATATATCAGTCCCTAGGTCAGATTTAGGTCATACCATAGTGGCTCCCACTGACTTTTACAAAGTCGGATTCAAATGGGCCCTTAATGGACTAGGGTTCCCGAGAGGCTTCTTTTGGGAGGAAGCTATTGAGGGGGCTCATTAGAAAAGGAGATCATGCAATGATCCATGGGCATCATGGCAATGATGTGCATTCAACCATGATATTCACAAAGAGCAACATAAGTCAATACATGGGCAAAGCACTTATGGCCCATGAATGAATCACATCCATTCAACACATAACATATACACACAAAATTGATCCAAATCAATTCAAAACTTATAAAACTCATATCCACTTAGATTAACACATGATCAGCCCATCAATGGTCCAAATTATCTAATAATTTTATCTTGGTATATGGGCTAAACTGTAAAAATCAGTTTGGCGCATATAGCAGTCCATGCTGAAATGGGATAGTCTTGCTTTAATCTAACATAAAAGAGGTTTTCAAGTAAGGGCCGAATTGGTCCACGCAATGGGCCATCAAACCCTTGGCTCAAAACCGGTTTTGAGCCACTCAAACCGTTATTTCAGGGACTATGATCAGACCCCGAGGAACCATAGGTTCGACCCAACTAGATTGGACCAAAACTAGGTCAAATCGGCCTAGGGTTTGGTGTCCAAAATATGCAACAATTCTCATAATTAATGATACGAAATTATTAGTCAAGATTCACAATCAAAACAATAATCAAACAACAACTAAATCGATATAAAAAAGGTAGGGCTGATAGTGTGATGGTTCGAATCTAATTTGGACAAAACTGCAACCTTACAAAAACTACAATTCGTGGATTGTTCTCCATCCGTAAGCTCTGTCTTCTCCACACGTTCCAGCGATTTCTCTGATATAAAAAGTAGAAAAAACCCTAATTTCTATTGCTTACATAAGGAAAAACCTAATACAATTTTTCTAGAAAAGAAAAAAATTATTACAGACCTGATAATCAGAATAATGAATCTCGAGTACACAAAACTTGGCGCCAAAGATTTAGATATCCATAACACTTTTAGCCCATGAATTCAAGAATTCACAATAGAACAATTCTACAATATATCATAATATATTCACCAAAATTTTAGATCATTCGCTCATTTTGAGAAGCAATTTCACAGAATTTTCTACTAACTGCTCAAATCGGGTAGACTAGTTCTTGTCAATTTGAGTTTTGGTTCAAATTTGATTTGGTTCAGTCCAAGGGCTGTACCTAGTGCTCTAATGCAGAGGGTGCGATGCGATAAACGGGCACGGAAAGGGTAGATGGGTGCGATTTAGGTGCGATGAGCGGGAAGGAGGTGCGATGAGCAAGTTCTAGTTTGCGATGAGGTTAGATTGAGTTGAAATGAGGTTGGACTGAGTTGCGATTATGAGATTCAGGGTTGAACTAAAGGTGTGATGAGCTTCTAGATTGCAATGAAGTTGGGTTGCGATGAGGTTCTAGGCTGCGATGAAGTGGCGTTGTGACGAAATTGGGTTGCGATGAGGTTCTGGGTGAAGTTTCAGGCGGGATTTGGCCCAAAGATGGTTTTGAGCGTACAAGGAGGAGATTACCTACGCCAGAGAGTGTTAAAATGTGGTTTTGAACTGTGATGGTTAGGTCTATCACACCCAGCCTTCTTGAGGTGTGATTTTCAATCTCCAACCAAAGAAAAAACAATCTAAGCTTTAAAGCGTACAACAACAAAATGTGAATTTGAGACCAAATGTCTCCCCACAAAGGTCCTTAAAGTCCCTAGAGGAGTCGCTAGCTGTGAGCTCTGAGAAGCACAGAGCTGGCTCAAAAGAGTCGGAGTCGCCACCCATTTTTTAGAAGAAATGATCCCTCATTTTCAGGTTTGAAAAATCGATTTAAGTCCTTGATAGTGACTCTGTTTTCCAAAGGAAAGGCACACAACTAAGTGGTTTCAAGTTCTAAGGATTGGGAGAGGGAAGGTATTAGGCACCCCCTCTCTCCAAGCTGTTGTAGCAGCACAAAACGGGAGTTATTCAAGGTTATAATCTGACAAAATGCCAACTAACAGGATTGCTCAAAGCTCTTGAAACCTGACAAAAACGTTCCCAACTTTGCCCATAATTGATTTAAGGTGATGTTATCGACACTTAAGCACTAGTTTCCCTAAGACCCTTGCCTTTCTACCTCTTTCTCTCAATCTGGAGGAAGTTGGGAATGCAAGTTTCCTAGAATTTAAGGATTTTAAGCAATCTGAAAATAAACTAAAGTAGAGAGATAGGCAGTAGAGGCTTACCTCTCGTGTACAACCTTGAAACCAACTTTCCAACAACTAAAAGGACTTCAAATGGAACTTGAGTAAGGCAGGGGCTGGTCTGAATGCTTATGGTGTTAAGTTTGGAAAGCAGGGGATGAGGCTTGAGCTTAGCTTCAGGGATTTCGGGATTTCAAGCAAAATGGGGGGTTATAGAAGTTGGAAAATTGCCCTCTTCCCCTCTTCTTCTCTTCTTTGGGGCCTATTTTAGGTTTCTTTTCCTCCCTCTCTTCCGCCCCGCCCCCCACTTCTAGTTCGAGTTGAGCCTCTATTTATAGAGAAAATGGAGGGAGATGGGTTTGAAATTCGCTCAACTACTATGTCTGTGACTGAATAGAGTTCTTTCACTGAAATAGGCAAAGATTCTTTAAAGAAATAGGTACACATTCAAGCTTTGCTGTTTGGTGAAACATTTTCTTTGATTTGGGGGTGGTTTTCATGGGTTTTGTGCACCCAATGGGACCTTGGGGCATGCCTGACATTGCAGTATCGTATTTTGGTTGACAATGGCAAAAAACATAAATTTGATGAACTCTTAAATGTGGTTTTGTCTTTTCTTAGCTTTAAGTAGGGGTCTGTTTGATATTTTGAGCTTTTTAAGCTTATTAGGCATTGTTTCATTAGTCCAAGAGTTCTAATGGGTCAAGAATGGGTTTGATATCAGCCATCACCCTTTTAAGGCTTCAGGTTGGGCCAGATGATTTGGCAATTTAATATGGTGCATCAAAATTGTATCTTTCTAATTTAACGGTCAAATAAATGAGTCTGGTCATGAAATTTGGCATCCTGGGGTTTTTTGGGTCTCTGAACCCAGTGGTGGGGTCTGATCGGACAAACGATGTCAGGATGATTGAGATCTATGGTTGACAAGTTTGGATAAACGAGATTTACTGAAATAAAAGCTTTATTTGATAAAGGGTCAAATGGGAGAATTTTGGGATGAAATTTGGTGGGTTGACATTTTTGAACATCCTGAATCTAATAAAAGTGATGGATCTTTGATCAGAGATGTGGGTTGACTGATTTAGTTCAGATCAGGGTCTTAGCTTATGGTTTTTGAACCAACGGAATGGCCTAAAATGGAATCTTACTTTTTCAATGGTCAAACAAAGGTGTTTGGTCCTGAAATTTGATGTGTTGGGGTTTTTTTGGGTCTCTGAACACAGTGGTAAGGTCTGATTTTTCATGTGAAGTTGGGACGATGGATGGTAGGCTCTAATTAATGAGATTTGTTGGAATAGGATTTAGGCTTAATTAGGGGTTAAACGAAAGAATTTTGAGCTACAATTTGGTATGTAGGCATGGATTAGGGTGAGGAGTTAAGTGGATGGTTCCGATCTAAGAAATGTATGGTCGATCTTGGTAATCATTCAGGGCCATCAGAATTGGATCTTGATATTTTTGCAGTTGGTTGTTGTTGATTCGTGGTAGGATTTGCTAGTTGATTGTTTCCTAGTGGTCTTGAGGTAATGGATATGTTAGACTTGATTTTGGAGAGTTGGAGTTTGAATATCGCGTGGATCGAGGACCTTAGAAAGGAAGTTGGTATGATGAATGGTGGATCTTTGCAGTTTAATCATGAAAAGTGATGTGTAACTAAGTTGTATTTATCCAAATCTGGGGATGATGTCTGATCAAAGTTCTTATTTGTCCTATGGATTGTATCAAAGGAGGTTTTTTTTTTGGGTTTGGAAAGTCTCAAGTTGATCTGGTTGTGTTTCAAGTTTTTGGAGTGCAAAAGGGGAGTACAAAGAGGTAGGGTGAAGGGACTGAGCAAAAATTGGGTACTAATAGCTGCCCCTCTTTGTTGGAGGTAGCAAGCTGTCGAACAACAAAGAAAAAGAAGCAAACAAAGATTTTTGTGAGGGCCAATAGTTTGGAGGAGGAGATTTTGCTGTTGGAATTTCAGTCAAGGTTGAAGTTGATGTAGTGGAAAACCTTTACTTGGAATGTGTTGCACTGTCCCAATCCTTGGAAGGCAATTGCAACTGTCAAACAAACACGAGAAAAACATAGTAGTGCCATCCCAAAAATAGCTAGCATTAGTTGATGTTTGCTTGCATATGTTTTGAAGGATTTGATATATATATTTATTTTTAGGATGAAGCTCGTTAAGTTTTTTTTTTTTTTTTATGGATTTCTATTCTGTTATTTGTGGGATATCTATAGGTTAAGTTTGCGTGTGTTTAATCTTTTGCTGTTGATGATTTGATGAAAGCCTATAAATTTTGATTTGATTTGATTTTTTTTCTGATTTAGGTTTTTGAAGGTTAAATTTGTTATTTTATGAAATTTTACTAAGTTTATTTGGATTTTGGTTTTTTATTTGTGTTTTTTATAGGTCTTGATTTTGATTTAAATATTTGATGAATTTTGAATATTTGATTTTTTTGCGGGTTTCATTTGATTTAAATATTTGATGGACTTTGGCTCTCGATTTTTATTTTTGAAATTGGCTATTTGATTTGAATATTTTATGGATTTAAAATTTTTATGGGTTTTAATTTTTGAAAATATTTGATTTTTATGGGTTTTATTCGATTTAAATATTTGATGGGCTTTGGCTTTTGATTAGCTATTTGATTTGAATATTTGGTTTGAATTTTATTGGATCTGGTTTTCAAAAATATTTGATTTTTTATGGGTTTTATTTGATTTAAATATTTGATGGGCTTTGGCTCTTGATTTTGATTTTTGAAGTTGGGTATTTGATTTGAATATTTTATGGTTTTTGAATTTTTATGGGTTTTGATTTTTGAAAATATTTGATTTTTATGGTTTTTATTTGATTTAAATATTTGATGGTCTTTAGCTTTTGATTAGCTATTTGATTTGAATAATTGTTGGTTTTTTACTTTTGATTTGAATTTTTATTAGTTTTGATTTTTGAAAATATTTGATTTTTTATGGGTTTTATTTGATTTAAATATTTGATGAACTCTAGATTTTGATTGGCTATTGAATATTTGATGGTTTTTGACCTTTGGCTTGGATTTTCATGGGTTTTGATTTTTGAATTTGATTTGAATATTTAATGAATTTTTGCTTTTGATTGGCTATTTGATTTGAATATTTGGTGGTTTTTGACCTTTGATTTGGATTTTTATGGGTTTTGATTTGATTTGAATATCTGATGGATTTTGACTCTTGATTTGAATTAGTTGTTTGATTTATGGATTTAAAATAATTGTTGGAATTTTACCAACTTAATATGGATTTTGTTTTTTTTTATTTGAATTTTTACGGGTTTTGATTTTTGAATTCAGTTATTTAAAATGTTTGACGAAAGTATATGGGTTTTGATTTTCCCCTTTTTTTGAGTTTGTTTTGATTTTTGAAAACATTTGATGGAAGTTTAATATGGATTTTGTTTTGGGTTTTTACGAGTTTTTGATTTTTGAAAGGATTTTGATTTTTGTTTGTTTTTTTATGTATTTTGATTTTTGTTTTATGTTGGATTTTGATTTTTGTTTTGGGTTTTTACAGGTTTTGATTTTGAACATATTAGATGGATTTTGATTTCTATTTTGGATTTTTTAAAAGTTCCGATTTTTGGAATTAGTTATTTGATTTTGAGTTTTTATTATTTGTGTTTTTATAGTTTATGATTTTTGAAAATATTTGATGCAAGTTTAATATGGATTTTGGTTTTTTTTTTACAGGTTTGGATTTTTTATGTTTGATGTTGAAATCATTTTGAAAACTTAACAAAGGTCCTATGATCGCTATAGCGCGTGTCGTTGTTCTGAGAGGTAATAAGATCCCTTTAGATAGGAGTTACTTGCGCATTAAAACTTTGATAATTCAGGTGACAAAAACTGTGTGGTGCAATGTGTATGATGTTAAAGTAAGTCCAATGCACCCAACAACGGTTTGGATTTCATAAAAGGTGGTTTGGTCATAACTTATCAATCTTTCTATGCTTCTAGACATGCTGCCACGCATCAGGGAAAAAAATCTTTGAATTCTATAATTGATCTTAGGAATGATCGAACTAAAAGTTTTTTCTTCTTTGAGTGATTTTCCCAAACTTATCTCACATGGGTTCTTTTTTTGGATTAGGCCAAGTGACTGATTTTGATTGACTCCAAGATTTTGCCCAAAGGCAAGCCACACAAGGTGATAAGTTTTGATGGTAAGATATTATGTTAGAGAGATTTTGATGAATTTGGATGGCTATTTGATTATGTCCAGAGGCGAAGTTCACAAAGCGAGAAATTTTGATGATTTTTTATGGGTATTCAATTATTCTAGAGGCCAAGTGCAGTCCCGATCATTCACTTTGTCTGACAAAGGGGCTGATCCAGTCACTATGATCACCCACTCAAGTGAATTCACAAACTGCCCCAACATACCTAGGTTTTGACCCCCTCTAAGGATCTCTCTAATTGTCATATCAAAGACGGCACAATCTGACACCTAGTGTAGTTCCATAATCGAGTCTATGGGTTAGGTGTAACTTTCCGGTTTTGCTCACCAGTCTCCAAGGTCTAGGGCGTAACTTGAAAATGGCCCGGGTTCAGTGTTTAAAACAAACACACACCACATGTGCTTCGGGTCTAACCCCGGTAGCTTAGACAAGCTACCCCAACCTACTTGGCGCACATCAGTGTCAACCTTGGTAGGATAAACTTCGCCAAATATATCCAATGGCTAAGAACATTCTAAATTAACGCGAGTCTCATAAGTGTTCAGTTTATGGGTAACTTCACAAAAATATACCAAATATAACATGAATCAATTATGCACTTTTATTCATTTACAATAAATGTATATGTACATCAATCTGATTGGAGCTAAGGGCATACACTGTCTAACACATTTAACTCTATATGTTGGGCCCATTATGAGCCCATATTGATGGACTCAAGGTTCACTACAATTAGCAGTGAATTCGGCCAGGCCTTTTCACAAAGGCTGGGCCGAACCCATGTGGTCTTATGTGAGGTCATTGTTGGGGTCCCACGCCATACAAATTGAACTTAAATGGACCAACAACTATCTTGGGACGTGAGCCACTTGCTTAATGGGCCTAAGGCCCATGATTAATGTGATTAATCAAGATGTCACATGATAGCTTAAGTAGTCATGTGACATGGGTGAATATGGGTCTAGATCTGGGTTTGGAGTACCCATTCTCGTGAGAGGATAAGACCTATCTTAAGATAGAGTCCAGATCCAAATAAAGATTTGGATTACAAACCTCCTAATTCGATTAGGAGTGGTGCTCTTTTAAGGCTTATAAAAGGGAGGGTGCAAACTGCTCTAGATAATAACTTCTGCTCTCAGTTCTCTCTCTGCTCTTGCTGCCCAAAAACCCTAGTTCGATCTCCAGTTTCTTGGATTGATTTTGTTAAGTTCCTTCTCTAAATTTTTCAAGAAAATTGCTGAGAAAATTCGTGCTCACCTCCCTTGGTCGATCCATCCAGTTGGATTGCAGTTTTGCTAAAATTACATTGCTAAACCAATTTCACTCCAAGCTGCGCCATCTTCAGTGGAAGCTGGTTTTGGGATTCAATTTGGGTGTGAACTATCACTTTGGGAGCTACATTTGTGGAATCCGTATTAGGTATATTTCTTCTTCCTTTTGGTTTCAAATCTGATTCGGCTTCGGTGTAAAAACGATCCTAGAAAAATGCAATTTTTCTAAAACTAGGGAATGCAATTCCCAGAAGGATAAAAGAAATATTTGAAATTTTGCCCAACCATCTAGCATGGTTCGACCGTCCATATGATGGATCTCAACTTCCTTCACCTAACCCTTCCTTTAGATATGGTCATCCACCTCAAGAAAACAAGAAGAAATAACCGACTGAACTCAAATGAAATCCAATCTTGAATTTCAATCACTCACACAATTGAGTAAATGATAGAAAGAAGCCAATCCTTCAACTTGGGCAGAATACCAGAAAACCCTTGATGCCAATTTTTCTAGAAATAACAATAATTGTCATTCGAAGGAACGCAAAGTTACCACAAAGATCCAAGCAATTCAAGAAACCTTCAACATAGGCTCCAACCAAGAAAACAAAAGAAAAAGGAAAAAATAAAAGGATGCAAGATTCTCTGAAGAGAAGAAACTCCAGATGCATGGAAGTAAGGATACGGAGTTCTCGAATGCTTCTCTCTTGAATGATTGATGGGTAAAGGGTTGGAAATGCAGATGGATTGAATGGCATGCAAGTCTCCGAATCTTGCTGTCGTATGAAGATCTTTACCTGAATTTGAATCCTTCCGAGGATTTCCCATAATTCCCGGCTCGGACTATAGTCTAGAGAGAGACTCAAGGAAACAAAGTGCCTACCACTACATGTCCACTTCTTTGGCAACGGTTGATGTTGCTTGATGGAAATCTGAAACAAATTCCACCGGTCGTGGATAGTAGAAAAGTGAGAGAGAGAGAGAGAGAGAGAGAGAGAGAGAGAAAGAGATAGAGAGGGAGAGGGAGAGAGAAATATTACCTATTTGGCCAGTGTCATTGGATGTTGTTCGGTTGGGAGAGGTTAACTGTGAGAGAGAGTGCATGAGAGAGAAAGGGGGTGGGAAGACAATGGAAAAATGAAAGATGAGGGGAAAAATAGCCCAAATTTGCGCATTATTTATTAGCGGCAGTCGCTATAATCTGTTACAGCAGTTTTAAATGATTGTCATGAAGGAATGAGAGATTCATTGTATGGATGCCCAAATCTTGCAGAATAAAGGGGCGAATTTCAAAAATTTTTCTCTCCCTTTCAACTGAGAATCACATTCCCAAATCTTGCAGAATAAAGGGGTCAGGTGTAACTTTCAAGTTTTGCCCATCAATCTCCAAGGTCCAGGGCAATAATGGAAATCTGGTACAGTTCAAAGATTCAATTAATCGTACACTATATGTGCCTAGGGTCTCACCCTGACAGCTGAGACAGGCCACCCCAACCGACTTGGTGGCATAATAGTGTCAGCCTTATCATGATAGGTCTCCCCAGACCGACCCACTGGCTGTGAACATTCTAAACTAACACGAGTCTCATTAAGTGTCCAGTTTAAGGGTATTACACAGAAACATACCAAGGGAACATGAATCAAATATGCACTTTTATTCATTTACAATAAACTCATAAAGTACATCATTCTGATTCAAGCTAAGGGAATACAAAACTGTCTAACATGTCGCTATAGAGTATTATTTCTAGTGGCAATCGGCCTTTAGCCCTTCTAAACTGCTGCTATTCCTCATTTTTTTTGTTCTGTAGTGAGAATGAATTCAGTGAACCTGTAGGTTCACAGTGAACGTGTACCCTCCAATAGGAGGCGTGCACATCACCTATTTGAATGAGGCCACTCCGTTATTGTTTTCTTCCCATTAAATGGGTGAATATTGTTCATCCGATCGAAAAAAGAAAAAATTAAATTTAATAATTTAGAACTCCCGTTTTGAATCATTCAAAAACTCCCCTTCTCCCCTTTTTTTCCACCGAACCCTAACAAAGGCCATATAAATTATGAGTACAACCAAACTCCGACTATAGCAAGAAATAACAGGTAGTAAGCATCTATTTGAATCTTCAAATTGCAAAGATTCTGCTTGCAAGTGTCTTTCTATACGTGGGAAAAGTAGCAAACTAAAAATCCATTCTTTCAACAAGGAAATGATCCATCTGATTCCATTAAAAAGAAATAAAGAATGTTCTTTCTTCATCAACTTCATGAAAACTATGCACCGACACTACTAGAAAATTTATCTATAGAGGCGGCCAAAACTGCCTCTAAAAACTTAAAAAATGCCTCTAAAGGTTATAGGAGGTGGCCAGGCATGTGCCACTAAAAGCCCTGTCGCTAAATGTTTTAGAGGCGCTTGTCTGAGCATTAGAAACCACCTCTAAATTTGACTTTTAGAGGCACATACGACTGCCTCTATTGCACTGACGCTAAAAGTCCTATATAGAGGCAGTTAAAAGTGCCTCTAAAAGTTCAATTTAGAGGCGCATTTGAATGCCTCTAAATGATTTTGCGGTAATTTTATGTGCCTCTAAAAGAAATCTAAGAAGAGAACAAATCTATATGCTTTAATATTTAGAGGCACTTTTGGCCACCTCTAAAAATGTTTCATTTTTTTTTTAAAAAGGCAATATATTGTTAATATTGCTGCATAAAAATTCCAATTAATACACCTGTATGAAAACATATTCAATCAAAACATAAAACCTATATGAAACTATATATAAAATCCAAAAAGATACACCTTATCCACAAAATTCCAATTGACTTCCAGCATCATTTAAAAAAAAACAAAAAAACACAACATTTAGCCCATCAATATATGCATTCTTCCTTTTGAGTAGATGTCTTCTTTTTTTAACAACCTACAAATCAAATATACAGTAGTACAAAAGAAATTCCTTTAAAAATCTAAAAGAAAAATGTTCCTTGTAGTCTTCACTCAATCCTTTCTTCCTCTACAACCTGCAAAGAAAAGCAAGAAAAAGAAAAAAAATAAAGTAAATAGGTATAATAATTGTAAATTAATAGCCATTGACTATCTAATCACATATAGCAACAAAAAAATGAAATAAAAATAATTATACGTAAATTTGTAATATTTACCAAAAATGAAGGCCAAGCAATAGTAGCTCCAACAGATGTTCCAATTGTCTTATGACGTCCATGGGGTCTTATTATAGTTTCCTTACGAATTATCGGTACCTCAACATATACCTCCCAAAAATCTTGACCCAATTCAGTATCTCCTGCTTTTTTGCATGGGTATTTTCCTATAACAACAGCTTTAGCCACAATTTCTTGTTTCCTTAAACTCTTCAAAAAAACCTTAATCATATCCTATAATCAAAATTTTTATCAAATCCAAGCCATCAAAATAACATAAGAAAATAAATATATTTCTCTTCAACTTAATTACTAGATAAGAAAACATACTTAATTCTGGGTTCTTGGATATTTTTGATTTGTTAGTCTTTACTTGCTGAACATGGAAATCCATTTCAGATTTTGGCATTTGCCATCCAAGTTTTTGGCAATGTGGGTTCTTTGACATTTGCCAACAGAGGCTTTACTTGTTGAACTATAAATCTTTTTAGGGCTTTGGCAATGTGGGTTCTCATTGGTAATTTCAGATTTGACATTTGCCATCCAAGTCTTTGGCAGCAAAGCTCAATTCAAGAAAGAGGTGGTAAGGTTGTTGCAGTAAGTGAAATAACCGATGCCATTAAAAATAAAAATGGGATTGATATAGGAGAGTTGCTTAAGCACCAAAATGAAGGAGCTTTTCTTTCACAAAAGCAAGAAAAAACTTTGTTATTCTCCATGAGACCAAATTTTATCTTTCCCTCTCTTGATGTTTCCTAGTGTACCCGTGTGAAGCTTGTGCTAGCAGTCCATGTTGACCTTTCTTATACTACAATGATTTCACTGTAGAACACCCTTCTGCTTCTGGCTCTTAGGAACAAGTAAGCACTTGACTCACAAAGCACACTTTGTTAGGAACCTGCCTAACTCAGGGCTCTTCGAGGGGCCAACCTCCTGAATTCTTGGGAAGGAGAGAGAGAGAGAGAGAGAGAGAGTTTAATGCTAAAAGAGTGTTTAATTCTGAAAGAGTCCTCCTTTATTCCTTTTTGGCTCTACTACTTATAGTGTTACAATCTTGACTGTTACAGCTGTTACAAGTGGATGGCAGTTGTGACAAGTGGTTGCTGATGTGGCCTCTTCTTGTAACTGATTAACTGCCTTCTGTTGGTCTGTTCCAACAGTCTTGACAGTCCAATTGGGTGGAAGTTGTTACAAATGGATGGCAGTTATTACAAGTGGTTGGTTAGTTGAGCTGATGTGGCCTCCTTTTGTAAAACTAACTAATTGCCTTCTGTTGGTCTGTTCCAACAATCTTGACAATCCCCCCTTCCTTTAGAGCGACCTTGCCCTCAAGGTCCAAGGCAGAAAATTTGATTGCAGATCTAAGTAGGAAAATTTGAGTCCATGTGCATGAATATGGGCTGATCTGGGTCTCTTTGCTTTGTCAGTGTTGCAAGACTGATGGGCCTTGGGCCCTTGCATGTCTGCCCTTGTAGATGGACTGTAGAGTTTTCAAGCGTGCCATTGGCCACATGAACCGTAAAGGCTGTTGTTGGCTGAACCGGAAGTCCCATTTTATCTACCAAGACTTGGGTTATGAAGTTAAGGGAGCTGCCACTGTCTATGAAGATTGATACTTGGCGCCCTAGAATCAGCCCTGCAACTCTCATTGCTTGAGGGGACGCAAGTCCCGTAAGGGCTTGTAAGGATATTTCAGGCATGCCATTGGATTATATTTCCCAACCTGAGTTAGATTCTCCGCAACCGGGGATGTCGTATTCCTTTTCGGCATCTGTTTGGAGGAGAAACGCTTGTTGTTTCTTGCAGCGATGGCCCGACCCAAATTTCTCTTCACAATTGTAACAAAGACCTTTGTCTCTACGGGCTTGCATCTCTGCCCAAGTCAGCCGTTTGAAAAGAACCAGTGGGCTTGGGCCCAGTACTCCTTCCTCCTTGTCTGGTGTTGTTGTCTTTTCTTGCTCCCTTCTTGCTTCTGGACCCCATGGTCGCTGCACCTTTCTTACTAGACTGAACTTGTCCTCATACAATCTTGCTAGTGCTGCCGCATTGATGATGGAAGTGGGCTGCATTGCCTTCACTTCCAGTCGCAATTCTTCCTTTAGGCCGCCGATAAAGCTTCCCCTTCAAGATGCGCAAAAGCCAGAGCTACCCTATCCTGTCTCGATGTTTCATGGTAATCAAAATACCTTTATGCTCTGAAAATCCAGGGGGTTGGGTTGCCGCCTAAGAATATGGGGAAGTTGATTTTGGCTATTTGTGTTGTCGCCCCTATTCTGCGACTATTTTCATTGCTGTGCTCTTCGGGGCTTCCTCTGTCAATGTTTGTTGCCCCCTGCTCCAGTCGATGGAGGACAATAGTGAATCTTTCCTTCATATTGAAACCAGAGGATAGCTTCCCCTTCAAGATGCGCAGAAGCCAGAGCTACCCTATCCTGTCCCGATGTTTCATGGTAATCAAAATACCTTTCTGCTCTGAGAATCCAGGGGGTTGGGTCACTGCCTGAGAATATGGGGAAGTCGACTTTGGTTATTTGTGTTGTCGCCCCTGTTCTGCGACTATTTTCATTGCTGCGCTCTTCGGGGCTTCCTCTGTCAATGTTTGTTGCCCCCTACTCCAGTCGATGGAGGAGAGTAGTGAATATTTCCTTCATTTCTTTGAGATCTAAAGACATTCGATGGATCTCGACTTCCATCTGATCCACTCGGGTGTTTACTGATGTGTTTCTTGTATTGGTCATGCTGGCTCTGATACCAAATTGTTAGGAACCTGCCTAACTCAGGGCTCTTCGAGGGGCCAACCTCCTGAATTCTTGGGAAGGAAAGAGAGAGAGAGAGAGAGAGTTTAATGCTAAAAGAGTGTTTAATTCTGAAAGAGTCCTCCTTTATTCCTTTTTGGCTCTACTACTTATAGTGTTACAATCTTGACTGTTACAGCTGTTACAAGTGGATGGCAGTTGTGACAAGTGGCTGCTGATGTAGCCTCTTCTTGTAACTGACTAACTGCCTTCTGTTGGTCTGTTCCAACAGTCTTGATAGTCCAATTGGATGGCAGTTGTTACAAGTGGATGGCGGTTATTACAAGTGTCTGGTTAGTTGAGCTGATGTGGCCTCCTCTTGTAAAACTAACTAATTACCTTCTGTTGGTCTGTTCCAACAGTCTTGACACACTTAGGCACACTGAAGGCAATGCAGGTATAGTGTAAGCACACAAGATGCTAAGAAGGAAAGATCACTTAAATTACTCAAGAGAGGGATTACATCTCTTTGCATCATGAATTACTTATGCTGTAAAGTTCAAAATATGGCAAAATTATATGAATGATGTAGCTTTTTATGATACAAGTTGTGGAGATATACATGCAGTCAACGTCAGAGAAATGATATTCATCATGATCTTTGTCTCATTTGACATGGTCCTCAATGCATATCTTATTGGTAACATGACAGCATTAATTGTAAAGGGATCAAAGACTGAAAGGTTTAGGGACAAAATGGCGGATCTGATGAAATATAATGATGGGCTGACATGGTCCTCTTGGGGGAATGCTTTTGTTAGTTTTAGGGTGAAAATAATTGTTGTATCTCAGCAGCATTGTACTATGGAACCTATGAGAAATATTTAATCTAGTTCACAGAAGTTTGTACCAGCAATTCATATAACTTAATTCATTGATGCATCGGTCTTGTACATCTTTTTTTGACATATAAAATTCCATCAATCCATGGACATCAAACTACTGAACAGTGGAAGACAAAAGCCAGTCATAAGTGAAATAAGTAACATAACTAGCCTAGTTCTTGTCATTAAATTAACTAACTAGAAATGGTTCATATGCATCTTGTTAAGGTGAATATATGAAAAGAAAAAAATCACTAGCTAGTTCTTGTCATTAAATTCACTTGTTAAGCATCTCTACATATGCTGCCATGGGAAAGGCGGCACTATTTCTTGAGGGCATGACAATGAACCCAAGTATAATAGTTTCATCCCATAATATCGTTTTGAAATTTTTGAAGTTCTATAGGAAAATACACAATATTGAAATGGTTTTGGAACTTAAGCAGCCGTCCCTTTTCTAGATAATGGAGTCTACAAGTGACAAATATTATTAATTAATATATAATTACAAAACCATTTTCTTGAGTGACAAATAGATAATGGACTGCTAATAGTGATATCTTACAAATGCATGCTTCATACCTCCAAAGAATCATTTCCTTGAACATTGTTTGTAATGTTCCGTACGACAGGTGGACTTGAGAATTCCTAACAAAAGAAAAAAAAAACTTTTTAAATGAGAAGGATGTGGTAGTTGATCTTATGCCCCATTCTTCTTAATATAACACAAATCATATTCCAATTTTATCAGTAAACAAAATCCTCATAAACAAGTTGGTTAATGATTATTGATGAAGCGCGATCTGACTGCTCCCTACTGGAAGTGATCTGCCTTCTAGTAAACGGTGGACTAGGTTGATCTACAAAAGAAGAATCAGAGAACCTAGGGTTGTTTGCCCAGCGAGGTCACTCTGATGCTTAAGTCAGTATACTTGGTTGCGAGCTGAAAAGCTTTAGAGTGTAGAGAGCTAGAGAGCAAAGAAATCACGCGTACCTTGTGCCCTCAGGATTGGAGCCTTTATATAGTTGAGTCCTCGCAGGTTTCGCGGAGCGGTTCTGGGATCCTCGTCACAATGAGATCCGTTTCCGCGTTAATGGGGGACAACTGATAGGGCTTATCAATTCCGCCCGAATCAGGTGAGGAGGAAATAATGCTTACCGTTATGGAGTGTGATCCCACGAGGCTCGGAATCTAATGGTGAGATCTTCGGGGTTGCCATGTAGTGGTCTGTCAGTATTACCTGAGCTAGTGCTCTTTTAGATCCGACCTGGGGTGAATGCCGAAGTGCCTTGGGCCGAGGTGGTCCTAATGCGACCTTACACCGAGGTGAACTCGTCCCGAGGTGGTTTAATTATCCGAGCTGGATCTATTGCGGACTTGGCTAATCGGGCTGAATTGTCATCTTACTAGTTAAATCGTATCCACGTGTCCCCCTATTACTAGGTCGGGCTTCTTCAATTATCTTAGATGAAATATTGGAACCACATGACTTGCTAATGAAGACATTATGTTTTGATTGGTTCCAACCATAGGTGTATTAACATTGTTAGGAACCTATCAACAACAAACGAGTAATGAAAATTTACTTCCCAATAAAGTGTTAAAAAACATTCTAATATGGAGAGAAGTAAATAATACAATGTTACCTGTGGAAAAGTAGACATGAACTTATTCAAAGCATCTTTCAATTCTAAAACCGTGGACTCCAAGCCTTCCACCTTCTTTGACATAAGTTGCATCTCTTCATTAGATTTCTTTGTAGCATGAGATGCTATCTTTAGAGCTTCAATTCGTCCAGGAGTTATGCCCCATATGTTAGAAGGAGATGGTCCTAATCCAAATGTACGAACACGTCCATGTCTTTCTTCTCCCATAACTTGGGAGAAAATGTCATTCTTCGTACTACCACCATCTGAACCCTCTATTGGTTGAGTTGTACATTCATTAAGTTGCAACTGTAACAAGGAAAACATTAGTTCCATTAATATGAAAATGAATCATCTAATATTCTTGACAATAAAAAAAAGTAAAAAAGTTAAACCCACAATTATTTGTGCCGAATTCTCATCAGATGGGGTCCCATCCTTCCTTGTGTGGGTTAAAACAAACAATTCTGCTCGAGTTGGTTCCTTCCCATCAGGCCTCTTGACTCGCTAACCTCATTCAAAAAAATATTAATACATTATATAAGATAATTTCATTATCAAGATGTAAAAAAAATGGAACATTAGGATTGCTTATGTGAGTAATCAGATTTACCTCTTCCTCTCGTATTCTAGCAAAACTTTTTGTCCCTGCTGTATGGACATTCGTTTGTTTTGAGCGATTAGCCTTATTTCTGATACTACGGCCTAATCATTGGACAAAAAAACATTAAACAATAAAGTTTGTGAGAATGGAATTGATAACTTTAGGTTTTAAAAAATCTTAAACAAACAAGAGATAAATACTTATCCTTTCTCAGATTTCCAAAATTCAACCAATTGCCTCCATTGATCTAGAAGAACCCTATCATCGCAGATAGAAAGTTGTGAATGTTGTTCATCCCCATTGCTTGAGTAGTACTTCATTTTCAATCTGTTCTTCCAGTCCTTCCATTTTTTTTGAAAGAGACTTCAAGACCCAACCTTTGTCACTATCTTCCAAATCAAATTTTCTCTACACATCCAAAAATTATTGATACCAATATTAACATTAAAAACAAAAGCCAAGTATTTTCAGATACCGCTATTTCTTCCCACATGTCCTCCTTAAGTTCTTGTGGCATTGCCTTCCAGCTATCATAAGTGATGGGGGCCCTATTCCCCATTCGTGCAAGTGTGCCCAAAAAATTTCTCAATTTAGATGAATTCTTGCTAATAGGCTGCCCATATTTGTTTGTAGTGATATCTATTTTCTGCTTTTCTGGCATAGTCCATGTGGCGAGACATCGTGTGAGGCCTCGCTTTCTTTTCTGTGTGCCATCTGAATTTATAAAAGTAAAAGAATCATATAAGTATTCATGTTACAAACATAAATGTATAAAAAAATAAAATATAAATAAAGCACAAGCATACCAGAAGCTTCGCCTGACATTTAACTGGATTGTGGGTTATCTAAGCTTGGCTGACTATGAATTGGTTGTTGAGGCTCATTGGATTTTGGATTGTCTACTGATACTTGTTGGTTATGTGCAGCCCCAATGGCATCCACGTGTAACTGTTGTCGGCTAGCACTACCATCTTTGGTGCCTGCTCGACAACAAAGTGTTTTGGAACCGCATTTTATATTTATCAAAGATTAATTGTAAATCTCCTGTAAAAATAAAAGAACAGATAATAAGTGATTGTTAAAGCTGGTAGGTAAAGAAAGAATTCAGATATGATATAAAGGAATGAACGGGAAACTACAAGAGTTGCAAATATGAAATGTAGAAGAAACAAATATGATATAGAGTTACAAATCTGATATAGTTCAAAAACAAATGAAAGGGAAAATAAAACATATAGCATGGTGATGTTCATTACCAAATCATTAACAAACTTCCAAACAAATGAAAAAAAAAATTAAAAAAACAAAAATTCAAATAAAGTACACCATCTCAACACTCTTCATCATGTTCAGTATAAGCTTGATTGTTCTCTTCATTCTCAAGTAAAACTGTTGTACCATCTACACATGGCCTATCCCAACTAAAATCATCATCCACGCTTTGATCAGAACATGATATGCTTTGTAAATTTGCTTCAATATCATCTTCTAAGCCATTTTCATGCATATCATATAATTCTCTTATTTTTTTCTTCACAACATGTCAATCAATACCCACTGGATCTTTCACATAAAACACTTGCTCTGCTTGAGATGCTAAAATAAATGGTTCATCATGCAAGTTTTATCTTTTCTTGAAGCATCATAAGTTTCTACACCACCTCACAATATTTTTAGCTCATTTACTAAAGGTTGTAAGTACACATCAGTGTTGTTACCTGGTACGTAAGGGCTAGGAATGAGTAATGACAACATAAAATAGGGCTGCTTCATACACATCCATGGTGGTAAATTGTATACTATACTAACAACAGGCAATGTGCTCTAGGAAAGATTCATTGTCTTGAATGATTAAAGCTGTCTGTAATTAATCCAAGTCTAGCATTACGACTATCCACAACAAATGAAGGATGTAAGAAGTCAAATGTTTTCCAAGCAGGTGAATTAGTAGGATGCCTCATCTTTCCATCTTTAAGGTGTTCCTTATCATGCCAATGCATGCCAGAAGCTATTTTTCAAGACATGAATAGCCTTTGAAGCCTTGGTGTTAGGGGAAAATAATGCAATATCTTCTTTGAAATCTTTCGATTTTTCTTAGAAGATGTATTGTTATCCAAATCCCACCTAGGAGTATCACATGTAATACATGACTCATACTTGGCAGTCTCTTCCTAGTACAACATACAATCATTTAGGCACACATCAATTTTTTCATAATGGAGACCAAATTCTTTGATGATCTTTTTAGTTTCATAATATGACTTTGGCAATGTTTCTCCCTCCGGAAATGCTTGTTTTAATAGCTCAAGCAACATGGTAAATGATTTGTTGGTCCATCCACCCAAACATTTTATGTGGTATAATTGAACCAGAAAAGAAAGCATGGTAAACTTCTTACATCTTAGATATAATTCTTTATCAACATCTTCTACCAACTTAAAAAAATTTTGAGCATCATCATTGGTCTCTTGTCTAGATGCATGTGCCACATCATTTGAATCATCATCCGAGCTTAAATAACCAAATGCATCATGTAACAGACCATGCATATCATCATATGGACTTGGCTCACTATTTGTAGCATTTGTAGTAGCAGCCTTGTGGTTAGAAGTTGAGGCTTCACCATGGTACACCCAATTTGTATAAATCTTATTAAACCCCTCACATGATATGGTCATACACTTCTGTTTGATTTCTCAATATAGAGTTGTTGCACTTAATACATGGACATAGAATTTTCCCTTCTTGACTTGCATTTGCTGTGAAGATCCTTTCAGGTAAGCCATGCTTGTCCTATATAATCAAATAAAATAGGAAAGTCGTAAGGCAATTACCCAGGGAAGAAATTTTCAGAGATAAAGATTCATTGTGAATTTTTTTACTAAGGTACCTTGGTCGATAAATCCAACTTTTGTCCATAGTATATTCATCAACTATTCAACACCCAATTGAAGCTCCCTATAACCTTCTAAGAGTGCCCTGGTCACATAAGTAAGAAGAAATTATAATGATAAAAGAAATAACTCTTATACAAGTTGAAGCACAAATTCAATTATACATCTGCCCATTTGGCATCTAGAGTGAATCATATATGACTACCTATCGCCCTTGATATGATTCCAAGAGTTTATTACTCCCCTGATGCAATTGCAAATGTATACATAACTTCCACACTAGGAAGAAGTGTCCTAATGTAGTAGGAGAAGCTAGGTCTGAAGCAAATTCAAGAATAAATGCCTAGGGTTGATATGGAATGACTAGGGGAAATTTCATAGCTATCAAGAGGTTAAGTGCACCATTCTACTATTTGGGATAGACGACACAATGTGGTTGTGGCTCCATATATAAGAGCACTTGAAAGAAATTTAAAAATCTAAGAATGATTACAAAAGAATTGCAAACAACCTGGTGTGAAGTTCAAGTATAAGAGTTTTAATAAGAAGGTGAAACTTGCAAATAAAAAAAGTTCCGGCTTTAAGGACATTGCCAAACACACCAAATGGAACCCGATAAACATATTTCATAACATGATTGACAAGATTTTCAGACATTACTGCTTAAAGACTTCACTAGCATAGGTGTTCACTACCATAAGATTTTTTGGGGGATAAATAACAGCCAAATCATTTCAATAAAAACTCCTAACAGCCCAAACAGGAAGCTGGCCAGAAGATTACAAATACAATCAAAAAGAAAAAGGAAAAAAAGTTACAAATTGATTCCCGGCCCTGGTCAACCCCAAACCAACTGATCCTTTCAGCCCCAGATCTTGTTAAGGAGTCAACCAATACATTTAGACACCAAAAGAAAATAGCAAACGAGAATCTCTTTTGAATAGGAAAATGTAATTAAACCATTAGAAACAAAAAAAAAATGGAAACGGGGAATTATGGGTAGCGATGTTTCGTTACTGGATACTAGCTCATAAGCTGAACCACCATGGAATTGTAGACCCACCCAGGACCTGGTCAGCTGATCTGCTTTGGTCATTAGTTCCATCATCCAACTGTCATGAACACATCTGACTTTGTATACAGATAAATGTGTATTCAGCACTGGAGAACTTGAATTACAGGATCACATGACGTAAGAATTGAATTATGAATCAAAAAGTCAATTTTGCTGTAAATTTAAACAAATCCCTTAAGTGGGTCAATAGCATTAAACCTGAAACTACCATGAGTATTGTACAAACGCAGAAGAAACCTAAACGTTGGACACCCACTGAAGTCTTTGATTGAGGGGCATGGTGTAAATTATAATTCTATTGGGGTTGATTTAATTTGTTACTCAGAGCTGTCTATGGTGATATAAATTAGACAGTGCTAACAGATTTCCCCAACCCAGCAAAAGGGCCTGGGCGCAGGCCCATTTCAAACTCAAATCTGGGCCCAGAAGGGTGGATGTGGTCCAAATATTTATGGCAGCACGGCATTAACAGGTTGGTAGTTGGTAGGCTCAAAACGGCTATCCAAAATCCAGGTCAGAAACCCATCAATCCGGCCCAATCTGTTGAAAATTGTATTCGGCTTGGCCACTGATACAGGTGACAGCAATTTCATGATCATCAAGCCATGATTTAAAGGCGAATTTGGTCCCTTTGTGCGTGGAGATGGAACTGACACAAAACATTGTAGCTGCATTAATGCAATCGACATCATATACCTTTATTCTTTATGAATCAATTCATAAAGTCTAGGTCCCTAGTTACTTGTGTGCAGTCCTCCTACCTAATAGAGTAATAGGGAAGAGGACCCAACCTTCCTTTTTTTATGCCGGTGGTATGGATCCAAAGGGGTGTGTGTGTGGGGGGGGGGGGGGTTCACACCCTTTTAGACGCACCTGACTCTCCAATGGACAATGGTGCAGTGGAAATGGATATGGAGAGCTGGCATCCCATCCTGACAGCCTTTTTTGTTTGGACTGCAATTCTTGAGAAGGTTCCTGATGTAGCGCGATATGGTCACTCCTATTGGCATTCACGTGGTTCTTGGAAGATACCTGAGATGAAGAAGAAGAATCCCCGGGGGTTTACCCGGCGGGAACAGTCCGATGCTTAAGTTAGTACTCTGTAGGAGAAGCAAGGAGAAGACGAAGGCTAAGAGTGCAGATAGCGCGTTACCACTATATTCAAGAAATTAGAAGTCTCCAGAAGAAGTTTCTCTTCTACCCTGAGGGCTTTTATTGGGGCATTCATGTCAGGTCGGGCATAACCGCCACTGGGCTCCTGCCACAGCCGTTACCTGCCAGGGCTGCACAGGTGGCCGTTGTGACGTACTTCTCGCTTGGGTGAGTGACACGTCTCCAAAGTGGTAGGCACGCCTCCGCCTGCTGAGAGACGTGGGCGCAGACTGTCGAAAGAACAGAGACTACGCCATCAGTAAGGGATGTGGTGCAATCTAATCGGTACGGCCTGTCAGATAGAAGCTTCCTGAGGAGTGCTCACGGGGCTCATTCGCGAGCTACTTTGTAGCGAGCTCGGAATACCTCAGGATTACCCTTAATAGAATCGGTCCTTGGGATTACTTGTCTGCTTGGCAGCTCAGGCAAGCTAGTTCCCCTACCTCGCGAGCTAAAGTTGCCTCGGAGTATCCCTTCAAAGGTAGCTCGGGGAACCCAGAGCTCGCGTTGTGGCGAGCTCCTCCTTTTGTGAGCTACAATGTAGCGAGCTGCTTTATGGGCCCGTCACTTGGTCACACTAGGCTATAATGTGATCTGTCACTCGTGCTGAGTCAGTGTCCACATGTCACCATTTCATAGGTCGGATCAAATCGTCATCCATCAATTGCCCCCCACTCCACAACGCGAGTTTCGGGTTCCCCGAGCTACCTTTGAAGGGATACTCCGAGGCAACTTTAGCTCGCGAGCAAGGGGAACTAGCTCGCCCGAGCTCCCAAGCAAACAAGTCATCCCGAGGACTGACTCTATTAAGGGTAATCCTGAGGTATTCCGAGCTCGCTATAAAGTAGCTCGCGAATGAGCCACGTGAGCACTCCTAAGGAAGCTTCTATCTGACAGGCCGTACCGATCAGACTGCACCACGTCCCTTACTGACGGTGCAGTCCCTGTCCTTTCGACAGTCTGCGTCCATGTCTCTCAGCAGGCGGAGGCGTGCCTACCACTTTGGAGACATGTCACTCACCCGGGCGAGATGTACGTCACAACGACCACCTGCGCAGCCCTGGCAGGTAACGGCTGTGGCAGGAGCCCAGTGGCGGTTATGCCTGACCTGACATGAACGCCCCAATAAAAGCCCTCAGGGCAGAAGAGAAACTTCTTCTGGAGACTTCTAATTTCTCGAATATAGTGGTAACGCGCTATCTGCACTCTTAGCCTTCGTCTTCTCCTTGCTTCTCCTACAGAGTACTAACTTAAGCATCGGAGTGTTCCCGCCGGGTAAGCCCCCTGGGGATTCTTCTTCTTCTTCATCTCAGGTATCTTCCAGGAGCCACGTGAGTGTCACCTGCCACCGCCACCTGCCACCGTCATCGCCAGCCGCAGAGATGGCTCAGACAAAGAGAGCAGTGGCGGTTCTGTCCAGCAGAGGGGATGACATCCGAACTGGCAGGAGCTTAGAAATAATCATACTCGATCTGACAGAAGCTTAGAAGTGAGTGCGCGAGGTGGTTATAAAAGGCTCCCTACCCCCCAAGAACAAGGTATGTGAACTTTGCGCCATCTGGTTTTATCTTGCCTTTGAGAGAATTCTAACTTGAGCTTCGGAGCAATCACACCGGGTTCCCCCCGGAGCTTCCTCATCTTCTCCATTTCAGGTTCCCTGTAGCTCCGTTCAGAGGCAAGGTCGTTGACAGCTAGGACCGGCCGGATTGCGCACCATCAATTAGCGCCGTCTGTGGGATCGCTTCTAAAAGCCTCCCTCTAAAACTCTCATAACCTCTTCTTTTTCCAAAAACCCTAACACTCATGGATTCTTCCAGCAATGCCGGACGTGGCACAGAGACGAACACCACCGGGGAACAACTCCAAGTCCCCGTGGTGTGCATCGGACAGTTCACCATCCCCGCCAGCTTGAATGCGCCACAAACAGTGGCCTCCGTAAACCTTGCTGCCATGAACGTCCCTCTTCCACTCCCTATCGAAACAACTTTTGCTGAACCAACTGTTGTCCCCCTAGTGACCCGCTAGAACCAGTTTGACGACCTGATGCAATGCATGCGGGCAATGCAAGCCCAAATGCAACAATTCCAGCAGCATCAACTCCAGCAACACCAAGTACTACACCACCTCTCTCAACATCACTATCAACAGCAGTTCCCCCAACTACCCCTGAACTAGTCACTGCTTCCACCTCGGCACCCTGCTCCGAAGCCGGTTAAGGCCTTCCCTCAAGGTGGACGCCCTCACCGAGGAGAAGCCTCCCAACTCCAGAACCCCCTAACAGCTAGGCCTCATCCCTAGGCCGGAGGGAAAGGAAAACCACCCCCGCCTCGCAGCTCACAGGCGGGTCGGGAACCTCGCCCGCAAAGTCAGCACCTCGGCGCTCCAAGCCTGAGTTCCCGCTCACAGAGAACCGATTCAGTGCCCTAGCAGCAGACTACCAACATTCTGTGCCTGTCGAGCTCGGCAACACAGAGGCCAGCAGCGCCAGTACCAGGCCCACTCAACAACGAAGGCGCCGGCGAAGTCGCCAAACTGCCACCCGTGTCCTACCCGAGCTCAGAGGTAAGGAAGAGACGAGCTCAGAGGTAAGGAAGAGACGAGCTCAGACGAGGTAAAAGCTGCCCCAATTCTCTCCTTCCCCCCTCGCATCAGAACTCTTGGCAGCCCCCATGCCTAGAGACTTCAAGCTCCCACCTTTGGACAAGTATGATGGGTCATTTGACCCCAATGACCACGTCGATGTTTTCCAGCCCCAAATGCACCTCGCTGGGGCCAGTGAATCGTGCATGTGCGTGTCCTTCACCACCACCTTCAGGGGGGTGGCCCGCACCTAGTACAGGAACTTAGCCCCCGGGTCAATAAGAAGCTGGACCCAGTTCGTGCAGGTCTTCACCGCACACTTCGTTACCAGCAAGCGATGCCCCAGAACCGAGGAAAGCATCTTCGGAGTAGTCCAAAGAGAAGGAGAATCCATCCGGGGCTACATCAAGCGGTTCAACGAAGCGTGCTTGCAGATACCGCGATTAGACCCCGCGGTACAGCTCGCGGTGGCCAAGAGAGGAGTAACGCACAAGGAATTCAAATGGCACATGGTAGCCAGCCAGCCCGCGACCGTGGCCGAATTCCTCAAGCTCGCGAACAAGTTCATGAGAATAGAGGAAGAGATCAACCAAAGGACCGAAGGCGGGGTCGAGAAAAGGAAAAGAGAAGGTGAGCCCTCCAACCAAGGTGACAGAAGAAACCCGGCCCGAGAGGCAAAGCCAAGCCAGCCGTCCCGAGCTCCCTTAGCAGTTCGGACGAATTACACACCGTTAAACAGGAGGCGAACCGAGATCTTGATGACGATCAAAGACGCCCAATACGTAAAGTGGCCACCTCGCCTAAAGGGGAATCCAAACGAGAGAAATAAAAATTTGTACTGTAGTTTTCATAGAGATCACGGTCATAGTACCGAACAGTGTAATAATCTCCGGGACGAGATAGAGGGACTCATCCGTCGCGGATACTTGAGAAATTTTGTACAGCATAATAATAATAGTAACAATAAGGTAGGTCGGCAAGGGGAGCACGGAAAGGATGCCCCCGAATCCAGCAGCAGACCAGCCGAAGCGTTGCAACAACAACCTCCAGAAGAGAGGCCAGTTCGGGGAACCATCCATGTGAGAGTGGGAGGTTCGGTGGTAGCAGGGTGTACTTCGGCAGCAGCCCAAATGTCAGTTCGCGAGGCAGCCCGAGAAGAACAGAACCCTCCGAAGAGGCCGAAGACAGAAGAACCGATCTTCTTCACGGAAGACGATGCGCGAGGTGTCCACTACCCCCACGATGACGCGCTTGTCATAAAACTAAGGATCAGCGACTTCGAAGTCAGGAGCGTACTTGTGGATTCAAGTATTTCGGCGGACATCCTCTTCAAGTCGGCATTTGACCAGCTACAGTTGCAGAGAAGCGAGCTGAAGCCCGCAAACACTCCTCTGGTGGGCTTCAGCGGAGAGGAAGTCAGGCCCATCGGGAAGATAACATTACCTGTGGAAGTCGGCACATGGCCTTGTGCGGTCAGACTCAACCACGATTTCTTGGTGGTCGCGACCCCCTCCCCATACAATGCCATAATAGGGCGGCCAATTACGCATATTCTACGGGCAGTGTTCTCCACCTACTATCTGGCAATGAAGTTCCCTACAGGCTTCGGTGTGGGGGTAGCACGGGGCGACCAGCTTGAGTCCTGCAAGTGTTATGTCGCTACCCTGAAGGGAAAAACCAAGGCAGCCGATGACCTTGAGCTGGAGCGGCCTACGGAGTAGGGCGAGGAATGAGCTTCGCCCACAGAGGAAACGGTTGCAATCCCGACTTCGGCTACGGATCCGGCTCGGACGCTACAGATCGGTGCTTCCGTCAAGGAGCCTCTACGAACCGAACTGGTGAGTTTCTTACTTCAAAATTTAGATACTTTTGCATTGTCTGCGGCCGATATGCCCGGTATTGACCCTGGCCTTATAACTCACATACTTAACACTGACCCTGTAATCAGACCCATTAGACAGAAGAAACGCAACTTAGCCCCAGAGCATTGGAGGGCGGTCAACGAGGAGGTCGAAAAGCTCCTCGCAGCAGACTTCATAAGGGAAGTTCATTACCCGAGCTGGGTAGCCAACCCAGTATTGGTGAAAAAGGCAAACGGCAAGTGGCGCATGTGCGTCGACTACACCGACCTAAACTGAGCTTGCCCAAAAAACTGCTTCCCCCTCCCCAGAATTGACCGCCTAGTGGACGCGACCTCGGGACATGAGTTGCTAAGCTTCTTGGACGCTTACTCAGGCTACAACCAAATCAGGATGGACCAGTCCGATGAGGAAAAAACCAGCTTCATAACCGAGTTCGGCCTGTACTGCTACAAGGTCATGCCCTTCGGATTGAAGAATGCTGGGGCGACCTTCCAAAGACTTGTAAATAAGTTGTTTCGGCCCTTAATTGGCACGAAAATAGAATGTTATGTAGACGACATGGTCGTCAAGACGCAGTTCTCACAGGAATTAATACAAGACTTAGATTCTGTCTTCCAAATTCTGCGTCAATTTAGCATGAAACTAAACCCCAACAAATGTCTTCGGTGTCACCTCGGGCAAGTTTCTAGGGTACATTGTCAACCGGCGCGGTATTGAGGCCAACCAGATAAGATAAATGCCATCCTAGATATGAGACCACCCCGAAAAGTAAAAGAAGTTCAGAGGCTAAACGGCCGCATAGCCGCTCTGAGCCGCTTCATGTCCAAATTGGTAGACCGCTGTCTGCCTTTCTTTAAGGCAATAAAAGGCAAAGGGGTCGAATGGACCCGAGACTGCCAGCTCGCGTTCGACGAGCTAAAGAGCTACCTCACTACTGTGCCAAACTTAGCCAGGCCCGAGGAGGGCGAGGTCTTAGAACTGTACCTCTCGGAAAGCGACAAGGTGGTCAGTTCGGTACTAATATAAGAAGTAGATCGGGTCCAGCAGCCCGTCTATTATGTTAGTAAAATTCTACAGGGAGCAGAGGCAAGATACCCGTAGATAGAAAAGCTAGCATATGCACTGGTAATTGCAGCTCGGAAACTCCGCCCGTATTTCCAGGCTCACACTGTCGTGGTCTTGACCGACAAACCTCTGAGGCAAGTCTTACTCAAGCCCGAGGTTTCCGGTCGGCTAACGAAGTGGGCCATTGGGCTCAGCGAGTACGACCTCCAGTATAAGCCACGAATTGCTATTAAGGTCCAAGCCTTAGCAGATTTTATCACCGAGTGCACGTTCAGCCTCGAAGCCCCTAGGCCGGTTGAGCCTGAGATCCCCGGTTCGGGTGAGCCCGGAGCTCCCAAGCCAATAGAGTCTGAACCCCGTGAAGTAGCAGCCAGTGTAGCATCTCTCCTGGTTAATCCAAACGCGAACTGGGATGAGGAGCCCTGGATCCTTCACGTAGATGGCTCCTCAAACCAGCAGGGTAGCAGAGCTGGAATAGTCCTACGCGGCCCGAGTGGCACGAAATTGGAATACGCACTATGCTTTGAGTTCGCGGCATCCAACAACGAGGCGGAGTATGTGGCACTGATAGCCGGGCTGAACCTAGAGCAAAAGGTAAGAGCAAGGCACATAGTTATCTGCAATGGTTCCCAGCTCGTGGTCAACCAGGTTACGGGCGAATACGAAGCACGCGAGCTCACTATGCTCGCATACTTGGCAAAAGTAAAGGAGGTTCTGCTCAACTTCCCGTCACACTTCATCAGGAAAATCCCGAGGTCAGAAAACACTAAGGCCGATGCCCTGTCCCAGTTAGCCAGCACGAGTCACAACACCATGAGAACCATGTACATAGAGGACTTACCTCGGCCTAGCATTCTCGGTGGGGCAGAGGAGGTCGCTCCCGTCCTTGAAGCAGAGCCGAGCTGGATCGACCCACTCGCGAGCTTCTTGCTAGATGGAACCCTCCCTGCGGACCGCAATGCAGCCAAGAGGGTGCAGCGCCAGGCGGCCAAATACGTCGTAATAGATGAACGGTTGTACCGGCGGTCTTACACGCTCCCCTACCTACGTTGCTTGCGACCTACCAAAGCTGAGCTCGTACTACGCGACACTCATGAAGGTCTGTGCGGCGGACACCTGGGGGGCAGAGCCCTCGCCCAAAAAGTATTTCGACAAGGATACTACTGGCCAACGATGAAGGCAGAGGTTGTCGAGCTCGTCAGAAAATGCGAGAAGTGTTAGAAGCATGCCAATATCCACCATCAGCCTACTGCCGACCTCAAGTACCTCACCAGTCCATGGCCCTTTGCGCAATGGGACATCGACCTCCTGGGGCCATTCCCGCCAGCAACAGGTGGGAGAAAGTTCCTAGTGGTGGCAGTAGATTACTTCACAAAGTGGATAGAAGTTGAGCCTCTGGCAACAGTTACAACACGAAACATACAGAACTTTTGGAGGAACATAGTATGTCGCTTCGGGCTACCTCGGGTACTGATCTCCGACAATGGCAAGCAGTTCGAGGATATCAAGTTCCAAGAATGGTGCCAAGATATGGGAATTCGTCATAACTTCACATCGGTCGCACACCCGTAGGCAAATGGTCAGACAGAAGTAATGAACAGAGCCATCCTCCGCAGACTGAAAGCACGACTAGACCGAGTTAAAGGGTTGTGGGCGGACGAGCTACCAAGTGTTCTATGGGCTCACCGAACTACGGAAAAAACCACCACGGGAGAGACCCCCTTTAACCTCACCTACGACACTGAAGCGGTAATCCCGGCGGAAATCGAAATACCTACACTGCGACTAGAAGCATATGACAATCAGACAAACGGAGACAAGTTACGTACCAACCTCGACCTACTGGATGAGGTAAGAGACCTCGCGCACATCCGGACAGCGGCCTACCAGCAAAAAGTAGCTCGGTACTACAATGCTAGAGTAAAGAAGCGGAGCTTCCACGTTGGCGACCTGGTTCTCCGTAAGATCATGGTACCCAAACCCGGCATGGGCAAACTTGGACCAAATTGGGAAGGGCCCTACAGAGTAAAGAAAGCACTCGGGGGGGCATACGAGCTCGAAACCTTAGAGGGTAAACAAGTACCCCGAGCGTGGAACAATGTCAACATAAGGCGATACTACCTATAGACCACCAAGCGAAGTGGAGAAAATCGCTACCAGAGCCTAAGGGCTAGGGTGCCGAGCTAACGAAGGAACCTCGACATAGGCAAGCAAAGAAAAGTGTTAGCCAAAGGCGAAGCGGAGACAATGAGCTAATAGGGACATCGGCATCTCAGAGACTAAGTATTAACACTAAAACAGGTCGTGCAAGTGCAGTAACCCGGGCAAGAAACAGATCGGGCGTATGGTCAGTGCGGCAAATACGGTCAGTTCGGGAGAAAGAACAACCAACACTTAACCAAAAGAAAAGTCATTCCATTTCAAAATAAGGGAGTGTACATTTCGAACAAAAAAAATATTTACATCTCACAGGCCCGGAGCTACTTCATTATCGGAAGGTACTTCAACGATACCCGAAGGCCCTGCCTCGCCCTCGGAATCTGGCTCACCATCAGCAGCATTGGCCATCTCCTGAGTTATGCGTGAAGTGGATATGACACTGATATCGAGCTCGGAGTACGTATTCCGGATCATCCACCGGCTTAGTTTAAAACCCCTTCTGTACGAGTCCACCATCAGGTCATCAAAGCGCGGCGAGGCGATGTACTCATCGACGACCTTCGTCTTGGCATCTTCGATGCCTTGAGAAAAGATCTGCGTCCTCTCCCTAATGTCCTCCTGAAGGTACTCAACCTGATGCTGCAGACCCAGCCTCAGATCCGCCATGTGCTTCACCACTACTCCCATGGCCTCGGCATCTCTCTGAGACCTCGCCTGCCTGATCTGTGCAACTCGAGCAGCCTCCTCGGCAACGCGAGCAGCCGCCTCAACAGCTCGGGAAGTCGTCTCGGCAGCACGGAGAGTCTCTTCGGCAGCTCGTGCCTACCTTGAGCTCCTTTCCACCTGGGCCGCCAAGTCACCTACCAAAAGGAAAGAACAAGTGATCAAAAGAACAACAACAAGAGGGATAAAAGCAAAAGAGCTCGACAAAAAATCTGACTTACCACCATGGCATAAGTGACAGCACGACAGACCACCTGGTTCAAAGGGAGATCAGTCCACGCCACGACCTACTCGGGGAAAATGGCCTCCCTACTCTTCTGAAGAGCGTGGTTCGGTGACAACACACTCCTTAATTCCCCTTGGACCCCCGAGCCTGAGAGCCCAGCTTGCGTATAAGCAGACCTAGAGTAAGCGGGAGCACCAAAGTAAGTGGGAGCCCCCGTGTAAGTAGTCTCAGCATAAGGGGCCCCTGCCACTTCTTGCATTGGAGGAGCCATCTCGGGCTCCCTGGGCGGATCCTCTGATGGGTAGTCTGATACCTCGGGCTCCGCATCCCGGGGCAGCTCGGCACGAGTTCGTTTGGCGACTCGCTTCCTCCTCTTCATGCCTTGAAACAGGTGCCCACCACGAGTCCTTTCTGAGTCCATCACACCTGCAAAAAGAGTTCGGCATCAAAAAAAAAAAAAAAAAAAAAAAAAAAAAAAAAAAAAAAAAAAAAAAACAAAAACAAAAACAAAAACAAAAACAAAAACAAAAACAAAAACAAAACAAAACAAAAGAAATAGAGCAAAACAAAAAACCTCTAAGTAAGAAACCTACCCAAACTCAGGCCGGCCGCAATGAGCTTGGCCTCCGTCAGATACTGATGGCACTTTAGCCCAAGTCGCGCCCATTGCTGGAGGCCCTTCACCGTCTCTTTATCAAGTGTAACACCGGAGTCAGGGGCGGCCATCCCCCACCCGGTCTAAAACGGCCACCCCAGTACACTTCGCACCCCGAAGTAGTCCCGCTTCCACACCGAGACCTTGTTGGGAAGTTCATTTAAAAGCTTAAAACCCGGGCGAGGAGACAGGTAATACGCCTGCCTACACCCGGGAAGGGGACCCGCTTGCTTCTTAAGCATTAAGATGGAAGAGAAGATCTCCAAGTCTAAAGGAAAGCCCTGTTCGCAAAATAGGGAGATTGTCCCCACCAAGTTACGAATGGAGTTCGAGTGAAGCTGGCCGACAGTAACGCCGAAGTGGTTCATGACCTCGACATGGAGAGGGTGGAAAGGCAGATGCAACCCCGCGGTGAGCTACTCCTGGAATATCACGATCTCATCAGGACCGTGCTCCCAAGGGAAACTGCCCGAAGGTATGAAGTAGGCGTACTCCCCAGGCAGGTTAAACTGAGTAATAAGGGATTGAAGCCCCTCGGGCGTCATGGTCGAGGGCCCAAACTTGTCTAACACCCGACCTCGACGAGAGGTGGACGCCAAACTGCCCGAGGCGACTCGGCCTACGGGCTAAAACTCTTCCTCAAGTTCTACCTCAAGTTCACTAGGACCATCGGGGGATGCAACTCGATTCGTAGAACCTGCACCGGACCCCCTTGAAGAACTGTCTGAGCTATCCGAGCTAGACATCGGGAGGAGAAGATGGATTCCAGGAAAGTACTCACCCAGAAAAAGGCTTGAACGGACTGCGGAAACTTGAACACGAGCTAACATCTTGAGTGCGAACTAAAAGCTTGGACGCGAGCTCAAGAAGCAAAGCGCAGAAGTGACAAAGCGACTGGGGTCCCCCACTATTTATACCCATAGTAACCGAGAATCAACGGCTCAGATCAAAGCCAATCCGACGGCCCGCAGTCGCGCAGACCACACGTCCACTAAGACCGAGACGTGATTGGCGCACGTCTTTCTGAAACTGACAGAACACCGGCGCACGTCTCCTCGCATTAAAGGCAGCAACGATGCGTTTTTTCAAATTTGAAAAGACCCGCTGTCACGTCTCCCAATGGCGCGCTGTTTTGAAATTTGAGATAAGCGCGCGCCGCCACGTCTGCTAGCATTTTTAGACAGATTGGCGCGTTTCCCGTCTCTTTGGCGCTCGAGAAACCCAAAAAAATCCAGACGAACACCTCGCGCTATCAGTCAAAACCAGTTCGAAGTACGGGACAAATCCACCTGCCACCTCGCGAACTCCTTGTGCCAAGGCAAGTCCCTTGAACGAGGAGTGGGGGGCAATTGATGAAGGAAGATTTGGCCCAACCTCGTAATCACTCAACACGTGGCAAAGGCAACAGCTCGGCACAACAGCACGCCCAAAGCGCGAGCACCGAAGGGAGGAACCAGCAGTCCGAACTCCCTACTAGGGGCCCGAACTCCCTACAAGGAGCCCGAACTCTCCCTTAGGCCCTGAGTCTCACACAAGGCAACAACCCGAACTGGCCCGTCCCATGGCAGTTCGGGACACTCCCCTATCCGAACTCAAGACTCCACCTCGCTCACCACTCTAGCACTTCGCCTCCAGGATACCGAACTGAACAAACGTACCATACCTGACACCGAGGAGGTCCGTATCCAAGGGCGGCGCACCTGACTGACTTGGGATCTGACGCTTGACAGCTACACTTCAACGGCCACCTGCCACCGCCACCTGCCACTGTCATCGCCAGCCGCAGAGACGACTCCGACAAAGAGAGCAGTGGCGGTTCTGTCCAGCAGAGGGGATGACATCCGAATTGGCAGGAGCTCAGAAATAATCATACCCAATCTGACAGAAGCTTAGAAGTGAGTGCGCGAGGTGGTTATAAAAGGCTCCCTACCCCCCAAGAACAATGTATGTGAACTTTGCGCCATCTGGTTTTATCTTGCCTTTGAGAGAATTCTAACTTGAGTTTCGGAGCAATCACACCGGGTTCCCCCCGGAGCTTCCTCATCTTCTCCATTTCAGGTTCCCTGTAGCTCCGTTCAAAGGCAAGGTCGTTGACAGGTAGGACCGGCCGGATTGCGCACCATCACACGCTGTTGAGGAGCTTTACCCACCCTAAACCACTCCTCCCCTAGAGGTCAGTTAGTGCCAGGTTCACAAAATGCAAAATCAGTTAAACAACTCAGTGTTAAAACCACCTGAGATGCCAGATTTCATGCTAGTCATGGTAGACCAACATCAAGTTCAATCTTGCTCACAACACGCCAGAATCAAGAGAACCATTATGAGGTAGTTCGCTGCCATTACCCCCTTCAGAATGGTCAGCCCTAACCCTCTAATTATATCAGCAATCTCCAGAAACAATCCTCGTTCTTCACAAAGCATCTCCACATGGACCTGGTTATTTATCGTCATCTTGTTAACCAAAGAACGGGTTGAGCAATGTTAATTCAAGCTCTATAAACAAAAGGGAAACCAATGTTAAAAGATTCACCTATCCAAAACCCTGATGAAGCTGAGAACTCTGAGAAACAATGGCGTTGAAGCTGAGAAGACAAACTTTCTTCAATGGCAGATTACTTTAATGGCGGAGAACTTGCTTCCCCCACTGGATTGAAACCCTAACTAAAAACTGTGAATGGCGAAGATCTTGCACACTTGAGAAGAGAGAAAGAGAAGAAAAGAGGAAAGGAAGGAGAAGAAACGGGGGAGAAAAAAAAATGAAAGCAAGGAAAGGAGGAGGAGAAAAGTCGCACGCTACGTTAATGTTTGAGCGGCAATGACCACTTTTTTGTTTTGGCCAAAAGTGAAATTACAAAAATAAAATTAATAGGCATTTAAAAGTGCCTCTAATGCTATCTAAATTAATCTGCCTCCTTTAGTAGTTTATAGAGACATTTTTTCTTGACTTCCTCTGGCCAGGTGCCTCTAATAATGAATTCCAGTAGTGAGAGAAGGATTAATTTTATTCTACTGAAAGTTGAATTCACATCATCAAATTAATGGTGATCCCATCATACACAAATTGATATGTAGAACATTGATGGTTTCAGTTAACTAATTTCTTAACTCAAATAACCGTGAAATCAAAATAATAAGAAAATCAATACATTGGATAGATGGTCAATCCATTCTCGTTGCATTCTGGGCAACGGTTGGGCCATCCATCATCAGTCTCTTCATCAGGACTGACTTTTTAATTGACATTTCAGTCGAAGCACAACACGAGGTGTATCCCTATGCAGCCGTCGCATGGGCCGCTGGAGTGATCGACTGGGACTCCTTGCAAGAGTGGTCGGAGCTTCCTTTGTTCATGCAAGCTCACCACCTCATCACCTCCTCCGATGTATCTCCCCCTTGCAAGAGCGGTAAGCAATGAACGGATACTTATTGCCAAGTATTTTTTACCGCCATCGGAGTGCAGTTGTGCTCAGATTTCTCCAGGGCTAGGACTCGGTTGAAAAAAATAGGAAGAAGGGGAGTTCAAATGATTTAGAATGAGAGCTTTGGATTACTTTTGTCTTTTTTTCTGATCGGTGACCGGGTGAATCATATACACCCACTTAACAGAAACAACAGAAACAACGTTAACGGAAATGGCTTGATTTGAATAGGTGACGTGCACACCTCCTATTGGAGGGTACACGCTCACCGTGAACCTACGGTTTGACTGGACTCGTTCTCATTCTATAGTGACTCCAACGTCAAGGCAATGACGAACCAATCTCCCCAGTGCCATGTTCATCTACATTGATATCTACGGGATGTTTCAAGACATTCTCACCCGGCCAACAATCTCGATACGGCTGTCCCCTGCATGACATGGCAGTTCCTAGACCCACTTCTGGTCCTTTGTCTCCACCCGTCAGCTACAACCTCAACATACACATTAGTTGTACAAGAGACCTTTGAGCACTGAAATTTAAGGAGTGACAAAATCTGGGCCAATGCGACCTTAGGCTACAACCCACTAACGCCCATGTGTAGGGAAATTCCATGCTTGATCTGACAACAAACTTCACAGTTATTTCAAGGATTCAGTTGTAGTAATGTATTTCAACAATTGATATATCATTAAATTGAATGGAATGGTGAAATAAGATTCTTGCAAGATGTAACGGACCCCGTATAGTTGGGATAAGGTTTAAAATGGTGATATTGATAGTAAGAGAAATTAAATGTTGTGGAACAAAAACATCTACACAAAATGCCTAAAGATAAATGTAATATCATTGAACATTCTCGTTGAAAATTATCTAAGAAAACTCAAAACTTAAAGCATGGCTAGTTGTTCTATATTCATAGGATAAACATCAGCTCGTGAGTTTGAATTGTATGATTTCTTCGCAAGGATGATATTGGCAACTTCAGTGGGATGAAATGCATCCCAAAAGACATACTTCCTTCGATCATCACAGGGTTGCTGAAGAGGAAGACATGTGATCTGGCCATTGTTCCTTCCGACTCCACAACATCCCTTGGTGACAGCCTCGAATCCTGCTTTGTTGAAAACATTCGCAATTCACAAGTACAAGCCGGTTAGTGGTTGGATTGCAATAACAATAGATAGTGTCTATCAGGAACGTAACTATTTCTTCAAAGACTAAACATCAGGTAAAAACGTTCATGATCAAGTCTTTTAACTCGATGGATCTTGCACTAGGAATGCAAGATGGTCTGGTTTATGTTTATGTCAACCCAAATCGTTCAACTCCTCGGCCATTCCTTAATTCAGTTGAATGCCATCGTGTTGGGCAAAAATCAGGTTGGGTTTGGGTTGATCCAATTTCTTTAATTTTTTGTTTGAAAAATAATTTCACTTTTTGGACGGGATTAGCCAAATAGAGTTAACTAGTTTTAGGGTATGTTTGATTCATAGTGGGAATCGGAATCCGAATAAACCTATGTTCCATTTAGTTCAGACAGGAATCAGAATGGGAATTGAAATCATATGAAATAGGATTTCATTCCTAAAAAAGAGGGAGAGAATGTCCTTCACTCATTCCTTTAAATGGGAGTATTCCATTCCACTCGAAATGAAAATGAGATTTTAATTCTAACCAACCAAATAATTAGAATCGGAATGATCTATTTGTATTCTGATTCTGATTCCAAACATCAAATGGACCCTTACTATCGTTTTGTATGTATGAAAATAAGAAAGTTAAGGTGCTTTAGGAGTATCATTAGCCAGGTTTAGAATTTTCAATCGTAATCTTAACACGGCCAAATTCAACTTTGATGGATTGGCTTGGACCAACCCAGCACAAGTTGCACTCTACCATGAATTTTGTGAAAACCAATGAGAGGTTGTTAAATTGTATCAGCTTTTATTCTTGTTAGTCCACATGAACTCCACGTGACAGACCGACAAGTAACAGTATTAATGGATGCATGGTTGTATTTCATGATGCGAGAGAGCCTTTACATGGATCAGGCCATTGAACAAATTCTCTATTGAGGGAAAGTTCGTTTCTCAGGATTTTATTTCTCCAATTTTCTATCAAACCAAACACAGCCTTAGTAAATTATGCAAAGCATTAATAGAATGCAAACAATCGTTGCCCATCAAAGAAAGAGGCATGTGCAAATCCAAAAATTCAAATTCAATTAAGAATTTGAATTTAAATAATTTCAGCCCAAAATGCCCAAATCTTGGCAACGTAAATTCTTAAAATGGAGTACCTGAATTGCACCCCTAAACATCTTCTTTCCATTGATGTAATGAGGCTTTTTGACTGATTTTTTTTCTATATAGACTTCTAAATGGATTGGATAATACCTATAACTAAATTTAATCCGTCAATCTTCCAATTGGGATCAAATTTGAATTGACATCATATATGGATTGATGCTAATAAATTAATTTAAATATTATCAAAATATCATATTATCAATAAGATTAATTAAAAATAACTGTCCTATTGTATATCATGAATAAAATCAGTTAAAATTACTTCTACGAAACTTGAATTCTTCGGGCTCGGATCTGCTACCCATAAGTTGTTCTTACATCCCTCTCCACTAGTAATTACAGTTGTGTATTAGGAATATCACCCCTATCATTCATGGGAAAATGTTTCTAATACACGGCAATGGTGTTCTGTGGATATGAATGTGAAAACAACTTGTGACTAATAGATTTGGAGTGAAACTCATCACTATTTATTCTAGATTGCTACAATAAGGCATACATTAATCAATGAAAACTCTCAGATCACGTTTAAGAGTTTGACCAATCAAAGGTCCTACAGTGAATTTTGATGATTTTTCATTGGTTAATGTAAGGTTTAAGTGTAGCAGATCGGAATTGCTACCTATCAACAATGCATGGTAAAGTGAGATATCCAATTTGAAGAATTTACCCTACCTCAATCCCGGTCTTTTTGGCTGCGCCTAACGAGTTTTACTTTTAACCAATTCCCAACTCGACTCCAACAAAGTTGCATCCAATTAGGATGTAAGTGCGTCGGATCAGATTCTACCCAAATTCGAATCCGATCCGGTAACAGCTGGATTATAAATTGGATCGGATCGAAAAGGTTAATATGTTTAGTTAAATAGATTGAATTCGAATATATCCTAACCCAATCTATCATCATCCAATCCGATCGGTTAGTTATGAAAAATATACATATATTATTTATATAATATATTATTATATTATATAAATAACATAACATATTGTTTATATTATATTTTCAATTTTTTATTACAATTCAAATCAAATAATACTTATCCGATTCGAATCCATCAGATTTCTTATCAAACTTTACCGATCTGATCCAATCTGCATCTAATGGAAAACTAATCGGATCTGACCCAGTTAGATTATATTTTACACTTATGATTACCCATATTATAATTAACAACTTGAAAATTCATCTTTGGATTATATAACCTAAATAAAAAGGACAGTAAATAGTAAACTGTTTAAATGTTGAGAAAACCAAGTGCTTTTTAACTAAAAATTAAAATTATCTTCCATACTTTGCATGGAATTTACCCTTTTAAAGGTATAATAAAAATTACAAAAAGACGATAAAACCTTTATATATTTATAAATTGTTTTGGTCTTAATCATTTTTAAAACAAAAAGAAAAAACCAGTCTAGACCCAATTATAATTGGGACTGATGATGCACGATCTGGCCGGTCTTAGCTGTCGATGATCTTGCCTCTGAACTGAGTAACAGGGACCTGAAACGGGAGGAGAAGAGAAGCTCCGGGGAGAACCCGGCGTAAGGGCTCCGAAGCTCAAGTTAGAATCCTTCAAAGGCAAGAATAACCAGATAGCGCGAGAGTTAGCATACCTCATCCCTGGGTGGGTAGAAGCCTTTTATAACCACCTCGCGCACTCACTTCCAGGCCTCCGTCAGGTCGGGCATGATTACTTCTGAACTCCTGCCAGTTCGGGTGTCATTTCCTCTGGTCGGACAGAACCGCCATTGTTCCTTTTGTCGGAGCCGTCTCTGCGGCTAGTGACGACGGTTGCAGGTGGCGGTGGCAGGAAGCAGTTTGAAATGCGGCTGTCAGGTGTCAGATCCCAAATCAGTCAGGTATGCCACCCTTGGACAAGACGTCCTTGGTATCGGGTACGTCTGGCTGGCCTGGTGCTTTGGAAGTCAAGTGTTGGAGTGGCGAGCGAGGTGCCTTGAGTTCGGTTTGGAGTGTTCCGAGCTGCCACGGGTCAGCTCGGGTCAGCTTTGTGAGGCTTGGGGCCCAGTACAGTTCGTGCTCCTTGCAGGGAGCTCGGGTTCTCAGGAGGGAGCTCGCTCTTATCAGGGAGCTCGGGCTCCTAGTAGGAAGCTCAGGTTTTAGGGAGCTCGGACCTTTGATAGGGAGCTCGCTCTCTTAATCAGGGAGCTCGGGTTCTTTAGGGAGCTCGGGCTCCTAGTAGGGAGCTCGGACTTAGGGAGCTCGGGTTTTAGGGAGCTCGGACCTTTAACAGGGAGTTCGCTCTTAACAAGGAGCTCGGACTAAGTGCAGCGGTCTGGAGTTCGGGCTCGGTAGTGAGTTTGGACTTGCTTCCGATGTTCGCTTTGGGTGCTCTACTGTCCCGAGCTGCTTGCCTTTGCCACGTGTCGGGCGATCGCGAGGTCGGGCAAATTTCCCTTCATCAATTGCCCCCCACTTCCTGTGACAACGGTTCCGTCTTGGCGCAGGGAGTTTGCAAGGTAGTGGGAGGGTTTTGGTCCGTACTGAGCGTGCTCACTCCAATTTGATTTTCAAAAAGGGGCGCGCGTTCGGAAGTCGTGATGTCAGTTATTCGAGAGTTACGCTGCAGACGCTTTTATTGCGAGGGGACGTGCGCCGTTGCTCCGTCAGTTTTGGGAAGACGCATGCCAACACCTGTCCTCTGACAAGACGTGCGCGACGTTCCGTCAGTCTCTAAAAGACGTGCGCCGATTGGTTTTTGTAAGACGTGCGTCCTAGCGCGGTTGTGGGCCGTTGGGTTGGCTTTGATCTGGGCCGTCGCTTTCCGTACGCTGTGGATATAAATAGTGCGCAGGGGGGGGGGGGGGGGGGGGCCGTCCCTGCTATTGTCGTATATCCTGAGCTCGCGCCTTAAGTTTCAGCTCGCGTCCGGGCTTTTCAGCTCGCATCCAGGCTTTTCAGCTCGCGTCTCAGGTCTTGCTTGTCTTCTTCCCGGGTGAGTATTTTTTGGAATCCCGTTCCGTTTCGCGATGTCTGGTTTGGAGGGTTCAGACTGTTCAAGCGGGTCTGATGTGGGTTCCACGAACCAGTTTGCGTCCCACGGTAGTTCGAGCGAGCCCGATGTAGGTCCTGAGGGAGGGATTGGGCCTACCACCCGAGGTTCTTCGGGTAGGTCGGCATCCACCTCCCGTCGTGGCCGGGTTGTAGATCAGTTCGGCCCTTCGACCATGACGCTTGACGAACTTCAAACCCTCGTAGACTACTATAATTTGCCCAGTGAGTACGGTTATTTTATCCCAACGGGGAGCTTTCCTTGGGAACATGGCCCTGATGAGATGGTGATTTTCCGGGAACAGCTCGCCGCGGGGCTGCGACTGCCCTTCCACCCTCTTGTTGTCGAGGTCCTAAACCACTTCGGTGTGACGGTTGGCCAGCTTCACCCGAACTCTATTAGGAACTTAGTGGGAACGATCTCTTTATTTTGCGACGAGAACTTCCCTCGGGATCTGGAGATTTTTTCTTCTATCTTGATGTTGAAAAAGCAAGTGAGTCCCCTCCTTGGGCGTAGGCGGGCATACTACCTGTCCCCTCGCCCGGGCTTCAAGCTCTTACACGGACTCCCCAATAAGGTCCCGGCGTGGAAGCGGGACTATTTCGGGGTGCGAAGTGCGATGGGGTGGCCGTTTCAGACCGGCTGGGGGGTGGCCGCTCCTGACTCCGGCGTCACACTTGATGAGGAGACGGCGGAGGGCCTTCGGCAATGGGCGCGGCTTGGGCTGGATTGCCAATGGTATCTGACGGAGGCCAAGCTTATTGCTGCGGGCCTGAGTTCGGGTAGGTTCTTTCCCTAGTGATCTTGTCTTGTTCTGTGCTTACGTCTTACTGATGCCGAACTCCTTTTCGCAGGTACAATGGATTCATGAGGGTCACGAGGTGCGCACTTATTCGAGGGGATGAAGTGGAGAAAGCGGGTGGCCAAGCGAGCTCGCGCCGAGCCATCCCGGGCTGCGGAGCCCGAGGTGCCGGACTGTCCGGCAGAGGAGCCCGAGATGGTTCCTCCCATGCAGGGGCCGGCGGGGGCTCCTTATGCTGAAACCACACACACGGGGGCTCCCGCTTATTCCGAGTCCGCTCATATGCGAGCTGGGCCATCGGTCTCGGAGGCCCCGGAGGACTTCAGGAGCGTGCTATCGCCCGTGCATGCTCTTCAACGGAGTAGGGAGGCGACGTTTCCTGAGGAAGTCGCGGCGTGGACCGAGCTCCCTCTGCACCAAGTGGCCTGCCGTGCCGTTACTCATGCCAAGGTGGTAAGTGGCCTGCCTCCGTGCTTAGCTTCTATTTTTTCATTCGTTTCTCTGATCTCCTTTTCCTTTGATAGGTGAACTCCTCCATTCATGCCTTGGCGAATCAGGTGGAGAAATGCTCGCGGCAGGCGCGAGCTGCCAAGGAGGCTGCTCGGGCTGCCGAGGAGAATGCCCGGATTGCCGAGGAGAATGCTCGCGCTGCTGATGCTGCTGCTCGCCGTGCGCGGTCTAGGCAGGCGAGGTCTCAGAGGGATGCCGAGGCCATGGGGGTGGTGGTGCAGCGCATGGCGGAAATGAAGCTGGACTTGGAACACCAGGTCGAATATCTTCAGGAGGATATCAGGGAGAAGACTCAGATCTTCTCTCAGGGCATCGAAGACGCGAAGAAGAAGGCTGTTAGCGATTACATTGCTTCGCCGGATTTTGATGACCTGATGGTAGACTCCTACAGGAGGGGTTTCAAGCTAAGTCGGTGGATGATCCGGAATACGTACCCCGACCTCGATACCAGCGCCATATCCACTTCGCGCATCACTCCGGAGATGGCTAATGCCGCGGATGCCGAACCAGACTCCGAGGGGGAGGCAGGTCCTTCGGGCGTTGTCGGAGAGGCTTCTGATAACGATGAAGTAGCTCCGGACTTGTAAAATGTAATGAAATGGAATGTACACATCTGTTTTGAAATGAAACGTCTTTTTGTTCGTGTACTGGTGTCTTCGAGCTTATATTTTTTGCCGAACTGACCATTTCGGTCCGTCAGTTTGTTTAATGAAATGACTTCGGCGTACTTGCTTTGGTGGCCTATAGATAGTACCTTCTCAAGTTGACAACGTTCCATGCTCGGGGTACTTGTTTCCCTTCTAGGGTTCCGAGCTCGTACGCTCCCCCACCGAGTGTTTTCGTTACTCTGTAGGGTCCTTCCCAGTTCGGTCCCAGTTTTCCTATGCCGGTTTCGGGCACCATGACCTTACGGAGAACCAGGTCGCCGACGCGGAAGTTCCTCTTTTTTACTCGCGCGTTGTAGTACCGAGCTACCTTTTGTTGGTAAGCCGCAGTTCGAATGTGCGCGAGGTCTCTCACTTCGTCCAGTAGGTCGAGGTTGGTGCGCAACTCGCCCTCGTTTGTCCGTTCGTCGTACGCTTCCAGTCGTAACGTAGGCACTTCGATTTCCGCCGGGATCACTACTTCGGTGCCATAGGTGAGGTTAAAGGGGGTCTCACCCGTGGCGGTCTTTTCCGTGGTTCGTCTGCCCACAAACCTTTGGCCCGGTCCAATCGCGTTTTTAGTCCGCGGAGGATGGCTCTGTTCATTACTTCTGTTTGGCCATTTGCCTGCGGGTGTGCGACCGATGTGAAGTTCTGACTAATTCCCATACTTTGGCACCATTCTTGGAACTTGATGTCTTCGAACTGTTTGCCATTGTCGGAGATCAGTACCCGAGGTAGCCCGAAGCGACATACGATGTTCTTCCAACAGAAGTTTTGTATGTTTCGGGCTGTAACTATTGCTAGGGGTTCGGCTTCTATCCACTTTGTGAAATAATCTACTGCCACCACTAGGAATTTCCTCCCGCCTGTCGCTGGTGGGAATGGCCCCAGGAGGTCGATGCCCCATTGGGCGAAGGGCCATGGACTGGTGAGGTATTTGAGGTCGGCAGCGGGCTGATGGTGGATGCTAGCGTGCTTCTGACACTTGCCGCATTTTCTGACGAGCTCGATTGCCTCTGCCTTCATCGTTGGCCAGTAGTATCCTTGTCGAAGTGCCTTTTGGGCGAGGGCTCTTCCCCCCATGTGTCCACCACACAAGCCTTCGTGGATGTCGCGGAGTACCAGCTCGGCTTCGGCTGAGCGCAAGCATCGCAGATAGGGGAGCGTGTAGGATCGTCGGTACAACCGTTCGTCTATCATGACGTATTTGGCTGCCTGGCGCTGCACCCTCTTGGCTGTGTTGCGGTCCGCGGGGAGTGTTCCGTCTAACAGGAAGCTCGCGAGTGGGTCGATCAAGCTCGGCTATGCTTCGATGACGGGAGCGACCTCTTCTGCCCCACCGAGAATGCTGGGCCGAGGAAAGTCCTCTACGTACACGGTTCTCCTGGCGTTGTGGCTCGTGCTAGCCAGTCAGGACAGGGCGTCAGCCTCAGCGTTCTCTGACCTCGGGATTTGCTTGATGAAGTGTGATTGGAAGTTGAGCAGAGCTTCCTTTACTTTTGCCAAGTACGCAATCATAGTGAGTTTGCGTGCTTCGTACTCGCCTGTAACTTGGTTGACCACGAGCTGGGAATCACTGCAGATAACCACGTGCTTTGCTCCGACCTTGCGCGCTAGGTTTAGCCCGGCTATCAGTGCCTCGTATTCTGCCTCATTGTTGGACGCCGCGAACTCAAAGCGTAGTGCGTATTCCAGTTTTGTTCCGCCCGGGCCGCGTAGCACTATTCCAGCCCCGCTGCCTTGTTGGTTCGAGGAGCCATCTACGTGAAGGATCCAGGGCTCCTCCTCCCAGTTCGCGCTTGGTCTAACCAGGAGGGATGCCATATTGGCTGCTACTTCGCGGGGTTCGGACTCGTTTGGCTCGGGAGCTCCGAGTTCACCCGAACTGGGGATCTCGGGCTCTACCGGCTCAGGGGCTTCGAGGCTAAACGTGCATTCTGCGATAAAATCTGCCAAGGCTTGGGCCTTAATGGCAGTTCTTGGCTTGTACTGGAGATCGTACTCGCTGAGCTCGATGGACCACTTCGTCAGCCAGCCGGAAACCTCGGGTTTGAGTAAGACTTGCCTCAGAGGTTTGCTGGTCAGGACGATGATGGTGTGGGCCTGGAAGTACGGGCGGAGTTTCCGTGCTGCTATCACCAGAGCATACGCTAGCTTTTCTATCTGCGGGTACCTTGTCTCTGCTCCCTGCAAGATTTTGCTAACATAATATATGGGTCGTTGGACCCGGTCTGCCTCCTTTACTAGTACCGAACTGACTACCTCGTCGCTGGCCGAGAGGTACAGCTCCAAGACTTCGCCTTCCTCGGACCGAGCTAAGGTTGGTACTTTGGCGAGGTAGCCTTTTAGCTCGTCAAACGCGAGCTGACAGTCTTGGGTCCACTCGAACCCTTGGCCTTTGATCGCTTTGAAGAAGGGTAGGCAGCGGTCTGCCGACTTGGACATGAAGCGGCTTAGGGCGGCTATGCGGTCGTTCAGCCTTTGGACTTCTTTTATTTTCTGAGGTGGTCTCATATCTAGGATGGCTTGTATTTTGTCTGGGTTGGCCTCGATGCCACGTCGATTGACAACATAGCCCAGGAACTTGCCCGAGGTGACGCCGAAGACGCATTTGTTGGGGTTTAATTTCATGTTATACCGACGCAGGATTTGGAAGACAGAATCTAAGTCTTGTATTAATTCTTGTGAAAACTGTGTTTTGACAACCATGTCGTCTACATAGCACTCTATCTTTGTGCCGATCAGGACCGAAACAGCTTATTTACAAGTCTTTGGAAGGTCGCCCCGGCGTTTTTTAACCCGAAGGGCATGACCTTGTAACAGTATATACCGAATTCGGTTATGAAGCTGGTTTTTTCCTCGTCGGACTGGTCCATCCGGATTTGGTTGTAGCCTGAGTAGGCATCCAGGAAACTTAGCAATTCGTGTCCCGAGGTCGCGTCCACTAGACGGTCGATCCTAGGAAGGGGGAAGCAGTCTTTCGGGCAAGCTCGGTTCAGGTCGGTGTAGTCGACGCACATGCGCCACTTGCCGTTCGCCTTTTTCACCAGCACAGGGTTGGCCACCCAGCTCGGGTAATGGACTTCCCTTATGAAGTCTGCCGCGAGGAGCTTTTCGACTTCCTCGTCGACCGCTTTCCAGCGCTCCGGGGCTAAGTTCCGTTTCTTCTGTCTAACGGGTCAGTTCGGCCCGTAGGGGTTCCTTGACAAAAGCACCAATCTGGAGTGCACGAGATGGGTCCGTAGGTGAGGTCGGGATCGCGACTGTCTCTTCTGTCGGCGAGGCTCGTTCTTCGCCTTGCTCCGTAGGCCGCTCCAGGTCGAGGTCGCCGGCCGGCTTGGACTTGCCCTTTAGGGCGGCGACGTAGCACTTGTGGGACTCGAGCTGGTCGCCCCGCACTACCCCCACACCGAAGTCCGTAGGGAACTTCATTGCCAAATAATAGGTAGAGACCACCGCCCGCAGGATATGTGTGATTGGCCGTCCTATTATGGCATTGTATGGGGAGGGGGTCGCGACCACCAGAAAATCGTGGCTGAGTCTGACCGCACAAGGCCATGTGTCCACTTCCACGGACACCGTTATCTTCCCAAGGGGCCTGACTTCCTCCCCGCTGAAGCCCACCAAGGGAGTGCTCGCAGGTTTTAGTTCGCTCCTTGGTAGCTGTAGCTGATCAAATGCCGACTTGAATAGGATGTCCGCCGAGCTGCCTGAATCTACGAGTACGCGCCTAACTTCGAAGTCGCTAATCCGGAGTTTAATGACGAGTGCGTCGTCGTGAGGGTAGCGAACTCCCCGCGCATCGTCTTCTGTGAAAAGGATCGGCTCTTCGGTCTTCGGCCTCTTCGGGGGGTTCCGCTCCTCGAGGACCGCTTCGCGGACTGAGGTCCGAGCTGCCGCTGATGTGCACCCCGCCACTACTGATCCTCCCACAATTACATGGATGGTTCCCCGAACTGGTCTTTCTACCGGGGGCTGTCGTTGCATTGGTTCGGCAGGCCTACTGCTAGTCTCCGGGGCGTCTTTTAAGTGTTCGCCCGGTTGATCCGCTTAATTGCTGTTATTGTTGTGCTGTACAAAGTTTCTTAAGTATCCGCGACGGATGAGCCCCTCTATCTCGTCTCGGAGGTTATTACATAGCTCGGTACTATGACCGTGGTCCCTATGGAAACTACAATACAAATTCTTGTTCCTTTCGTTCGGATTTCCCTTTAGGCGAGGTGGCCATTTCACGAAGGGGGCGTCCTTGATCGTCATTAGGATCTCGGTCCGCCTCGTGTTCAGTGGCGTGTAATCCGTCCGAGCTGGGAGGGGAGCTCGGAGTGACTGGTTCAGTTTCGGGTCCCGGGCCGGGTTTTTTCGGTCGACCGAGCTAGAGGGCTCGCCGTCCCTCTTTCTTTTCTCGTTTCCGCCCTCGGTTCTTTGGTTGATTTCCTCCTCCGTCCTCATGAACTTGTCTGCGAGCTTGAGGAACTCGGCCACGGTCGCGGGCTGATTAGCTACCATGTGCCACTTGAATTCCTTGTGCGTCACCCCTCTTTTCGCTGCGGCGAGCTGTACCGCGGGGTTCAACCGAGGTATCTGTAAGCATGCCTCGTTGAATCGTTTGATGTAGCCCCGTATGGGTTCTCCTTCCCTTTGGACTACTCCGAAGATGCTCTCCTCTGCTCTGGGCACCATTTGCTGGTAACAAAGTGTGCAGTGAAGACCTGCACGAACTGTGCCCAACACTTTATCAATCCGGGGGCTAGGTTCCTATACCAAGTGCGGGCTACCCCCTTGAGGGTGGTGGTGAAGGCCACGCACATGCATGATTCGCTGGCCCTGGCGAGGTGCATTTGGGACTGGAAAGCGTCCACGTGGTCGTTGGGGTCGAAGGATCCGTTGTACTTGTCTAGGGGCGGGAGCTTGAAATCTTTAGGCAAGGGGACTGCCAGGAGTTCTGGGGCGAGGGGGGAAGGAACTGAGAGGATCGGGGCGATTCCTACCTCGTCCGAGCTCGCCTCGCCTTTGCCTCTGAGCTCGGATAAGACGCGGGTGGCGGTTCGTCGACTTCGACGGCGTCTCCGCTGCTGAGTGGGCCTTGTGCTGGCACTGCTGGCCTCCGTGTTGCCGAGCTCGATGGGCTCGGAGTTCTGGTAGTCCGCTGCTGTCAGTGCGCCGAATCGGTTTCCCACCAGTGGGGACTCCGGTTTTGAGACCCGAGGTGCTGACCTCGCGGGCGAGGTTCCTGATCCGCCTGCGAGCCGTGAGGCGGGGATGACTTTTCTTTCTCTCTGGCCTGGGGACGAGGCCTGGCTGTTTGGGGGATTCTGGGGCCTGGAGGCCTTTCCTTGGTGAAGGCGCCCATCCTGCGGAGAGGATTTTACTGGCTTCGGGGCTAGGTGGCGAGGTGGAAGCGGTGGTTGGTTCGGTGTCAGTTGGGGAAACTGCTGCTGATAGTGGTATTGGGAGAGGTTGTGCAACACTTGGTGTTGGTGAAGCTGGTGTTGCTGGAACTGCTGCATCTGGGCTTGCATTGCCCGCATGCATTGCATTAAGTCGTCCAACCGATTCTGGCTAGCTGCCAGGGGGACGGCGGTCGGTTCAGAGAAGGTAGTCTCGATGGGAAGAGGGAAGGAGATGTTTGCAGAGGGCAGGCTTATAGGTGCCACTGTTTGTGGCGTAGTCAGGTCGGGGATTCCATCCACCGTGAGGGGGATGGTGAACTGCCCCACACACACCACGGGAACTTGGAGCTGTTCCCCGGTGGTGTTTGTCTCTGTGCCGCGTCCGGCGTTGTTGGATGAGGCCATAAGTAATGAGTTTTTCAGAGAAGAAGGAAAGGGTATGAAAGTTTTGGAGGGAGGCTTTTTGAAGCGTGTTCCCACAGACGGCGCCAATTGATGATGCACGATCTGGCCGGTCTTAGCTGTCGATGATCTTGCCTCTGAACTGAGTAACAGGGACCTGAAACGGGAGGAGAAGAGAAGCTCCGGGGAGAACCCGGCGTAAGGGCTCCGAAGCTCAAGTTAGAATCCTTCAAAGGCAAGAATAACCAGATAGCGCGAGAGTTAGCATACCTCATCCCTGGGTGGGTAGAAGCCTTTTATAACCACCTCGCGCACTCACTTCCAGGCCTCCGTCAGGTCGGGCATGATTACTTCTGAACTCCTGCCAGTTCGGGTGTCATTTCCTCTGGTCGGACAGAACCGCCACTGTTCCTTTTGTCGGAGCCGTCTCTGCGGCTAGTGACGACGGTTGCAGGTGGCGGTGGCAGGAAGCCGTTTGAAATGCGGCTGTCAGGTGTCAGATCCCAAATCAGTCAGGTATGCCACCCTTGGACAAGACGTCCTTGGTATCAGGTACGTCTGGCTGGCCTGGTGCTTTGGAAGTCAAGTGTTGGAGTGGCGAGCGAGGTGCCTTGAGTTCGGTTTGGAGTGTTCCGAGCTGCCACGGGTCAACTCGGGTCAGCTTTGTGAGGCTTGGGGCCCAGTACAGTTCGTGCTCCTTGCAGGGAGCTCGGGTTCTCAGGAAGGAGCTCGCTCTTATCAGGGAGCTCGGGCTCCTAGTAGGGAGCTCGGATTTAGGAAGCTCAGGTTTTAGGGAGCTCGGACCTTTGATAGGGAGCTCGCTCTTATTAGGGAGCTCGGGCTCCTAGTAGGGAGCTCGGATTTAGGAAGCTCAGGTTTTAGGGAGCTCGGACCTTTGATAGGGAGCTCGCTCTCTTAATCAGGGAGCTCGGGCTCCTAGTAGGGAGCTCGGATTTAGGGAGCTCGGGTTCTTTAGGGAGCTCGGGTTCTTTAGGGAGCTCGGGCTCCTAGTAGGGAGCTCGGGTTTTAAGGAGCTCGGACCTTTAACAGAGAGTTCGCTCTTAACAAGGATTTCGGACTAAGTGCAGCGGTCTGGAGTTCGGGCTCGGTAGTGAGTTTGGACTTGCTTCCGATGTTCGCTTTGGGTGCTCTACTGTCCCGAGCTGCTTGCCTTTGCCACGTGTCGGGCGATCGCGAGGTCGGACCAAATTTCCCTTCATCAGGGACAAAACTTAAAATCAGAACAGACGTGATCCGTTCGATTCTATCGGATAAACCCAGTCACCCATGACCCAACCCATTGACAGCTCTATACTTTGATCCAATAATAAACGGATTTAATTTCAACTGAAGATGAAAAGATGGTTACCATAAGAGGCTGCATTAACAACGAGATTTCTCGAACTATCGTACGAATTCACATAAATGAACTTCGCCCCGGGAAGTTGGCCGCTGTTGAAACGATCAATCATCCTTTTAAGGCCTGAGTTGAAGAGAGAAACTGCTCTGTTGATGCCTTCATTGCATTGGCTGCCATTTCCATACCGTGCTAATTCATATGGAATGCAGCCAATTGGACCCACCGCAGCCACAGCCACCTTGCGTGCTCCCAACTGATACAGTTCCTGAAATATCGAAAGCAAGAAACAAGCATTCTTAATTTTCTTCATTAAGATCTGTCTATTTGCCGTGCAATTTTATTTTTGTTGACTCTCTTTGTTTCAAGTGCAAATTTGAACTGGATACATATTTTGCATCCAAATCAGTTTCGCATCCTAGATTCCTCCCTAGATTTCTAGTCTGCACGCTTCATGAAACACTGCCATTTTATTCACACATTAGGTTCAGTTTGGAAGGAGTACAAATACAAATATCTTGCATTTTGTATTATTTTTTATGTGTTTATTTATTGTACATAAATAAATAAATAAGGGGGAAGGCTTCAGCTTTGATTAAGCTGCTTTCACCGAACCACTTTGAATAAGTTACTAAAAATAACTTGACAGAATAATTTCACTAGATCATTTTCTTGGATCAATTAAAGTGTATTTAGGGTTGTATGGAGCCCACCTTGCAAAGCCAGAAGCTTGTGTTTGTGAAAATCCTCTCAAACAGGCATTAAATCAGAATTTGCATACTTATTTGCACAATTTTTTGGAAAGATTATAAATATAAATATGTATGGTGCAAATACATACAAAATAGTATAAAATACAGGATTTTGCACTCTACATATTTCTATTTGTACTCCTTCCAAATGGAAAAATCCCATAGTTTTATATAAATAAAATTACATAAAAAACAAACCAGGCCTGAAGAAAGAAAGATCATGTCTTAAAAGCTCAGTTTGAAAGGAGTATAAATACAAATATGTAAAGTACAAAATCTTATATTTTGTATTATTTTGCATGTACTTATACTGTACATATTTGTATTTGTACTCCTTTCAAAGTGAGCCTAATCTCAAAATCATGGTTTTCAAAATCGGATCGGACCGGAAAAATTGGGAACCAATCAGGTGACCGGTTCCGTTTCCTCCAAAACTGGATTTTCTCAAAAAATATTGATTTTGGTCAATAAATCAATGAACCCAACGGTTAACCGTTCAAACGGTTTTTGACCATTTTTTATTTCTATTTTCAAATTTTAACTTTTTTTTTTATTTTTTTGTCAGAATGAATTAACCATTCGATTCAAACAGTCGAACCGTTTGATCGGTAACCAGATCCCTGACCTGTTCGATCTCCGGGTCGGTTTTAAAACAATGCTCAAAACTCAAATGTGATTGAAAGAGAAAGTAAGCACCGTTAGTTGGCGCGTGTATTGTTCGAGAAGCGCAGCTGCATAAGCTCTTGGGGTGTACTCTTGGCTGGTTCTGTACATGGTTGGCATAAAATAATTGTTGAGGTAATCGTTACTTCCCATGCCGGAGTAGAAAAGACACTTGCTTAGGTAATTATTTAGAGCATTGTCATTCCCTCTGAACATCCGCCTCATCTGCCGCACTGTTGATCTTAAGTTCTGGAGCTGTTGGTCCATCGGCAAGTGATCCCCCTACATTATTACCATTCATACAACCTATTTGTCAGAATTTCATGGCTTGGGTTTATTTGCGGAACCAACAGACGGACCGACTCGATTATATCAGTTTTGGTTTTATGGTATTTATCCTGATTAATAATTAGTTCGAAAGTGCTTCTTGTTGTTCTAAATCAGTTCAGACCCAAATTAATTATACCGTTAATAATATATAAAAAATTATGGTTTTTATGACTTTTGCTACATTTTAGAAAAATTTTATGAAGTATATATAAGACAATTATAGTTAAAAATATATGGTAAAAGGTAAAAGAGTTTAAAGTTTTAAGAAATTGACTCTGAAATTTTAAACATGCCTAAGACTCTTTTATCCTTTATCCCAATGCAGAACCATAAAGTAGGTATACACCAGATCAACTTTCATCACTTGCTTGAAATGAACCTTTTTTATTGGTATTACTCTTTTTACTTTAATTTTCTGGACTCAATTGTAAGTTACAACTTACAAGATTAATGCCAGTCTCGGCCCTGATACCAGCTGCTCCTGATGCGTAATTCACTCCTCTCAGCAATGCTCGACCTCCCGTAATTGAGTACGGTGGAATAAAATTCGGAAATCCTAGAAGTTGAGCTGCAAAGACAATGTAAGAAGTTCAAAAACATCCCTAACAATCCAGTAACTCTATTCAGATAACTTGACTCATTGGCTATCACTAACTAGAAAGGAAGAATACCTACTCAAATATGCATAAAGATCAACATCCATTGGAAAAAAAATGAAATTCTAAAATGAAATTCTATTCAACATGAAATTCTAAAATGACAAAAATGGATGTTGATCTTATTCAACATGAAATTCTTTCTCATTCTTATTCAACATGAAATTATTATTCTTTCTCATTCTTATTCAACATGAAATTCTAAAATGACAAAAATGGGTATAAATAGGCAGAATAAGAAAATATTGCTATGAACCAAATATTTTTTTCTAAAAACGAATTCTTTTTAGACTGACAAGTGTCCTATGTAAAAGTAATTTTGTAAAAATATTTTTGTAAGCATGCTTTCATAAAAATACTTTGATAAAATTGCTTTTGTAAAAGTACTTTTGCAAATGTGCATTTATAAAAATACTTTCGTAAAAGTAATTTTACAAAAATGCTTTCATTAAAGTTCTTTGATAAAAGTGCTTTTGTAAAAGTACTTTTGCAAAGGTGCATTTATAAAAGTAATTTTACAAAAACGCTTTCATTAAAGTTTTTTCATAAAAGTAATTTTGTATAAAAGTAGTTTTATAAAAGTGTTTTCGTAAAATTTCTTCCATAGTAATCCACTAGTGCTAAAGTTTTGTAGGCAGAGTTTCCTCAAAGAATGAAAATGAACAAGGTGGGGCATGATTATTTTTCATGCTGCAGGATACCTCAATTTTTGTGCTAAAGGCTGATTTTTCATTCTAAGAAGAATATGACCCATGGCAAGAATTTTGTAACCAAACATTCAACTGATGTTTAGAGTAACTCAGCTAACTTTTAGGCCGATTCTACGAGGATCACCCAAATTTCAAGTTGATCCTCATTTTAGAACATTGCATGTTAGGTCCACAGATTTTAGAATCCAAATCTATTCCCCACAGATTGCGCCTCAAAAACGTCCCACAGCACATCCCAACCGTGTAATGGGAACATCTCCCAATGGCAAGTATCAGAGATTTTCTCAATGCATGTTGAGATGTGCATATGGGACGTTTTTGGGGCTCATTCTATGGGGAGCAGATGTAAACTCCAGATTTTACCGTGCCTTTATTTTATGAGGAGGCGGTTCAGATCAGCTCCCAACTAGTTTGTTGTGCAGATGTAGTGGCCTGTTGGGATGCTGAGAGTATTGGTTGGGAGTTGATCCGGTTTTTGCTAATGATTATCTAAAGTACAAATAAGAAAAATGTTTCCAAGGAAAATGGTCATCAGTGAATCAGAATTTGTTCCCCACAGAATACTCCTCACACTGATCTCGCACATCCCACCATGTATTCGGAATATCTCCCTATGAATAACAATACACTAGTATGGGAGATATTCTCAATATATGGCAGAGATGTGTTGTGAGGTTGGTGTGAGGAGTGCTCTGTGAGGAACAGATCCAGACTCGTCATCAGAATCATCTAAGCTAAAAGAATAGAAAATCTACCCATTGATCTGCTGAACGCAATATATTGACAACATCCTATTCATAAGAGAACAATGGGAATATCTTCCCATGAATGACAGCTATAACTATTCATGAGCTGGGCTCAAGTTGAGCTTTTGTCAAAATTTAAATGGACCCAGCTCAAAGCAGTGTAAAGTGTTTATGTCGAGCCCGAAGCCCAGTCCATGATCAAGTCTAATGACAAAATATATATATGAGAGAGACTTCCATGTATGGCTACAAGGTCATGTGGCCAACATGTTGCGATAAGCAAATCTTGACTCAGTCCCATGATTTTTAAAATCGACCCGGAGATCGAATTGGTCAGGGGTCTGATTATCGGACCGAACAATCAGTCCGTTCTGACAAAAAAATAAAAATCGGTCAAAACCGTTTGAACAGTTGACCACTCGGGCCAGTGGTTTTTATAAAAAATCCGGTTTTGGAGATAACCAGAATCGATCAGGTGACCGGTTTCCGATTTTTCTGGTCCGGTCCAGTTTTAAAAACCATGTTCAGTCCTACAAAAATAAACAAATAAGGATGAACCCAGTTACAAACCTAGAACATCAACGGTTGTTCGACCATTATTGAACCTCCCAGTCACGCCTTGAGGGAAATCAATGCCGTAAGGCATGTAGTTGGCCCTTGCAAGAGTAAGTATCTCATTGTTGTTGCCATTGTCCACCAACGAATCACCAAATATGAAGAAACAAGGCACCTGAGGCTCCTGCGAGAAAGCTCTTGTTAGAAGAAACATACACAAAACAAGCATTTTCATATTACCGAAGCTCGCCATATTGTTGTATATATCCTTCTCCAGCATATAGTATCTCGTCAATGCATCCTTCCAGTGGGGCACATTTATAAAGCTCCTAACGGTTGGTTTGCCTATATGAATTTCATGTGATGTGTGCATGCTTTCTAAAAGGAAGGAGAAAGAATAAATACAAAGAAGATGTAAGTATGGAAGAAGGAAAAGAAGTAGTAAAAGGATAAGAGCTCGTGAGACAATTTGTTGCTTTTGGGTGGGTCATGTTTTCTCCAGTTTGTCTATTAATGGGTTATATGCTCAGCGGTGATGAGTGGTCTAATCTCGTGAGCTATTATTCTTTCCTGTTTGATTCGGAAAGGATCGTTCGGTTCCGGAACAAATGTAGCTTCAGACTTTCAGTAATGTTGGTTCTGTAACTTCTCTTCATATTTTCGTGCAACGAGAGTCCAATATTTTGAGAGTCCGGCTCATCTGCCAACAAAATACATTCCAACAACCTACTAACATCATTTGACACCGCATACATAGTGGGTTCCAGTTCCATGATGAGATGTGCCGTGTTAAATCGAATTGGTAGGGGTTGGAATGTGTGTTGTTCGATGGGGATAATTCCACTCCGATGGTTAAGATGGCAAGGCTATATTTAGTTACAATTCGATTTGTTCCAAAGATCATTGCGTGAAAATGATTTTTGTTTTGAAGCTAAATGTTATATCAGGTTTAAACTCAGTTAAAGAATTACAATTTTCAAACATTCGCATTTAAAAGTAGATTTGTTTAATCACTGTTGTTTGGATTGTTATATCAGTATATAGGTCGAACCAAACTAGTGTTCAGTGGCTGACTTTTTAAAGTTTTCCAGTCCGAACGTTGAGAATCAGATTCTCTAATTTTGGACAATTTTCTAGGGTCGATTTAGCATTGGATCAAATCAGATCTGATCTCAAATAAAATTATAATCATACTTGATATGGAGATCAAATAATGCACTTCCTAGAGTGGTAGTTCATGCCTAAAATTCAAGCTAAAATTGCCCTCTCAATAGAAAATGATGCAATTGAGCTATGGGAACCTTGGACCATAAACATGTGAGGAATCCAACTTGCAATGAGGGCTGCAATAACACAAAACAAATCAATGACATAGTTGCGACAAGCATCGTGCTGGCCAAAAGGACCAACAATCGTGGACTAATCCGGTCCAATCCAATATTAGTCCATTTGTAAATGGACTAGAGAAAAACCAATCCAAATCTAAACAAACCAAGTCCAATCCAATCCAAATAAAATGTAAATGGATCAGATCGGGTCGAATCTAATTCAAATTGAATCAAAACACAAAATAACATGAGAAATTGAGAAAAAATATTAAAAAAACTACAACACCTATTTGTAATCCAATCCAATCCAATTAAAATGTGAATGGATCAAATTGGGTCCAATCCAATCCAAAGTGAATGAATAAAAGTACTTTTGTAAAAAGTACTTTTGTAAAAATGCTCTCAAAAAAGTACTTTCATAAAACTATTTACATAAAAGTACTTCCAAAAAAGTGATTTTATAAAATACTTTCGCAAAATTGCTTTTACAAATGTATTTTTGTAAAAGTACTTTCATAAAAGTGCTTTCATAAAAGTACTTTCATGAAAGTGCTTTTATAAAAATGATTTTATAAAAGTGCTTTCATAAAAGTACTTTTATAAATGTGCTTTCATAAAATTGTTAGGCAGTTGTATGCCCTTAGCTCCAATCAGAATGATGTACATTATAAATTTAATGTAAATGAATAAAGTACATAATTGATTCATGTTCATGTGGTGTGTTTCTGTGTAATAACCTTAAACTGGACACTTATGAGACTCGTGTTAGTTTAGAATGTTCACAGCCGTTGGATAAGTCTGGGGAGATTTATCCTGCCAAGGCTGACACCGGTGTGCTGCCAAATGTTGGGGTGGCCTGTCTCAGCCGCCAGGGTGAGACCCAAGGCACATGTAGTGTAGGATTAATTGAATCTTTGAATCGGACCAGATTTCCAGTATTGCTCTGGACCTTGGAGATTGATGGGCAAAACTAGAAAGTTACACTTGACCCCTAGACTCGATTATGATAATGCACTAGGTGTCGGATTGGGCTGTCTTTGATGTGCCAATCAGTGAGATCCTTAGCGGGGTCAAAACCTGGGTATGTTGGACAGTTCGAGAATTCATCTGAGTGGGTGATCATAGTGACAGGATCAACCCCTTTGTCGGACAAAGGTAATGATCGGGGATGCACTCTCTCTGATGGCAACTGATGTAGCGCAATCCGGTCACTTCGGGCTCTCCGAGCTAGGCGGGAGACTGACTCACTGAGGTGTTAGTCCTCGGCGAGTTGTCAGTCTTTGACTCGGCGCTTCCTTCCCGTCGAGTCGAGATCGTGTTGTCAAGCTGAACTGTTCACCAAGCCAGGTCATGCGCACGTGTTTTTAGGCCATGGGGTTGGGCCAAACCGTCCTCCATCAATTGCCCCCCCCCCACTCCCCGTGCTGGGGACGGGGCCCCAGTGCGAGGAGTTCACGGTTCGCTGGGTGGGTTTGGCTCAGTACTCACACTGTCACGTTAGACGGCTTAACGGCCGGACCGGTTGGGTACTCGGTTTTTTATGGGAAAAAACCCATGTCCCGTGCAACTCACGTGCGGACGTCACGCACTTTATGCTGTGCGGATGCCAAAAAATGCACTAAATCAATTCGCATTGAGAGTCCCGCAGCCGGTTTCTTTGAGGTCCATTGGATTGATCCAATCTTGACCGTTGGTCGTCGGGCCCCGCGTCTATAAATAGCAAGGTTCTGGCATTCTCTTCGCTGCTAAGTATTTTTCGCCTTGAGCTCACGTCTAAGGTCTCTAGCTCGGGTCTTTTAGCTTGGTTTCGCCTATTTCCGGTGAGTCCCTGAGTCTTTCCTTCTTTCTTTTTTCTTTCTTCTTTTCTCAACCCGTTCTCCTTTTATGTCTAGCGAGAGTAGCTTTTCGGATGAGCCCGAGGTGGGCACCTCGGGTCATGGTGACCCTTCCCTGACCCGGCCTTCCTCGCGAGGCACGGGCTGCCTCGGGTAAGTTGGCGTCCACTTCTCATCGAGGTCGGATGCCGGACCAATTCGGTCCCTCTACCCTGACGCCGGAGAGGCTTCAAGACCTCGTCCAGCAATTCAACCTTCCTTTTGAATACTCCTACAGCCTTCCCACCAGCAATTTCCCCTGGGAGCACAGTCCGGATGAGGTCGTGATCTTCAGGGAACAGCTCATCGGCGGGCTTCGTCTCCCTCTTCACCCCCTTATCCCCGAGGTGTTGGGGCATTTCAATATCACGCTGGATCAGCTCCACCACAACTCCATTCAGAATTTGGTGGGAACCATTTCCCTCTGCCACAAAAGCAGTTCTCTTTGGATGCGAACATACTCTACTCCATACTGCTGATAAAAAAGAGTGCCTCTAGTGCTCCCCCTGAGCATGGGCAGGTCTACTACTTGTCTCCTCGCCCAGGCTTCAAGCTATTGCACAAGTTTCCGAGCAAGGTCCCGGCTTGGAAGCAGGACTACTTTGTGGTCTGGGCCAGCACAGGGCGGCCCTTCCTCACCAACTGGAGGGTGGCTACCCAGGTGACCAGCATCGCCCTCAACCAGCAGACTTGGGAGACCTTCCATTCGTGGGCTCAGGCTGAGCTCGATCATTGGGAATACATCACTGAAGAGAAGCTTGTTCAGGTCGGTTTGAGCTCGGGTAGGTTTATTTCTGCCTTTTGGCATTTTGCTTTTATCTGCTTATCGTTTTTTAAGGTTTACTGATGCCAACTTTATTGTAGGCCCCATGGACGAGGAAGAGAGAATCACGACTACCAGGATCTTCAACCAAATGAAAAGGAGGAAGAAGTGGATTGCCAAGAAGACTGCCAAAAAGGCTCGTATGGGGTCACCGAGAGCTCCCTCCCCCGAACCTGATCATTCCCGGGTTTCTGCCCCTGAGACCGAGCTCAACAATGCCCCTCCGGTGATAGATCTGGAGGGTGATGTTCCACCCCAAAGACCTGAGGCTGCCGGGGGGCTGGAGAACGAGCCAGCCAGGGCTGTAGCTAAGGCTCTGAGCTCTGCTGGGGCGTCTGCTGAGGTTATAGAGGGGTTGGCTCAGCATACTGCAGGCACGGCGGTGTCTAGCTCAGGGACCGAAGAGGAGGAGTCCATCTTGGATCCCGAGGTCAGCCTCGATCGAAGTAAGAGGGGCGTCATCAACGCAAAAGTTGTGAGTTGGGCCGAACTCTCCCCAGGTCAGCTCGGGGGTCGCGCTGCAACCCACCTCATGGTGGTAAGTTCGTTTTCCGTGAGCCAACACTCTATTCCACCCCCCTTCTCTCTCCCTCTCTTTTTTTTTTTTGCTAACTAGTTTCCTTCTGCTAGGCGAACACTGCCGTGCACGCCTTAACTTTCCAAACTGACAAACACCTGAGGCGCGCTTTGCTTGCTGAGGAGTCATCTCGCATGGCTCATGCCGAGCTGAAGGCAACCCAGGACAAGGTCCATCAGTTGGAGAGTGTTGCCGCCACGCAGAAAGGTCTGAACGACACCTTGGCACTAGAGAGGGAGAAGCTGGCTCGGGGACGAGACAGACTGAAGGCCGAGGTGAACCGACTCCGAGTTGCTCAGGAAGCCCTAAAACTCGAGGTGGAAAGCCTCAAAATGGCCCAGAAGGCTTCACAGCTCGAGATGCAGGCCCTCAAGGAAACCAAGGAGGCCCTAGAGTGCGAGGTGGAGTCTCTCAAGGCCGATATCGAGGAGAAGACGGAGATCTTTCACGACGCTCTGGAACAGACCAAGGTTTAGTCCGTCATCGACTACGTCAAGTCCTCGAGGTTCGACAACGTAATGTCGAAGACCTACCATAGGGGGTTCAAGCTCGGTCGATGGTGGATAAGGCATACCTACCCCAATCTGGATATTAGTGCCTTCACTTCTTTCAACAACACGGATGACATGGCACACCAGGCTGCAGATGACCCAGACTCTGAAGATGATGGCGGCAACGGGGAGGCTGACGCCACCGATCTGACTGATTCTTCTAAGGAAACCCCTGAAGAAACCCCGAGTAAGGCCGATGAGCCTCCCAAGTAGTCAGGCGCTCCTTTTATTCTGGGCCTGCGAGCACGATTTCCCTCTATTTTGTACTGGACGTATTTATGTAATGGAGCTTATATAATGAAGAACGTTCTTTGCCAAACACTTGTGCAATTTTCTTTTACTTGCCGAAGTGGTCGTCTTACTCTGAACTGTTAGGCTACTAGGCTGATTACCCGAAGTGTGGGTTCCTCAACTATCGTGGTCCCGACCTGTATTCCAACACTTAGTAGGGGTAGCCTTGTGTACACCAAGGTGAGTGACATAGCAGGGTATATGCCCGACCTGTCTGCACCCGGGTCAAGTTGGCATCGGTTGTCCCTTACGGGTTTAACTTGTTGCATGCTAGGGCGGGCTATCCGTCACAGGGTTCCCGGCCAAAATGCCTGTGCCTCAGGCATTGCAAGCACTTAGCCTATGCCGATGAGGCAACTAGGTCTTGTATGCTACCGAGGTCTTTTCATTAGCTCGGCGTTCTAGCCCTTATGCTGGAGGAGTGGCTCGTGGACCACTCTTAGAGTCTGCCCATGCCATAGAGGCGACTGGGTCTTGTTGTGCCGAGGTCACGTTAGCTCGGTATTCTGGCCCTTAGGCTTTGGGAGTGGCTCGTGGCCTACTCGGATCTTACAGATAGTATTGTCTTAAGTTGACAATATTCCATTTCCGAGGCACTTGTTTCCCTTCGAGGGTCTTGAGCTCGTACGTTCCTTCCCCGAGTACTCGTTTCACTCGATAAGGCCTTCCCAGTTGGACCCGAGCTTGCCAGCGCCGGGCTCAGGTACCATAACTTTACGAAGGACCAGGTCACCAACGCGGAGGTTCCGATTCTTGATCATGGCGTTATAGTACCGAGCTACTCTCTGCTGGTAGGCTGCGGTCCTAATGTACGCGAGGTCCCTTACTTCGTCGAGTAGATCAAGGTTGGTACGTAGCTCATCTTAGTTTGTCTGATCACTGTATGCTTCTAGTCGCAGTGTGGGGACTTCGATCTCTGCGGGGATGACCACTTCAGTGCCGTAGGTGAGGTTGAAGGGTATTTCTCCCGTGGTGGTCTTCTTCGTGGTCTGGTAGGCCCATAGAACACTAGGTAGCTCATCTGCCCACAACCCTTTAGCCCGGTCCAGCCGCGCCTTCAGTCCGCGAAGGATGGCTCTATTCATGACTTTTGCCTGACCGTTTGCTTGAGGGTGTGCGACTGAAGTAAAATTCTGTCGGATTCCCATGTCTTGGCACCAGTCTTGGAATTTGATGTCTTCGAACTGCTTGTCGTTGTTAGAAATCAATACCCGAGGTAACCCAAAGCGGCACACGATGTTCTTCCAAAAGAAATTCTGGACGTTCCGAGCTGTGATCGTTACAAGGGGCTCAGCTTCTACCCACTTTGTGAAATAGTCCACTGCTACTACTAAGAACTTCCTCCCACCCATTGCTGGCAGGAATGGCCCAAGTAGATCAATGCCCCACTACGCGAAGGGCCATAGGCTGGTGAGATACTTGAGATCGGCAGCGGGTTGGTGGTAAATATTGGCGTGCCTCTGGCATTTGTCACATTTTCTAACGAGCTCAATAGCATATGGCTTCATTGTTGGCCAATAATACCCCTGTCGAAGTGCCTTTTGGGCGAGGGCCCTGCCCCCCAAGTGTCCACCGCACAGACCCTCATGAGTGTCGCGGAGTACGAGCTCGGCTTGGAAGGTCACAAGCAACGCAGGTATGGGAGCATGTAAGATCTCCAGTATAGCCGTTCGTCTATTATGACGTATTTGGCTGCCTGGCGCTGCACCCTTCTGGCCGCATTGCGATCTGCAGGGAGGGTCCCGTGTAACAAGAAGCTCGCGAGCGGGTTAATCCAGTTCGGCTCTGCTTGAACGACGGGAGCGACCTCCTCTGCCCCCCTAAGAATGCTAGGCCGAGGCAGGTCCTCTATGTATACGGTTCTCAGGGTGATGTTGCTGGTGCTGGCTAACCTGGACAGGGCGTCGGCCTCAACGTTCTCCGACCTAGGGATTTGTCTGATGAAGTGTGACTGGAAGTTGAGTAGGGCCTCTTTGACTTTGAAAAAGTAGGCGACCATGATTGGCTCGTGAGCTTCGTACTCGCCAGTGACCTGATTGACCATGAGTTGGGAGTTGCTGTAGATAATGATGTGTTTGGCTTTTACTTCTCTGGCTAGAGCTAGTCCGGCTATCAATGCCTCGTACTCCGCTTCATTGTTAGATGCCGCGAACTCGAAGCGTAGCGCGTACTCCAGTTTCGTGCCACTTGGTCCGTGTAGAACTATTCCAACTCCACTGCCCTGTTGATTCGAGGAGCCATCTACGTGAAGGATCCAGGGCTCCTCATCCCAGCTCGCGTTTGGCCGAACTAGGAGAGATGCCACACTGGCTGCTACCTCACGGGACTCGGACTCGACCGGCCTGGGAGCTTTGGACTCGCCCGAGCTGGGAGACTCGTGCTCAACCGGCCTGGGGACTTCGGAGTTGAATGTGCACTCGGCGATGAAATCTGCTAAGGCTTGGGCCTTGATGGCAGTTCGCAGCTTGTATTGGAGGTCATACTCGCTGAGCTCAACGGCCCATTTCGTCAACCGACCAGAGACCTCAGGCTTAAGTAAGACTTGCCTTAGAGGTTTATCAGTGAGGACGATAACAGTGTGAGCCTGGAAGTACGGGCGGAGCTTCCGAGCTGAAATTACTAGTGTGTACGCTATCTTTTCTATCTCTGGATATCTCGTCTATGCTCCCTGCAATACTTTACTAACATAATAGATGGATCGTTGAACCCGATCTACTTCCTTTATTAGTACCGAACTGACCACTTCGTCGCTTGCCGAGAGGTACAATTCTAAAACGTCGACCTCCTCGGGTCGGGTTAAAATCGGCACACTAGCGAGGTATGTCTTGAGCTCGTCGAAGGCGAGCTGACAATCTTGGGTCCACTCGAACCCTTTGCTCTTGATTGCCTTAAAGAACGACAGACAACGGTCCGCCGATTTGGACATGAAGCAGCTCGGGGCGGCTATGCGGCCATTCAACCTTTGAACCTCCTTCAACTTTCAGAGTGATTTCATATCTAAGATGGCCTTAATATTATCCGGGTTGGCCTCAATGCCGCGTCGGTTAATGATGTATCCTAGGAACTTGCCCGAGGTCACACCGAATACACACTTGTTTGGATTCAATCTCATATTAAACTTACGCAAAATTCCAAAAACAGAATGCAAGTCTTGTATTAGTTCATGCGAAAATTGAGTTTTGACGACCATGTCGTCTACATAGCATTCTACTTTTCTGCCAATTAATGGCGTAAAAAACTTATTTGCAAGTCTTTGAAAGGTTGCCCCTGCATTTTTCAACCCGAAGGGCATAACCTTGTAACAGTACAAACCGAACTCTATGATGAAGGCAGTCTTTTCTTCGTCCATTGGGTCCATCTTTATTTGGTTATAGCCCTAACAGGCGTCTAAGAAACTCAGCAACTCGTGCCCTGAGGTCGCATCCACCAAACGGTCAATTCTGGGGAGCGGAAAGCAGTCTTTCGGGCAGGCTCGGTTTAGGTCGGTGTAGTCAACGCACATGCGCCACTTGCCGTTAGCCTTCTTTACCAGAACGGGGTTGGCTACCCAGGTCGGGTAATGGACTTCTCTTATGAAATCAGCTGCGATGAGCTTCTCAACCTCCTCATCAACCGCTTCCCATCGCTCTGGGGATAGGTTGTGTTTCTTCTGTCTAACGGGCCAAACTACAGGATCAGTATTCAACTTGTGAGTTATAAGGTCGAGGTCTATACCAGGCATCTCTGTCGCGGACCATGCAAAAATATCTAAATTTTGAAGTAAGAAACTTACCAGTTCGGATCGTAGAGGTTCCTGGATGGAAGCACCGATTTGAAGCGTCCGTGCCAGGTCTGCGGCTGAGGTCGGGACTGCGACTGTTTCTTCCGTGGGCGCGGCTTGTTCTTCACCTTGTTTCGTAGGCCGCTACAGTTCGAGGTCGTCGGCCACCTTGGTCTTTTCCTTCAAGGCAGCGACATAGCACTTGCGGGACTCGAGCTAGTCGCCCCACGCTACTCCCACACCAAAGTCTATAGGGAACTTCATAGCCAAATGATAGGTGGAGACCACCGCCTGTAGGACATGGCTGATCGGCCGACCTATTATGGCATTGTATGGGGAGGGGGTCGCGACCACCAGAAAGTTGTGGTTGAATCTGACCACGCAGGGCCATGTGCCGACTTCCACAGGTACTGTTATTTTCCCAAGGGGCCGGACTTCTCCGCTGAAGCCCACCAAAGGAATGTCCGCGGGCTTCAAGTCACTTTTCTGCAACTGAAGCTGGTCGAACGCGGCTTTGAAAAGAATATCCACCGAGCTACCTGAGTCAACGAGTACGCGCCTGACCTCAAAGTCATTGATCCTCAGCTTTATCACAAGTGCGTCATCGTGGGGGTAGTGGACCCCTCGCGCATCATCTTCTTTGAAGAAAATTGGCTCTTCTGTCCTCGGGCGCTTTGGAGGATTCTGGTCTTCCCGGGCGGCTTCACGAATTGACATCCGAGCTGCTACTGAAGTACAACCCGCAACGATTGAACCTCCCACTATCACGTGGAGGTTTATAGAGAAGGATGTAGAACATAGAGACCGTTCTCCAGTTCCCCATATGCGATGAATCTGTTATTTCTTTTAATAGTAATCGTATTACTAAAAAAGACACAATAACCATCTGCACACAGTTTTGAGACAGAAATCAAATTTCTTCTTAAATTTTGTACATAAAGATAATCTTTCAGTACAATAACACCTTCTCTAAAAATTAACTCCACTGTTCCTATGGCCACGACTGCAACAGTTGCAGTAGTCCCCAAGTAGAGTGTGACTTCTCTTTCACTTAGCCTTCTGCTTACCTTGAACCCCTGCAGTGAGTTACACGCATGAGTTGAAGCCCCAGAGTCAATACACCAGCCTTCTGCACAATTCTTGGAAAACGATTACATTCTGAACAATCACCGCCAGGAAATTGTTCTTGATGAGGAGAGCTCAGATGTAGTGGGAGGTGTCCCACATGTTCCAAATAGTGACCAAACTAGAAGATCTACCCGGGTGTCCAGGCCACCAATCCATTTTGGCTATGATCAGGATAGTTACCTATTGAAAGCCTTGACTAATGAGGAGGATCCTGTGACTTATGCGGAAGCTATGTTGGACATATACTCCCTTAAGTGGATAGATGCCATGAGAGCTGAGATTGACTCAATGGAGACCAATGGAGTCTGGACTCTAATGGATCCGCCCCCTGGGGTAAAAGCAATCGGTTACAAATGGATCTACAAGAGGAAGAAGGGCCCCGATGGGACGGTTGAGACCTACAAAGCTCGTCTGGTGGCGAAAGGGTATAATCGGAAAGAAGGCATCGATTATGAGGGAACATTTTCGCCTGTGGTCATGCTTAAATCCATTAGGATCCTGCTAGCTGTAACAGCATACCATGACTACGAGATTTGGCAAATGGATGTCAAAACTGCGTTCCTGAATAGAGATCTTACTGAAAATATCTATATGCAGCAACCGCAAGGTCTCATAGCTGCGGGTCTGGAACACATGGTATGTAAGTTGAATAGATCCATATATGGACTTAAGCAAGATTCTAGAAGTTGGAACATCCGTTTTGACTATGCTGTCAAATCGTTTGACTTCAAGCAAAATCCGGATGAACCCTGTATTTACAGGAAGTACAATGGCGATAATGTTACCTTCCTGGTACTGTATGTAGAATACTCATTGGGAATGATGTAGGAATGGTGACTACGGTGAAAGTATGGATTTCACAACAATTCTCCATGAAAGATCTTGGAGAAGCCTCCTATATACTGGGTTTTCGACTCTATAGAGATAGATCGATGCGGATAATAGGATTATCCCAATCTGCCTACATTGACAAAATTGTCAAGAGATACTGCATGGAGAACTCCAAGAAAGGAAATGTTCCTTTCAGGCACGAAGTTACTCTCTCCAAGAAAATGTCTTCCAATACCTCTGAGGAGATTGAGGGCATGAAGGACGTTCCCTATGCCTCAGCTGTAGGGAGCATCATGTATGCCATGCTGTGCACTCATCCTGATATTGGTCAGGCAGTGAGTGTAGTAAGCAGATTCCAGGCCAACCTAGGGCAGGAGCACTGGACTGTTGTGAGAAATATACTTAAGTACCTTCGAAGGACAAAAGAGTTTTGTCTGGTGTTCGATGGTAGCTCACTACAAATCCAAGGGTATACAGATGCCGATTTCCAGTCGGATCCAGATGATAGAAAGTCTACGTCTGGATATGTTTTCATGATAGGATCGTGTGTTGTTTGCTGGAAAAGCAGCAAACAATGGTCCATGGCAGACTCCACAACCGAAGACAAATACATTGCCACAAGTGAAGCTACCGAGGAAGCCGTGTGGATGAAGAAGTTCGTTCACGAGTTGGGAGTAGTTCCATCCAGCACATCACCCATTCCGTTGTTGTGTGACAACAATGGAGCGATTTCTCAGGCTAAGGAGCCACGAGTCCACTCGAGGTCGAAGCCCATCGGTTGTGGACGTGTTCGTTCACGAGGGGACGTCCTGATTCAAAAGGTAGCGTCAGCGGAGAATGTAGCAAACCCATTGATTAAGCCACTGACACAGAAAGTGTTTGAGAAACACGTGGAAAGTATGGGATTCTGGCTTATACGTGATTGGACCTAAGTGCAAGTGGGAGCTGTTAGACAGTTGTATGCCCTTAGCTCTAATCATAATGATGTACATTATGAATTTAGTGTAAATGAATAAAGTACAGATTTGATTCATGTTCCTATGGTGTTTTTCTATGAAATACCCTTAAACTGGACAGTTATGAGACTCGTGTTAATTTAGAATGTTCATAGCCATTGGGTAAGTCTGGCAAGATTTATCCTACCAAGGTTGACACTGGTGTGCTGCCAAATGTTGGAGTGGCCTGTCTCAGCCGCCAGGGTGAAACCCAAGCCACATGCAGTTTATGATTAATTGAATTTTTGAACCGGACCAGATTTTCTGTATTGCCCTAGACCTTGGAGATTGATGGGCAAAACTAGAAAGATACACCTGACCCCTAGACTCGATTATGATACTGCACTAGGTGTCGGATTGGGCTGTCTTTGATGTGTCAATCAGTGAAATCCTTAGCGGAGGTCAAAACCTGTGTATGTTGGGACAGTCCGAGAATTCATCTGAGTGGGTGATCATAGTGGCAGGATCAGCCCCTTTGTCGGACAAAGGTAATGATCAGGGATGCACTCTCTCCAATGGAAACCAAGACTGTCGGAAGCCGATTTCAATCGTTGAAATTTTGTTTTGCAAAATATATTTATATGCTAATATACTTATATATATTATGGTTTTCAAATCGTTTGCAAATGGTTTTAATTCCCGGGATCCATGTGAGTAGAGAGTGCATCACTGTTCCTTGCAGCCGAGGGAGAGGTCATCTCTTGTCGGGCAGTGTTTGATCATTATGGGCTGAGAGGTTAAGTGTAAGATCATTGAGGGTAATACCTGATTGGCTAATCTTGCATCTTCCCACAGTCCTTTGGTGTTACAAGGTGGCTTGGCCCAGGGACCACTTAGGGTAAGTGTTGGCCCATTTGGAGCCCATGTGATGGGCTTCAGGGGGTGCACTATCCATAACAGTGTATTCGGCCAGGCCTTGTAACAAAGGCTGGGCTGAACCCATGTGACTGATGTGTAGATCAAGGTTTGGGTCCCACGCCATACAAGGAAACCCAACTGGGCAGCAATTTGGAAGGCTAAGTGAACACATGTCCTTAATGGGCCTAATTAGGAGATTATCTCCTAATGGAGCACTCTCCTAACCTAATTAGGAGATTATCGAAACCTGATTTGGATCTCGACTCTATTAAGAGATAAGCTTCCTCTTAAGAGGATATGTGTTCCATACCCAATACCAAACCCAAATTCGACACAGAGAACATGACAACCATGTGACAACTTAATTAATCTTAATAATTTTGGGCCTTAGGCCCATTTACTTCAAAGGCTCAGAACCCAAAGTGTTGCATGGCCATTTTAGGCCGGATATTATATGGTGTGGGACCCCACAATGGTCTTACATGAGCCCATATGGGTTTGGCCCAACCTTTGAAAGAGGAGGCTAGGCTGAATTCACTACTTAGGGCAGTGAACCCCTGACCCCTAAATGATCATTGGATTCAACCACCCTATGAAGACCCAAGGATGATGGACTCATGTAAGACAAAGACCATCAAGTAATCAACCATGTAATTGTCTCTTACACTTAACCTCTCAGCCCATAATGATCAAAACACTGATAGGGAAGGACATCTCCCTTGCCTACATGGTGCAATGTCATATGCTTTGCTTAGATAAATCCTGGGATTAAAACCTTTTGTAAACCTTTTTCATAAAATAGTAGTACATATATATACTACTATTTCAAACACAGGTAAAATCCACTTCTGGCAGTTTACGTTTCCATCAGAAAGAGTGTAGATTTTGATATTCACTTTGTCCAACAAAGGGGCTAATCCTATCACTATGATCACCCACTCAATGAATTCTTAGACTGCCCCAACATACCTAGGTATTTGAACCTTAATGGATTTTACTATTGGCATATCAAAGACAACCCAGTTCAATAACTAGTGTATTAGTATCATAATCAAGTCTATGGATATGTGTAACTTTCCAGTTTTGCCCATTTATCTCCAAGGTCCAGGGCATAACTAGAAATTGGTTCGGGTTTACTGCTTCTGATAAACACCCATTGGTTGTGCTTGGGGTCTAACCCTAGCAACTGAGACAAGCTGCTCTAACTCCTTGACAATACGCCAATGTCAACCTTGTCAGAATAAACTCTCCACGTCTATTCAATGGCTGAGAACATTCTAAACTAACACGAGTCTCTTAAGTGTCTAGTTTAAGGGGTAATGCATAGAAACATACCAATATCAACATGTAACAACAATGTACTTTATCCATTTACAAATAAATGTTTATGTACATCATTCTAATTAGAGCTAAGGGCATACACTATTTAATAATTAGCACCCAAAAAGTGGATACTTCCCCCTATAACTTGCAAATCTTCTTTTAGACACCTTGCATGACTAATCTGGCACCCCCTAAATACTCCAAGTACCCTAAAACCCTTGCTTATCGAATTTCATCTCAATTCTTCGCCATTTGCCCCATGATCAAAGCAAGATTCCTTTTCAGCCATCCTCATTGTTCAAGAACCATAATCTCATAAATCCCCTAGATGTAGACCTTTGTAGACCCATTTGGCTACGCTAACTAGTCTTGAACCCTCGAAAACCCCACCCCACCAAGTTTCACCTAAAAACTTCATCACCCTTGGATCAGAATATTCCCTTGTTATAACTTTTATTAGAACCCCCCTCTAAAACTTCAACACACCCTCATACATCTTCCTTTACAAAATCCCCCTACATATATATTTTTTGGACCATTTATCCCTAAAAACCCTTAAGATACCCAAAATACCCCCACATACCTTCCTTCCTAAAATACCCTTGGTCTACATTTTGGACCATTTTATTCCTAAAACCCCTCAAAATACTCCCACACACCTTTCTTCCTAGAATACCTCCAAATTTACACATTTTGGACCATTTTACCCCAAATAACTCTTAAAATGCCCCCACACTCCTTCCTTTCCAAAATACCCCCGAATTTATATGTTTTGGACCACTTTATCCCTAAAAACCCTCAAAATACCCCCACACACCTTCCTTACCAAAATACCCCTAAACTTATACATCCTAGACCATTTTATCCCTACAAACCAAGAAATACCCAAACTACCCCTACTTGAACCCTATAAAAAGGGGATGGTGGGGGGGGACCCAAGGCATCGAATGAGCCTAGGGAAATGAGCTCCCTCCCGTTCACTTAAACACTCTTGCCACATCATCCCATTTCCCCTTACACCTGGCTTCTTTCCTAATTTTAGTTTCCTTTTTTAAATTCTTTTTACCAAAAAAGGTAAGGGAGGGAGTACTCGGCCTCAAGTTCTTCCTCCTCCCTCCATTGTCCTTACTCAAAGAGGAGAAGATGAGGGGACCAATAGGAAGTGGAATGATAGCCACAACCCATAGGTAGATTCTAGCAACCCTGAATCTCCTTCTCTCTAGTCAAAGTCACTGCATTTCTCACCACTAGCATTCCACAACAAGCTCTTGGATACCGCTCTAAAGTTCCAAGGATGACAACTTCAGAGCTTAGTTTCCAAGGGCTGAAAGATTCCTTAGAATCCTTGGTGTATCGAGGGTTTCCTTGTTGTAAGTAGATGTAGTTCTTTATCACATCAATTACATTACAAATATCAAAACAAGGCCATGAACGCAAATCTAACAACACACAAAACCTCCCAAAACCTATGGTAGGCTTAATAATAACCATTGTAGACTTGCGATGAGCTTAATATCCATTACAAAAATCGCAATGAGCTTAAAAGCTACCCAAGATCTGCAATAAGCATAGAAGGCCATCCAAGACTTGCGATGAGCATAAAACACCTCTTGGGACCCATGGTGAACAATGGGCGCCGCCTGAGACTTGCAATAACATCGTTAGTTAGATCTTGTCATTTAACATGTGCCACTAGGAAACCCGTAAGGGGACATAGCCAACACATGCCACGTGAGAATTCTCAAGAAGAAGAAAACTTTATCTTTAAAGTATCTCACTTGACATGTGGCAAAACCCCAATGGTGCGCCCTTAATAATTGACGTAAAGATAAAGGCCCCTTTCCTAATTAGGAAGGTCTCCTTTTAGATCCTTCTCCATGTTACCTTGGGTTTCTCTCTATAAAAGGGGGAACAACTCTCCCCCCCCCCCCAAGGGGGTCGGTCCTTCCCTCTCTTCCCCATGTTTTTTCTCTCTCTTTCATGTCGCCTTCTCTGGACCTTTGGAGACTTGACCAACCTCCGTCACCTTACAACCACACCAACAATAGAATCTTTGGCTCTAATCTCTGATCTATCTCTGATAGAGATGGAATTTTCTTGGGGGGAAGCAACATTTAGCCTACCCATGGAAAACTCCCTAGCTTTGGCTATAAGCCACTCTGATTACCAAGTATTGAATCAAGATTGATCATGAAGTTGGGGATTCCGTAGTGCAAGCTTACAAAATAGAGGCAGTAGGAGACATTCAAGAAAACGATTGGCCATCGTCAATTATCCCATAGAACGATGCATCATGCAGATTTTCCTAATTCCTCCATCCTATGATTTCTCTAATCATATTAATTGGTACACTACTCCCACAACCTAATCTGCTTTTTATTTCACTCTATCGCAAAGGGATTCAAGTAATGTCACTCCCATGCCTTGATTAGTGCTTTCACTATTGATGCCCAAACCCTGTTCTTTTTTTCTTGGAATGCTGCTTTGAGAATTTTTTATTGTAATTTTGAGAATGAAACCCCTATGATCAAAATTATTGTTATTGATGTTAACGTTGAGAAAGATGCACATGGAGGTGCTCTACAATTTTTTTAACACAAATTAAAAAATAAAAGAGTGAAAGTATCATGTTAATTTTGACCTAATGCAATCTTAATACTTCTTGCCTCTAAGAATGACGCCTGTCCCTTTGTGCGATTTTGAAGATTTACCTCCAAGGGAGGAATTGGACTTAGAAGCCTACAAATACATAATCCCTCCCAATTTCACTCATTCCCCTATTAGCCACACTTAAATCAAGATCTCTTGAGAATGATGAGATAAGGAATCGAAGTAAGTTGAGGGTTGTTAACTATCCAAACTCCACATGCTTGATCCCTTCAAGACTTTGTGTACATCTGTTAAATATTAACTTGTTCATCTATGATGTGCCTCATCTTTCTTTTATGAGTGTTCAGTGTATAACTGTTCACATTTAGCCATTTAGTTTTCCCCTTGAATCATAATTGTTCTTAATTAGGTGGCTGCCAATGTATACTCTATTTTTAGCCCTCTAACCCCTAATTTAGGATCCCCAACCAAGAATCCTTTTACAGGAATGCTCACTTCCATTTTTTTAATGTATATTTTGTCTCTAACACCTAGTTTATCTTTCAAATTTTTTATGTCTACATCACCATAGTTCATTAGGAAGCTTGGGCATCATAAAAAAATTATTGTAAAGGTTTTCAGCATCTACTATAAGCTACAATACTTGACTCCGAACCTACTCTAATTTACAGGGCAGTTTAAACCCATAAAGTACAAGGCAATACATGCATCTGAGCTATCATAATAGTTACCAACCTTATTTTCCTAGGAAACCGACACTCAAACCAAACATAATTTCTAATCCAAACTTGGTATGAATTTTCTTTTTCCTCCAATGTTAACTCTTTCTTCAAATACTATCCCATCTAGAGGCGCTTAACACAAGACCAATACGATTCCACACACTAGTGCTTAAAGACAATATAAAAAGATTTGGTTACAAATAGTATCTTGCCCAATAGGATTTGTTCCACAGAACACCAAAACAACTCTTTCTACCAATAAGGTTGTGATGTTTTTTTGGAATTTGTTGATTCTTAATGCCTTCTATAGTTCATGTTACCAATATTACAAAATTTATGAAGCCCAGTACATCAACATGTCTTTTTTATTCTTCTTTACTTATCTGAAAGATTCTTTCTAAACCGACCGCCATTATACTAAGAGCTCTCATATCTGTTGGTTTGTTGCTTGAACACCACAAAACAATCATCGCACAAAGCATCTTGTAATGGTTTCAATCCGTTTAATTAGGTTTCTGCAAGAATCCCTACCAACTTGCTTTGGGCCATTAGGAACATAGACAATGGCAGCACACACACACACACATTTACATTCGATCCATCTAATGTTAATGCAGCGAACATGTAGGTAAAGGAATTTAATGACCTAATGTCTCAACTTTCTACTGTTAGGCCCTTACTTGGATTATCTTTTCTTTTTCTAATTTCTTTTAATCTATGAACACGCTCTAAGCACAATGTCCTCATCTATGTTAAAATTATTGTTAGCTAGATTAATATTCATTATCTTCTTTCAAAAAGTTTTAAGTCATGTTGCACGATGCCCGAAAACCCCAGGAGTGATGACACATTCCCTAGCAACCTAAGAGCAATGCCATATTCCCTGTAAATCCCAAGAGTGATTACACATTCCCTAGCAACCCCAAGAAGGTCTTGGCAACCCCAAATGTGTTGCCATATTCCCCGACAACCCTAAGAAGACCCTGGCAACCACAAGAGTGATGCCATATTCCCTAGCAACACTAGGAAGGCCCTAGCAACCACAGGAGCGATGCTATATTCCCTAGCAACCCTAGGAAGGCCCTAGAAACCTCAGGAGTGATGTCATATTCCCTAGCAACCCCAAGAATGCTCTGGAAACCCCAAGAGCGATGACAGATTCCCTTGTAACCCCAAGAAGGCCTTGGCAATCCCAAGTGTGATACATATTCCCTAGCAACCCCAAGAAGGCCCTAACAACCCTATGAGCGATGCCATATTCCCTAGCAACCCTAGGAAGGCCCTAGCAACCCCAGGAGCGATGCCATATTCCCTAGCAACCTCAAGTGTGATGACACATTCCTTGGCAACCCCAGGAAGGCCTCGGCAAACCCAAGTGCAATGCCATATTCCCTGGCAACCCCAAATGGAATGACACATTTCTTGGCAACCCTAGGAAGGCCCTAGCAACCTTAGGCATGATTTCATACACCCTAGAAACCCTAGGAAAGCCATGGCAACCCCAGGTGATATCTTACATATCCTTGCAACCCAAGGAAGGCCCTAGCAACCCTAGGTGCGATCTCACATACCCTAACAACCTCAAGAAGGCCCTAGCAACACCAGGCGCAATCTTGCATACCCCAACAACTCCAGGAAGGCCCTAGAAACCCCAAGTGTGATCTCACATACCCTGGCAACCCCAAGAGCGGTCTTACATACCCTAAAAATTGCAAGATGGCTCTAGCAACCTTAGACACAATCTCACAAAGCCCTGAGAGCCCCTAGTGTGAGTGGTGTGGTAAGGCTAAGTGAGGTGGTCTCCTTGAAGGACAAAGGAAGGATGGAAGCAAGGGTCGACTTAAGGGCTTCTATTGTCAAAGCTATGTATTTGTTATGATTCATGCCTCCTTTTATAGGGAGAGATCTTGAGGTCTTGAAAGGAAGGAGCCAAAAGAATTTGATTCCTATTTGGAACGGGAATTTTTAATTCTGTGTCAGTTGCCAGGGTGACACTACTAGGGGTTTGTCACTTGTCTTATGAGATCTCTCTAGGAAGAAATTTCCTTTCGTCTAGGGATTCTCATAATACGCGTGTGCTACTTCCTTTTATAGATCTCCTAGACTGACGTGGCGCGAATAATGTCAAGACTAGTATGACGTGTCCAACTTAATCCTAGTAGGTGTCTTGTCACGAATGATACGGGCTAGTCATTGCTTTTTCATTTTTCGTTAGTTTGCAATGGCTCTGAGCTCATTGTAGGTTTGCGATGTCCTCGAATTCATCATAGGTATTGTGGCTTTTAGCTCATTGCAGGTCTATGCTGGCTTTGAGCTCATCGCAAGTTTGTGCCAAGTTGTAAACTCATCGCAGGTGTCTCTGTAATGTTGGTTTAATATCTTCATTTCTAATGAAGTCAATGTTAACAACATGACCTACAATTAGCCCATTGCTTATTGGTAAGTGTGAGCTTATCAATAAGCATTTGCATCGTTGGTTCATTTTGGAAGTCTGTAGCGAGGTGAAGAATTTGTTTCGAGTTAGGGGGTTATTACGCTATTGGGTTCCTTGTTTCATGGAAAGGAGGCTTTTGTGGAAATTCATGTGTGCCATGGTTTCTTGTTTTTGCAACTCTTCATGATTTTCAATGAGGGGTTTCCTAGTTGGGAATGTATGCTCACTTGTTTGGGCTATGTGATCGCTTCTATTCCTGGAGATGGTGTGTGGTGGTGATATGTTTCTTTTTTTTTAATTTGGGTAGATTAGCCCCTTGCTTATTGGTAAAAGTATGCTTACTGATAAGCATTTATGTCCTTGATGTATTCTGGTATTATTTAGGCGACATGTGGGGAGCCATTGTTTTGAGTTTGTCTTTCACTTGGTTGTTGATTTTATCTCCGAAATTTGGAATTGATTGTTTTTGTTGATGGGGTCGATTGATTTTGTATGCTCAGCCCCCTTGTTTTATGACAAAGCACTTTCTATCAGGAAACATTTCAGCATTTTGATCATTTGGTGAGGTTCTTAGCCACCATGTTTCTCGATTAGAAGTGTTTTGTCAAAAGACAATTCTGGCTTTTGTTGTGTTGAATTTGATTGATGTGGTTGGCTAGGGTTTGATTACTTTTGGATATGGTGTAATTGGTTCTACCTAGGTTTTTCTAAACTCAATTACATGTGATATGATGGAATGCATTTCAATAATCGTAACTATACTAAATGTGTAACAACTAGGTTTAGCTATGTTGAGTGGGATTCATTTGTCTCTAGAGTGGTTGGTGGTGGGTGTCGAATCCAACCAAAGATAAAAAGTCTTGCTCGAAGTGAATAATTTTTATATAGTGATGAGCAAGGTCGTCTCCACAGGGATTGGTTGGATTTATTTCCAAGTAAACAAAGTAGAGGGTTGTGAAGATAAGGAAAATAAGATGAAATAAAAGAAAATAACAGAAAGCAATGATCAAATCGATGGGAGATAGCTTCTGGTTAAAGGGACAAGTTCAGCTTTAATTCTTATCATTGATCCTCGATGCAATGATGAATTCATATGTTATGAAGAAATTGGTTATAGTCATTAACAAGCTCTAACAACCAGCCTCTGCTCGTATTATTCGATAACCAAAACAAGCTCTTTGATTGCTTCTCTTATTAATAGACAATCCTAAACAAGCTCTTAGGATTTAATCTATTAATAGCATTAAGAGGGGAGAGACCCAATTCTGGTCAGCGATCTCACAAGCTCGGACCGTTTAAACCAGATCATATATTTCCCTAACATAGATCGAAAACTTTTTTGCAATCAATTTATGTTAGTTGCCACCCTGATTAAACCTACCAATCATATACGAAATTGGAGGTTCAATCGGCCATAGATTATTCTCATTGAATGAGCAAGAGGCCCTTCTTGCTTAATCAATAAAAATAATCTTCACAGAAAATCGCAGAAAACATATGAATACCCATAAACAATGAACTGAAATAAAAATCAATTAGATCTCACAATATTTATAGAATCAAAGCTTCAACCAGAAAATAAAACCTTACAGACACTTCATGATTAAATCGTAGCTTCCAGATGAAAGGGGGCGAACTCTGTTTCTTCCTCCTTGGTTGTTGATTGCTCTCTTTGAAGGCTGAAGCTCTCTTGAAGGATTTGATGGTGCCCTTGGGTGCTAGTCCGCCCCCTTTATATAGACTTAGGAGGGAGTTGTCTCCTGCTCCTCTAAGGAGTTCTTTCTCCATTGGGAGTTCAATTCTCTAATAGTGAGTTTAGTGTTCTTATTGGTTGAAGTGACTATGTAAAGTTTTGGCTTTGAGATGTTTTAGGTTGTTTAAATGGGATGTTTGGGATTGATCCAAGTTTATTAGCTTTATTATGAATTGAGATTGTCTCTTTTAAACTTTAAAAGGAATTGAGTTGATTTCCTAGTTTCTCTAGATATGTTGGGTTTGTTTAAGTTAGATTTGCAATAAGCTTGGTTCTTATTGGTTAAAGTGATTATGACTTTTTTTTCTATGAATTGTTTGGATTGATCTAGTTTTATTTGTTTTATTTCACTTTGTGTAGGTCTGTCTAGTTTTGTTTTTTAAAAGGAGTTGAGTTGATTTTCAAAATTATCTAAGTATACTAGTTTCGTTTAAGTTAGAATAGTGAGTTTAGTGTTCTAATAAGCTTGGTTAGTGGTTATGTATTTACTTGATACTAGGATGGTTGGCTAGGGTTTGGTTAGTTTTGGATATGTTGTAATTGGTTCCACCTAGGTTTTGTTAGACATAGTTAAATGGGATTTAATGGAATGCATTTCATTATCTGGATTGTAAAATCTAGTTTGGATAATCTTGGGTTGTTTGGATTGATTTTAGATACATTTTGCTCTTATGGTTTTGTTTTGGCAATGTCTCCATAGCTTTGACTGGATTCTAAAATAAATTGGACTACTCCTTGCTAGGCTTCTGCTATTGTGGTTCTTGTAAATCCACCCCGGTTCTTGTAGGTCTGTTCCTGACCAGCAGTAATAAAACCTTGCGGTTGCTACATATAGATATATTCAGTAAGATCTCTGTTCAAGAATGCAGTTTTGACACCCATTTGCTAAATCTCATAGTCAAAGTGTGCTGCTACAGCTAGCAGGATCCATCTGAATTTATGCATGGCCACTGGCGAAAAGGTTTTCTCATAATCGATTTCCTCTTTCTGAGTTTACCCCTTCGCTACAAGACGATCTTTGTAGGTCTCAAACTTCCCATCGGGGCCCTTCTTCCTCTTGTAAATCCATCTGTAACCAATTGCTTTCATCCCAAGGGGTGGGTCTACAAGAGTCTAGACTCCATTGGTTTTCGTTGAGCCTATCTTGGCTCTCATGGCATCTATCCATTTCAAGGAATTTATGCCCAACATAGCTTCCACATAAGTCAAGGGATTTTCCTTACTAATCGTGGCTTCCATCAAGTTACTTTCTTGATCATAGCCATAACGAACCAGAGGTCTAGAAACCCGAGTAGATCTTTTAAGTTGGGTATTATTTGGAACCTGTGGAACATCTCCCACTACTCCTGAGCTCTCCTCATAAAGAACAATTTCCTGACGATGATTGTCCATGATGTAATCTTCTTCCAGGAAATAGTCATTTCAACTACAAAAACACTTTTTGCTCTCTTAGGTCATACAGAGCCTTTGGAGTAGCTTATTAATAAGCAACAATTGGTCTTAGATTCCAATTTGTCAGCACTTGTTCTTTTAATACGTGTCAAACAACCCAAAATCTTCAAGTGTCGCACACTTGGTTTCTTATTGGTCCATAGCTCATAGGGAGTCTTAGGAATGGATTTGGTTAGAACCCGGCTCAGCACATATATAACAGTCTTCAATGTGTATCCCCAAAAGGATATAGGTAGTTCTAAATGGACGAAAAGTGATCGGACCATATCTAATAGAGTCTGGTTTCTCCTCTCCGACACAGTGTTTAATTGTTGTGTAGCAGGAGAAGACAATTGTGATACAATCATATTGTCCTTTAAGTAGTCTTTGAATTCGTTAGAGAGATATTCACCTCCTCAATCTGATCGAAGGGCTTTAATGTGTCTCCCCAACTGTTTCTCGACTTCTTGTTTGAACTCCTTGAACTTTTCAAATGATTCGAACTTATATCTCATTAGGTACATGTAACTATACCGAGAGTAATCGGTGAAAGTTATAAAATAACAGTGCTGGTTGTGTGTCCTAACATTCATGGGACAACATACATCAGTATGTATTAGGTCAAGTGTGCCCGTAGATCTTTCAAGATTTTCCACAAATGGTCGTTTCGTCATCTTACCCTGAAGGCAATGTTCATAAGTTGGAAGATCTTCTACAATTAGAAAATCCAAAGAACCATCATTTACCAATCTTGTGATACAATCTATATTTATAAGGCCAAATCGGTAATGCTATGGGCACGTGGGATTAACTGTATCACGTATTCCGTTCTTGGGGATAAGTTTTTACGTAGTTTCGGTTATGTTTGTTTCTAGAGGAGTACGAAGGACATAGAAACAAATCTCAAATTCTCCATAAGTAAGGAATTTGTTATTCAATTTAATAATAATTGTATCACTAAATAGAATAGAATAATCATCTTTGAAAAGCTTTGAAACTGAAATCAAATTTCTTCTTAATGAGGGGTACATAAAAACAATCTTTAAGTCTCACAATGCCTTCTCTGAAAACTAAATCTATAGTTCCTATGGCTATAACTGTAACAGTTGTAGAAGTCCCCAAGTAAATGATCACCTCATCATCACTCAACCTTCTTGATGAAGATCGAGGGGCTGGCCAAATGGCTCAAGCGAATATTCCCAAACATTCTCAAGATCCTTTGCAAATAATCGGTGGTCCAATGACTAAGGCAAGGACAAAGAGGATGAGAGGCTTTACAAGGCTTAATCATGAAAGTGCATGACAAAGAGACTGTTCTAGAAGATTCTAAGACTGTTCTAGATGTGTTCAAAGCTTCACCAAGGATAATCACCTATCTTTATGTGCAAGACGATGAAGAAGGCTTGGATCTTGAAGAACAAAACTTGAAATCCATAGCATAAGATGTATTAATGGGCTTGACGCATAAACATGATAAAAAAAAGCCCAATTCGCATGTTAAGGTGTATTGATGGCTTGTTGGGCTTGTTTTGTCTTATTTTGGTTTACTTTTGACTTTTTTATGCTTAGTTATCATTAGTGGAAATCTTTTAGAAGAATTTCTATCTCAAAGCATATTTGTTTTCCTAAATCAAATGGATCCTCATCAATTAGGTGTTTCCTGATAAAATCATCATTAGTTAGGAGTTTCCTTATAAGATAAGGAATTTCGTTATAACATAATGATGTTTGCATGCCTATATAAATGCCACAACTATGTAACACGAAAATCAATGAATAATAAAGAGGTATTTTCAGCAAGCCTAGCTTTGCCTTCTTGTGTTCTTGGTAGAATACAATATCTTGACTTATTAAGGGAGTGATCAACGTTTGTGGCGTCTTCAAGATTGGGGTCTTTAAGGACTTAGTTTCCTTAAGGTTCTAATCTGATCAACTACAGCTTCTTTTCTAGCTTCTTGGTGCACATAACAACTTGATTCAAGAGTTCCTAGGGCAGGTCGTCTAGTGGGTTCTTATCATTTGGTATTAGAGCTTTGGTTCTAGAAACAAGTTACTTATCATTTGCTTATCCTTGTTTTGTGTTTTTTTTTTTATCTTCGTGTGTTTCTTGTGTTGTCCTTGCATAGTTTCTTTGAATTCTTCCATTCGACTTCTTTGTTCTTTCGAATATAGTCAATTATGTGTTTGTGTGTTTAGTTTGGCAAAAAAAAAAGGGAGACAGAAAAGAACATCAAATTCCAAAAAAAAAAAAGAAAAGAAAGGAAAAGAAAAAGAGAAGAAATGAAAAAAAAAAGAAAAGAACATCAAATTCAAAAAAAAAAAAGGAAGAAGATGGAGGAGTAAGATTGCAGATCTGATTTTTTTAATCTTTTTTTTCCTTGCATGACTGGGATTTCTTGAATTGCAAGATCATATTTCCTTTTTTTGGGGGTTTGACTAACTGACTAACAATCCTTTTTTGGGATTTCTTTTCCATAAACAGCTGTCTTACTATATTCATTAGTATAAATCCTTATCAAATAAGGATTCTTGTGTCTAAATTACTTTAATTTCGTGCTTCATATTCTAGTGATTTCTTTTGTATGTCTTTTGCTTCCTTTTGAAGTTTTCTTATTCCTTTTTGACTCCTATAACTGATTTTTCCTTCCTTATTTCGATCGTTTGACTCAACTAAGCTCTCACAAAGGGAGAGAGAGATAGAGAGAGAGAAAGAGAATTTGTTTGTAAAATAAATAATTTAGTAAATTCAACAAATAATTTTTTTAACTTGATAGAATAACAATATAAATAATTAAGTGACAAAATGAGAGAAACAAATAATTTCCTCACCGTGCATTGGGCTCTATATGAACGTCGGGCTCATGCTCAAGATCTAGGCCCGAAGTACGATCCAGACTCAGACTTGGGAATAAATATGTTATATTGATATAAACGCAAATCCCAATCCAACCATAGCCCGACCAATTAATAATTTTAATCCCAAATGAGACCTAATCTATAGAGAGCCTTAAATATTTGGCTCAGGGAGAGAGATTGAAATAACTTCATAATTAAATAAATTATTAATTACATGAATAATTTGGTAAATTCAATAAATATAAATATATGGATAATACCTTACTTAATCCACTGACAATCCACTGAGAGAGAGAGAAAGAGAGAGATTAATGAATTTTTTTGCTAAAATAAATAAATATACAAGCTATTTAGATCTAAACTCAATCCACCGACAACCCTAAATATGTAACTCACAAAGGCAGAGAAAAAGAGAGAGAATTTGTTTATAAAGTAAATAATTTAGTAAATTCAATAAATAATTTTTTTAACTTAATAGAATAACAATATAAATAATTAGGTGACAAAATGAGAGAGAAACAAAGAATTTCCTCACCGTGCGTTGGGCTCTATATGAACGTCGCGCTCATGCTCAAGATCTAGGCCTAAAATTCGATTTAGACTCAGACTTGGGCATAAATATGTTATATTGATATAAACGCAAATCAAAAACCAACCCTAGCCCTACCAGTTAATAATTTTAATCCCAAATGAGATCTAACCTATTGAGAGCTCTAAATATTTGGCTCAGGGAAAGAGATTGAAATAACTTCATAGTTAAATAAATTATTAATTACATGAATAATTTGGTTAATTCAATAAATATAAATATATGGATAATACCTTAATTTTGTAAAATAAACAAATCAATAATTGAATTTAATAAAATAACTAAATATTCATTTATTATTGGTGTCGGGTTGAATCAAATAAATAAAAGTTTATACATAATAGTGTATCTAATGTATTAAAATATATAAATGAATAATTTGGTTTAGTAAAATAAATAAATAAATAAAATTTTATTAATTATTGGGACGGGACAAGTACATGCTATACCACACTAGAACTAACTCGTTGATAACCCAAAAAATAAGTATGAAGAGAGAAAAATAAATTATTAATTAATTTATTAAACTAAATAATAAAATCTATATATAATGACTCAATTCATTTAGTAAAATAATAAATAAATATCCAATCTATCTACAACCAAGTCCGGCCCATTGATAACCCAAAATATTAGACTCGAGGAGGGAGAGATATAGTGAAATAATTTGTTGATAAAATTAAATCGTTTAGCAAATTAAATAAATAAAATTTTTCACTTAGTAAATTAAATATATAAATTAACTAGTGAGGAAATGAGAGAGTACTAAAGAATAACAATTTTCTCGCGGGCTCGACTCAAGAGATAGACAGAGATATAGTGAAATAATTTGTTGATAAAATTAAATCGTTTAGAAAATTAAATAAATAAAATTTTTAACTTACTAAATTAAATATATAAATTAACTAGTGAGGAAATGAGAGAGTACTAAAGAATAACAATTTTCTCGCGGGCTCGACTCAAGAGATTGACAGAGATATAGTGAAATAATTTGTTGATAAAATTAAATCGTTTAGAAAATTAAATAAATAAAATTTTTAACTTACTAAATTAAATATATAAATTAACTGGTGAGGAAATGAGAGAGTACTAAAGAATAACAATTTCCTCATCGGGCTCGACTCAAGAGATAGACCTGATGGTTGGGTTGGGCTTGAAGTTGGGCTTCAATATATTCTATTGATATAAAGACAAAGCCCTTCCCGAACATGCCACTACCTGTTAATAATAGGTTTAATCCCAACTCAGACACTAACCTATTCATAAATTATTAATTAATTGAATAAATTAGTAAATTAAATAAATAGAAATCTATGGATAATAATTTACATAATTTTGTAAAAAATATAAATGAATAATTTAATTTAATAAAATAAATAAAATATCCAAGCTACGTAGAACAAACCCCACCCATTGACAACCTTTAAATGTTAGACATAGAGCAATAATAAAGAGAGGGAAATAATTAAATAATCTATTAAATTGAATCAATAAAATCTTTTAACTTTTAATAAGTATATAAATAATTAGACAAGAAAATAAGAGAGAATAGTTGGCTCTTCATTAATGGCATCATTGTAAATAGTTACAAGTTAGCAACAAATATGGAAGAGAGATTTCTAGGAAATGAGAGAAACAAAGAATAAAACTTTCCTTATCGCAATCTGAGCTTTATATGATAAGCACACTCAAAATCTCAACTTGATAGTTGGCCTAAGCTTAGACTTGGGCTTTATTAAGTTATGTTGATATAAAGGCAAAGCCCAAACTAAAGGTGGCCCGACCAACCATACGTATCCTATTGATAACTCTAAATATTAGGCTCAGGATGGGGGGGAGAGAGAGAGAAAGAGAGAAATAACTTGAATTATTAATTACTTGAATAGTTTAATAAATTAAATAAATAGGAATATATGGATAATAATTTACTTAATTTTGTACAAAAATTAATGATTAATTTGTTTTAGTAAAATAAATTAATAAAATTTCATTTATTATTGGGACCGGACAGGTACAGCCTATCACACCTGACCAAACATATTGATTGCCCTAAAAATAGGCTCCGGGATGAGAGAAAAATAATTTGTTAGGAAAATAATTTATTAATTAATAATTTAGTAAATTAAGTAAATAGAAACTTATAGATAATAATTTACTTAATTTCATAAAATAGATAAATCATAATTAACTTTAGCAAAAATAAACAAATATTCACTTGTGATTGGTACAACACTGGTCCTAACTATCCAAATCCAAACCCGCACCATTGACAACCATAAATATTGGTCACGTATTGAATTAAATAAAAAAATTAAGGAGAATAATTTATTTAATCTATTAAAACAAATAATGAATAATTTAATTTAGTAAAATAAATAAATAAAATTTCAGTTATTATTGGGACAATACATGTATAGCCTATCCGACACAAGAACTAATCCGTTGATAGTCTTAAAAAGGGAGAGAGAGAGAGAAATACTTTGTTCATAAAGTAAATCATTAATTAGTTTAATAATTAAGTTAAATAAATAAATAAAATCTAGGGATAATAATTTACAAACATTTGGTAAAATAAATAAATATCCAAGCTATCTAGATCTAAACCCAATCATTTGACAACCCTAAATATGTAACTCGCAAAGGGAGAGAGAGATAGAGAGAGAAAGAGCGAGACAGAGAATTTGTTTATAAAATAAATAATTTAGTAAATTCAATAAATAATTTTTTTAACTTAATAGAATAACAATATAAATAATTAGGTGACAAAATGAGAGAAACAAAGAATTTCCTCATCGTGCTCTATATGAACGTCGGGCTCATGCTCAAGATTTAGGCTTGAAGTACGATCCGGACTCAGAATTGGGCATAAATATGTTATGATGATATAAACGCAAATCTCAATCCAACCCTAGCCCGACCAATTAATAATTTTAATCCCAAATGAAACCTAACCTATTGAGAGCCCTAAATATTTGGCTCAGGGAGAGAGATTGAAATAACTTCATAGTTAAATAAATTATTAATTACATGAATAATTTGGTAAACTCAATAAATATAAATATATGGATAATACCTTACTTAATTCTATAAAATAAACAAATCAATAATTGAATTTAATAAAATAACTAAATATTCATTTATTATTGGTGTCGGGTTAAATCAAATAAATAAAAGTTTATACATAATAGTGTATCTAATGTATTAAAATATATAAATGAATAATTTGGTTTAGTAAAATAAATAAATAAATAAAATTTTATTAATTATTGGGACGGGACAAGTACATGCTATACCACACTAGAACTAACTCGTTGATAACCCAAAAAATAAGTATGAAGAGAGAAAAATAAATTATTAATTAATTTATTAAACTAAATAATAAAATCTATATATAATGACTCAATTCATTTAGTAAAATAATAAATAAATATCCAATCTATCAAAAACCAATCCCAACCCATTGATAACCTAAAATATTAGACTCGGGGAGGGAGAGATATAGTGAAATAATTTGTTGATAAAATTAAATCATTTAACAAATTAAATAAATAAAATTTTTAACTTACTAAATTAAATATATAAATTAACTAGTGAGGAAATGAGAGAGTACTAAAGAATAACAATTTCCCCGCTGGGCTCGACTCAAGAGATAGACTTGATGGTTGGGTTGGGCTTGAAGTTGGGCTTCAATATATTCTATTGATATAAAGACAAAGCCCTTCCCGAACATGCCACAACCTGTGAATAGGTTTAATCCCAACTCAGACCCTAACCTGTTCATAAATTAATAATTAATGGAATAAATTAGTAAATTAAAAAAAAATAGAAATCTATGGATAATAATTTACATAATTTTTTAAAATATAGAAAATGAATAATTAAATTTAATAAAAGAAATAAAATATCCAAGCTACGTAGAACAAACCCCACCCACTGACAACCTTTAAATGTTAGACACAGAGCAGTAATAAAGAGAGGGAAATAATTAAATAATCTAGTAAATTAAACAAACAAAATCTTTTAACTTTTTAAAATAAGTATTTAAATAATTAGGCAAGAAAATAAGAGTGAATAGTTAGTTCTTCATTAATGGCATCATTGTAAATAGTTACAAGTTAACAACAAATATGGAAGAGAGATTTCTAGGAAACGAGAGAAACAAAGAATAAAGCTTTCCTTATCGCAATCCAAGCTTTATATGATCAAACACGCTCAAAATCACACTTGATAGTTGGCCTAGGCTTAGACTTGGGCTTTAATAAGTTATGTTGATATAAAGGCAGAGCCCAAACTAAACGTGGACCGACCAACCGATACCTATCCTATTGATAACCCTAAATATTAGGCTCAGGTTGGGGGGAGAGAGAGAGAGAGAGAGAAAGAGAGAAATAACTTAGTAGTTAAATTAATTATTAATTACTTTAATACTTTAATAAATTAAATAAATAGGAATCTATGCATAACAATTTACTTAATTTTGTACAAAAATTAATGATTAATTTGTTTTAGTAAAATAAATTAATAAAAGTTCATTTATTATTGGGACAGGACAGGTACAGTCTATCATACACCTGACCAAACATATTGATTGCCCTAAAAATAGGCTCCAGGATGAGAGAAAAATAATTTGTTAGGAAAATAATTCATTAATTAAGAATTTAGTAAATTAAGTAAATAGAAATCTATGGATATTAATTTACTTAATTTTGTAAAATAAATAATTCAATAATTAACTTTTAGCAAAAAATAAATAAATATTCACTTGTGATTGGTGCAAGACTGGTCCAAGCTATCCAAATCCAAACCTGCACCATTGACAACCGTAAATATTGGACACGGATTGAATTAAATAAAAAAAATTATGGAGAATAATTTATTTAATCTATTAAAACAAATAATGAATCATTTAATTTAATAAAATAAATAAATAAAATTTCAGTTATTATTGGGACATGACATGTATAGCTATCCAACACAAGAACTAATCCATTGATAGTCTTAAAAAGGCAAAGAGAGAGATACTTTGTTCATAAATTAAATCATTAATTAGTTTAATAATTTAGTTAAGTAAATAAATAAAATCTATGGATAATAATTTACTAACTTTTGGTAAAATAAATAAATATCCAAGCTATCTAGATCTAAACCCAATCCATTGACAACCCTAAATATGTAATTCGCAAAGGGAGAGAGAGAGAGAGAGAGAGAGAGAATTTGTTTATAAAATAAATAATTTAGTAAATTCAATAAATAATTTTTTTAAATTAATAGAATAACAATATAAATAATTAGGTGACAAAATGAGAGAGTAACAAAGAATTTTTTCACCGTGCTTTGGGCTCTATATGAGCGTCGAGCTCATGCTCAAGATCTAGGCCCAAAGTTCGATTCGGACTCGGACTTGGGCATAAATATGTTATATTGATATAAACGCAAATCCCAATCCAACCCTAGCCCAACCAGTTAATAATTATAATCCCAAATGAGACCTAACCTATTGAGAGCCCTAAATATTTGGCTCAGGGAGAGAGATTGAAATAACTTCATAGTTAAATAAATTATTAATTACATGAATAATTTGGTAAATTCAAAAAATATAAATATATGAATAATACCTTACTTAATTTTGTAAAATAAACAAAACAACAATTGAATTTAATAAAATAACTAAATATTCAGTTATTATTGGTGCCGGGTTGAATCAAATAAATAAAAGTTTATACATAAATGAATAATTTGGTTTAGTAAAATAAATAAATAAATAAAATTTCATTAATTATTGGGACGGGACAGGTACATGTTATACCACACTAGACCTAACTCATTGATAACCCAAAAAACAAGGATCAAGAGAGAGAAAAATAAATTATTAATTAATTTATTAAACTAAATAATATAATGACTCAATTCATTTCGTAAAATAATAAATAAATATCCAATCTATCTAAAACCAAGCCCGACCCATTGATAACCCAAAATATTAGACTCGGGGAGGGAGAGATATAGTGAAATAATTTGTTGATAAAATTAAATCGTTTAGCAAATTAAAAAAATAATTTTTTTTAACTTACTAAATGAAATATATAAATAAATTGGTTAGGAAATAAGAGAGTAATAAACAATAACACTTTCCTCGTCGAGCGCAACTCAAGAGGTAGGTCTAATGGTTGGGTCGGGCTTAATGTTGGGCTTCAATATATTCTATTGAATAAAGACAAAGCCCAACCCAAACTTGGCACTACCTGTGAACAAGTTTAATCCCAACCTCCTTAACTTGTTAATAAATTATTAATTAATGAAGTCAATTAGTTAATTAAATAAACAGAAATCTATAGATAATAATTTTCTTAATTTTGTAAAATATATAATTGAGTAATTTAATTTAATAAAATAAATAAATATCCAAGCTACCTAGACCAATCCCCACTTGTTGACAACCCTTAAATATTGGACACCGAGCAATAAGATAGAGAAGGATATAATTAAATAATCTAGTAAATTAAATCAATAAAATCTTTTAACTTTTTAAAATAAATATATAAATAATTAGGCAAGAAAAAGATAAAGTAGTTAACTCTTTATTAATGAGAGATTTCTTGAAAATGAGAAAGAGACAAAGAACAAAAATTTCCTTTCCACAATCCGAGCTTTATATGATGGTCGGGCACAGGCTCAAAATCTTGGCTTGATGGTTGGTCTAGGCTTAGACTTGGGCCTAAATAAGTTTTGTTGATATAAAGGCAAAGCCCAAACCAGACGTTGCCCAACCAATGAAAAGGTTTAACCCAACCGAAACCTATCCAATTTATAAACCTAAATATTTTGCTCGGGTTGGGGGGGAATCTATGGATTATTAACTATTTGAATAATTTAATAAATTAAATAAAAAGGAACCTATGGATACCAATTTTGTTAATTTTGTAAAATAATTAATGATTAATTTGGTTTAGTAAAATAAATAAATAAAATTAGATTTCTTATTGGGACAAGACAGGTACATCATATCCCACACCTCACTAAACATATTAATTACCCTAAAAATAGGCTCCAAGAGAGAGAAAAATAATTTTTTAGGAAAATAAATAATTAATTAGTTAATTAAAGAATTCAATAAATTAAGTAATAGAAATCTATGGATAATAATTTACTTAATTTTGTAAAATAGATAAATCAATAATTAACTTTAACAAAAATAAATAAATAATTATTCACTTGTGATTGGTGCAAGACTAGTCCAAGCTATCCCGCACCAATCACTTGTGATTGGTCACGGGTTGAATTAAATAAGTAAAACTTTATGGAGAATAATTTATTTAATATATTAAAACAAATAAATGAATAATTTAATTTAGTAAAATAAATAAATAAATTTTCAATTATTATTGGGACAAGACATGTATAGCCTCTTCGACACCAGAACTAATCTGTTGTTCATAAATTAAATCATTAATTATATAAATAATTTAGTTACGTAAATACCTATGGAGGAGATATTGGTTTTTGACCTGGAGATTGTTGCACATAAGGAGACCTTTCAGGAGAGGTGAACATCTGCCTCACAGGTGAAGATGATCTTTCAGGGTTTCTATGTGGGGAGTGCAGATCTGAGCAAAGCAGATCCATCTTTTCATTCTCAAAAGGTGCTCTCTTTGCATGATAGGATTCCTCCTTCTCAGGTTCATCAAGATTGTGTTGCATTCTCATAGGAGATGAGGACTTTACCATGTGGTGATCTACACTACCTGATTCCATTCCTTCATAGGTAGATTCAGTTTTCTCATAATGCAAGCGTCCTGAAAATTTTTCCTTCAACTTTTCATCATGGAGAGGAGAGTTTGCCCTACATATATCAGAATTTTCCTGTTCCATAAGTTCTCCTTGATGATGGATATCAACTTCTGAAGGAGACTTCCACAAACAATGATTAGAATCTCCTTTCCTCATTTCATTACTAAAAGCTTCTACCTCTATTGGGGAGGAAGATTTATTAGAACTACCAGATACCACCTCCCTTTCCTCATGGTAACGCTTGTCCCTTGATGAAGGCAAAGATGGAGACCTTTCTTGATCATAGGCAATGTTTCTTGTGCTCACTTTAGCCAGATCTAATTCAGTCTTCAATTGCAACCTAGAATTTGTTCAAGGAGATTCTGGCTCTTCCAATCTAACATCAGTAGGCAATGAAGGGGATCCATGTTGCCCCTGGTGATTCAAATCCACTGGGGATTTATTACCCGATGCTTCGTTTTCATGACCATAACCCTCAACTGCTTCTTCTCTACTCACTGCAAGATTAAGGTCTAATTTTCCAACAAAAGCTGGTTTAGCCTCGTTTTGAAGATCATTGACCTCTTCTGATATCCTGTCAGGAGATTCCAAGCCCATTCCTGCATAAAAAACCTCAATCAGGGAAAAATTAAATTGAAGAAAATAAGAAGGAAAAAACTTCAACCTTCAGTTCCAACACAACAAAACGAATGTGACAGTTGAACCATTTTTCCATGTTCCTATGAAAACCAAGTAACCAGCTGCCATATGCATTGTCCATATTCCAAAAAATTGTTGTTACCTAGTTATCCCCAAGTTGAGGTAAACCAAGAAAACACGAAAACCGTTTAGTTCAAAAGTCAAGCCCTGTCCAAATAAAACCAGTTGGAAAATCTCCATAATAATAATTTTAGTTAATAAAATGCTCACATCCCCCAGTTCACCAGAAGATTTTGTAAGAATTACACTGCAATGATGATATAGAAACAGCATACAAATGAACAGGGTGCATATATTAAGGGGCACAATACCCAGTTAACAGGACCTCTTACAAAAGGTTGGATGATCCTAAGTTCCTCAACTGCAGTTCCTTGAATCCTCTAATGGATTATCAAAAAATGATTTCCTTTTCTTCTCTTTTTCTTTTTGTTTCTTTTTAACGAGGGTAAGAGTCCAATTATGATACCAGAAAGGCATGATACCTGAAAAACAGATAATCCATCAACCAATATCATAGAAGTGGTAACCAATCAACTGGTGTTCATCAAAATTCACCCCCTCAAAGTTCTTCCAGTATCATACCCTTCCAACATCATAGAAATTGCCTAAGGATAACAAAAGAAGTTCAAAGGTTATAATTTCTTTCTGATCAAGAAAATAATGTATTAATATATAGTATCAAGAAGAGACAAATTCCACAAACAAAAATACATGGCCTTTTTCTGCTTGGCTCATGTACAAAGCAAAATTTTGGGGTTACAAATGGAAAAATACGGGATTTTTTTGGTAATAAAATAAAATTTATTAAAAAGGAAGAAAGAAATTATTAAAGGAGAGTGATCGATCAGTAGTCACTCGAGAGAGGAAAACAACAAACTTTAACTCCCACACAAGCACTCCAACCCAACCGAAACTTAATAAAAAACCCAGAAGTCCAAACAAACCACCAAAATCAAACCCCCTTGACAACAAAAAAAAAAAAAACGCAACCAGCACACACCAAACTTAGACTCAAGACAACACAAACAAAACCACTTCAGACCCCAATAGAACAACACCCTCTCCCGACAAAACCACCCTCAAGCACTCCAAACAGAAAAACCCAGAAGAATACGCATTCAAGTCTGAGAGAAGCCACTTGATGGAAGGAAAAAAAAAAAAAAAAGAAAAGAAAAAATGACAAAAGTTAAGACCATATCCAGTCTACCCCTTCCTGAAGACCCTAGGTCATAGCTGAGACCATCATTGGGTAATTGACCCTTTTACACATGTACAAAGATGTACTATGGATAATAATTTACTAACTTTTGGAAAAATAAATAAATATCCAAGCTATCTAGATCTAAACCCAATCCATTGACAACCCTAAATATGTAACTCAGGATATAAGTAATTAGGTGAGAAAATGGGAGAAACAAAGAATTTCCTCACCATGATTCAGGCTATATATGAACTTCAGGCTCATGCTCAAGATGTAGGCCCAAAGTTCGACCTGGACTCAGACTTGTGCAGAAATATGTTCTATTGATCCCCATTAATAATTTTAATCCAAGCTGAGTCCTAACCAACTAATAGCCCTAAATATTAGGCTTAGGGAGAGAGATTGAAATAACTAAATAGTTAAATAAATTATTAATTACTTGAATAATTTAGTAAATTAAAAAATAGAAATCTGATAATATTTTACTTAATTTTGTAAAATATTTTACTTTAATACTTGAATGGTCGTGTGTCTCTAATCTGGTTACAACCTCAATATGGCAGCCCAAGTAGTTGAATGAAAGATCCCCTATTGTTAATCTTCTTTTCCACTGTAAATCTTTTCTTTATCAAGTCAAGTTCTGCTTTCCACCCAGATTCAATGATGGCAAAAATTGTACCATCAATGAACCCTTTCAACCAGCTTATCGCCTCCCTGCTTAACACTACCATTGATCTTTTGTCTTCTCTGATTTTGATTGCTGAACCTCCACCAATTTCTTCCAATAATATCCTCTTTTTTTCAGACAAGCAGCTCCTTCCTCCACCTTGTCATTGGCAAGAATCTCTTCTACATTTCTTCCTACAATTCTCTATCTCTTTCCGCCTTCAATCCCTTGTAACTTTAAATTATATAATGTGCAATATGAAAAGAAATATTGATTCATGACAGATTGCATTTTCTTGGTCTTTACAGGCTAACAACCAAGCTAAGCATATCTCCAATTAATAAGTAATTGCATTCAACCTTATCCAAAAATTCAATAGAAAAGATTCTATTTGATTTGGTAATTTTTTGAGGAGTTAGAGTAATGTGTCCAAAATTGATTTGTTAGAGAGATGTGATTAAAGTTTTGAATAGGGTCTTTTTAGCTAAAAATTCACGACTGTTGGCAAGCCTTTTCCTTCTAAACATTTAAATGACATCTAACAAGTCCTTTAACTATCTCAAACCTCTATTAATTATTGCAAAATACAAGCAACAACTGTTCTTTGTCTAACTAGGACAAAAAAAGACTTGGGAAAAGCACATCAATGTGAACCAGCACAGACTAAAATCATTAATCTCTAAAACAATTGAAGCATTACCTGGTTACCTGATTCCATCATCACCAACAATATAGGTTGCCATTCCTGCAGAAAGCCCAGCATTGTAAGATTAAAGGTGTACATAATCATCAAAAAGGTATGCACCCAATACTGGCTCACTACTGTTATATACACATTTTGGGTATTTTGGGGAGTTTGGGGTATCAGCAAAGGATGTGGGGCACCATCAGCCAAGCATAGTTAGCCAATGCAGAGTGTCTACCATAAAGCGATGGTGCCCTTGTATGATGAGATGAAGGTAGGCATTGCAACCTTCAGTGAAATATTGGCAGGGACTGGGCATAGGGGAAAGGTACCCCTTCACAAGTGGATTAAGTTCTAGTACTCAAAAATAAAAAATAACAAGCACTTCACCCGGGGAGAGAGAGGAGAGAGATTGCACGATTGAACCACAACTCTAAAGGAAAATAGAATAAAAACCACAAAATCCAAGCATTTAACAAGTCCCTAAAACTATCTTAAACCTCTATTTATTGCAAACTACCACAAACAATTGCTCTTAGTGTAACTAGGAAAAAAGACTAAAAATTGTATTATAACTGAGTTAGAAAATTTAGGCAAAGCACATCATTCTGAACCAACTCAGACTAAAATCACTAATCTCTAGAACAACTGAAAAACAAAGAAAGAGAGTACTTGCCTATCAAAATCATTAATTGGTTACCTGATTCCATCATCACCAACAATATAGGTTGCCATTCTGGCAGAAAGCCCAGCATTATAAGATTAAAGGTGCACATAATCATCAAAAAGGTATGGACCCATTACTGGGTGATTGCTGTTATACACACATTTTTGGGGTCTTTTGGGGAGTTTTGGATATCAGCAGAGCATGTGTCCTCTCTATTTTCAATGCACATGAGGGGCACCATCACCCAAGAATAGTTAGCCAATGCAGAGTTTCCACAGAGCGATGGTGCCTTTGTATGATGAGATGAAGGTAGGCATTGCACCCTTCAGGGAAACATTGGCAAGGACTGGGCATAGGGGAAAGGTACCCCTTCACAAGTGGGTTAAGTTTTGGTACTCAAAAAGCAAAAATAACAAGCACTTCACCCGGGGAGAGATAGAAGAGAGATTGCACGATTGAACCAAAGCTCTAAAGGAAAATAGAATAAAAACCACGAAATCCAAGCATCTAACAAGTCCCTAAAACTATCTCAAACCTCTATAAATTGTTGCAAAATACCACAAACAATTGTTCTTAGTGTAACTAGGAAAAAAAGACTAAAAAATGTATTATAACTGAGTTAGAAAATTTAAGCAAATCACATCATTCAGAACCAACTCAGACTAAAATCACTAATCTCTAAACAATCGATAAAAAAAGAAAGACAGTACTTGCCTATCAAAATAAAATTGAGAACCAAAAGAATTACCTAGTTACCAAAGTTTTGGGGAGATTGAGATATCAGCTGAGGATGTGTCCTCTCTCTTATCGTTGCACATCAGGGGCACTGTCACCCAAGCATAGTTCACTTATGCTGAGTGTCTTCCATAGGGTGATGGTGCCCATGAGATGAAGGTAAACATTGCAACCTTCAGGAAAACATTGTCAGGGAACCCTTCACAAGTGGGTCAAGTTTTGGTACTCAAAAAGAAATGATGGAGTTGCGGTAAAGGATAGGAATACACCAATGAACACTTGAATTCCCAATGGAATCCAACCCATCAAACCACCCCCTAACCTCCCTCAGAAACCAAATTCGAGATCACAACACTAACTGGAGGTTGCTCCATAGCGCCAACCTTATATCGCTCCCCACTGAACCAACAAAGCCTTAGCCACTATCTCAATCACAACTTTAGAAACCTTAGCTGAAATCCAAACTAGTCCATAACCATCAACCCATTGCCTCTTGAGGACCAAGTTACTCTACCCATCGCAACCTCTCTCAACCTCCTGTGGCACTTCTACCCATCACAATCATTTCCTCCTCACACTCGATGTCTTCAACATTTCTACCTGTCGCAACACCTTACAAAAAATCCAGTACCAACTTGTCGCATCCCTCTATGATGGAACACCTTTCAACCTCATCAAAAAACTGAATCACAACCTATAACACAACACCAGACCTACTTGTCCATGATTTATAGAGAATAATTTATTTAACTTCTTAAAATAAATAAATGAATGATTTAACCCGTTGATAGCCCTAAAAGGGAGAGACAAAGAGAAGTAATTTGTTTGTAAAATAAATTATTAATTAATTAAATAATTTAGTTAAGTAAATAAATAAAATCAACAGATAATAGTTTACATAATTTTGGTAAAAAAAATAAATATCCAAGCTATCTAGATCCAAACCCAACCCATTGTCGACCTTAATTGAACAAGGGGAGGGAGAGAGAGAGAGAGGGAAATAAATTGTTAATAAAACTAAATAGTTGAGTAAAATAAATAAAATTTTTAATCTACTAAATTAAATATATAAATAAATTGGCAGGGAAATTAGAGAATAATAAAGATTATTAATTTCTTGGCTGGGCTCAACTCCAAACCTAGGCTTGGTGGTTGGTTTGGGCTCAAACATGGGCTTGAATATGTTTTTTTGATAGACAAAGCCCAACCCATGAACAAGATTAATCCCAACCCTGACCATAAACTCTTAATAACTAATTGATTAATTGAATAAATTATTAAATTTTGTTAATAAAATTAAATAACATAGTAAATTAAATAAATAAATTTTTTAACTATATAACATAAATATACAAATAATTAGGCATGAAAGTGAGAGAAAAATAAAGAACAAAAATTTCATATTCGCAATATAGGCTTTATATGATGGTCGAGCACAGGTGATGCGTATCTGCTACACTAGCAAGTGCACTAGCCGCACAAGTAATAGAGTGATGAATAGAGTATTGTTTCCCACGAAGACTTATGCAGCAAATACTAGTAATAAATCAGCCTTCTATTATCTGATAAACCGAATTGTATATCTAACCTAAAACTGAATTCCTAACTAGCAAACTATCTCTAACATATTGGATCAAACACCTTGCATACAAGTTGAGAAGACAAGCTAAATATGCACAGAATTGATTCATCAATTATTTCTCTAGGCCATTCGACTAGATTAGGATTCAGCCTTGGTTTGGTGATACACCAAGGCAATGAACAACATCTCTCAAGCGCATGTTCAATCTATGCATGAGTGATGATTCTTATATCTCTATCAAGAATCTAATCCACATGCATGCATTAAGATTTAGACATTCCAGGGCATCATTCAGCTTGAATGAGATCACCAGCCGAAGTGCAAGTTATCTCTAACCTTGCACTCAATTTGGTTCTTGATTAGCAGATCCGAATTTCTAGAGTCTTTCTCAAGCACTTTAAAACTTCCAAGAATCAAGAACAGTTCGACTAAACAGAATTAAGATTGCCTAAATTCTTTCTCAAGCAATTCAGACATTACATAAATCAATATCAATTTGGCTAGCAGTTCTAACAATGAAATTTCTAACCAAGAAACATCAAAATTGCATCTAATCCATTCGAATGAACCTATAAAGCTAATTACAGATCTGAAATTACAGAAATCATGCTTCAATTACAGCAAGAAAGAAAAATTAATGGAGAAATTACACAATCCCTAGCTAAATTCGATCACCAAATGTGCAGAAATCAAGGAAGGACACCTAGATTGATCTCCTCCAATGGCTTCTTCTCCCAAATTCGAATTCAGCTTCTCTTCCTCTCTTGAAGCTTCTTGTCTTCTCCTTTCTTCTCTCTTGTTCGCCTCTCTCTCTCTTCTCCCTCCAAGAATTCGAACCAATTCAGTTTTCACCCAAAGAGTTGCACACCAAGGGTTTGAACCAGCCAAGAAGTGTTTAAATCTCAAGGAGTTGAACCCCTTTTCCCTCCAAGATTTCTCCTTATATAATTTTCCCCTCAGCCCTCTCTTGAATCTTCTAGAAGTTGCCGCCCTTAACCTCTCTTGAATCCTCTAGAAACTATCGCCCTTAGCCTCCTTGGGCTGCACTTTGGGCTGCTCTTGAGCTTAGCCTTTCTTGAATCCTCTAGAAGCTGCCACCCTTAGCCTCCTTGGGCTGCTCTTGAGCTGCAAATGGGCCTCCTCCTTGCTAGGCCGAATAAGCTCCCTTGGAAGGTTGCGGCTAGGCTCTCTCTTTAGGTTCTCCCAAAAAGTGCAGCATGGGCTTCATGGGCCGAATGACCCTCCTTTGATCTCTCAGTTGGGCTTTTGATCCAGCTGGGCTGAATCACATCCAATTTACCTCCTTTTTCTTAGTTTTGTGCTTTCTTTTCTCTAAGCTAGTTTCCCTTGCTAATTTCTTGAAATTAAGCTGAATTGAGGTAAAACTTTACACAAATCAGCACCAAAACCATGCATAAAACATTAGAATTTATATGTAAATTGTGCACACATCAAACACCCTCACACTTAAGCTTTTGCTTGTCCTCAAGCAAAGACATTAGCCATAAACTGATCATCCCCCCTTATTCTCACCATTTACTGGATGAATTTTTAGGAGGAGAATGCATTGAGTATTCGGGAAACTTGTGTAAGTATTTTGATCCATTCCTATGAACTACCATTCTTATCACATACATAAGAGATTCATCAAGCTCCAACATTCACTTCCATTCAATATGTAAATCAACTCCTTGACCACCAAAATTAACCATCACTTTGCTAGGTCTCAAATCTGTCACTGCACCTCATTGAATGTTCAACTAACTTTTGTCCCTTTGAATCTCAGTCGTCACCGAATTTTTTTTTTGTTCTTTCCCCTATTTTTTTTTTTTGTGTGAGTGCATTTTATGCTCCATCTCACACGGGGTATTTTCTTCTTTCTTCTTTCTTCTTTTTCTTTTTCTCTTTTTTTTTTCTTTTGGTGTGAGAGCATTTTATGCTCCATCTCACACTGGTCACAGGCTTGAGGCAGATAACAATACTCGTATTCCAAGTTGCTAGTTTTACTATTCAGCTCGGAATAGCGGAGTTGGAACTAAACTCATCATAAACCGCTAGTTTTACTATTCAGTTCATGACAGCGGAGTCAATTGGACTGTCCTTTTTCTTTTTTTTTTCTTTTGCCTTTTTCAATTGTTGAACCTCATGCATTAGCAATTCAGATATGGACTAGCTTGAGTGATCATTAATAAATCAATCAAGTGCATCATACACATGAAAGTAGTTAGGGCTGGTCATGATGAAAGTCATATTTAACTCCCTTAACTTCATGCATTGTGCTCAGTTGGATCATTCACAAGAATAAAAACTGACACATACATTGGTCTCCCTCAACTCATTGTATTCCCTCTTTGAATTCACCTAATAAACAGCAATGATCTCGAGAGGATTTTCAGTCTATTTGGCCTATCAATGCATGTATACAAGTGTTGGGCTAATTGAAGTGCATAGCCACAGTCTAACTTCCCCACATTTAAGATGAATACAATGTTCCTAGTGTTAGACAGCAACAATAAATCCAACAATGAGGGGTAATTGCATGAAGAACATTATCAAGTAAGGAGAGGGGTTTAGAGGACTTCCCGGAAGATTATTCTGAATTCTGCAATAGCTCTTTTGATAGGAAGCCTCTAGCTGCTAAGAATCACATAAAACTAGAAAGAGAGATCAGCAACTTATTCAATTAACATCCTGAGACAACAACAAAACTAAACTCAACTCAAACGATATGAATGAGACAAACAAAAACACAGAGAAAGCAGCAATCTACCCAATTAATAGCCTAAGCAACAAAACTGAACTCAAATGCTATGAATAAGAAAAGCAGAAAACAATTAAGAGAGTTTATGACTGCTCATCAGTATTGGTTTACCTCCCAACAAGCGCTTGTTTTTTGTCTGAAGCTCGACGTTCTAGTGAGGTACTGACCGTTGGCCTGAAAACATCCACTAACCTCATCATCAATGATATCTTCTGAACTAAAGTTGTCGTGTGTTCCCGAGACACCCGCAACAATTTGTCTTTCCGCAATTGGGTTAAGGCTGCTGATATGATTACTGGTAAGGCTGATGGTGCCTCTAAGAAAGCATATTCCAGATGTGGAGGGGGTTGCTTCAGCTCAAGGGGGGGTGGCTCTTGGGTTGAAGGCTTGCTTGTTGGTATTGGCAGGGTATCCAAGCCATCCAACTTGAGACACTTTTTCCCTTGAAACTGTGGATTGGCATTCAGGTATGCTGCCATGCCTTGGAGCTTTTCACTCTCTTCCCTTGCAGCTCCTCCCTCTTGTATGCAAAGCTCACGGGTGTCGGCCAACATGCTAACCTTGTTTTCAGCCCTTGCCTTCTTCTCCACCTCTGGCAGCTCCTCACCACCTCTTGGATTCAATTCAGTATTACCTAGTAGAGTGCCCGATATTCTTGCTGAAATCATTTGTGCCAACTGCCCGACTTGCTTCTCCAAGTTCTTTATTGTTGCTTCTTGAATCTGAAACCTTGTTTCAGCACTAGCTATGAACTTGGTCATCAGCTCCTCTAGGTTAGATTTCTTTTCCGGCTAATAGAAGTTTTGAGGGAAGGGATTCGCCACATGTTGACTTGGCCATGACTGATTCAGGTATCCCCCCCATCCGGGGTTAAAGGCACAAGGGTACTGACTGTATTGCTGCCTTGGAAAGTGACCAACAAAGTCTACCTGTTCTGGAGGCTGCATAGACTGATTGCGAACTTGGCATTCAGTACTGATAGGGCCTCCCCCACACCAATCACAAGTCATGGACTGCACATGCATGGCTGCCATCTGCATCTCATCTATTTTCTTGCTGATAGCACCTATTTGCGCAAATAGAGTTGTATATGTGTCCACATTGTGAAGACATTACTGCCTTTTAACTTGTGCTCTTTCGGAATGCCATTGATGGTTGGTTGCTGCCATCTCCTCTATCAAAGTACTAAAGAAACAGATGTACACTAATCAAAGAAAGCAATATATCAAACAATCAGCAATCCTAAGAAATAGGGACTGTTAAACACTAATATAGCAGCAATCTACAAAACAAAGGGAACAACAATCTACCTAAAAAGAAAAGCCTCAAGAAAAAGAACAATCAGCATGCTGAAAGCTAATATAGACAGATCTGAAATCTGATATACAAGATTGAAATCAGAGAAGTACCCTATCAGATCAAGAAGAATGCACACTACCAAAACAAGAACAGCAGCCTAAGATAGAGACAATCGGCAAGAAGAAAGAAGATTTCTGATTTCAGCAATGAAGGTCAATGTACACTAATCTGAACTATAAGATTTTTATAAAATATACAGAACAATCAGCTACACTACCAAGACTAGAACAGCAACCAAAGACTAAGCAAATTAGCAATAGGAAAGAAAACTACTATCAGCAGTGTAGGTTAATGTATACAGATTTGAACCTAAGAACAAAAAAATTTGAATGCTACCTAAAAAGAAAAGCCTCATAGAGAATTCTATCAAATCAGAAATCTATCAAAACAAATCTGAAATCTATAACAGCAACCTATAGAATTCTACCTACAAAACACATATCTGAAGTCTATCAAATAAGAACAGTAATCTATAGAATCAAGAAACTACATTCTACCGAAACAAGAACAGCAACCTAAACTAGAGGCATTTGGCAAGAAGGAAGAAATCACCTACATGTAGGTTAATGTATACAGGTCTGAATCATAATATACAGAATTAAGAATCAGATTAACAGTAGCTAATAGTTCCTAATATAGCTGAAATAAGTCCCCAGCAACGGCGCCAAAAACTTGATGCGTATCTGCTACACTAGCAAGTGCACTAGTCGCACAAGTAATAGAGTGATGAATAGAGTATTGTTTCCCACGAGGACTTATGCAGCAACTACTAGTAATAAATCAGCCTTCTATTATCTGATAAACTGAATTGTATATCTAACCTAAAACTGAATTCCTAACTAGCAAACAATCTCTAACATATTGGATCAAACACTTTGCATGCAAGTTGAGAAGACAAGCTAAATATGCACAGAATTGATTCAGCAATTAGTTCTCTAGGCCATTCGACTAGATTAGGATTCAGCCTTGGTTTGGTGAAACCCCAAGGCAATGAACAGCCTCTCTCAAGCGAATGTTCAATCTATTAACTCAAGTGTGTTAAGTTTTGGGTACTCAAAAAGCACACTACCTTGAGATACACCTCCCTCGAAAGCCAAACTTGAGATCACAACACTAACTTGAGATTGCTCTAGAGCATGGTTTTAAAAGGCGGTTGAGGAGAGGCAAGAGGCACATGCCTCAAGGAGCCAAATTTCGCCTGGGCTCGGAAACCTCAATCTGAGATCAAGGGGGGAGTAAACCTCAGTTTTAGTGAGGCATAGACCTTTCGCCTTTCACCTCAATTTATTAAAATAAAATTGAAATCAAAAGAATTACCTGGTTACCGGATTCTATCATTACCAACAATACAGGTTGTCGTTCCGGAAGAAAGCCCAGCATTGCAAAATTAAATATGCATATAAAAATCAAAAAGGTATGGACCCATTACTGGCCCTTTGCTGTTATACACACATTTTTTGAGGTTGTCTGGGGAGTTTGGGATATCAATAGAGGATGTGCCCTCTCTATTTTCATTGCACATGAGGAGCACCATCACCCAAGCATAGTTGGTCAATGCAGAGTGTCTTAAGTTTTGGTACTCAAAAAGCAAAAAAAAACAAGCAATTCACCCAGGGAGGGAGAGAAAGAGAGATTGCACGATTGAACCAAAACTCTAAAGGAATATAGAATAAAAAGCACAAAATCCAAGTTAGAATTGGGGCCTCTACTCTATGAGGTAAACCTATCCCCGATTCTTCAAATAACACCAACCCCTGATTGAGGATTGGGGCCTCCACTCATACTCTTTTTGTGTTTTTTTACTTCATTTTCTTTACACCTCTAGGCCTAGATCTAGCCATAACACAATAAGATTAAGTGAAAAAATCAAAGAACCAATTCTACCTTCTCAAGTTAGAATTACTCTCATGTAAAGCACATCTCAGAGGAGACCATAGGATTAGAGATGGAAGACCAGTTTCCCCATGATGCATTGGGCTTGCCCCTTATAGTAGGAGAAATTTAACACGTCAATTTCAAAGAGCTCATGCTCAAGGAGATTCATTAAGCACAATAGTGGACAACGAAATTGGGACTGCATTATTAACAAAACAAGTAGAAAAGCAGCGCCTACTGTTTTCAATAAGAAAGGAAAAAGATTGACTAAAATCCTCTTTACTGGATTGGGTTCGACTTGAACCAAGGGCCTATGAGGCCAAATGGCTTAACAAAGATGACTCAACAAGATGAAACTGGTTTAACAAGGTATGGACAAGACTAGGTGTAGACAAGATTAGCTGTGCATGAGCCATGACCTAAAAGGCTTGTAAATGATGGATCAAACAGGTTTTGAACTAGAGCAATCTTAAGTTAAATTGGGGGATAAGGTGACTATAGGATGACTCAACAAGGTCAAAATATGACAGGTTTGGGTTGAACAAGTGAAGGGGGTTGGAACTGTGACTAGATCAGGTCAAGATGCAACTAGGTCTGGGTGACCAATAGATGACTCTACAAATACGGTCTAGGTTGAAGCTTAGACTAGACAAGGAATACTCAACCATGCTATGGGTACACTAGAGACTAGACGACATGTAATGACTCTTTGAATACTAATAAAGATAACAAATGAACCTTCAAATATTGAATAGGAATTGCATTTTTCCTAGGTTCAAAAGACTATTCTTTTGACACTAGACTAGGTGAGGTTAGACCGAAAGTTAGGGATAAGATGGGACTCGAATTGAGTTGAGGTTAAAGTAACAATGTTTGGGTGAAGGGGATGACTATATGATGGTTGAACTAAGTTGGGATTGGGCCACAAGCAAGGGAGGATAGTAGGGTGGTTGAACTGAATATATGTTAGACCAAAGGTAGGGGATTGTTGAACAGGAGTAGAGCTAACCAAAGCCTAAGAGTTAGAGGACAGCTAAACCGAACTTTAGTCCTTAGGGACTCAACACTACAAATGTGCAAAGATGCCAAGAGACTAAAAATTTGAAATTCAATTTGCAATCCAATTCTATTACTTGTATTTGGATTTCAGGACCTACATTTTTTTAATAAATAGATCAATTAATATTTATTATGCATATATATACAAATATTATATATAGTTATTATATCAAAAACACAAAAAATTGTTCATTCATTAAGTTTTTAAATTAAAAGGGGTACAACAAATTGTGGAAAAGTAGCAAACCCAATTACAAAACAAACCAACCCAACACTAAATTACAATTTTGCCCAATACATATGTTGTCTTTGAACCCCTTACTTGACCCAAAATTATGCCCTTACTTTAGCTATTAACCCAAAAAATAGTCCATAAAAATTATGCCCTTACTGAATCACCTTGTTCAATTGGCCCTGAATACAGAGCACATCGAATACCACCCTCACCCCTAATCACCCTCCAATTCCTAAGGGACCTAAATAGCCCACACTACAACCATTAAAATTCAACTTCATCCAACCACCCACTGGGCGACAAAACCTCAAAGATTTTTTTTGTTTCTTGAGGATGAGTCAACACTAAATTACAATTCAAGTTCTCCACCTTTAAGTGTAAAAAGAGTTTCACGTCTTTATGTGTAGTTATATAAATCTTATAACTAATAATTAAATATTTTATATTCCATAAATTTATCACATGTTTATGAATTAAAAAGTATTGAACTTTTGAAACACTTTTTAAAATTTTCTTTATTTTTTGAAGATAAATAAAATTAAATTAAAACAGAAAAAGAATACAAGAAAAGGTGATAAAAATCACCGGAATGAAAAGGATAAAACACCCAAAGACTTCGTACTAAAGCTTAAGATGCCAAACCATCCCATCAAAACCAGACCCACAAAATCAAACCCCATAAAATGCAGAAAGAAACTACATGTAACAACAAACGATCACAAACCAAATACCCTCCTGATCCCATAACAAGCTCCAAAAATGTCGACTCAACAAATCTACTTGTTAATTTTTTGATTGCCATCTTCTTGTTGTCTTCTGACTGCACTTCTGGATTTCCTTACTTTCTTGTTAGGTCCAAGGTCAAACATTCCTCCTTTTATCCTTGCAAAAACCTTTGAAACCGGTATTTGTTGTTGGCTTCTTTAGCTCTTCTGTGTTTTGAATTCTCTAACTGTATTTAAGGTTCCAACAACTTCTTTCGTCTTCCCCTTAAAATTCTGATCCCTAACCATAATACCCTCCCTCTCCACCTCCTCTTCTTTCTCCTCGATGTTATTCTCACCGCCTCCCTCAGACTTTTCCACCCCTTGATTTACTAAATTACTTGAATTTCAATCAACCACTGTGTCTTCCAAATCTGATCTATTAAGATTTTCTTTATTTTAAACATAATAAAGTGGATCTGAATTAAATCCAAATCAGATCTAAGTCCTATATTTCAGATTTTAAACCAGATTCAAATTCAAAGTTTCACTAATAGGATTGGATTTTGATGTGGTTTGATCCGATCTAAATCCGACGCAATTACAAACCTATATATCACTAATTGTATCGGTCTAGATATCATGTTTTAGTAATGGTTGATTCTTAACAAAGATAAAGAACCATTGACAATTGTACTGACTATTGAGAGCCAATCTCTCATGGATATGGCCTTAATTTTCCTCTTGCCCTTCGTAATTGTACAGGTGGTCAATTTGCTACTTGTTTGCCAACGTATTTCTACACATAAGTTAACTATTTCATGCAACAAACCAATCATCTTTTCATGATTGTCACAGCATTATCTTCTCAACCTAGAATTATGTTAAGCTTATAGTAATGCATATAACAATAAATTAATTAAGAACTTTCGATACCTAAAGTATTATTATAATACAACAAATTGGATGTGTTTTCAAAGATGAAGAAAAAGTTGTTGCTTTAATTTCAAGGCCAAATGATACAGGTCACTCACTTGGAGTTGAGATTATGGCCATACTGCAAGGAGTGCAAAGGGCAAAATGAGCTAAGGGTCCGTTTGGTCCGCAGTCGGAATCAAAACCCTTCGAAATCAGAATCGGAATGGTCTATTCCCCAGTGATTTAAAAGGCGCGCCTAGGCGCACAGGCGAGGCGCATACCCTGAAATGCGCCTCGCCTAAGTCCTATGCCCTTCAACAGTACCCCCAATTTGGTAATGTTGTTCATTCATTCATCCTAATAAAATGTATTATTAAAAAGCAACTAAAACTATAAAATCATTATTTTTTGTGTGAAAACTAAGAATTTAAGACCTAGTGTGGACTTGTTTGGGCTTGCCTCGAGCGGCATGGCACAAAGGCGGCTCGTAGAATCAAGAATGTAATATGTTTTACATTACATAGCTATGTGAAGTACTGCAATTGAGTGATGCTTGAAAATGTTTTATATGTTCGATTTTATTTTTAAATTCTCATTTGAATATGCTTTACATCTTATGTTTATGTATTTTAATTTTAGATAATAGGTTTTTTAAAGCATTATTTTAAAATTTAACTTTATATTTTTAGTAATATTATGTTTAATATTTCTTTTTGAATTTTTTTGCATTTTTTTGAATTTTCTAACTTTTTTATTTTTTAGCATTTTTTTTTGTACTTTTGCGCCTTGCTTCAAAAAGGAGAGCGCCTCGCCTTTTTTGTGCCTTGTGCTTTTAAAACACTACTATTCCCATAGTCTGTTTGGTTCAGACAAGAATGGAAATGGGAATTGAAATTAGCAAGAGTGGGATTTCATTCCCAAAGGAAGGGAAGGAAAGGGCCAGTCCCTCAAATGAGGGAATGCCATTCCAACTAGAATGGGAATGGGAATCTGAATCAACACAACCAAACAGTTGGAACTGGAATAGCCCATTTTGATTCCGATTTGACCCCTACACCCGCTAACCAAACGGGGCCTAAATATTAGAAGACTGATTTTGTTAGAGATGATTTTATGTTGGTGACTAATTGGCTACAAAAAGAAGAAACTAGGTTATGGAATTATGTAAATGAAAAAAGGATATTTAAATGGCTAAACCAAAATAAGGAAATGAGATTCCAATGGGTGACGAGAAGTGCTAACTCTTTTGTTGTAGTACTTGCTAAATAAGGGATAGGAAGGAGAAACTTGCTTTGGACTTTATTGTATGTTTGTGTTTTTGTTGGGGAAGTTTAAGAAAGCTTATCCCTCCCCTATTCTCTTGTATCTACATTTGATCTATAAAGAAAAGAAATGGAAGAGAAAGAAAAAGAATGAAAGAGAAGAAAAAAAAAGAGAAAATGAAAGGGAAGGGAAGGGAAGAAAAGACAAGGGAAAAAAAGTGGTCTGCCTGCCCCTGGCCCCTTCGGCTAGGGGGCTTCGCCCCCTTTCAACTAGTGTAGTGCACCTTTATTCTTCTTAATATAAAAGTTTATTATTTAAGATAAAGAAAAAATGAGATCCCCCCCTTCCTCTTCTTCCTCATCCCCTTCCTCTTCCTTCTTCCTCTTGACCCCCCTCCTCTTAAGGAAGCTTACGCCTCAATGTGTTCAGGAGTCTTGCGGCTCTTACATTCTGAACTACGCCTCACACCTCTAGGTAGTGGAACGCCACGCATCACGCCTCCGCATCATAAAACATTGCTCATGACTGAAATTATTAGACCTAAAAAATAGGTTGTATTGCATTGTATTGTATAGTATCCTATGACATTTGTACTTGCATCGTGTTTTATAAATACCATATCGTATCCCCATTTCCCATATCCATATCCGTGTTACCATGTACAGAAATCATAGCATATGCGAGGCATTAATAAATAAAGTTCATCTACTGACTTAAAACAGTTGACATGGGTGAATGACTAAATATAACCGAAGACAAAACAGAAGGGATTAACTCGAAAGGGCAAAGTCAAAGAAGATTGGCTCAATTGAATGGTCCAAGGAGTGATTAAAAACAATGGAAAGAGTGAAGAGAGGACTAGCCTTGCATACTGTGTTAAATATCCCAACTAGCAAGGTCATCTTAAGAACTCAAAAAAGAAGTTCTTAAGTGATTGTCTTCAGCTGACTTATTCTTCTCTCAAAACGGTAGGGCTTTGACCAGGTTACATGAGATGAACCACAACAAGAAAATCTTCATTTTATACTTTTTTGTATTTTTAAATCATAAAAGTTTTATTTTCAAAAAACACGGGATGGGAGTGTGACTAGATCAGGTCTAAACCCAACTAGGTGTAGGTGAACCAAAGATGTTTGGTGGTTTTTTCTGTTGTGTTGTTTACACTTGGGTGGGCATTTTACCCTCTTTTATTTTAGGAAGGATGGTTGGGGTTTAATCTACACCAGCTTTGGGTAAACACGGGATGGGAGTGTGACTAGATCAGGTCTAAACCCAACTAGGTGTAGGTGAACCAAAGATGTTTGGTGGTTTTTTCTGTTGTGTTGTTTACACTTGGGTGGGCATTTTACCCTCTTTTATTTTAGGAAGGATGGTTGGGGTTTAATCTACACCAGCTTTGGGTAAACACGGGATGGGAGTGTGACTAGATCAGGTCTAAACCCAACTAGGTGTAGGTGAACCAAAGATGTTTGGTGGTTTTTTCTGTTGTGTTGTTTACACTTGGGTGGGCATTTTACCCTCTTTTATTTTAGGAAGGATGGTTGGGGTTTAATCTACACCAGCTTTGGGTTGGTTTTTCTGTTTTTTTTGGGTATAGGTGATTTCTCATCACCTTTTCTATACCTTGTTCTTCTTATTTGAATAAATTTTATATTTTATTTAGGATTCCCGATTAGTACCATATACTTTAGGTCTATTGCCACTTCGGTCCCTGAACCTTAAAATGTGCCAATCCAGTACCCGCCGTTAATAGACCATCAGCTGTGTATCACGTGACGACATGTACAAATTAAATATTTTGAAACTGACAAAATTACCCTTCAAAACACTGTTCATCATCTTCTTCTACAGAAATAAGTATCCTGCTCATTATAATCTACAACCGCTTCCTCAAGAAGATTATCTTCTACCTTAATATTGAACCATGATACATGCTATTGAAGGGTTATGTCTCATTTGTTGTGTCCCTCAATGACCTCAATGTTTTACGATTCCAAGAGTGAGGAAAGTAGATGCCAAAGGAAGGAGGCTTGGGTGAAGATTTAGCAGAAACAGGAGCATTCCGCATTGGCAGAAGGAGACAGGAAATACTTAGGGGTCTCTAGTTTTAGAGCTACAGGGGATTTCTGCAAGTCCGTTGAACCTAAAAGTCTAACGTCAAGAGTCTAAAGCAATGGACAGGAACTAACCAAAGGAGGAATTGAACCTACAAGTTGGTTGTTTAAGAGATAAACACCTCTTAGATTGGGGAGGAACCCAGAGATGTAGGAATCAGGCATGTGATAGTGTTGTTGTGCATGCTAATCTTTCTAAGAGCTTGAAGTTGGGAAATCTTCTCGGTGATATGGCTGCTCAATCCCTTCCAAGGGAGCTGGATCACTATAACCTGGCCTTTAACGCACTTGATCCCTGCCCATCCTCCTGAACAAGCTCCGAAGCCACTGTCATTCCAGCTCCGTAATATTCCTAGATGATCTACTAATTTGCGTTTGAAGGCTTGAAGAGCTTGAAAATCAGCTTGAGTGATGACTATCCCATCCCACATCTGGCTCGATACCGAAGTATAATTGCTTCCGAGCCTTGTGTCCAGTCCAACCCACTTTTGCATGACATGCAACACATTTCGTGGATGTTTTACAGGCTTTGGGCCCTACACACTGCTGTTCAATGGGAGTGGGGGCCCGTAGGCTACAAAATGATCGCTTAGTGTTGTACCATTTGGTAGTAACTGAATGATTGCAAATAGGTGGATCCTATCCGCCATTATTAACAAGCGGGAGAAAGGAGGTGGATATGGTTTACAGGGTTAGATTTATCGATGGTTGTTGGAGTGGTGGGAGAAAGGAAGGAAACTAGTTCTAACGGTTGATAAGAAAATTGAATGACACTTGAAGGGCATTTGTGTCCTTTTGCATGCCCCTTAATGGCTGACTAACGGCAGGTACTGGATTGGAAGGTTTTGAAAGTTCAAGTACTAAATTGTTGCATTTTAAAGTACAAGGGCCAAAGTGGCACTAGGCCCAAAGAACAGAGTACTAATCAGGAATTTTCCCTTTTATTTATCTTCAAAAAACAACTTTAGGAATTCCATTGATTGTGGTTTCTTTAGTATTAGAAAAAATCAGCCTTTGATCCTCGTGTTCTTTAAAACTCTAAGGCAAGCTTCTTTAAACACCACAGAAAAGGAGTTGTGGGTTCTATCCATATATAGAAAGAAGTACAAGTTTCTTTGTTAATGTTAGTCATATTCATGTCTTTATGCAAGGGTAAGCAACTAAGCCATTAATAAAAGTTTAAGAATTAGTTATGAATAAAACTTAGGAGTTAGGAATCAACTATCTCTCGTTATCCTATTTTTCTATTATATATTTCTGATATTAGTGCAAGATCTGAATATCATCCCTCTCCTTAGCATGTATGGAAATATAAATGTAATTCTTGGGGAAAGATAAAATCAACCAGTAATATTCTAAGCCATAACTCATAAGTAGACCTGTTCATGGGCCGGGCCGGGCCGGGCTCGGGCCGGGCTTTTACTCTTCATTAACAGAAATATGTTAGGCCCGAGCCCGAGCCCGGCCCTAATAAAAAGCCCGAAGCCCGAAGCCCGAGCCCGAGCCCGAAGCCCGACCTAATAAAAAAAATTAGAAATTTTTCCTATTCAATAATCAATATAAATCAGAATTTATTTACATTAAAAAAATATATAAATTCAAAATTTATTTATATTAAAAAAATATATATAAAGAAGGGAAAGAGGATGTGGAGAAGAAGAATTCGGTTGAAAAAAGAAGGGAAAGGGGTGAAAAAAAGAGGGGTATTCAATTAGGGTTTTTAGGTTTATTTATAGGTCGGGCCGGGCTATTTTGGCAAATCCCGAGCCCGGCTCGAATTTATTGCGGGCCGGGCTTTTTGGCCCGAGGTTAAGCCCGCAGGCCTATATAGGTGTTCAAGCCTGTCCGGGGGCCGGGCCGGCCCGTCGGGCCACCAGGCCCATGAACAGGTCTACTCATAAGTAGCATCAATTTTGTTTTCTTTTTCATCCATTTCTTCTAAAAGAGCCAGGTTGATGATGGTCAAGCAATTGAAAAGTTAACAATCCTAAGACCAATGTCTAATTCCCTAGGAAGACAACCCCAACAACCCAAGCACACTAGATCTATGGTCCTTGAAAATCTAGCTTAATCCACCTAGCTTGCTACAATGTAGATTATGATTAAACACCAAAAGGGGGAAAGAATTACATTAACCATATAATTGACTTAGGGGAAACCTTCCCTAAATGAATTATGCACCACCTATAAGAATCCCATGGTACCAATTTCCACAAAAGCCAACAAATCCAATGAGGCAATGCATGGAAGCCTATTTGGGGAGAGAGATACTTGGCAGGTGGAGAGGCACCTTACAAATAACAAGAGCCTACAAGAAGCTTATCTCCTTTAGGCACATCATCCTTGTTTTCCATTAAAGAAGACTAGGATGAAGAGATTGGCTCGTATATGGAAACAGGGGACCCAAAGTTGCTAACTGGGAGTCTGGGACCTCGAATATTTACCATATAGCAAATACTAAAATATCAAGACCCATAATTTGATGGCTCCTACATAAAGAGGGCTTACAGCAAAAGCTTGCATGACCCAATGTCTTTAGATCATTTGATTCATGGATCATTTTTTCAGAGAGTTCAAAGTTCAAACAGAACTATTGACCACCATCCAGATATCTTCTTGAAAAACCTACATTCTGGATTAAAATTATGAAAAGATTTCTTTTGTGTGGCCAATAAAAAAAAAAAAAGAAAAAGAAAAAAATCTCACTAAATGCTGCCCCGGAGTGTATGTGTTGTTCCTTATTTTGTTTTTGTGGTTTTTTCCTTACGATCTATGGTTATAGAAATCAAAGAAATACATTGACATATTCATACATACTTCAGGCCAGGGTACACACTGTCAATGCGCCTGCTTGTTTCGCCTGGCACTCAATGCCTGATCAAACAAAACCAAAACAATAACCACAAAACAAATCACGAAGAGAGATCGAAGAACACTGAAGCTTAAGATATTTTACTCACAGAGATCCATGATGTGATTCCTAACAAATTGCACAATCCCACAACGATATCTACCACAATCAAACAGCAGATTGAAATCCCTAGTACCCAAGAAAATGAAACAATAACACCAAAAGAGGGCGAAATAGAAAGTAGAAACTAGGGTTTAGTATGAAAGAGAGAAAGATAGAGTAAGGATTTATAATGTACCCCAGGCTTAAGAGCGACAGCGTTCCACTTCTTCGTCCCAAAGCTCTTCAGTTTCTTTGTAGAAGAAGTCTCGCCCCACTCTTCTGCACTCTCACCCGATCAGAATTGTTTCTAGGAGATAACCAACGGCTCTTTCCCTTGATGCCTTCAGTGCTGCACAAAAATAAAACTAATTTTCTCCAAGTAATGTCTTTGGATCTCGTTCCAACTTCTTTAATAGTCCATACCATACATCTACTCTCTACTTTCAAATTTCTAGACTCCAAATTTGAAAGATGTTTATGTAGAAAAACCCTAACTCCAGGCTTGCTTGACTAAAATCCCAAGAGATTTCATGCGGCATAACTTCCACGGGCAAGGGATTGGGCTATTCACCGAGACTCAAAACAGAAACCTCACTAATACATATTCGGTTTCAATGGAATTTGCAAGATCCAAGAGAGCCTACTCCGATTCAGCTGCCGCTCAGGTGGGTGGAAGTTGCCGCTGCAAGCCTAAGGTCGCGGTTACAAGAGATATGGAGTATTGCAGACTTGCATAGTGATGGTTGTCGGTGCAAAGAGATAAGAGATCGGAAGAGTTGATGGTCGCTGTTAAGCTCTAAGTTGCCGTTGAGACTTGAGAGTCATCTTAACAAGACTTAGTAAGCCACTGGGGAGAGAAAAGAAACTTCTAGGGTTTTAATATTTCCTCTCCCCTCGCAGAAATGGTGACTTTCAGATTTCACCAGTATTAGGTGGTGGAGAGGGCTCTTCCCTACGACATAGATGAGCATCCTAAGATCTACGGTATGAAGCTATGGACGACCAACGGACAACCAAAATCAAAGAATTATGATTTGGTTACCATTTCAAGAAAAAAGGCAAACAAATATCCACCGTTTTGGAAAATGTCTGCGTTTTGATGGGATGAAAAAGGTTAGAAAGTGATGAGGGACATTTTTGTCACCCCGCGCAAATACAACACGTGGATGTTGTTGACGATACAGCGTCCTAATCAGCAAAGCAGCTCGCCAAATTAACACATGGCAATCGACATCAGGTGCGTGGCCAAGCTCGGGCCGCTGACAACATAAGCTCGTCTAAACCGTTCCGTGCGTTGCACCCTCAGTATACCATTACCGTGAGGATAGGAATATCTCGCCAAATCGTGCGCCACAAGTCTTGCAGGCAACTTGTAACCGCCACGCAAATCTAACAACTGGCACTCCAACATGGCCTGAACTGTGGAAACAGCTTCGCAAAAGACTCAAAGACGTTGCCTGATGGCACTTGAACCCTAGGTAGCTGTAAAAGGACTCCAAATCCACTTAAAAGGTATGCGCACTCAAGTACTGAAGCTCTCTCATATATTCTTCACATAATTCCCTTATTGACATAAGCATCGGAGTATTCCCTTGGGTAAACATTACCTAGGCACTCTCACTCTTCTCTTCTTCACAGCTCGACTCAGCTAGCTCGGACACACTGAAACCAGCTTGGCAGAATAGCTCGACATTGCTAGGTCAAAACCTTGTTCGAGCCCAGTCACTAAACACGAGGGAGCGACTAGATTACACATCACCAATTGGCGCCGTTTGTGGGAAATGTAGTGAAAAGCTAGTGTTCCCTTCTTCTATTTCTTCCCTTCTCTTATTTTTTTTCTGAAAAACCATCTTCAATGGCATCCTCAAACAATCCTTCTGCTAATAACAATATCAATGGCCAATTTCGATTATCACATTAGGCCAAATCGATGTTCCTTTGCCACCGACCAAAGTACAAGAAAATGCGGTTATGCCACCTCTAGCCATGGATCCCGTAGCAGCCCCGGAAGCAATCAACATCCAGCAGTTCAATGATATGGTGAGATGTGTACAGACTATGACCGAACAGCTCAAATCCTAGGAGAATCGATTTGCCTTTATCGTCGGACAGTAGCAATAGCAGTAGCGGCAACTGCGTCCATAGCAATAGCAATATCAACAACCGCGACTCCCATAGGTACCCATCCAGTAGGTGTCACGAAATAGCCAACAGATGCCAAGAAACGGTCAACAACAACCACTAAACAGCAATGCCACCGGCGTACACCAGAGTGTTTACCCTATTAAATACTAAGAGGAAGGAGATCTTGATGCAAATCCAATCCAACGATTACGTGAAATGGCCACCCAAGATGAAGGGGGATCCTATCACTCGGAACCCAAATAAATATTGCCATTTTCACAAAGTTGTCGGACATGATACTAAACACTATTGGAATTTGAAGAATGAAATTGAAGATCTCATCAAAAGAGGCTATCTGAGGTGCTTCATCAAAGATGAACGGCAACCTGAAACAAGAACTAGCAGGGAGGCGCCCCAAAGCAGCAGACAGTAGGAGCTAGCTCTCCAAAACCAGCAGTCACTAGCGAGGCAGGTCCAAGGGACCATAAATGTAATCATCGGAGGCTCAATAGTAGAGCAAGAGGGTAGCTAGCCGTGCAAGTGCCCCCGGAACGAGGAAGTAATTTATTTTACAGAGGATGATATGCGGGGGATCCATTACCCCATGACAACTCACTGGTAGTAAAGCTACTAATAAATTACTTTAGAGTGAAGAGGATTTTAGTGGATTCAGGCAACTCAACAGACATTTTGTTCGTAGAAGCCTTCAAGAGAATGGAACTTAGTAAAGCCGACCTGCAACCCGCTAACATACCGCTGGTGGGATTCAGTGGCGAGGTAGTTCGCTTGATTAGCATAGCAAGAGTGCTAGTTGAGGCAGGCTTGCCGCCCCACACAGTGTGCTTTGAACAAGATTTTCTGGTGGTTGCCTCCTCATCGCCTTATAACGTAATTTTGGGATGACCAATCTTACATGCATTGCGAACTGTGGTCTCAACATGCCACCTCGCGTTGAAATTCCCAACAGACACAGGTATAGGAGTGTTGTGAGGAGACCAACTAGAAACCAGAAAGTGCTATGTAGCACCGCTAAAAGCCAAGGGCAAGATGATAGTTGATATTGATAACTTCACATTTTGATGCCTTAAGGGCATCATTAAGGGTATTTTCGGTCTTATAATAGTCAAATTGTGTCATTTTCCTAGTTAATTTCAATGTTGTGTCCCCTGAGGGTCTCTTTGCAAATTTTGTGCAAAACTAATAAAGTTTCATGGCTGAATTGCAGCAATTTTCTGGAAGTTGGTGTGAAGTCCAGTTGAGAGAGATGGTGTTTTTGTGAAAAACTGAGACCAGGAAGGCACCTTCTATCTGCTAAACCCAGTTTGGCGCCCCTCATACTGTATTAGCATGCTCTCCTCTCCTTAGCAAACCCTAGGGTGCCTTTTAACCTATTTTTCTCCTCCTTAGCAAACCCTAGCCGCCCCCAGCTATTTAATCTCCACCCTTCACTCCTTCTAATCTCCACCACTCATTCTAGGGCACTCTTTTTGTAGCTTTTAAACTCTAGGGTGCCACCCACCTCTTTTAATGTCCACCTTTCAGTCCTAGGCGCCTCAATCTCCACCATTTATTTATGGGCGCCCAAATCTCACCCCTACAAAATATTAGGCACCCTCTTCTTTTCTTTTCAACCTTAGGGTCATCCTAAAACCATCATAACCCTTCATTAGAAACCCTAGGGTGCCCATATCTTTGTTAAAACCCAGTTACCGCCCCCTCTTTCTCTCTAATCCCAATTGTATCCACCATTCTCTATAAAAATGACCCAAGGGCTCCTGAGAAAGGGTTGGACTCTGCCCCCAAATAAGACGGAAGGCTGATATTGAGAAGTTCAAGGGTAGAGGAAGGGAATGATGCCCAAACAAGAGGAGGCGTTCCTACTTGGAGTTCGCCAACACCACTACTGCCACCTTTGGATTCAGATCCCAACCATTAGTCTTAGATTTAATTTCCATTCTTTCATTTCCAGTTCTGTTTTTTCCTTTCTACAATTTACTTTCATTCAATTAGATTTTTGTTTTCTTTTCTGCAAATCTGGAATTCAGCCAGGTAAGACGGGAGGCCTAGCTCGAGAAGTTCGAGGGTCAAAGGAGAGATCCGGAGACTACTACCTCTAATTGGATTATAGACTTTTTATTTCGTTCCTTTTATTTATTTATTTTTCTGCACTTTTCACTTCCAACATAGTTTCGAATTTTATTTTAATGAATTATAGTTTAATTAATTAAATTATGTGTTTCTGCAACTCTAAATTGTGTTCTCTTTCTCATATTTAAGTAAATAACGATTTTTCCCTCGCTTCCCTGTGAATACGACCCGTTCTCACCATTTACTACATTTGGAATTGTTTGAGAATAAAAAAAATTATAAATATTAAAACTGGTCTTCCGAAGTGGTTAACGACATGCTTCCGCAAACACCAAGTTCTTGGTGCCGTTGCCGGGGAAGCAACGGAGAAAAAATTTTATTTGCTTTCTCCTAATCTGTTTCAATATTTTTTTATTTTCGTTTGATTACTTGATTTTTAATCTCATTTTAGTTATTGTTTCTCTTTGATTTTGCAGGACGTAATAGCGAAAGGTAGGGTACCGGAGCATTGCCTAACTACGGAAGAAAAGAGAAGAGAAGAGAAATTAGATTGCGTTTTAGGTGGTCATTCCATTTTCTTATTGATATTTTTATTTTTGCTTTCGAACTCTTTTTTTGTAGAATAGTGATTTTCGAATTTTTATTTAAGTTTTTTTTCTAGATCCGATTTATTTATTTTTAGTAGTATTTTTCTTCCATTTTATTTCTTCTAGATCAAATTTTCTTTCTTTATTTTAATTTCTTGTTCGAATTTCTATCTTATTAGGTTTGTGTTTTTCTTTTCTTTTAGATAAAAAAACAGAAAAAAAAATTGTTTATTTTATTTTATTTTAATTATTACCGCATAAATTTCTTTTGTTTAATTTTTAGAATAGCAATTTTCTTGTTAGAATTTATTTTGGTAATAGTTAATTTCTCTTTTTTGCATAACTATTTCTTTTATTTTCTATTTATTATAATTAGTTGTTGCCTTATTTAATTTCTTTTTTTTTGTTATTTAATTGAATAACTAATTGTTAACTAAGATATTGTCCAAATTATTTAATTTGAATTTAAATTTCAAAAAAAACTAAAAGAAATAATAATAAATAAAAAATAAGAAAATAAAAAAAAAATTTATTATGTAACTCGCAAAGGGAGGGAGGGGGAGAGAGAGAGAGAGAGAAAGAATTAGCTTATAAAGTAAATAATTTAGTAAATTCAATAAATAAATTTTTTTTAACTTAATAGAATAACAATATAAATAATTAGGTGACAAAATGAGAGAGAAACAAGGAATTTCCTCACCGTGCTCTGGGCTCAATATGAACGTCGGGCTCATGCTCAAGATCTAGGCCCGAAGTTCAATCCGGACTGAAACTAGGGCATAAATATGTTATATTGATATAAACGCAAATCCCAATCCAACCCTAGCCTAACCAGTTAATAATTTTAATCCCAAATGAGACCCAACCTATTGAGAGCCCTAAATATTTGGCTGAGGGAGAGATCTTGAAATAACTTCATAATTAAATAAATTATTAATTACATGAATAATTTGGTAAGTTCAATAATTATAAATATATGAATAATACCTTACTTAATTTTGTAAAATAAACAAATCAATAATTGAATTTAATAAAATAACTAAATATTCATTTATTATTGGTGTCGGGTTGAATCAAACAAATAAAAGTTTATACATAATAGTGTATGTAATGTATTAAAATATATAAATAAAAAATTTGGTTTAATAAAATAAATAAATAAATAAAATTACATTAATTATTGGGACGGGATAGGTACATGCTATACCACACTAGACCTAACTCGTTGATAACCCAAAAAATAAGGATCAAGAGAGAGAGAAATAAATTATTAATTAATTTATTAAACTAAATAATAAAATTTATATATAATGACTCAATTCATTTAGTAAAATAATAAATAAATATCCAATCTATCAAAAACCTAGCTCGGCCCATTGATAACCCAAAATATTAGACTCGGGGAGGGAGAGATATAGTTAAATAATTTGTTGATAAAATTAAATTGTTTAGGAAATTAAATAAATAAAATTTTTAACTTACTAAATTAAATATATAAATTAACTGGTGAGGAAATGAGACAGAACTAAAGAATAACAATTTCCTCGCTTGGCTCGACTCAAGAGATAGACCTAATGGTTGGGTTGGGCTTGAAGTTGGGCTTCAATATGTTCTATTGATATAAAGACAAAGCCCTTCCCGAACATGCCACTACCTGTGAATAGGTTTAATCCCAACTCAAACCCTAACCTGTTCATAAATTGTTAATTAATGGAATAAATTAGTAAATTAAAAAAATAGAAATCTATGGATAATAATTTACACAATTTTGTAAAATATATAAATGAATAATTTAATTTAATAAAAAAATAAAATATCCATGCTACGTAGAGCAAACCCCACCCATTGACAACCTTTAAATGTTGGACACAGAGTGGTAATAAAGAGAGGAAAATAATTAAATAATCTAGTAAATTAAATCAACAAAATCTTTTAACTTTTTAAAATAAGTATATAAATAATTAGGCAAGAAAATAAGAGAGCTCTTCATTAACGATATCATTGTAAATAGTTACAAGTTAACAACAAATATGGAAGAGAGATTTATAGGAAATGAGAGAAACAAAGAATAAAACTTTCCTTATCGCAATATGGGCTTTATACGATCAGGCATGCTCAAAATCTTAGCTTGATGGTTGGCCTAGGTTTAGACTTGGGCTTTAACAAGTTATGTTGATATAAAGGCAGAGCCCAAACTAGATGTGGCCCGACCAACCGATACCTATCCTATTGGTAACCCTAAATATTAGGCTCAGGTTGGGGGCGGGGGGGAGAGAGAGAGAAAGAGAGAAATAACTTATTAGTTAAATGAATTATTAATTACTTGAATAGTTTAATAAATTATATAAAGAGGAATCTATGGATAACAATTTACTTAATTTTGTACAAAAATTAATGATTAATTTGTTTTAGTAAAATAAATTAATAAAATTTCATTTATTATTGGGACAGGACAAGTACAGCTAGACATATTCATGGGCCGGGTAGCCCGACGGCCCGGCCCGCACCCCGGTCGGGCTTGGTCATATAATTAGGCCCGCGGGCCTAACACAGTAAGCCCGACTGTGTTTCGGGCCGGGCTCGGGATTTGTGAAAAAAGCTCAGCCCGAGCCCGGCCCGGCCCGACTCAGTATTATATATTTTATAAAATATATAATATGTATTTTATATATTATATAAAATATATAAATAATATAATATTTATTAATATATATATTTTATTCTTTTCTTTATAATTTCAATCTCTTTCTCTCTCTCTATTCAGTCGCTTCAACATTAATAATAGTAATGGTATAGGCTAAATTTCTGGCCCGGGCCCAGGCTCGGACTTCGGGCTTTTTATGAGGGCCAGGCTCGGGCCCAAGTTGTAGGCCCGATGGTCGGGCCGGGCCTTAGAAAAATTTGTTAATACACAGAAAAAGCAAGGCCCGAGCCCAGCCCGGCCCGGCCCATGAACAAGTCTAAGTACAGCCTATCACACACTTGACCAAACATATTGATTGCCCAAAAAATAGGCTCCGGGATGAGAGAAAAATAATTTGTTAGGAAAATAATTCATTAATTAAGAATTTAGTAAATAAAAATCTGTGCACAATAATTTACTTAATTTTGTAAAATAGATAAATCAATAATTAACTTTAGCAAAAAATAAATAAATATTCACTTCTAATTGGTGCAAGACTGGTCCAAGCTATCCAAATCCAAACCCGCACCATTGACTACCGTAAATAATGGTCACAGATTGAATTAAATAAAAAAATTATGGAGAATAATTTATTTAATTTATTAAAACAAATAATGAATAATTTAATTTAGTAAAATAAATAAATAAAATTTCAGTTATTATTGGGACAAGACATGTATAGCCTATCCGACACAAGAACTAATCCGTTGATAGTCTTAAAAAGGGAGAGAGAAAGAGAAAGACTTTGTTCATAAATTAAATCATTAATTAGTTTAATAATTTAGTTAAGTAAATAAATAAAATCTATGGATAATAATTTACTAACTTTTGGTAAAATAAATAAATATCCAAGCTATCTAGATCTAAACCCAACCCATTGACAACCCTAAATATGTAACTCGCAAAGGGAGAGAGAGAGAGAGAGAGAGAATTTGTTTATAAAATAAATAATTTAGTAAATTCAATAAATAATTTTTTTAACTTAATAGAATAACAATATAAATAATTAGGTGACAAAATGAGAGACAACAAAAAATTTCCTCACCGTGCTTTGGGCTCTATATGAACGTCGGCTCATGCTCAAGATCTAGGCCCGAGGTTCGATCCGAACTTAGACTTGGGCATAAATATGTTATATTGATATAAACACAAATCCCAATCCAACCCTATCCCGACCAGTTAATAACTTTAATTCCAAATGAGACCTAACCTATTGAGAGCCCTAAATATTTGGCTTAGGGAGAGAGATTGAAATAACTTCATAGTTAAATAAATTATTAATTACATGAATAATTTGGTAAATTCAATAAACATAAATTATTGGTGCCGGGTTGAATCAAATAAATAAAAGTTTATACATAATAGTGTATCTAATGTATTAAAATATATAAATGAATAATTTGGTTTAGTAAAATAAATAAATAAATAAATTTTATTAATTATTAGGATGGGATAGGTACATGCTATACCACACTAGACCTAACTCGTTGATAACCAAACAAATAAGGATCTAGAGAGAGAGAAATAAATTAATAATTAATTTATTAAACTAAATTATAAAATCTATATATAATGACTCAATTCATTTAGTAAAATAATAAATAAATATCCAATCTATCTAAAATCTTGCCCGGCCCATTGATAACCCAAAATAATAGACTCGGGGAGGGAGAGATTTAGTGAAATAATTTGTTGATAAAATTAAATCATTTAGCAAATTAAATAAATAAAAATTTTAACTTACTAAATTAAATATATAAATTAACAGGTGAGGAAATGAGATAGTACTAAAGAATAACAATTTCCTCGTTGAGCTCGACTCAAGAGATAGACCTGATGGTTGGGTTGGGCTTGAAGTTGGGCTTCAATATATTCTATTGATATGAAGACAAAGCCCTTCCCGAACATGCCACTACCTGTGAATAGGTTTAATCCCAACTCACACCCTAACCTGTTCATAAATTAATAATTAATGGAATAAATTTGTAAATTAAATAAATAGAAATATATGGATAATAATTTACATAATTTTGTAAAATATATAAATGAACAATTTAATTTAATAAAATAAATAAAATATCCATGCTACATAGAACAAACCCCACCCATTGACAACCTTTAAATGTTGGACACAGAGCAGTAATAAAGAGAGGGAAATAATTAAATAATCTAGTAAATTAAATCAACAAAACCTTTTAACTTTTTAAAATAAGTATATAAATAATTAGGCAAGAAAATAAGAGAGAATAGTTAGCTCTTCATTAATGACATCATTGTAAATAGTTACATGTTAGCAACAAATATGGAAGAGAGATTTCTAGGAAATGAGAGAAACAAAGAATAAAACTTGCCTTATCGCAATCCGAGCTTTATAAGATCAGGCACGCTCAAAATCTCAGTTTGATGGTTGGCCTAAGCTTAGACTTGGGCTTTAATAAATTATGTTGATATAAAGGCAGAGCCCAAACTAAACGTGGCCCGACCAACTGATACCTATCCTATTGATAACCCTAAATATTAGGCTCAGGTTGGGGGGGAGAGAGAGAGGAAGAGAGAAATAACTGATTAGTTATATGAATTATCAATTACTTGAATTGTTTAATAAATTAAATAAATAGGATTCTATGGATAACCATTTACTTAATTTTGTACAAAAATTAATGATTAATTTGTTTTAGTAAAATAAAATAATAAAATTTCATTTATTTATGGGACAGGACAGGTACAGCCTATCACACACCTGACCAAACAAATTGATTGCCCTAAATAAATAAATAAAATTTTTAACTTACTAAATTAAATATATAAATTAACCTGTGAGGAAATGAGAGAGTACTAAAGAATAACAATTTCCTCGCTGGGCTCGACTCAACTGGACCTGATGTTTGGGTTGGGCTTGAAGTTGGGCATCAATATATTCTATTGATAAAAACGCAAAGCCCTTCCCAAACATGCCACTACTTGTTAATAGGTTTAATCCCATCTCAGACCCTAACCTGTTCATAAATTATTAATTAATGGAAATAAATTAGTAAATTAAAAAAATAGAAATCTATGGATAATAATTTACATAATTTTGTAAAATATGTAAATAAACAATTTAATTTAATAAAAAAAATAAAATATCCAAGCTACGTAGAACAAACCCCACCCATTGACAATCTTTAAATGTTGGACACTGAGTGGTAATAAAGAGAAGGAAATAATTAAATAATCTAGTAAATTAAATCGATAAAATCTTTTAACTTTGTTAAAATAAGTATTTAAATAATTAGGCAAGAAAATAAGATAGAATAGTTAGCTCTTCATTAATGGCATCATTGTAAATAGTTACATGTTAGCAACAAATATGGAAGATAGATTTCTAGGAAATGAGAGAAACAAAGAATAAAACTTTTCTTATCGCAATCCGAGCTTTATATGATCAGGCACGCTCAAAATCTCAGCTTGATGGTTGTCCTAGGCTTAGACTTGGGCTTTAATAAGTTATGTTGATATAAAGCCCAAGCCCAAACTAAATGTGGTCCGACCAACCGATACCTATCCTATTGATAACCCTAAATATTAGGTTCAGGTTGGGGGGGGGAGAGAGAGAGAGAGAGAAATAACTTATTAGTTAAATGATTTATTAATTACTTGAATAGTTTAATAAATTAAAGAAATAGGAATCTATGGATAACAATTTACTTAATTTTGTACAAAAATTAATGATTAATTTGTTTTAGTAAAGTAAATTAATAAAATTTCATTATTATTGGGGCAGGACAGGTACAACCTATCACACACCTAACCAAACATATTGATTGCCCTAAAAATAGGCTCCAAGATGAGAGAAAAATAATTTGTTAGGAAAATAATTCATTAATTAAGAATTGTTAAATTAAGTAAATAGAAATCTATGGATAATAATTTACTTAATTTTATAAAATAGATAAATCAATAATTAACTTTAGCAAAAAATAAATAAATATTCACTTCTGATTGGTGCAAGACTGGTCCAAGCTATCCAAATCCAAATCCGGACCATTGACTACCGTAAATATTGGTCACGGATTGAATTAAATAAAAAAATTATGGAGAATAATTTATTTAATCTATTAAAACAAATAATGAATAATTTAATTTAGTAAAATAAATAAATAAAATTTCAGTTATTATTGGGACAAGACATGTATAGCCTATCCGACACAAGAACTAATCCGTCGATAGTCTTAAAAAGGGAGAGAGAAAGAGAAATACTTTGTTCATAAATTAAATCATTAATTAGTTTAATAATTTAGTTAAGTAAATAAATAAAATCTATGGATAATAATTTACTAACTTCTGGTAAAATAAATAAATATCCAAGCTATCTAGATCTAAACCCAATCCATTGACAACCCTAAATATGTAACTCGCAAAGGGAGGGAGAGAGAGAGAGAGAGAGAGAGAGAGAGAATTTGTTTATAAAGTAAATAATTTAGTTAATTCAATAAATAATTTTTTTAACTTAATAGAATAACAATATAAATAATTAGGTGACAAAATGAGAGAGAAACAAAGAATTTTTTCACCGTGCTTTGGGCTCTATATGAACGACGGGCTCATGCTCAAGATCTAGGCCCGAAGTTCAATCCAGACTCAGACTTGGGCATAAATATTGATATAAACGCAAATCCCAACCTATGACACAACACCGGAATCTTTTCTATTGAATTTTTTGAGGAGGTTGAATGCAATTACTTATTAATTGGAAATATGCTCAGCTTGGTTGTTAGCCTGTAAAGACCAAGAAAATGCAATCTGTCATGAATTTGTGCCCGCATGCTGGTGTTGTCAAAGTACTAGAATTTTAATCCATACTAACACTAGCAAAGAGTTATTACTCTTTAATTTTCTCACCAATCTATTTATATATTTAATTTACTAATTAAAAAAATTTATTTATTTAATTTACAAAGCTATTTACTTTTATTAACAAATTATTTCCCTCTATCTCTCACTCCCCAAGTCCAATATTTTGGGTGGTCAACGGGTTGGGATTGATTTTATTATTTAGTTTAATAAATTATTCAATTAATTAATAATTTATTTTACTAACAAATTATTTTTCTCTCTCTTTGGATCCTTATTTTTGGGCTATCAATAGGTCTAGTGTGGGATAGCATGTACCTGTCCCATCCCAATGCCAGATCCTAACTCATTGTTTTAACGAAGGATTATTTAGATGAACCCTGCAACCATTATAGCCTGGCCCACTGTTTTGGGCAACCCTTTGACAACACCAACTGCCAATTCTAGGCAACCATGGCACAACCATTGAATCCTAAGTCAGGGCTACTGCATCAAATCTGTTAAGATACAATCAAGATACAAGAAGTGAATGCCATGACCTTCGTATCCGTTTCGTGTGACAAATCAATGTTGGACACATTACTCTAACTCCTCAAAAAATTACCAATTGAAAATTAGTTATTAATTGGAGATATGCTCAGCTTGGTTGTTAGCCTGTAAAAGACCAAGAAAATGCAATCTGTCATGAATTTGTGCCCACATGCTGGTTTTGACGAAGTACTAGAATTTTAATCCATACCAACACCAGCAAAGAAACATTTGAAAGTTTACTACATGCTTTGAAATGGATTTATTCTTGTTTAATGTTGTGGGAATGGGTGCCCAATCTCTTGCAAGTGTGAACTTTGATAGCAATTCATATACTTTTATCCATATGATCTGCAAGCATCTTTCCAGATTGCAAGAATGTGGTGTATCTTTATTATAAAAATTTGATTCAATAACTTATGGTTGTTTGTACTGACTAGATGATTCCCGCAAATTTTCCTTGTGGAATTATGGTGGACTAATCCAAAATAGTTAACACGAGATACCCTTTCCCATGGAAATAAAATAGGTGGATCTTTCAATTCCAGCAGTCTCTCCACCTCTTCAGCTCTTCCAACTCCCAGTTGTTTGCGTTCCTTCTGTATTTGGTAGCCCCAACTACATTATTTCCAATCTGTTCATAGCAGTCCTTGATGAAACAATGCTCCTTGGCAGCCTTTACCTAGATTAACTTTTGATCATTGGCCAATCTCTTTGTCCAAGGACAATTTAAGGGGAAGGGGTCCATCTCCTTTCCAGTTTGAGAATATGTGGCTTTATCACCCAGGATTCAAAGAAAAAGTTGGGGAGTGCTGGACAAAGAATAACCCAAGGGTTCTGAAGATAAAACAGTCTGTACTGGTAGATTTTATTTATGAGTGAGACGCATGGGGTTCTCTCCGATTCTTTAACCTTGCACTTTAAGCCATTGAGACCCGATGCTGGTAAGCTGTTTGGCAAGCTTTTGCGGATATTTAATATTTTTCCTGAATATTCATCATTGCTGAGAGGTTTGAGAGATTAGAAAGGACTCCTATGGAGAGGGAGAGTGCTCCACCTCATGAAAGTGAAATGGAGTTTGTGGGCCTGAAAATCACCATTTAGCATTTGACTATATAGAGCTGAAAGAAAGTAGGAAGGTGTTATGGAGGAAGTTATTATAGATAAATATGGATTGGTAGTCAATAATGCCTGTAACTTAAGAAATAAATAATAGACACTTCAACACTCCCCTTCAAGTTGGAGCACAAATATCATAGAACTCCAACTTGTTACTATATGTTTTGGTCTATAGCCATCTTTTCTTCTTTATATGTCAATTATTGGCTATTTTAACTTTTTTCTCTTTATTGTTACTAATTTGCTGTAATACATCTCTATAGCTCCACACTTCTACTTTCTCATCTTTTAGCCACCCTATCAACACTTGAGAGTTCCCTTCAACGATTACTCTACTTTCTCATCTTTTGCTTTTTCCCACTTATCCATCTTTTGCTTTAATATTATGTAATAGCCAATCTCTTTGTCCAAGGACGATTTAAGGGGAAGGGGTCCTTCTCCTTTCCAGTTTGAGAATATGTGGCTTTATCACCCAGGATTCAAAGAAATTGTTAGGGAGTGCTGGACAAAGACTTTTAACTAAAGCCTAATAAGATGTTATCTACATTATTTAACAAATCCAGCCAAACCTATCGAGACATTAACTAAAGAAGGCCATCAATGCAAAACGTACCTAAAATCAAATTAAACCAGCCCAAGATTTTCCAAACAAACTTAACCTATTAAGACAAAGCCAAATTAAAGACCACAAAGTTGAAATTAGATGAATACAATTTTTGATGACTCACTTTCAAACTAACCGATCTAGATACTAAAGAAACCAACTCAACATTCTTAAACCCATCTGGTAAATCAAACCATTCAATGAAATTCCACATAACTAACTATCCTATTAGAACCTATTAAACATTATCGAAAACAAACCAAGCCCTCACCAACCAACCAATCATCAACCAAATCTATACTGACTGACAATACTTAGTAGAACACTGAACTCCCTCTACTAACTTAACCAAATCGAACAAACCTAGGTAAAGTAGGAAAACAATTCAACTCATTTAGAAAGGAAACCCACACATACCTACTCAAACAAACCAATATACCTGGATCAATCCAAACAATACCTTTTAAGTCAATGAGACCTGATGTTGGTAAGCTTTTGCGGATATTTAATATTTTTCCTGAATATTCATCATTGTTGAGAGGTTTGAGAGATTAGAAAGGACTCTTATGGAGAGGGAGAGTGCTCCACCTCATGAAAGTGAAATGGAGTTTGTGGGCCTGAAAGTGGTCAATAATGCCTGTAACTTAAGAATATTCATATGACCAGTGGTTTCATAGAGTAACTATTTGTGTTCCTGAATTACTGGTGTGGTAGAAACTGATGTTGGAAATGGTGACAGGGCGACTTTTAGATTACTGCCATGTGAGGGAATTCGCCTAAGTCCTTATAAGTTGTATTGCCAATAGGAATACATTATATTCTCACAATTAGGGGTGTCACAGATCGTTGTTGGAGCCAAGGATTTGCAGGTATGGGAAAGATAAAAGGGTTATGGATTTGTCTTGGCTGGTTGCGTTTGGTTGTTTCTTGTGGCTGTTTTCTTTGGTCAGAAAGCTTGATGTATGAGGTATTTTTTTATCTTGTTTGGTTGGTGTTTGGTCTGGAGTTGTGATTCGAAGGTTTATTGTTTTTTTCCTTTTCTCTTGGCTTACTTCTAGTCACCTTTCTTGCAATCTTCTTTGTTTCTCTTAATAAATTTTATTCCTACAAAGAAAGAATAGAAAGAGATATGAGAAGAACTAGGGCCGAAAGCAGTAGAGATCATTTATATATTTTTTTTATTTTATTAAAAAATAAAATAAAATTATTCATTTATATATTTTACAAAATTATGTAAATTATAATCCATAGAATTCTATTTATTTAATTTACTAATTTATTCCATTAATAAATAATTTATGAACAAGTTAGTGGCTGAGTTGGGATTAAACCTATTCACAGGTAGTGGCATGTTCGAGAAGGGCTTTGCCTTTATATTAAGAGAATATATTGAAGCCCAACTTCAAGCCCAAACCAACCATCAGGTCTATCTCTTGAGTCGAGCCTAGCGAGGAAATTGTTATTCTTTATTACTCTCTCATTTCCTCACTAGTTAATTTGTATATTTAATTTAGTAATTTAAAAATTTTATTTATTTAATTTGCTAAATGGTTTAATTTTAACAACAAATTATTTCACTATATCTCTCCCTCACCGAGTCTAATATTTTGAGTTATCAATGGGCCGGGATAGCTTTTAGATAGATTGGATATTTATTTATTATTTTACTAAACGAATTGAGTCATTTTATATAGATTTTATTATTTAGTTTAATAAATTAATTAATAATTTATTTTTCTCTCTCTTGATCCTTATTTTGTGGGTTATCAACGAGTTAGGTCTAGTGTGGTATAGCATGTACCTATCCTGTCCCAATAATTAATGAAATTTTATTTATTTATTTACTTATTTTACTAAACCAAATTATTCATTTATATATTCTAATACATTAAATTTTTATTTATTTGATTCAACCCGACACCAATAATAAATGAATATTTAGTTATTTTATTAAATTCAATTATTGATTTGTTTATTTTACAAAATAAAGTAAGGTATTATCCACATATTTATATTTATTGAATTATTCATGTAATTAATAATTTATTTAATTATGAAGTTTTTTCAATCTCTCCTTGAGCCAAATATTTAGGGCTCTCAATAGGTTAGGTCTCATTTGGGATTAAAATATTTACTTGTCCTGTCCCAATATTAAATGGAATTTTACTAATTTATTTTACTAAAACAAATTAATTACTAATTTTTGTACAAAAATAAGTAAATTGTTATCCATAGATACCTGTTTATTTAATTTAATAAATTATTCAAGTAATTAATAATTCATTTAACTCATAAGGTATTTCTCTCTTTCTCTCTCTCTCTCTCTCTCTCTCTCTCCCCCCGCCCAACCTAAGCCTAATATTTAGGGTTATCAATAGGATAGGTATCGGTTGGTCGGGCCTCGTTTAGTTTGGGCTCTGCCTTTGTATGAACATAACTTATTAAAGCCCAAGTCTAAGACTAGGCCAACCAACAAGCTGAGATTTTGAGCGTGCCTGATCATATAAAGCTCGGACTGCGATAAGTAAAGTTTTATTCTTTGTTTCACTCATTTTCTCTCTTCCATATTTGTTGATAACTAGTAACTATTTACAATGATGCCATTAATGATGAACTAACAATTCTCTCTTATTTTCTTGCCTAGTTATTTGTATACTTATTTTATAAAGTTAAAAGATTTTGTTGATTTAATTTACTAGATTATTTAATTATTTCCCTCTCTTTATTACCGCTCTGTGTCCAACATTTAAAGGATGTCAATGGGTGGGGTTTGTTCTACATAGCTTGGATATTTTATTTATTTTATTAAATTAAAATTTTCATTTATATATTTTACAAAATTATGTAAAGTATTATCCAAAGATTTCTATTTATTTAATTTACTAGTATGTTCCATTAATTAATAATTAATGAACATGTTAGGGTCTGAGTTGGGATTAAACCTATTCACAGGTAGTGGCATGTTCGGGAAGGGCTTTGCCTTTATATCAATAGAATATATTGAAGCCCAACCCAACCATCAAGTGTATCTCTTAAGTCGTGCCAGTGAGGAAATTGTTATTCTTTAGTACTCTCCCATTTCCTCACCAGTTAATTTGTATATTTAATTTGGTAATTTAAAAATTTTATTTATTTAATTTTCTAAATGATTTAATTTTAACAACAAATTATTTCACTATATGTCTCCATCCCTGAGTCTAATATTTTGGGTTATCAATGGGTCGGGATAGCTTTTTGATAGATTAAATATTTATTTATTATTTTACTAAATGAATTGAGTCATTATATATAGATTTTATTATTTATTTTAATAATTTAATTTTCTCTCTCTTTATCCTTATTTTTTGGGTTATCAACGAGTTAGGTCTAGTGTGGTATAGCATGTACCTATATCGTCCCAATAATTAATGAAATTTTATTTATTTATTTATTTTACTAAACCAAATTATTCATTTATATATTTTAATACATTAAACTTTTATTTTTTTTATTCAACCCGACAACAATAATAAATGAATATTTAGTTATTTTACAAATTATTCATGTAATTAATAATTTATTTAATTATGAAGTTATTTCAATCTCTCCTTGAGCCAAATATTTAGGGCTCTCAATAGGTTAGGTCTCATTTGGGATTAAAATTATTAACTGATCGGGATAGGGTTGGATTGGGATTTGTGTTTATATATATTTATGCCCAAGTCTAAGTCTGGATCGAACTTTGGGCCTAGATCTTGAGTATGAGCCCGACGTTCATATAGAGCCCAAAGCACAGTGAGGAAATTCTTTGTTTCTCTCGCATTTTGTCACCTAATTATTTATATTGTTATTCTATTAAGTTAAAAAATTTAGTTATTGAATTTACTAAATTATTTACTTTATAAACAAATTCTCTCTCTCTCTTCCCTTTGCGAGTTATGTATTTAGGGTTGTCAATGGTTTGGGTTTTAGGTCTCATTCAGGATTAAAATTATTAACTGATCGGGCTAGGGTTGGATTGTGATTTGCGTTTATATCAATAAAACATATTTATGCCCAAGTCTGAGTCTGGATCGAACTTCGGGCCTAAATCTTGAGCATGAGCTCGACGTTCATATAGAGCCCAAAGCACGGTGAGGAATTTCATTGTTTATCTCTCATTTTGTCATCGAATTATTTATATTGTTATTCTATTAACTTAAAAAAATATTTATTGAATTTACTATATTATTTACTTTATAAATAAATTCTCTCTCTCTCTCTCGCTCTTTCTCTTTGCGAGTTACATATTTAGGGTTGTCAATGGATTGGGGTTAGATCTAGATAGCTTGGATATTTATTTATTTTACCAAAAGTTGGTAAATTTTTATCCATAGATTTTATTTATTTACTTAACTAAATTATTAAACTAATTAATGATTTAATTTATGAACAAAGTATTTATGTTTATCTCTCCCTCTTTAAGACTCTCAACGGATTAGTTCTTGTGTCAGATAGGCTATACATGTCTTGTGCCAATAATAACTGAAATTTTATTTATTTATTTTACTAAATTAAATTATTTATTATTTGTTTTAATAGATTAAATAAATTATTCTCCACAATTTTTTTATTTAATTCAATCCGTGACCAATATTTACGGTTGTCAATGGTGTGTGTTTGGATTTGGATAGCTTGGATTAGTCTTGTACCAATCACAAGTGAATATTTATTTGTTTCTTGCTAATTGATTTATCTATTTTACAAAATTAAGTAAATTATTATCCATAGATTTCTATTTACTTAATTTACTAAATTCTTAATTAATGAATTATTTTCCTAACAAATTTTTTCTATCATCCCGGAGCCTATTTTTGGGGCAATCAATATGTTTGGTCAGGTGTGTGATAGGATGTACTTGTCTTGTCCCAATAAAAAATGAAATTTTATTAATTTATTTTACTAAAACGAATTAATCATTAGTTTTTGTACAAAATTAAGTAAATTGTTATCCATAGATTCCTATTTATTTAATTTATTAAACGATTCAAGTAATTCATAATTCATTTAGTTAATAAGTTATTTCTCTCTTTCTCTCTCTCTCCCCCCTAACCTGAGCCCTATAATTTATAAGCAGGTTAGGGTATGAATTGGGATTAAACCTATTCATCAGGTCTATCTCTTGAATCGAATCCAGCGAGGAAATTGTTATTCTTTAGTACTCTTTCATTTCCTCACTAGTTAATTTATATATTCAATTTAGTAGGTTAAAAAATTAATTTATTTAATTTTATCAACAAATTATTTCACTATATCTCTTCCTCCCCGAATTTAATATTTTGGGTTATCAATGGGCCGGTGTAGGTTTTAGATAAATTGGATATTTATTTATTATTTTACTAAATGTATTAAGTCATTATATATAGATTTTATTATTTAGTTTAATAAATTAATTAATAATTTATTTTTCTCTCTCTTGATCCTTATTTTTTGGATTATCAACGAGTTAGGTCTAATGTGGTATAGCATGTACGTGTCCCATCCCAATAATTAATGAAATTTTATTTATTAATTTATTTTACTAAACCAAATTATTCATTTATATATTTTAATACATTAGATACACTATTATGTATAAACTTTTATTTATTTGATTCAACCCGACACCAATAATAAATGAATATTTAGTTATTTTATTAAATTTAATTATTGATTTGTATATTTTAAAAAATTAAGTAAGTTATATTCATGTAATTTATAATTTATTTAACTATGAAGTTATTTCAATCTTTCTCCCTTAGCCAAATATTTAGGGCTCCTCAATAGGTTTGGTCTCATTTGGGATTAAAATTATTAACTGATCAGTCTAGGTTTGGATTGGGATTTGCGTTTATATCAATATAACATATTTATGCCCAAGTCTAAGTTCGGATCGAACTTCAGCCCTAGATCTTGAACATGAGCCCGACGTTCATATAGAGTCCAAAGCACGGTGAGGAAATTCTTTGTTTCTCTCTCATTTTGTCCCCTAATTATTTATATTGTTATTCTATTAAGTTAAAAAATTTTATTTCTCTCTCTCCCTGTCCCTTTGTGAGTTACATATTTAGGGTTGTCAATGGATTGGGTTTAGATCTAGATAGCTTGGATATTTATTTATTTTACCAAAAGTTTGTAAATGATTATCCATAGATTTTATTTATTTACTTAACTAAATTATTAAACTAATTTATGAACAAAGTAATTCTCCTTCTCTCTCCCTTTTTAAGACTATCAATGGATTAGTTCTTGTGTCGGAGACATGTCTTGTCCCAATAATAACTGAAATTTTAATTATTTATTTTACTAAAATAAATTATTCATTACTTGTTTTTATAGATTAAATAAATTATTCTCCATAATTTTTTTATTTAATTCAATCCGTGACCAAAATTTACGGTTGTCAATGGTACGGGTTTGGATTTGGATAGCTTGGACCAGTCTTGCACCAATCACAAGTGAATATTTATTTATTTTTTGTTAAAGTTAATTATTGATTTATCTATTTTACAAAATTAATTAAATTATTATCCATAGATTTCTATTTGCATTATTTACTAAATTCTTAATTAATGAATTATTTTCCTAACAAATTATTTTTCTCTCATCTCGAATCCTGTTTTTAGGGCAATCAATATGTTTGGCCAGGTGTGTGATAGAATGTACCAGTCCTGTCCCAATAATAAATGAAATTTTATTAATTTATTTTACTAAAACATATTAAACATTATTTTTTGTACAAAATTAAGTAAATTGTTAGGCATTCCTATTTATTTAATTTATTGAACTATTAAAGTAATTAATAATTCATTTAATTGATAAGTTATTTCTCACTTTCTCTCTCTCTCTCCCCCCAACATGAGCCTAATATTTAGGGTTATCAATAGGATAGGTATCGGTTGGTCGGGCCACGTTTAGTTTGGGCTCTGCCTTTATATCAATATAACTTATTAAAGCCCAAGTCTAAGCCTAGGCCAACCATCAAGCTGAGATTTTGAGCGTGCCTAATCATATAAAGCTCGGATTGCGATAAGGAAAGTTTTATTCTTTGTTTCTCTCATTTTCTATAAATCTTTCTTCCATATTTGTTGCTAACTTGTAACTATTTACAATGATGTCATTAATGAGCATGAGCCCGACGTTCAAATAGAGCCCAAAGCACGGTGAGGAAATTCTTTGTTTCTCTCTCATTTCGTCACCTAATTATTTATATTGTTATACTATTAAGTTAAAAAAATTATTTATTGAATTTAATAAATTATTTACTTTATAAAGAAATTCTCTCTCTCTCTCTCGCTTGCTCTCCTTCTTTGCGAGTTACACATTTAGGGTTATCAATGGATTAGGGTTAGATCTTGATTGCTTGGATATTTATTTATTTTACCAAAATTTAGTAAATTATTATCCATAGATTTTATTTATTTACTTAACTAAATTATTAAACTAATTATTGATTTAATTTATTAACAAAGTATTTCTCTTTATCTCTCCCTTTTTATGACTATCAACGGATTAGTTCTTGTGTCGGATAGGCTATACATGTCTTGTCCCAGTAATAACTAAAATTTTATTTACTTATTTTACTAAATTAAATTATTCATTATTTGTTTTAATAGATTAAATAAATTATTCTCCATTTTTTTTATTTAATTCTATCTGTGACCAATATTTACGGTTGTCAATGGTGCGTGTTTGGATTTGGATAGCTAGGACCAGTCTTGCACCAATCACAAGTGAATATTTATTTATTTTTTGCTAAAGATAATTATTGATTTTTCTATTTTACAAAACTAAGTAAATTATTATGCATACATTTCTATTTACTTAATTTACTAAATTCCTAATTAATGAATTATTTTCCTAACAAATTATTTTTCTCTCATCCCAGAGCCTATTTTTAGGGCAATCAATTTGTTTGGTTAGGTGTGTGATTGGTTGTACCTTTCATGTCCCAATAATAAATGAAATTCTATTAATTTATTTTACTAAAACAAATTAATCATTAATTTTTGTACAAAATCAAGTAAATTGTTATCCATAGATTCCTATTTATTTAATTTATTAAACTATTCTAGTAATTAATAATTCATTTAACTAATAAGTTATTTCTCCCTTTCTCTCTCTTCCCCCCCCCCAACCTGAGCCCAATATTTAGGGTTATCAATAGGATAGGTATCGGTTGGTCGGGCCACGTTTAGTTTGGGCTCTGCCTTTATATCAACATAACTTATTAAAGCCCAAGTCTAAGCCTAGGCCAACCATCAAGCTGAGATTTATAACGTGCCTGATCATGTAAAGATGGGATTGCGATAAAGAAAGTTTTATTCTTTGTTTCTCTCATTTCCTAGAAATCTCTCTTCCATATTTGTTGCTAACTTGTATCTATTTACAATGATGCCATTAATGAAGAGCTAACTACTCTCTCTTATTTTCTTGTCTAATTATTTATATACTTATTTTAAAATTTTAAAAAATTTTGTTGAGTTAATTTACTTATTTATATTTATTGAATTTACCAAATTATTCATGTGATTAATAATTTATTTAACTGTGAAGTTATTTCAATCTCTCTCTCCTTGAGCCAAATATTTAGGGTTTTCAATAGGTTAGGTCTCATTTGGCATTAAAATTATTAATTGGTTGGGCTAGGGTTGGATTGTGATTTGCGTTTATATCAATATAACATATTTATTTCCAAGTCTGAGTCCAGATCGAACTTCGGGCCTAGATCTTGAGCATGAGCCCTACGTTCAAATAGAGCCCAAAGCACGGTGAGGAAATTCTTTGTTTCTCTCTCATTTTGTCACCTAATTATTTATATTGTTATTCTATTAAGTTTAAAAAAATTATTTATTGAATTTAATAAATTATTTACTTTATAAAGATATTCTCTTTCTTTGCGAGTTACATATTTAGGGTTCTCAATGGATTGGGGTTAGATTAGATAGATTGGATATTTATTTATTTTACCAAAAGTTAGTAAATTATTATCCATATATTTTATTTATTTACTTGACTAAATTATTAAACTAATTAATGATTTAATTTTTGAACAAAGTATTTCTCTTTATCTCTCCCTTTTTAATTAATTCTTGTGTCGGATTAGTTCTTGTGTCGGATAGGCTACACCTGTCTTGTCCCATTAATAACTGAAATTTTATTTACTTATTTTACTAAATTAAATTATTCATTGTTTGTTTTAAAAGATTAAATAAATTATTCTCCATCATTTTTTTATTTAATTCTATCCGTGACCAAAATTTACGGGGATTTGGATAGCTTGGACTAGTCTTGCACCAATCACAAGTGAATATTTATTTATTTTTTGATAAAGTTAATTTTTGATTTATCTATTTTACAAAATTAAGTAAATTATTATCCATAGATTTCTATTTACTTAATTTACTAAATTCTTAATTAATGAATTATTTTCGTAACAAAGTATTTTTCTCTCATCCCGAAGCCTATTTTTGGGGCAATCAATATGTTTGGTCAAGTGTGTGATATGTTGTATTTGTCCTGTCCCAATAATAAATGAAATTTTATTATTTATTTTTCTAAAACAAATTAATCATTAATTTTTGTACAAAATTAAGTAAATTGTTATCCCTAGATTCCTATTTATTTAATTTATTAAACTATTCAAGTAATTAATAATTCATTTAACTAATCTTTGTTTCTCTTTCTTCCCCCCCTAACCTGAGCCCAATATTTAGGGTTATCAATAGGATAGGTATCGGTTGGTCGTGCCACGTTTAGTTTGGGCTCTGCCTTTATATCAACATAACTTATTAAAGCCCAAGTCTAAGCCTAGGCCAACCATCAAGCTGAGATTTTGAGTGTGCCTAATCATATAAAGCTCGGATTGCGATAAGGAAGGTCTTATTCTTGTATATTTGTTGCTAACTTGTAACTATTTACAATGATGCCATTAATGAAGAGCTAACTATTCTCTCTTATTTTATTGCCTAATTATTTATATACTTATTTTAAAAAGTTAAAATATTTTGTTGACTTAATTTACTAGATTATTTAATTATTTTCCTCTCTTTATTACCGCTCTGTGTCCAACATTTAAACGTTGTCAATGGGTGGGGTTTGTTCTACGTAGCTTTGATATTTTATTTATTTTATTATATTAAATTATTCATTTATATATTTTACAAAATTATGTAAATTATTATCCTTATATTTTTATTTATTTAATTTACTAATTTATTCCATTAATTAATAATTTATGAACAGGTTAGGGTCTAAGTTGGGATTAAATCTATTCCCAGGTAGTGTCATGTTCGGGAAGGGCTTTGTCTTTATATCAATAGAATATATTGAAGCCCAACCCAACCGTTAGGTCTTTTTCTTGAGTCGAGCGCTGCGAGGAAATTGTTATTCTTTAGTACGCTCTCATTTCCTCACCAGTTAATTTATATATTTAATTTAGTAATTTAAAAATTTTATTTATTTAATTTGCTAAAGGATTTAGTTTTATCATCAAATTATTTCTCTATATCTCTGCCTCCCCGAGTCTAATATTTTGGGTTATCAATGTTCGGGCTTGGTTTTAGATAGATTGGTTATTTATTTATTATTTTACTAAATGAATTGAGTTATTATATATAGATTTTATTATTTATTTTAATAATTTAATTTTCTCTCTTGATCCTTATTTTTTGGGTTATCAACGAGTTAGGTCTAGTGTGGTATGTCCCGTCCCAATAATTAATGAAAATTTATTTATTTATTTATTTTACTAAACCAAATTATTCATTTATATATTTTAATACATTAAATACACTATTATGTATAAACTTTTATTTATTTGATTCAACCTGGTGCCAATAATAAATGAATATTTAGTTATTTAATTAAATTCAATTATTCATTTGTTTATTTTACAAAATTAAGTAAGCTATTATCCATATATTTATATTTATTGAATTTACCAAATTATTCATGTAATTAATAGTTTATTTAACTATGAAGTTATTTCAATCTCTCCCTGAGCCAAATATTTAGGGCTCTCAATAGGTTTGGTCTCATTTGGGATTAAAATTATTAACTGCTCGGACTAGGGTTGGATTGGGATTTACGTTTATATCAATATAACATATTTATGCCTAAGTCTGAGTCCGGATCGTCCTTGGACCAGTCTTGCACCAATCACAAGATTTATTGTTAAAGTTAATTATTGATTTATCTATTTTAGAAAATTAACTAAATTATTATCCATAGACTTCTATTTACTTAATTTATTGAATTATTTCTTTAATTAATTAATTAATTTCCTAACAAATGTTAGACAGTTATGCCCTTAGCTCCAATCAAATTGATGTACTTATTGACATTTATTGTAAATGAATAAATTGCATAATTGATTCATTTTATTTTGGTGTGCTTCTATATAATATTGGACACTTATGAGACTCGTATTTGTTTAAAATCTTCATAGTCGTTGGATAGATCTGGGGAGATTTATGCTACCAAGGTTGACACTGTGCCGCTAAGTGGGTTGGGGTGGCTTGTTTCAACTGCTAGGGTGAGACATGAGGTACCTATAATGTGGGTTTTCTTGAAACCCTGAACTGGACCAAATTCCAGTATTGCCCTCGCCGACCTAGGCTTCTTGGTTATAGGAGGGCAGCTACTCTCCCCCTCAAAAACTATGTGTTTCCCCTCTCACCTTGTGCTCACCTTCCTTGCAGAATGCGATGGAGGAGTGGCTAAACTCTGACCCTAGTTAGCCCGCATGACCCTCGAGTGGAGCCAAGACATGGCGCAGGCGAGGGTTTGATGTCATTATCATTTGAACACCCTAGAAATTCAAGGTCATGGTGTCAAACCCAGAACACATATTCTCCTGAGGATCACAAGAATTGGGCACCCATGTCAGCATAACCAAACTGTCAAAGTACCCGGTCCAAGCGGTAAACAATCAGTTGATCCTCGTCGGTGCGATCAAGGTACGCTATGACACTAGGCTAGGTTATTAGTTGTGTTATGCCTGCAGCAGGACTCTTGACCCCCACAACGCATTGCTAATCACCGCCTTTTGGAATCGAAATGCTAATACATAACGGCATTGCGTAATGCACAGCTTGAGCATACGTCCTCCATACAAACCCATCGAGGGAAGCCATCTTCTAGTCAATGATGTCATTGGCACCATGCCGGATAAGTAGGATGCGAAAGGAAGTAGCACGCGTGGATTATGAGGATCCTCGGGTGAAAGGAAAGTTAAACTTTGAGAGATCTCATAAGACATGTGGCGAAACCCTAGTAGTGCTCCTTAATGACCGACAACGAATCTAATATTCTCTTTCCTGTTAGGAATCGAGCACTTTTGGCTCCTCCCTTCTAGGACCTCGGGATCCCTTCTTATAAATAGAGATTCTCCCCATAATGGAGATGATTCATTCGACCATTGATTCACTCAATCATTGGACTCCCTGTTCAGCTGTCTCGTCACTCCCCTCTCTTGCCCTAGCCTTCATGGTTGATCCTCTAATCTCGGTCTTCCTTTGTCCTTCAAGGAGACCACCTCCCACCTAGCTTGACCACCTCCTATTTACACTTACACTAGATAGTTTCAGGATGTTGTGGCTAGTTCCACGATGCTGCATGCTCAATGCAAAGGCCCTAGCAATCCCAAGCGCACACATACTTACCCTGGCAATTTCAAGATGTCGTGGCCAGTTCCAAGATGCTGCATGCTCCATGCGAATGCCTTAGCAACCCCAGGCACACATATATTTACCCTATCTGATTCCAAGATGTCGTAGCCAGTACTACGATGCCGTATGCACCATGCGAAGGCCCTGGCAACCCCAGTCGCACATATACTTACCTTGGATGGTTCTAGGATCTCGTGGTCGGTTACACGATGTCGTATACTCTATGCGAAGGCCCAAGCAAACCCAGGTGCACACTCATGTACCCTAGCAAATGCAGGAGAAATGGCAAAGAAAGATAGGTACATTACACCTTGTGATGAGTCACCCTGGCAGTCCTAGGAAAAAGCATGTCAGACACAGGTATGATGATAAATTCTGAGTATATTACCCTTGTGAATACATATGATTACTATGGAAATAGGAGAAATCTAACCACATTGCACATGATAAGGCATCTTAACAATAGAACTTTCTTTTGCGCGACAAACTACCCTGGAAAATACAGGAACAACTTGATCTATACCCCTTATACTTATTGCACCTCATCTATATTTATTGGTATATGCAAATGTACCTTCCCCGAGAGCACATGAAATATAGTGATTAACTTTCACATAAACAATGGAATTTATACAACTGATTATGCATATGCAATGACACTTTAGTAGGCCCAAACACGACAAAACCCGATTTCTGCTAATGCGGAGGGATCTAACTTTCTCAACTACATTGGAACTTAACAAGCCCAACTGCAATGAATTTTTTTTTGAATGCGATGATATTCAGTTCTCGCGTGCATAATATGTTTTATTTCCCCATAAAGCGAGGAAGCTCTATTTTCCTTTCACATGGTAGCAAACTTTAACATGGTGACAAAGTTTGGCCGATAATCGATTCTCGCAGCGGTACGATGACATCTTAACATGCGACAAGGTCTAACCGACGCGTACGACTATGACGTTTTGTAACAGTTGAGCGTTGCCTGCGAACAGCAGACTGCACCTCTATCAACACATACGAAAGTAAATTTAAGGGTTTCCGCATGTGATGAATCATAAGTATCATGTAAGACAAGTTGCGTAAACAACATCTCATGTAGTTAAGTATAAAGTTCAGCGCAACACTATTTTGTAAAGAAATATGAATGTTATCGCAAAAGCTTAGGTTAATCATTTGTGTAAGTCGAGGCAAATGTCATTGCAAAAGCCCAAATTATGTTCTTAGGCGAGCAAAGAACAATTTCAAAATGTAAAACCTATCATAACGAAAGGGTTAAGTAACATCATTCAAGCGTCTAAGTGTCATCGAGAGTGAAAGAGTCATCGCAGTAATTTAAAGAAAATGAGTTCCTCGACAAAGAGGATAGTACTCGAGTTTATTGTCTGCAACGAGTTTTTATCTTTTCTTCACAACTAGTTATCATTTCAAGTATATAAATAGTTACGCACAACAATTGCATTGAAGCAACAACCATAACGAGGGACCTTGCACAAGGTTGCTAAAGTGAAAATTAAGGAATTCGCATTCATGAAGCATACAAGGTCTACAAGCGCTGCTAGTAGCCCACCAAGGATTACTAGAGCTAAGGTTCGATAGGCAAACCCACCCAAACCCCTCTGTTGATAAAATTATAATTAACAAAATACTCGAGACAGACTACATAAAAATATAACAAAATGATCTTTCTGTTAGACAGTTTTGTATGCCTTTAGCTTCAATCAGAATGATGTACATTATGAGTTTATTGTAAATGAATAAAAATGCATATTTGATTCATGTTCCCTTGGTATATTTCTATGTAATACTCTTAAACTGGACACTTAATGAGACTCATGTTAATTTAGAATGTTCACACCCAGTGGATCGGTCTGGGGAGACCTATCCTGACAAGGCTGACACTATGGTGCCACCAAGTCGATTGGGGTGGCCTGTCTCAGCTGCCAGGGTGGGACCCTAAGCACATACAATGTACGATTAATTGAATCTTGGAACTGGACCAGATTTCCAGTATTGCCCTGGACCTTGGAGATTGATGGGCAAAACTGGAAAGTTACACTCGACCCCTAAACTCGATTATGATACTGCAGTAGGTGTCGGATTGGGCTGTCTTTGATGTACCAATCAGTGAGATCCTTAGCGGGGGTCAAAACCTGGGTATGTTGGGACAGTCCGAGAATTCATCTGAGTGGGTGATCATAGTGACAGGATCAGCCCCTTTGTCGGACAAAGGTAATGATCGGGGATGCACTCTCACTGATGGAAACCAAGACTGCAGGCAGCCGATTTCAACCGTTGAGATTTGTTTTGCAAAATATATTTTATATGAGATATAAAAGTATATATATTATGGTTTCTAAAATGTTTGCAAGAAGGTTTTAATTCCCGGGATCCATATAAGTAGAGAGTGCAACACTGTTCCTTGCAGCCGATGGAGAGGTCTCTCTTGTCGGGTAGTGTATGATCATTATGGACTAAGAGGTTAAGTGTAAGACCATTGAGGATAATGCCTGATGGGGTAATCTTGCATCTGCCCACAGTCCCTGGGTGTTACAAGGTGGCTTGGCCTAGGGACCACTTAGGGTAAGTGTTGGGCCCATAGAGCCCATAAGATGGGTTTCAAGGGGTGCACTGTCCATAAAAGTGTATTCGGCCAGGCCTTGTAACAAAGGCTGGGCCGAACCCATGTGGCTGATGTGTAGATCAATGTTTGGGTCCCACGCCATACAATGAAGCTCAACTGGGCAGCAGTTAGGAAGGTTAAGTGAGTACATAAGCTTAATGGGCCTAAAGCCCATTTCGAACTGGGCTATTTAATTATGAGGGGAATTATGAGATAGGGTCATACATTTATTATATTAAACACTAATAGACATGTATTAACAATGAAAATGAAAATAAAAAATTTAAATCTACAAACACACAATACTTTGGTTATTTATATTTTTATAATGAGTTTAGATAAAAATACTGAAATTATCATTTTTTTAAATATTAATGAAATTATGCACAATTACCGGTTCATTCCGATGGCGCAAGCATTGATGAATTAAGTCATGAAGCATTTATGCAGAAAAAAAACGAAAGTCATGAAGCATAATGTACAAGGAATCTCGTAAAGACCCAAATTTGAGACCCACATGACGTCCATACACGTCCATCATGTGCGTTTTTTTTTTCTAATTTCTCATCGTTCCAAAGAAAAGAAGAGCTCCCCATATTATTGCATGATTACGTTACCGTTGGATAATCCGGATTTTTTGGACAGATAATCGGATACTGATAAAACCGTGCACCTTAATTACACCGAAACACAAAATCATTCTTTTCCGAAAACCCGGCTGGACCAGATCGTCAATCTGCTAAGCTGAGCCTCCTCGTGGGTGTTGAAAGCGCCAACACTGTACTTGCTTGACCAGTGGGCAAGACCAGACTGGTCCATCTGACACTTTCAGTTCTTTTGTTTAATCGGGTTATACTGGGCCGATCAAATCGAACCGAACCGGTATCTTTGAAGAGTGAAGACCTTCGATCGGGTAGTGTGGGCTTCCTCAGTCCCCAGACTCCCCACCTTAACGTGGATAGTTCCGAAGACGGTAGACCGTCTGTTGGGTAGTCTATGAGATCTGCTCCTGGTATGAATGGGAAGTAGTGAAGTATTAGCATGTGCAATAGACCTTCTCTGAGTTTAATTGTCAAGAAATGCCCAAACTACCCCTCCTCGAAATAAAACCCATAGCCTTTTTCCTAGACCAGTTTTTCGGTGGTGTCTCGTTGCAGAAAGCCCCGTTCTCCTTTCTCCCTATTGTTCGTTCGGTTGCAGTTCATTGTTCTCTGCTGTTCGCAGATTCGTCGATCGGACGACTCTCCTATCTTCATCCATGACTTTGATGACTCCCCCACCGTTATATCTATAACACGAAATCTCTCTCTCTCTAGCTCTGTCTATCTATTTATCGGAAAATTGATTATTTTCGGTGCTTCGCTGTTTTCTCCAGGGGGCTAGTTTGGTTTATGCTATTTCTATCGGTTTTGGTGGTCTAGGGTTTGGGTTCGATTTGTAGGGTCTGAATTGACCGCAATTTCGGAATTCCATTGCGATGTTGTTCGATTTCTAGGGTTTTGATTCAATCGAGGGTGGGTTTTACTGGATCCGAGCTTTGATTCGTGCTTCTTTTTGCAGCAAGAGGACGACGAGATGTTGGTTCCCCATTCGGATTTTGCAGATGTTCCGCAGCCAATGGAAGGTAATGTTTCTGTCTATAAATCAATCTGTTTTGCCAATTTTGTTGTTCGAGTTTTGAATCTCTGGTGCGCGGTCAGTTCGATTTGGTGGAGGTAATCCAAACTTAGGTCTTTATTGCACACGAGTTGCAGTGTTTGGTATCATGTAAATGATGGGAAATGATATTAGGGTTTTGATTTTTGAATTTCTCTTCTACCTATTAGTAGTAGCACAAGCAGAAACTGCTAGTACGGTGGAGAGTCAGCCAGTGGAGGATCCTCCCTCATCGAGATTTACGTGGACAATCGAAAATTTTTCTAGGCTGAACACCAAGAAACACTATTCCGAAATTTTCATTGTTGGCGGTTATAAATGGTAAGCGGGTCTCCCATCTCTATCAGATTTCTTTCGATACTTGAGGGTAGTTGATCCTGTTAGTGTTGATCAAGTTTGAGCCCTTGCATTGCTTTGGGCAGGCGGGTGCTTATTTTTCCGAAGGGAAACAACGTGGACCATTTATCTATGTACCTAGATGTTGCGGATTCTGCAAGCTTGCCTTATGGGTGGAGTAGATATGCCCAGTTCAGCTTGGCCGTGATAAATCAAATAACAACAAGTATACTGTTAGAAAAGGTACGATCTTTTCCCATCTTGATATTTGCATGCTGTTGGATAGATTTCTATGTTAAAATCCTTATTTTTTTTCCTTAGTTACATACATGAGCATAGTTGTGGTCACTACTTGATTTTTATACGTGAATTTTGTGAGCATTCGTTGTTGTTGTTATTATTATTATTATTATTATTATCATCATCATTATTATTATTATTATTATTATTTAAATTGGTAATGTTGATTGCATATAATCTAATGTGGATTTCAGTTGGTACTATCATAATAAATACCAGCTGTTTTCTTTCATTTATTGCATTACTGATAAAATATGTGTTATACCATTATGTCATGGCTTTGGTATATAATCCTCTTGAAAAGGGTTTTCCTTTTTATATTGGAGGTGTTTTTTATGGTTACAACTCTTCTGTCAACTTCCCTTGGAAAGGAAACCACAGCTCCTTCTACTTGGAACTATGTAAATTGTTATTGGCTCAAATTCCATTATTTTCAATAATAAGAAACACGTGGGGCTTGAGTATAATTCAATTAACTTGCATTGTGCAGACACACAACACCAGTTCAATGCACGTGAGAGTGATTGAGGTTTCACATCATTCATGCCTCTCAGTGAGCTATATGACCCAAGTAGAGGGTATCTTGTGAATGATACATGTATAGTTGAAGCTGAGGTTGCAGTCCGTAGGGTTGTGGATTATTGGACATATGATTCAAAAAAGGAAACGGGTTATGTTGGACTTAAGAACCAAGGAGCAACCCGTTACATGAATTCTCTGCTCCAGACTCTGTACCATATTCCTTACTTCAGAAAGGTTAGAAACTTAGTATACATACAGAAATTCTCTTTATCTAGTTCAGGGTAACTTGCCATCTTATGAAGAAGAAAACCTTTTTTTTTTGTCTGGAATTTATATATCAGGCTGTATACCACATGCCAACAACTGAGAATGATATGCCATCGGGAAGCATCCCTCTGGCTCTGCAGAGCTTATTCTACAAGCTCCAGTACAGTGACAACAGTGTTGCAACAAAAGAGCTTACCAAGTCTTTTGGATGGGACACACATGATTCTTTCATGCAGCATGATGTGCAGGAACTTAATAGGGTTTTGTGTGAAAAGCTTGAAGACAAAATGAAGGTGTTTTTTGGTGAACATAATCTTTTTTTTAGAAAGTTTCATCTCATTGCCAGGACTATGTTGATTTTGATTTTTTGTTTGGGTGTTCAGGGGACTGTTGTAGAGGGTACAATACAGCAATTATTTGAAGGGCACCATATGAACTACATTGAATGCATCAATGTAGATTACAAGTCTACAAGGAAGGAGTCATTTTATGGTATTTTTGTTTTAATTTCAATCTGAATTGTAGAATGGATTTTATTGCCCTTGTCAATCTCCTGTGGTGCTGAAGTGCCCATGTATAAATGACAGATCTTCAGCTTGATGTCAAAGGCTGTAAAGATGTTTATGCTTCTTTTGATAAGTATGTAGAAGTTGAACGTCTTGAAGGTGATAACAAGTATCATGCTGAGCAACATGGGCTACAGGTATAAAGGCTGGATAACAATTTATGTGAAAAGCTTATAGAACTTCTGTGTCTAAATACTTGAATAAAAAGTGGCTTAAGGCAATTAGTTGTTTTTTTGATAAATCTTAAGGCAATTAGTTGTTTTTTATTTTTGATGACCTTTTTCCCATCCCTTCCAAAATGCAGCATCTTATTTTTTCCCCAAGCAAATGGTACGTTAAATGCTAACATACCATTGATAGCATATTAATTTATCTTATTCATTTGATGGGTAACTGTTAAATTTTATTAAACATGAAACAAAAAATGTCACATATAATACATGCCATATATTCCTTAGCTTTAGACTAGTATTTGCCACCTAGTCCTTTCCTTTTCTCATTACATTCAACATTCAGACAATTGACTGCAAAATAATTGAATCCCATTTGCCCCTTGTTTTGCCATTGCACCAACTATACAGTTTATTAATAAGCTCTTTCCATTCTCATTAGATCATGGTATTCCTCCCTTGTGCTTTGCCTTCTTTGAGTGGATTACTCTGATTTGAAAGATAGAAATAGTTTCAAATGAAATAGTTTTCCTTTGTTGCAGAAATTGAACAAGAGGATAAAGGGAGAACATTGTTATAGTTGTTGTAGTCATCATTATCTAAGCCTTGTTTCAAGTTTCAACCATATGGGGTTGGCTACATGAATCCTGTTTCATTATTCCGTTTTCTTCAGTTTCATACATGTTAAATTATGAGCCCTTAAATCATTTCTTACTAGTTACTACTACAATCCATGTTCTTCTAGCCTTTTCAAATTATGGGCCCTTAAATTGTGAGTCCTTAAAACATTTCTTGGGCATCTATTTTCTTTTCTATTTTTCTTCCATTTGGTATCTTTCCTTTTGGAATAACAAGTCTTTACACCTGATTTATTTTAGTCTTGTAGTAAGGAAAAATCTATTTGACTTGAGTTTGACCCACTTTTAAATGCTATTTAGTGTTCATTCATGTGAAATTGTAACCTTTTTTATATTTAATGAAAGCCTTATTTTATTCTTCTTATTATTAAAAAATGTTATTAAATGTTCATTTATCAAAAAAATGTTGTTAAATGTTCATTCTTTTTAAAATGTCTTTAGTATTGTCATATTATTAGCTGTTACAGATTTTAAAACTATATCTCTTGTTTCATTCTTCTCCAATGACCATGGTTTAAAATACTGACATGCATGATGCACATTTTTTTTTTCACATTATGTGATTCAAATAGTTGAAACTTTTTTTTTCTGTCTGAGTTTTTTAATGATAGACATGTTGGGGGGTGTTTAGTGTTTTTTAATGATGCACATTTTTCGATGCAGTGATTTGTTTGAATAACTTGTTATTTATTAAAAATAATAATAAAATTTTTTAGCTTTTAGCCATGTGAACTGATTTAGTTTAATGCTTAATTCTGGTAATTGAACAAAAAATTATGACATTTAGCATCTTTTTATTTATCTTTTCTTTTCATTTGGATTGGATTAAGTATGCTGCTTGAAGATGTTTATTAAAGGGACTACTACTATTTGATTCTTTCAGGATGCTAGAAAGGGGGTCCTTTTCATTGATTTTCCTCCTGTCCTTCAACTTCAGCTGAAACGATTTGAATATGATTTCATGCGAGATACTATGGTCAAGGTTAGTGATATTACTTGAACCATTATTTGTTTAATTTTTTTTTTGTGTATTCTAACTATTTTTCAACTTTTGGTGAATATATTAGTTTTGATTTTTTATTTGTTTTTAATAGGAAATAATAGGTTTCATGAACATACAATGATATAACAGCTTTACTATTATACTAGATGTGAGGGTGGGCCTTGGTGCAACGGTTAGTTGCTCCATTGTGACCTGGGTGACCAGGGTTCAAATCTTGGAAATGGCTCTGTATGTACAGGAGTAGGGCTACATACATCTGTCCCTTCCCTAGATCCTGCATTGGCGGGAGCCTCGTTTTCTGGGATGCCCTTTTTTACTATTACACTAGAAGGTGTTTCCTTATCATATGCATGTAAGGGAAACTAATATGTAGAAAGTTGTCAATCTTAGTGTCTAACGATCTCATCCTGGTTGCTTTTGATGTTCATCTGCATCTTGTCCAACAATCTCATTGCCAAGTGAATCAATATGTCTCTGCAAATTTTTTGGGAGTGATTGGAACATCCTTCAAAATTCCTTCTATTTTTTAAATCAGTAACTGAAATGGGGTTTATTAATGTTCAAAAAGAATGTAGTACAAATTGCAATGTGCAATGGCACCCTTTTACATTTGGCTATCTCTTGCTTCTTCCTCTCTTCATTTTGTTTACATATGCCAATTGCTGTTTAAGCAATGACTCCCCTAAACAATCCACTTCCTATTGGCCCTTGCCTGGCCAATACATTTGACAACTGTTAGCAGACCTTTTTAATGCAAGAGAAAGTTGTTCTTGTTTTCAAAGCTAAAGCATGTGGTTCTCTCATTATATGCCTAATGCCTGTATTTCCACGTACACAACTTGTTTAATTTGTGAGCAATTCCAATATAAGTCGACTGTTGCCTTCCACAGTTCCACCACATCTTTATCATTAAATCTTTTATTTAACCTTAGTGCATGTAGGACTGCCAACAGCTCCACTCTTTTTGAGTAACCATAGTTTCCAAGGCGTCTAGGCGATTCTGGGCGACACTGGGGCGCCTAGTTGCCTAGGCAATAAAAATTTTATAATATAAAAATCCGACTTTTGGCTAGTTTCCTAGTTTTATATACCATTCAGCATGTATGTTAATTGAAAAAATAGCAATTCTCATTATTAAGAACATTAAATTTCCTCTAAAAATGGGGCAAATCATCACATCTAAAAGATAAAAATCTTTTACATATATTAATTTCATTATTTTGAAAAATAATACTACTATAATAAGTATTTAATAGAGAAAATTCATATTAATTAGCAGCTAAAGATGGTTATCAACTTTATATGATAAATATTCAAGATGGAAAGTAAAATAGAAAAAAAACAAGGATGGAGTTTCTGTTTTATTTAATTAGAGAGAGAATAGAAAAAATAACTTTATTATTCTATTTTTTCTTTCCTCTTTCTTTCTTTTTCCTTCTTTTCTTTTTCTCTTCTCAAAACCCTTTGATCTTTTAAATTTCAATAGTAAAACATTAAAACAAAGTATAATTGATGTATATAGCATATAATGAAATGCATTAACACATACATTCAACTAGGCGCCCGCTTGCGCCCAGCCAAGGGTGCCTAGTCGCCTAGGCCATGCCTTGACAACTATGTGAGTGACTATTCCTGATTGTACAAGAATACATGGTCAAGATGGTGACACCATTGTTTCTGAAAACTCCTTCCATTCATGAAGCTCCCTGGTTGCCAAAGCTGCAACCATTGAATTTTAATTTGTTTAGATTATTTATTGGTGGCATTTCAAACATCCATTTGTTTACCTTCGTGCCCTACACAGAGTTTGTTCGTTTATTATTCTACTAGCCAGGACCCGTGCGACGCACATGATTTGTTAAGCGAAAGCTAAACAATAGAAGCACATAAAAGTATAGAACTATTTTATATTTTTAACTTTTTAAATAGTTAATAATTATTTATATTTTATATAGTACTTTTAATGAATTTTTTACAATACAAAAAGTAATAATAATTAATTTTAGCTAGGGTTGTTCCTCGAACTAATGAAACCGACCAACCCAATCAACTTGACCCGAGCTGGTCAGTTTTCTAGTATTTCCGGTCGATTTTAGTCCAATAATCTTCCAACCCGACGAGGTTGGATCAATTTTGCTTTGGCCATTTGTAAACTGACCAAAATCGAACGACTTGACCATATATATATATATTAATATTATTTTATATTTTAAATATAATTTTTTTAATACGAGAAAGTGGGAAATTTCCATATTTCTGAGTCTAAAATATTTATTTTATATCGTAAATTTAATTTTTAATAATGCCACTGTAATTTTTGAAATTTAAATATTCTTAATAAAGACAATTGCTATTTTTTCAATTAACATACATGCTGAATGGTATTTACAACTAGGAAACTAGCCAAAAGTCAGTTTTTTATATTATAAAATTTTTATCGCCTAGGTAACTAGGCGCCCCAGTGTCGCCTAGAATTGCCTAGATGCCATGAAAACTATGCCTAGTAGTGGAAAGGTTTGAGAGAAGGCTAGCAAACTGCAAAGGGAATTATATTTCGTTGGGAAGGGGAATTACATTGATCAACTCCACCCTAGCAAATCTCTTGTGTACTACAGGTCAGTTTTTAGGATGCCCCAAGCAGTGGTAAGGACTGAAAAGATTATGAGAGATTTCATTTGGGAACATGGGGAAGGGAAGAAAGATCACTTGGTTAGATGGGACAAGGTGGTGTAGTTGAAGGAGGAAGGGGGACTGGGCATTGGAAATGTTAAGTTGAAATATATGGCTTTGTTGAATAAATGGCTCAGGAGTTTCCCTAAAGAAAATGAGAAGTCCATGGGCTGCCAAACAATGGGTGGGATGCAGGTTGCTTGCATAGAGCTACTTTGGCTGCTCCTTGGAAGGCTATCCACAACATTCTTTCTGTGTTCCTCACTCACATAAGGTATGACTTGTCTTTGGGTCAGAGAATTAGGTTTAACAATGGGTGGGATGCGGGCTACTTTGGCTGCTCCTTGGAAGGCTATCCACAACATTCTTCCTGTGTTCCTCACTCACATAAGGTATGACTTGTCTTTGGGTCAGAGAATTAGGTTTTGGGAGGATATCTGGGTCGGGGGTTTCCGTCTTTCATTCTCTCTTTGATCTCTCTAGATTTAAAGGAAAACTTGTGTGATTTTATCAGCTCATCCTCATCCTAATCAGGCTTGAATTGGAATCCGGTTTTTACTAGAAACCTTAGATAATCTTAAATATCTAGAGTTTTTGCTTTGCTTAGCCTGTTGAATTCAGTGGTCTTGGGGGATGGTGGTTCAGATTCTAGAGTGTGGGCCCTTAATCAAACATGGGCATTTTCTTGCAAGTCTTTTCTGAACTCTCTTGTAGCCACCTCTCTTTCTCCTTTCCCTGTTAAGGAGATTTGGTCTCAGCCTATTCCTCCAGGAGTCGATGCTTTCTGTTGGGCAGTGTATCATGGCTCCACTAACACATATGATTTGTTTTAGAGGAAAAGACCAAATTACTGTTGGTCCCCAAGTTGGTGCTTCTTATGTAAGTTGTATGGTCTGCTTTTCATCTATTAATATCCTATCCTTTTGCTATCTTTATTTGGGAGTGGTTTTCATCTCTTTTTGGTTTGCAGATGGCTTTCCCCTGATAGTTTGGAAAGATTGTTTAGCTCTCATATTTTTAGTTGCTCTAAAAGAAGAGGCGGCAGGATAATGGGGAGATGCACTAGGCGGTGGCACATTGGATGAAAACTTTATTCTCTTTGCTGACTTTAAGGTTGAAGATTTCTTCAGCTCGTGGGGACTAATAGTTTACTCTTCTTCTTGAAGACAAAAAGTACATGAGACCTGGTCACCTCCATTTGCTGGATGGAAGAAATTGAACTTTGATGGTAGCTGCATGGGTAATCCTGGACAATTAGGTATTGGTGGGGTAATCGGGGAAGAAGATGGAAACATTCTAGCCATGTATTCAGGTCCTATTCAACATGGAGATGTGGTAAGATCAGAACTGATGGCAACAGTGTATGGAGTAGAGAAAGCTAAAGAAATGGGGATTGATAGGCTGATTATTGAAGGTGATTGGAAAATAGTTGTGGGTTGGCTGAAAAAGGGGAAGGAGTAATATGGCAGTTAAGGAATGAGTTCAGGCACGTCAAATAGATATCTAAAGACATGATGATCCAAATAAGTGGATTAGGAGATCTGCAAACAGTATGGCTGATGGTTTAGCTAAACAAGGAATTCAGAGACAATCTGTGTTTTGGGCTGTTTTGTAAATATTGGGAGAGTTCTTCTTGGGCTTGTTGTCTCTGCCCACAACTTGTTGTATTTCTTTATTATAAAATTAATGAATCAATTTGTGTTGCTGATAAAAAAAAGGGTTGCCTAGGTCCACAGATGAAGCTCAGCTGAACCTAAATGTGCCTTATTTGGCTTATTGTTATGTTCTGATGAGTTAACCTTAAGTTTGATGTTTCAGTAGGTAATTTCTGTATTTAGTTATTATGCTTATAATTTAAACCAGTGTTTTAAAAGGCATGGGGCGTGCCTCTAGGCGAGGCGCTCCCAAAACGCCCTGAGGTGTATGCCAGAGGTGCTGACACCTCTGAGCCATATGCCTCATGCACACCTCATATAAAAAGACAGAAAAAAAAGGAAAAAAGAAAAAAAAGGAAAAGGAAAAGGAAAAGAAAAGAAAGAAGGAGAAAAGGAAAGGGAAGGGAAGAAAAGAGGAAAGAAAGTGGTTCGCCCTCGGCCCCTTTGGTTGGGGGGCGAAAGGGAAGGGAAGGGAAAGAAAAAGAAAGAAAGAGAAGAAAAAAATAGAAAAAGGGAAGGGAAGGGAAGAAAAGATAAGAGGAAAGAAAGTGGTCCGCCCTCGACCCCTTTGGCTGGGGGCGAACCTTTTCAATGCAGCCCAATTTCGACAAGAACCCCCCCCCCCCCCCCCTTCAACTAGTGCTATGCATCTTTATTCTTCTTAATATAAAACATTTTCATTAAAAATAAAGAAAATGAGATCCCCCCTTCCTCTTCTTCCTCCTCACCCCCTCTTAAGGAGGCTTAAGAGGTGTTACCTATTTCTTTCCTTTATTTATTTTCCTTTATTTTTCCTCTTAAGGAGGCTTAAGAGGTGTTACCTCTTAAGGATCCTTTTCTTTCCTTTATTTTTCCTCTCATTGCCTAACCCTCTAATCTTTTTTTAAGTAGCCAATTTGTTTGCCTAAATTAGGTGTACCATAGGTGTTACCTATTTCTTATTTTTCATTTCTGCTGTATGATTTATACAGTTCCTTCCACCCACCCTTGACCTATTTGCCTTTCCATTGCATTTGTCCATATTGGCTTGTCCTTTTGTGTTTCTTTCTTCCTTTTTCTGGTCTAGATTTTCCCTGTTTTGTTTATACATCTACTAACTTCAAAGTAATTTCTCCTTTCTCTTTCATTTTCACGCTTATTTGATATATACTGGTTCCTTGTGTCCGAGATGACCAAGAGTATTAAGGTTGTGCTTACAAGAAGGAGGTATTCCCTTATCTATTTTCTAGATTGATGACTGTCAAGAGGTGGATGTTTATCTTGAACCTGCAGGTTTTTCTCTTATGGATGAAATTGATTAATAAAGACACATATTGTGTCTTGATTTTGTAGAGATTTATTTTTGGTTTGAAATAAGTATTGACTTGCCCTGCACCTGAGTGTTGGTTGAAGGAGATTTTGCTATCTTTGATTATATTTTTTAACAATTCTTTTCGTAGTTGCTATCCCATAATATTCTTCACTATTTTCTAGAAGTTTTGACTTATGGGCGTGCACATGCATGTCTATGCTTTATATACAAAAACGTGTACATGTGCATCAGATGTTCTTTTTTAGATTCAGTTCTTGTGATGAAAACTGAAAGAGAACTTTATTGAAAGATAAAAAGGCGATGTGATTTAATCTTAGTTCCTTGAAATTAGTGTAGCCAATGCATCTTGCTAACATAATTATCAAAAAAAAAAATGCATCTTGCTAACACCTAGGTGCTTTTTAACTGTAAAGGTGATCCATCTACAAGGTGGCCAGAATTCAACTTCTTGTAGGAGAAGGTTGCCTCTTTGAGGTCTACACCTAGAACTATGGCTTCCGCCTTTGATCTTTCTGTTGTTATTGAATTTAATAAATTCTTTTTGTTTTTGATGAAGAAAGATTTTTTCCTAATAGAATATAATATAGTCAAAATTCTGGGGAGTTGGCTGCCTAAAGGAATCACATTGCTAGAAACTTGAATAGAATCTAAGTTCCTCTTTTACTTGACTTAGAAAGTTACCTTAACTTTGATCTTACAGTGTCATGGATGCTTATGGGAGTCCATAGAATGGTGGCTGCTCTGTGATAGAAATAACAGGAAAGCCCAAAACTTGATTTTCTACAATCTTTTTACCCAAAAGTTGTTTGTTTTCTCTCTGTTTTCTGTATTTCTGCTTTGAATGCTACAACTGTTTTCATCATCTTTCCTGGTGAGATAAATTACACAATCTCTTGAAATGTCTTTTTAATCAATTTCTACTTGTTATCTCTGTTTTGTATTTGATTTCTACTTGTATTTAGTGACGGGTTTTATTTTTCTTTCGTTTTCTCTGATTATATCATTCCTTTCTTTGTAGTTTGGGGTGTAAGATGATTTTTCCCTTAAGCAAAAGCACTTTCACAATTATACTTTTTGTATAGTATATGATTCTGTTGAGAATAGGTTTAATTCCCGGAATTGCTTTGTTTGGTTTAGATAAATGACCGTTATGAGTTCCCTCTGGAACTAGACCTCGATAGAGAGAATGGAAAATACCTGTCACCTGAAGCCGATCGAAGAGTTTGCAACCTTTACACGCTCCACAGGTACCTTCATGATGCTTCCCCTACAATACTGGTTCTCAGAGGAGTAATTTATATAATTTAAGTTGGGATGGGTTGGTGAAGTATGATACTTTTGACTAAGAGAGGAATATATATTTGTGTTTATGTCAATTTTTTATTTTGTTATGTTCAGGTTCTTACTTTTGTTTGTTTGCAGTGTTTTGGTTCACAGTGGTGGGGTGCATGGTGGACATTATTATGCTTTTATCAGGCCCACTCTCTCTGATCAGTGGTAGGTATAGCTAGAGCTTGTTCACTGAATATTTTTGTTTGGCTGTTGTTAACTTTGGGAAAAATTGCTGGTTAATCAAATGCATTCAACCATGGCAATAAAAAAGCATTTTTCCATAGCTGCACTATTTTAGGTGGTAAAAATGGACTATTAAGTGCAGACACCTGCAATGGAAGTATCCTACTATACACATGATTTTTTTTTAATAACTAAAGTAAATCAAATTCCATCTTTTAATGACTAAGCAGCAGAGAAGGAAAACTCCTAACAATACTATTGGCTACATCAAAATTAAAAGAAAGCCCTACAGGACCTTCAGAAAACAGAATATGTAATGACTCAGTGAGCAACCACTATTCTTCCAGCAACTTGGTCCAGGTCCCTCTGCCCGCTTGAGGTGATTCTCCTTCCACCCTTGGGATCAATATCAACGATGTTCATCTTCTGCAACTGCTGAAGAATGTGTCGGGCAATAGAACCACTGCTCTTGCAGAAGTGTGGAGGACGACTACCATTCCTCTTACTGCCACCATAAATCTTTCTAAAACCTCCAACACCAATGCCCTGTCTTAAGTAGATTTTCCGGGCCATGGAAGCGGCTCTGGTGTAGTACCAATCTGTGTCATATGGTGCAAGCTCCTTGAATGTGGCGGTCTTCACAATATCAGTCCAGTGAGGAAGCTCCATCTTCCCCGTTCGCTTCAGATGAGCCGCATAAGCCTTAACGAACTCACGAGGGGAAACATCCTTCACCGTTCTAGCAGTCTCCATGGCTGTAGCTAGACCCTCGAGCTTCACCGAAGGTTGTCTGAGGCAGGTTTTCCTCTCTAATACACATGATTTTAAGAACACTGTTTTCCTCATTTAGATTGAGGAATTTGATATTCCTCATCCCTAGCAATTTTTTCGATGCTGATTGAACTATAAGGTGTTTTTGATTGATCATCTGTACTATATTTATGGTTTTTTTTCCCAAACATCCCCCTCTATCGTTTGGTCTCTTTTTCTTTACTATTTTCCAATTGTATTGTTCACCTCGGAGTTTTAAATGTTTACACCTTTGTTATTGAGGGCCATTGAATGGTGTAATGGTAAATTTGAGGTTGACAATCACGAGAACATGGTTTTGTGCTCGAGAGCGGTCACTTTATGCAAAAAAATGTCGTATCGGATACGGATACAGATACACGTTGGAAACACATCGATACAGACGAAAATATAGAAACACTTGGATATGTTCGAAAAATGCATACAAATTCCAAAAGTATATTAACATCACTAAATCTAATGTCACAATAATCACAAAGTGTATAAATACATGTATACAAATGAAAATATGGAAATAGTTGGATACGTTAGGAAAATGCATACAAATTTCATAAGTATTATTAACATCAGTAAATCTAATGTCAAAATTATTCCAAATATTGTATAAATACATAGGAAATGTATATTTTTATGGTATATATGAAAAAATACATTACAATTATTATACTAGGATGTATAAATATCATACAACTTTACTGATAATACATACATTAATCAAGAGTCCAAGACATATATTATATAGTTTTTTTACAAATTAATACATACACAACTGTTATTATTTTATTTTCTATTAAAGTCTAAGGCAAAAAAACATATTCAACTATTATATTTGAATTATTATATTAATCATTTTATATTTATTTTTTTAATATAAAAAAACATATTCAACATTAATAAAAAAGTTCAACTAAAAATTTAATTATCAAATTTTTGGTAAGTAATATTTTTTTTTATTTTTGTAAACAAAAAATGTCGTTATAAAATGTAAATTAAAATATCAATTAATAATTTACAAAAATATATAATCTTAAAGCAGAAACCCGATAGTCAACTCAACCGACAATTAAGAAGCGTATTACAACTCTAAAGTCAATACTCTACCATAGACGAACCCATCATATCTAGATAAGATAAATGCACTTTCTCAGACATATAGCAGATGCTTAGTAAGAAGCTATCAAAATTATTTAACAAATCCAACCAAAGCTATCGAAACATTAAGTAAAGAATGCCAAGGTTAATCAAACCATTCAACGAAATCCCCCCAAAACCAAGTATGGCCAAACCTAAGTATATCCAATTGAACATTATCGAAAACTAACCAAGCCCTCGCCAACCACCAATCTTCAAACAAATCTATACCCACTAACAATCCTTATTAGAACACTAAACTCTCTTTACCAACTTATCTGAATCCAACATACTTTGATAAATTAGGAAGAAAACTCAATCCGCTTAAAAAGGAAAATCAGACCTACTCAAACAAACCAGTAAACCTGGATCAGTCTATACAATACCTTCTAAACGGTCTATAAGAATTCAAAGGGAAATCTTGACAGAACTGATTTAACCTATAGAAACAGGGCTTATCACAACACTAATCACGATACTATAAATTAAACAAACCCATCATATTTAGAGAAAATGAGAAATCGAATCAACTCCTTTACAAAATGAAACCGGTCCAAATCAAATCAAACGAAATCCAAAAAACAATGATCAATCCAAACAATCCCACCGTTTAAACAAACTAAACAACTCAGCAAAAACCTGGGATAGCCAACTCAACCGATAAGAATCAAGCGTATTAAAACTCTAAAGTCAGTATTCTACCTTAGACGAACCCACCATATCTAGATAAGATTAATCCATTTACTCAGACTTATAACGGAAGCCTATAAGAAGATTTCCACATTATTTAACAAATCCTGCCAAACCTATCGAGACATTAACTAACGAAGATAATCTATGATAAACGTAGCTGAAATCAACTTAAAACAACCCAAGATTTTCCAAACAAACGTAACTTATAAGGATAAAGCCAAATTAAAGACAACAAAGCTGAAATTAGATGCAGACAATTTTTGATGACTCACTTTCAAATTAACCGATCCAGATACAAATGAAACCAACTCAACATAGATAAACCCATGTGGTTAAAGTTCGATTATTGTTAAGGTTAATCAAACCATTCAATGAAATCCCACAAAACTGAGTCTGGCCAAACCTAGTTGAACCAATTAAATAATATCGAAAACTAACCAAGCCCTTGCCAACCAACCAATCATCAACCAAATCTATACCCACTAACAATCCTTATTAGAATAGTAAACTCCTTTTACTAATTTAACCGAATCCAACATTCCAAGATAAAATAAGAAAATAACTCAACTCATTTAAAAAGGAAACTCAGAACTACTCAAACAAATCAATAAGACTGGATCAATCCACACAATACCTTCTAAACGGTTTAAAAGAATTCAAGGGAAAAAGCCTGACAGTATCAATTTAAACTATAGGAACTGGGCATATCACAATTCTAGTCACCATATTCAAAATTAAACAAACCCGTCGTATTTAGAGAAAATGGGAAATCAAATTAACTCCTTTAAAAAATGAAACTGGTTCTACTCAAATCAGACGAATGCCAAAAAACAAGGATCAATCCAAACATTCCCACCAGTTAAACAAACTAAACTATTCAAAGCAGAAACCAGACATAGTCAATTCAACCGATAAGAATCAAGAGTATTACAACTCTAAAGTCAGTATTCTACCTTAGATGAACCCATCATATCTAGATAAGATAAATCCACTTTCTTAGACATATAGCAGATGCCTAGTAAGAAGCTATCCATATTATTTAACAAATCCAGCCAAAGCTATCGAGCCATTAACAAAAGAAAACCATCTATGCAAAACGTTGTTGAAATCAACTTGAAACAACCCAAGATTTTCCAAACAAATGTAACATATCAAGACAAAGCCAAATTAAAGACAACAAAGCTGAATGTAGATAGACAATTTTTGAGGTCTCACTTTCAAATCAACCGATCCAGATACATATGAAACCAACTCAACATCGGTAAACCCATCTGGTAAACATCGAATATTGGTAAGGCTAATCATACCATTCAATGAAATACCACAAAACAGAATTTGGCCAAACTAGGTAGAACGAATTAAACATTATCGAAAATTAACCAAGCCATCGCCAATCGACCAATCATCAACCAAATCTATAACCACTAACAATCTTTATTAGAACACTAAACTCCCTTTACTAACTTAACTGAATCCAACATTCCAAGATAAAGTAGTAAAATAACTCAACTCATTTGAAAAGGAAACCCAGACCTACTCAAACAAACCAATAAACCTGGATCAATCCACACAATACATTCTAAACGGTCTAAAAGAATTCAAAGTAAAAGCTTGAAAGAATCAATTTAACCTATAAGAACTGGACTTATCGTAACTCTAATCACGATATTCTAAATTAAACAAACCCATCATATTTAGAGAAAATGAGAAATCAAATCAACTCCTTTAGAAAATGAAACCGGTCCTACTCACATCAAACGAATGCCAAAAACAAGGATTATTGCAAGCAATCCCATCGTTTAAAAAACTAAACTACACAAAGCAGAAACCAGACATAGTCAATTCAACTGATAAGAAAGAAGCGTATTACAACTCTAAAGTCAGTATTCTACCTTAGACGAACCCATCATATCTAGATAAGATAAATCCACTTTCTCAAACATATAGCAGATGCCTAGTAAGAAGTTATCCTTATTATTTAACAAATCCAGTCAAAGCTATCGAGAGATTTTAGTATGTTTTTCACAGCAGTCGAATGCTCCTGCCTTGGGTTTGACTGGAATTTGCTTACCACACTCACTGCCTGAGAGATGTCAGGGTGAGTGCACAACATTACATACATGATGCTCTCTACGGCTGAGGCATAGGGAATGTCCTTCATGCCCTCAATCTCCTTAGGAGTCTTGTGAGACATACCCTTGCAGAGAGTGACTCCATGCCTGAAAGGAACATTTCCTTTCTTGGAGTTCTCCATATTATATCTCTTGACTATCTTGTCAATGTAAACAGATTGGGATAATCCTATTATCCTCTTCGATCTATCTCTATAGAGCTGAAAACCCAGTATGTAAGAGGCTTCTCCAAGATCTTTCATGGAGAATTGTTGTGAAAGTTATACTTTCACCGTAGTCAACATTCCTACATCATTCCCAATGAGTAGAATGTCATCTATATACAAAACCAGGAACGTAACCTTATCCCCACTGAATTTCCTTTAAACACATGGCTCATCCGGATTTTGCTCAAAGTCAAACCTTTTGACGGTAGAGTCAAACCGAATGTTCCAACTCCTAGAAACTAGCTTAAATACATATATGGACCGATTTAATTTAGTAAGTTAACAAATTTTATTTATTTAATTTGCTAAACGATTTAATTTTATCAAAAAATTATTTCACTATATCTCTCCCTCCCTGAGTCTAATATTTTGGGTTATCAATGGGTCGGGCTTGGTTTAGATAGATTGGATATTTATTTATTATTTTACTAAATGAATTGAGTCATTATATATAGATTTTATTATTTAGTTTAATAAATTAATTAATAATTTATTTTTCTCTTTCTCTGGATCCTTATTTTTTGGGTTATCAGCGAGTTAGGTCTAGTGTGGTATAGCATGTACCTGTCCCATCCCAATAATTAATGAAATTTTATTTATTTATTTAATTTACTAAACTAAATTATACATTTATATATTTAAATACATTAGATAAATTATTATGTATAAATTTTTATTTATTTGATTCAACCTGACACCCAATAATAAATGACTATTTAGTTATTTTATTAAATTAAATTGTTGATTTGTTTATTTTACAAAATTAAGTAAAATATTATCCATAGATTTCTATTTTTTAATTTACTAAATTATTCAAGTAATTAGTAATTTATTTAACTATTTAGTTATTTCAATCTCTCTGCCGAAGCCTAATATTTAGGGCTATTAGTAGGTTAGGTATCAACTTCGATTAAAATTATTAACGGGATCAATAGAACATATTTATGCGCAAGTCAGAGTCCAAGTTGAACTTCGGGCCTATATCTTGAGCATGAGCCTGAAGTTCATATAGAGCCCGAATCATGGTGAGGAAATTCTTTGTTTCTCTCATTTTCTCACCTAATTACTTATATAGTTATGTTATTAAGTTAAAAAGTATTTACTGAACTTACTAAATTATTTTAGTTTATAAACAAATTATTTCTCTCTCTCCCTCTCTCTCCCTCCTGAGTTACATATTTAGGGTTGTCAATAGATTGAGTTTAGATCTAGATAGTTTGGATATTTATTTATTTTTCCAAAAGTTAGTAAATTATTATCCATAGATTTTATTTATTTTCGTAACTACATTGTTCATCTAATTAATGATTTAATTTATGAACAACGGATTAGTTCTGGTGTCGAATAGGTTGTACATGTCTTGTCCCAATAATAACTGAAAATTTATTTATTTATTTTACTAAATTAAATTATTCATTTATTTGTTTTAATATATTAAATAAATTATTCTCCATAAAGTTTTATTTATTTAATTCAACCTGTGACCAATATTTACGGTTGTCAATGATGCAAGTTTGGTTGGGGATAGCTTGGACTAGTCTTGCACCAATCTCAAGTGAATATTTATTTATATTTTTTTGTTAAAGTTAATTATTGATTTATCTGTTTTATAAAATTAAGTAAATTATTATCCATGGATTTCTATTTACTTAATTTATTGAATTCTTTAATTAACTAACTAATTAATTATTTTCCTAACAAATTAGTTTTCTCTCTCTCTCCCATAAGACTATTTTTAGGGTAACTAATATGTTTAGTGGGGTGTGGGATAGGATGTACCTGTCCCATCCCAATAATAAATGTAATTTTATTTATTTATTTTGCTAAACCAAATTAATCATTAATTATTTTACAAAATTAACTAAATTGATATCCATAGGTTCCTATTTATTTAATTTATTAAATTATTCAAGTAGTTAATAATCCATAAATTCCCCCCAACCCGAGCAAAATATTTAGGTTTATAAATTGGATAGGTATCGTTGGGGTTAAACCTTTTCATTGGTTGGGCCACGTCTGGTTTGGGATTGTATGAGATGTGACTGGAAGTATGAGAATTGAGAAAAGAATTGCTAAATTGGTGTGGTGAGAATAGTGGAGGATAGGGTTATTTATAGGAATTGCAAATAATTCAATTGCCCAAAATACCCTAAATACTAGTAATTTTTTAGTTGTTGAGAGGAGTATTTTGGTTATTGTAAATTATCTATCACTTTACCCATATGCCCCAAATTCTCAAACTAGTTGATATATAATTATAGGATATAGTTATTGAAGGGGCATTATTGGCCCAAGGGCCCCAACGGCTAGTTTCTCGAATGGGCTACACTCGATCCATTGCGGGCTTGTAGGTTGTGCTACTTGTTGGGCTGTGTCATGCAGGCCTATGGACCTGAAACCCCCGACCCAGCATGATCCACATGATTGTGTTGTGCCCAGCACGACTCGTGTGCAGGGTTGTCCAAAATCTTGTTATGGCCCAGAACAACTCGATTTACACCTCTAATCCTCTCCCTTGGAAAGCGGGGTGTTCAAATTTGGACAAAAAACCGAAAACCGAACTGAACCAAGCTGAATAAGCTAATTTAGGTATTGGTTTGGTTCGGTTTTTGATGTGTTAAAATTTTAATAAAATCGAATAGAAAACAAACTACTATACTATATAAAATTGTATATTATATAATTAATTGTATTATGTTTCATTAATTTAAGGGAAAATTCATGATTACTACCTTGTACTTTAGTCCTAGTGTCATTTTACTCTCCAAACATTAAAATGCGACAATTCGGTACCCGAACTTTCAAAACGTGCCAATCCAATACCTACCATTAACCATGCGTTAAGTGGCATTTAAAAAGACACAAATGCCCTTCATGTGTCATCTAATTCTCTTTATCAACCATCCAAATGTTGATAAAATAATGAACAGTGCCAAATCCTTGCCTCTTCTATTCAAGAAAGTTGGAGTCACTATAATGCCTACTAAGACATGACCCCAACTTTCATGAATAGAAGAGACAATAATTTGAGACTATTCATTTTTGGTCAACGTTTGGATGGTTGCTAAAGACAATTAGATGACACTCAAAGGGTGTTTATGTCTTTTTAAATGCCACTTAACGACTATTTAATGGGCTGGTTAATGACAGGTATTGGATTGACACATTTTGAAAGTTCAGGTATTGAGTTGTCACGTTTTAATATTTGGGGACCAAAGTGACACTAAGGCCAAAGTATATGGTACTAATTAGGAAATTTCCCTTAATTTAATTATTGTTTTATATATTACTCTTTTTCTTAAATCTCCCTTTAGCCCAATCGGAATTTTTGTTAGTATCAATACTAAATAAGAACACTAATTTAAATTAATTACTACTTTACTAATTAGTATTTAGTAATTACTAGTAACTAGTAAGTGGGATAAACAAAAGACAACCACATTGGAGTGCCCGAGTTGGGTTAGGAGTCAAACTATCAAAGAGTAATTACTAATTACTAACTCTTGTTTGATTTTTCCCTTTTTCTACTAACTCAGTCCTTTTATTTTTTAAATACAGTATGGACTGGTTTAGTTTAAACCCTGTTTCGTTCGGTTCAATTGAGGTATATGACCAAACTAAATAGTGGGTTAGGTCATCGGTTTGAACCGAACCAAACCGAATGTACACCCCTACTTGTCATATAAATTAAAGAGTTATGTAAGGGTCACTTTTGTCATATTCTGAATTCTCAAATCATACCTTGTATTATGATAGTCCCTTTTTTATGTTCGGACATTCTCAGAATTCCTTCTCACCACTCTGTTCCACAGTCCAACGCGCCGGTGTGTGGTGAGTGGTCAACGGGATGCTCGGGTTGGGGCTCGAAGAAGATGAGGACAAGAGATGGGGAGGGGAGAGTTCGAATGACCTTAAAGCTTTTGAAAGAAGCCCTGTTTTTGAATTGTCCTTTTGCGAGTGGTTAAACCGGGTTTGTTCAGCTAACGGTTGAACACCCGTTAATATTAGTGTTTTTGTCGAAATGCCAATGTGGTCACTTCTGAATGGTGGGATCACGTATCCAATAAACCCACGAGTGCATAAAACGTGGACTCTCACAGTCCGGACTTCGGTCCCAACTTTACACTATCTCGGACTCGGACCCAAGCCCGAGCCCGGCCAATGAACAGGCTTCGGACGTTCTAAAAATTCCCTCTCCCCACTCCGTTCTCTTTTTCTGTCTGGCTACTTTGGATGGAGGTGAAGGACACGGTAATTTCCGAAGGCCACCATCGCTCGATGACTAATTCTGTTAGAATTTTAAATATACCGTTGTAAGAATCGTGGTATTTATTCTGCAATCTTTGATACGCTTTACCTTGTCATTTAAATTGATTTTGTAACGGTCTAAATCCTTATCAATCGACCTGAGAGCAAGAGATCATCGAGTAATTTCTATATAAGAGTTGGTGTTTTCCATTCAGAGAAGAGCTCGACATCGTGCTTCTTAGAAAAGAGAAAACAGAGAACAAAACCACTCGATTTCCTCAAACTTACCTGCGAATGGCGATCCATGGCTCAGAGCCAGTTCACTCAGGTGGAGCTTCGCAGCTTGAATTCCTATGTGAGTAATCCTCAAAACCCTAAAACCCAAGTAGCTTTCTTGTTTGTGGGTAACTTCGATGTTTTGTCTATTTTCTTGATCTTGCATTTGAACCTGCAATGTTGGCGGCTGGTTTCTGCAGTTCCTCTCATTGAGGAGGGAGATCGGGCGAGTGACAATCAGAAACTTGCTTTCCAGGACGTCGGAGCTGAAAACCGTTGGAGAGTCTTTGACTGAGGAAGAGAGGGCTGCGTGTTTGATCGAATCGTATTGGGACATGGACGAGGAGGTATAGGATTTTGAAGTCTTCCTTCGGGTGAGTACTATTATAGGATCTGCGGCTTGAATGCGTAAACGTTGAATTTGAATTCATTTTTTTATGCAGTTTATGGTTTTGGGTTGAGAAATTGGTACTGGGATTAAGGATTTTAAGTAGAGTGAGCAAATCATATCGTTACAGGTCTATTTGAAACTACAATCGCATGTTAATGCTAGAATTGGTAGCGGAGCAAAGAATTTGACTGCATTTCTGAAGGCTGCTACGATGACATTGCTTCACATCATCAGTGGATCTGACAAAACGTCCTATGTTGCTCATATAAATAACTACCTAGCAGAAGATCAGTTCTTGAATAGATACCCTCCTATAGAAAAAAATAGAAAAAGGGAAGGGAAGGGAAGAAAAGATAAGAGGAAAGAAAGTGGTCCGCCCTCTACCCCTTTGGCTGGGGGGCTTCGCCCCCTAGGCCCCGCCCCCCTTTTCAATGCAGCCCAATTTCAACAAGAACCCCCCCTTCAACTAGAGCTATGCATCTTTATTCTTCTTAATATAAAACATTTTCATTAAAAATAAAGAAAATGAGATCCCCCCTTCCTCTTCTTCTTCCTCACCCCCTCCTCTTAAGGAGGCTTAAGAGGTGTTACCTATTTCTTTCCTTTATTTTCCTTTATTTTTCCTCTTAAGAGGAGGCTTAAGAGGTGTTACCTATTTCTTTCCTTTATTTTCCTTTATTTTTCCTCTTAAGGAGGCTTAAGAGGTGTTACCTCTTAAGGAGCCTTTTCTTTCCTTTATTTTTCCTCTCATTGCCTACCCTCTAATCTTTTTTTAAGTAGCCAATTTGTTTGCCTAAATTAGGTGTACCATAGGTGTTACCTATTTCTTATTTTTCATTTCTGCTGTATGATTTATACAGTTCCTTCCACCCACTCTTGACCTATTTGCCTTTCCATTGCATTTGTCCATATTGGCTTGTCCTTTTGTGTTTCTTTCTTCCTTTTTCTGGTCTAGATTTTCCCTGTTTTGTTTTTAAATCTACTAACTTCAAAGTAATCTCTCCTTTCTCTTTCATTTTCACGCTTATTTGATATATATTGGTTCCTTGTGTCCGAGATGACCAAGAGTATTAAGGTTTTGCTTACAAGAAGGAGGTATTCCCTTATCTATTTTCTAGATTGATGACTGTCAAGAGGTGGATGTTTATCTTGAACCTGCAGGTTTTTCTCTTATGGATGAAATTGATTAATAAAGACACATATTGTGTCTTGATTTTGTAGAGATTTATTTTTGGTTTGAAATAAGTATTGACTTGCCCTGCACCTGAGTGTTGGTTGAAGGAGATTTTGCTATCTCTGATAATATTTTTTAACAATTCTTTTTCGTAGTTGCTATCCCATAATATTCTTCACTATTTTCTAGAAGTTTTGACTTATGGGCGTGCACATGCATGTCTATGCTTTATATACAAAAACGTGTACATGTGCATCAGATGTTCTTTTTTAGATTTAATCTCAGTTCTTGTGATGAAAACTGAAAGAGAACTTTATTGAAAGATAAAAAGGCGATGTGATTTAATCTTAGTTCCTTGAAATTAGTGTAGCCAATGCATCTTGCTAACATAATTATCAAAAAAAAAAAAATGCATCTTGCTAACACCTAGGTGCTTTTTCACTGTAAAGGTGATCCATCTACAAGGTGGCCAGAATTCAACTTCTTGTAGGAGAAGGTTGCCTCTTTGAGGTCTACACCTAGAACTATGGCTTCCGCCTTTGATCTTTCTGTTGTTGTTGCATTTAATAAATTCTTTTTGTTTTTGATGAAGAAAGATTTTTTCCTAATAGAATATAATATAGTCAAAATTCTGGGGAGTTGGCTGCCTAAAGGAATCACATTGCTAGAAACTTGAATAGAATCTAAGTTCCTCTTTTACTTGACTTAGAAAGTTACCTTAACTTTGATCTTACAGTGTCATGGATGCTTATGGGAGTCCATAGAATGGTGGCTGCTCTGTGATAGAAATAACAGGAAAGCCCAAAACTTGATTTTCTGCAATCTTTTTACCCAAAAGATGTTTGTTTTCTCTCTGTTTTCTGTATTTTTGCTTTGAATGCTACAACTGTTTTCATCATCTTTCCTGGTGAGATAAATTACACAATCTCTTGAAATGTCTTTTTAATCAATTTCTACTTGTTATCTCTGTTTTGTATTTGATTTCTACTTGTATTTAGTGACAGGTTTTATTTTTCTTTCGTTTTCTCTGATTATATCATTCCTTTCTTTGTAGTTTGGGGTGTAAGATGATTTTTCCCTTAAGCAAAAGCACTTTCACAATTATACTTTTTGTATAGTATATGATTCTGTTGAGAATAGGTTTAATTCCCGGAATTGCTTTGTTTGGTTTAGATAAATGACCGTTATGAGTTCCCTCTAGAACTAGACCTCGATAGAGAGAATGGAAAATACCTGTCACCTGAAGCCGATCGAAGAGTTTGCAACCTTTACACGCTCCACAGGTACCTTCATGATGCTTCCCCTACAATACTGGTTCTCGGAGGAGTAATTTATATAATTTAAGTTGGGATGGGTTGGTGAAGTATGATACCTTTGACTAAGAGAGGAATATATATTTGTGTTTATGTCAATTTTTTATTTTGTTATGTTCAGGTTCTTACTTTTGATTGTTTGCAGTGTTTTGGTTCACAGTGGTGGGGTGCATGGTGGACATTATTATGCTTTTATCAGGCCCACTCTCTCTGATCAGTGGTAGGTATAGCTAGAGCTTGTTCACTGAATATTTTTGTTTGGCTGTTGTTAACTTTGGGAAAAATTGCTGGTTAATCAAATGCATTCAACCATAGCAATAAAAAAAGCATTTTTCCATAGCTGCACTATTTTAGGTGGTAAAAATGGGCTATTAAGTGCAGACACCTGCAATGGAAGTATCCTACTATACACATGATTTTTTTTTAATAACTAAAGTAAATCAAATTCCATCTTTTAATGACTAAGCATCAGAGAAGGAAAACACCTAACAATACTATTGGCTACATCAAAATTAAAAGAAAGCCCTACAGGACCTTCAGAAAACAGAATATGTAATGACTCAGTGAGCAACCACTATTCTTCCAGCAACTTGGTCCAGGTCCCTCTGCCCGCTTGAGGTGATTCTCCTTCCACCCTTGGGATCAATATCAACGATGTTCATCTTCTGCAACTGCTGAAGAATGTGTCGGGCAATAGAACCACTGCTCTTGCAGAAGTGTGGAGGACGACTGCCATTCCTCTTACTGCCACCATAAATCTTTCTAAAACCCCCAACACCAATGCCCTGTCTTAAGTAGATTTTCCGGGCCATGGAAGCGGCTCTGGTGTAGTACCAATCTGGGTCATATGGTGCAAGCTCCTTGAATGTGGCGGTCTTCACAATATCAGTCCAGTGAGGAAGCTCCATCTTCCCTGATCGCTTCAGATGAGCCGCATAAGCCTTAACGAACTCATGAGGGGAAACATCCTTCACCGTTCTAGCAGTCTCCATGGCTGTAGCTAGACCCTCGAGCTTCACCGAAGGTTGTCTGAGGCAGGTTTTCCTCTCTAGTAATTCACATGATTTTGAGAACTCTGTTTTCCTCATTTAGATTGAGGAATTTGATATTCCTCATCTCTAGCAATTGTTTCGATGCTGATTGAACTATAAGCTGTTTTTGATTGATCATCTGTACTATATTTATGGTTTTTTTCCCAAACATCCCCCTCTATCGTTTGGTCTCTTTTTCTTTACTATTTTCCAATTGTATTGTTCACCTCGGAGTTTTAAATGTTTAAAGTAGCTATTTTGCTTCCATATATTTATTGTTATGCATACTTTTAATACACCTTTGTTATTGAGGGCCATTGAATGGTGTAGTGGTAAATTTGAGGTTGACAATCACGAGAACATGGTTTTGTGCTTGAGAGCGGCCACTTTATGCAAAAAATGTCAAGGATTAAAGTATTGGATACGGATTCAGATACACTTTGGAAACACATCGATACAGATGAAAACATGGAAACACTTGGATATGTTCGGAAAATGCATACAAATTCCATAAGTATATTAACATCACTAAATCTAATGTCAAAATAATCACAAATAGTGTATAAATACATGGATACAAACGAAAATATGGAAACACTTGGATACGTTAGGAAAATGCAGACAAATTCCATAAGTATTGTTAACATCACTAAATCTAATGTCAAAATAATCCCAAATAGTGTATAAATACATAGGAAATGTATATTTTTATGGTATGTATGAAAAAATACATTACAATTATTATACTAGGATGCATAAATATCATACAACTTTACTGATAATACATACATTAATCAAGAGTCCAAGACATATATTATATAGTTTTTTTACAAATTAATACATACACAACTGTTATTATTTTATTTTCTATTAAAGTCCAAGGCAAAAAAACATATGCAACTATTATATTTGAATTATTATATTAATCATTTTATATTTATTTTTTTTAATTTTAACATTAATAAAAAAGGTCAACTAAAAATTTAATTCTCTAAATTTTGGTAAATAATATTTTTTTTTATTTTGTAAACAAAAATGTCATTATAAAATGTAAATTAAAATATCAATTAATAATTTACAAAAATATATAATCTTAAAATATATCAAATCTATTAAAACTTCGAACATACATATCATATGTAAATTCATAATTTTTAATTATGAAAATAATTATTCCATTATTAATATTTTAATTTCTTTAAATTTTTAAATTTTTGATATAAATGTAGATTCATTTATATTATATTCTCAAATAATTTGTAAATAATAAATACATTGCTGTTTAATACAAATTAAAATTTTAATTAATAATTTCTAAAATTTTTAAAATACATATCTTGTGCAAATTTATAAATTTTAAGTACTAAAATAGTTATTTTATTTATATAAATTTCTTGAGGTTAAAAATCATTTTTTGATATAAATTTGGATTTGATAGATTATATGTTCTATTAGTTTATAAAATATTAATCTTAAATATTATTCTTTTTAATTTATAGTTAGGGTGGTTGAATATAATATATGCTATTTATTTGAATTGGTTGTGGAGATTAAATTGAATAAATGTTAATGTATTTCACTTATTATCATAAAATGAATGTTGGCTTAGTGGTTAAAGGTGTGTTTAATTATTGGGCGTAGGTGTCTTGGGTTCGAATCACGCCACCCTCTAATTTTTATAGCGCGTTTTATTACAGGTCCTCGATACACCTCCGTATCGCTGAGTATCAGACCGTATTGGATGATACTAAATGATACACACAGATACGGTGGCGTATCGGGCCGATATACATGGCTGAAAGGATACACTTCCTCCAGTCATAGCGTATCCAGTACCGGTGCCTTCTGATACCCATATGATACACTCTGTATCGGGCGTATCGTACTAATACTTTAATCCTTGGTCAAAAGTTATGTTTGTATCTAGCCCACCCCTCCCAAAATATCAGAGATATATTGAATCATTATTCGATAATGATCTTTATCTTAATTTCACTATTTAGGATCTCTATCTATCATGTTTGGTCCTGTATCATTGTGACTGTGTTAGCTCTCTTTAGTGTTGTAAAATCTGATAGTGATTGAGTGATTGATGCTTTTAGGTTCAAATTTGATGATGAACGAGTAACAAAAGAAGATACGAAGAGGGCACTAGAGGAGCAGTATGGCGGTGAGGAAGAGGTGACACATTTTTAATCAAACTTACAAGTGCTTTTTGCATATAAAAATGCATCTCTATCTAGATAAGAAAAATTTGCGCTTCTCAATCGTAACCTTGATTACTGTTTTATTTTATGCCGCCTTTTCTCTTTTTGCTCGACAGTTGCCACAAACGAATCCTGGCTTCAACAATACTCCATTTAAGTTCACGTAGTATTCAAATGCATATATGCTTGTATATATACGCGAAAGTGACAAGGAGAAAATAATTTGCAATGTGGATGAGAAGGATATTGCTGAACACCTTAGGGTAAGATACTTCTTCTATGTATTGTAGATTTGAATTTGTAACTTGACTGTTTCTGTGATGATTTTAATAGAGGGTCTTCAATAACATATTTCAGATAAGGTTGAAGAAAGAACAAGAAGAAAAGGAGCACAAGAAAAAGGAAAAAGCAGAGGCACACCTTTATACTATTATAAAGGTTATGGCTTCCAAGATTGTCTTTCTTTGTTATTAGCTATCATTGAACACTCTATGCTAAAGCATTTGATTATTACCTCTAGGTTGCTCGAAATGAGGATCTTGTAGAACAGATTGGAAGGGATATATATTTTGATCTAGTGGATCATGACAAAGTTCGCAGCTTCCGTATTCAGAAGCAGATGCCTTTCAACATTTTCAAGGTACTTGCGTAATGTTTCATTTGCATCTGTTTTCAGAAAGTTTAATTTGTAGGTATGTTGTCAATCAAGAAATTAATTGTTTCCATTGATCTGTTATTGATAAAAAACGTTTCCATTGATAGTGGTTCACTAAATATCAAATTATCCTTCATATCTTTTGTACAAGGGATGTGGGCAATGAAGTGGGTTTGTAAACTGAGGATGGTCCCATAAGGATGAGTTTTTTTTTTTTTTTTTGATAAATGAGTGCAATTTTATTAACCATAGAAAGAGTGTATTGTGTACCATCAGCTTAAGAGGGGGCGCGAGATGTTACCTCCCCCTGGAACTTAGCATTAAGCAAATAAACACACACTAGCCTGAATTACAATTATAAGGTAGCCCAAAACAGGTCAACCCTTGATACCCCTTGTTTTGCCAAAGAATCAGCGGTTGCATTTGCAGATCTGCTAATCCACTGAAGCCTAACTGCCATATTTCTTGTACGCCAGTTAACATTCTTCAAAAGATCCCTGTAACCCCACAAAACTATTTCTGGATTTGTCAGCCAGCCCACTACCACCTTGCTGTCTTTATCTCTTAGAATCCCTCCTATGCCCGAGGGCCCTGGATTTCCTTGACTGCTTCCGTCAAGATTCAATTTTACCATTCCCTACAGAGGGCGTTCTGATTCTACTTGTAGTTTGTTCTTTGTGGAGGCTATGGATGCCACTACTATGCAATTTCTCCTTAAATCGTCAAAAGAGAAATCCACAAACAAGTTTGAAGTTTTTAGCCAAGAGGTTGCCCTTGTAATTATAAACTCCTCTACTTCAGCAAGGCTTCTTTCCTTTTCTTGAAAAATTCTAGCATTCCCCTCCTCTCATAAAGTCCACAAGCTAGCTGCTCTAATGCACTTCCACATTAGCTTCCCTCTCTATCAATTTCCCAAAGGCTGATGGAACAAAAGACAGGCAAGTTCCACCTGCACCCAAATAATAATGAAACCCAGTTCCAAATATTGGCAACAAAAGAGCAAGATATTAGCAAATGGTGACATTCCTCACTCTTCACTTTACACAATGCACCAATTTGGGGACAAGCACATATAGGGTTTTTGCTTTTGCAAGTTTTCCATACCCAACAGAACACAACTATTTTTAGAGGAATTGGCCTTGACCAGATTTCTTTAATAGGAAAAATTGGAGACTGGAGAGGAGAGGGTAGAGTAGAGAGAGGCACAAGTGAAGGAGCCATCGGGTCATTGTGCTTGTGTTTAAGGGATGATGAATTTGCTTGTGTTTCAGAGCTCTTGTTCCTTCTAGGATGAGTATTAGTAACTTTATATAATAAGTTTTTTAAACCATTAATTTTAAAATTAAGTTTATATTTCTTATTAATACTATTGTTTAATATTTTTGATTTTTTTGCATTTCTTTTGAATTTTTTGAATTTTCTGACATTTTTTTTTTATTTTTAGCATTTTTTTAATATTTTTTTCGCCTTGCGCCTTGGGTGCAAATTGTTCCTTGTTCCTTGCGCTTTTAAAACACTGGTTATGGTTTGAAAATTCCTAGCATGGGAGAATAGATTCTATGTTCAACTGTCACTTGGGTTTTTTTTTTTCTTCAGACTTTATTCATTTAATGGACTTCTGTCATCAATGACTGCATTGCACCATTTTTTGTTATATTGCTATAATACTCCTTTCATGTTCTTTCTGTCATATGATCTGACTTGCATGTTTTCTTACAAAGACCTTGTTACATCTTGGAATATCCAAGGAACTGCATTGGAAGAGTTCCTCCTAACCACCAAGAAGGGCTTGAACTTATGTCATGAACATTAAATTATTGTTGTATAACAAGAATCTGGCTGAAATTATGGGATCGGTGGTTCAGAGTTAAGCTGTTTAACTGTTGGGTTTTTGGCTTGACATAAGTTGATTTTATAAATATACTAGTAGTACATTAATAAACGTCATTGGGTTGCTATGTAATTTTATATCTGTTTATTTCTGCTTATCCAGTTCTTAATTGATGTAATACTTTGTTAGAAGAGGTAACACCTCGTGCCTCTTCATGGGTTTCCTGTATTGCCTTATATTCTGATTTAATAAATTATTTTTATTCATAAAAAAAAATTAATAAACCTCATTGCCAAGAGTTCCACCCCATCCCTTGTGGTAATGGTTTTTGAGTTTACATGTCAAATGCAATTATTGGATAGTTAGAATAATTGCACTGAGGCAGATTTGTGCCAAATTCTCTCTTTTTCTCTATTTTTCTAAATAAAAACCTCTTGGTTTTCGAGGGGTGTGGCACAAAGGCGGTTCATAGAATCAGGAAAGTAATATGTTTTACATTACATTAGCTACTTGAAGTAATGCAATTGAGTGAAAAAAGATATTAGAGGTTTTACATGCTTGAAAATGTTTCATATGTTTGATTTTATTTTTAAATTCTCATTTGAATATGCTTTACATCTTATGTTTATGTATTTTAATTTTAGATAATAGGTTTTTTAAAACATTTATTTTAAAATTTAAGTTTATATTTTTTATTAATATTATGTTTAATTTTTTTTTTGAATTTTCTGACATTTTTTTATTTTTAGCATTTTTTTTTGTATTTTTGCGCCTTGCTTCAAAAAGGCGTGCGCCTCGCCTTGCGCCTTGTGCCTTGTGCCTCAGGTGCAAATTGACCCCTGCGCCTTTTTTGAGCCTTGCGCTTTTAAAACACTGGGATTTGCCAACTTGTTGCTATTGTATTGATTTGAGAGTGAGGAATGGAGGGGGGAATGTGGAACCCTTGATCTCAGTTCCCTACGAGAGATGAAAAATATATATAGGAGTTACCCAACTGTATATGTCCCTTGTATTCAACTTGGCTGATTGCTGTCTCCTGTAAGTTAAAGCTTTATATATAGGGTAACATAAAAGTTTTACAGCCCAATAAATAATGGGACTGATTGTGATATCTACAAGTGAAGTTTATTAATTAAAATATTTCTGTTATACCTTTTTTCTTTCCCAAAGAAAAACTCTGGGAGATATTTGAAAAGGAAATGAAATCAGTATACTTACTAGAAGAATTCTGCAATACTGAAATTAAGTTCTTTGATAAACCCCTATCAAGGAGAATATCTCCAATAGTGGCACTCAACTTGTAATTAGGACCAATTGGGGTTTTAGTAGGCTTGCACCTTAATTTCTCAACTCATGGAGTAAATCCATATTATAGTTTCTTTGAGAAATGAAAATTCCTTTCTTTGATCTTGCAACTTCATTCCCAAGAAAACATTTAAAATCTCACCAAGATCCTTAATTTCAAATTCAGAAGCAAGGATCACTAATATCCATTTTTTTGATCCTTAATTTCAACTCCCATCCCAATAGAAATAATATCATCAACATGCAGGATAAACATAGAGACACGTGCATTGACTCTTCCTATGAATAGAGTACGATCAGCTTGAGATTGTGAAATTTCAAAATAGCCCTTTTAAATCTATCAAACCAGACTCAAGGAGACTATTTGTGTCCATATAGAGCCTTCCGTAGATGACAAACTTTCCCTTCACTGTTAGTGAGGTATATAAACTGCTTCTTGTAGGTCCTCATTGAGGAAGACATTCTTTACATCTATCTGACATAGAGGCCAAGAGTAGTGGGCAGATAGAGACGTAATCACCTTGATAGAATGTCTTAACCATAGGAGCAAATGTCTCCTGTTAGTCTATGCCATAAGTTTGGGTATACCCCTTCGCCACCAAACAAGCATTGTATCTATCAATTGAACTATCAACCTTGTATTTAACAGTGTATACCCATCTGCACCCAATAGGAATCTTGTCCTTGGGAACGTAAATAATCTCCCAAGCTTGGTTGTTTATGAGAGCCTCCATCTCCTGGTTCATAGCCTCCTTTCACTAAGGTAAATGCATTGCATCCACAACAAAACGAGTAGAAATAGAATAAATAACGGAAATATAGACATAATAGGAGGGTGAGATAGCATCGTAGGAAATAATAATGGGGTAATTGGTTTTGTATTCCCGCTTTCCTTTCCGGATGGCATAGGAAGAACAAGATCAGATTTTGAGACATTAGGTTCAATAGTAGATCGTTTAGATTGTGTTGGACACTCAACATGAAGGGTCGCCTTCTTACTGTGCCTGATAAAAAGCTACTGCCAAGTAGGAGAAGTAGATGGACAGGTAGAAATTGGAGCAGGAACAAGGGAGCAAAAGGGAGTCTGGTATTCACTAATGCTCTCCCCTTGAAGAGAAGGATGCGATGATTGGAAGAAAGGCAAGGACTCAAGGAAGGTAACATCCTTAGATACATATCTCGTTTCAAAATGAGGTTTCTCATTCTAGAATGTGGACTGAAACATCTTTTATCCCTTATGAACATTAGAATAACCAAGGAAGATACACTTGATGGACTTAGATCAAACTTATGTCTAGAAGGATTAATATCATGAACAAAGTGACGAATACAATCAAAGACCTTTAGGGGTAAGTTAAACATTGATTCATCAGGGAAAAGGAGTTAGTGAGGAGACTGAAGATTTGATGTTCTTGATGGAAGTCATTTATAAGATACATTGCAGTCTCAACATCTCTCGATAAATGAGTGGGAATATGCATCTGGAATACTAGTCCTTGTGCCACCTCAACCACATGTCTGTTCTTCCATTTAGCAACCCCATTGTGTTGAGCACACGATCTTTGATGAATAATTCCCTTCTCGTCAAGAAACACTCATAAATGTTTTTCAAAATACTCTTGAGCATTGCCAGATCTAATGATTTTAACTCTTTTCTCAAACTGTTTCTGCCCCATATTCAGAAAATTCTGAAAATTGTACCTCATATGCCAGAAAAACTCATCAATGATAATCAAGAAATGCTTATATTCACCCATGCAGGAATAGTATATGGGCCCCAAACATCAGTATGTAGTATCAAAGAAAATGCAAAATTACTTCTGTTACTCATGGAATATGTGGTTGTATATTGCTTTGACAAATTATAGACTTCACATTGAAAATTCAAGTTTGACACAATTAAACAATTTTGGAAACAAAAGTTTCATGGAACCAAAAGACATAGGGCAAGACGACAATGCCATAATTCTAAAAGACCCAAAATTTCATTAGGATGGGACTCAATCTGGCACAACAATCCTTGTTCAGATGTGTGATAAAAAGGATAGACTCCATCAGCCTCATGTCCACTTCCAATCATCCTCCCTGTGTTTAGGTCCCTAGAAGATACAATGAGTAGGAAAGGTAATAGAACAATTATGGGATTTTGTAAAGGAACAAATAGATAATAGGTTTTTATGTAACTGAGGTACATTAAGGATAGAGTCCAAGGTGAGGGAGGTTGGTGGTAAGTGTAGCTTCACCTAGACCGGAAATTGGAGTTTGAGATCCATTAGCTACCGTAATTTTACTCTTCCTTGGAGCTATATGAGGTGAAGGAAGAAGGCATACCAGTCATGTGGACACTTAGCCCTAGGGTCTACAATCCAAGAGTTGTTAGAGGAGAAACAAGCAAGTGCAGTACCTGTCTTAGCACTAGAATGACTGGTATGTTGGGATGAGGAAAAGAGAATTCACTTGGTCAGTTGGGACCAAGTATGTTCCCAAAGGAAAAAGGAGGTTTGGGGGATTAGAAAGCTGAAATTATTTAATGAAGCCCTCCTAGGTAAATGGATCTGGACTCCATTATCCCTTGCTGAGTAGAGGTCTGATAGAGGGGACCGGTAGCAGCTAAATATGACACTGGTAGAGGGGACTGGGTAATCAGTTCTAATGTCACTTCCTTAGTGTTCTCTCTTTGGAAGAAGATCATGGACATTTATGCCTTGCTGAGTAGAGGTCTGGCTCTGAAGTTGGGAATGGGCAACGATTAAGCTTTTAGAAGGACAAGTGGTGTACTGAAAGGCCATTGGCAGAGATGTTCCCCCAATTGTTTCTTCTTGCAGACAATCAGGAAGCATTTGGAGTCCCATGTTCAGAAGAAATTTTCAGGATTGGGAAATCAATCAAGTGAGGGAGCTGTTTGAGCTGATATTCAATCAGGCCATAAACTTGCTTGAAGAAGACAGCTGGAGCTGGGACTGGAGTGCAGATGGAATATTTTCAGTGAGGTCCTTTGCAGAAACTTGTTAGAGGGAGACGGACCTGAACTTCCTGCTGCTATTATTTGGAAGTCGATAGCCCCCACCAAAAGTAAATGCTTTAGTTTGGGGGGCTGTCTTGGATAGTAGATGCCTAACCACGAAGAGCCCGGTGAGAAGAGGAATGCAGGTTCAAGAGTTACATTGTGTTGTGTGGTCAACAGGATGAGGAAAGTAACCATTTGTTTTTACACTGTTCTGTTTCTGTTTGTTTATGGAGACACTTCTTAACTTCTATGGGTTTATCCTGGGCCATGCCAAGTACAATGTTGGATCTGCTATGGTGTTGGAATCTCAAAGTTCTATCCAAGTTGGCTAAAAGTGTACGGAGAACTTTTCCTGCAGCTGTGATAAGCACCATCTGGGCGGAAAGAAGCAACAGATTATTCCAGAACAAGGCAAAAGATGTAGACAGTCATATTTCCATTTCCTTTGGCAAGTTGGTGTCTTGGATTGCATCTGTAAAAGGTCACCAAACCAGGGTGTTTGGAGCCCTTCTGAGCTCTAGACGCCTTCTTGAGTTGTAATGTATATTGGGCCCCATGCCTAGCTTTGGTTCTTGTGTGGGGTCTCTTTGTATTCTTTTTTTTATGATTTTAATAAATTTACCTTACCTTTTTGAAAGAAAAAATCAGTACTAGTGAATGTAGATGTCCCCCACTCTTTTGTAGGTGTAGCAAGAGACTCCGAAGTTTATCCATCAAATCAGAGTGGTCTAGGGAAGAAGATGAAGCAGAAATGGGCTGAACGCCACTGCCAACAGTGGCCAAATGAGCATTACCTTTCCTCCTTGTCTTCAACATTGGTTTCAAATAAGGATTTAATTTCCAACATCTGTCCTTGGTATGTCTAGGCTTCTTACATTACTCAGACACCACATCTTTAGGCTTTTCATTGACAGTGTGCTTGTTTGTGCTTTACTTGAGTTTAGATGACATAAAGGTTGAGTGCTCAGTCACCAGAGGTTGCATCATTAGTAGCTCTTCTACTCTCCTTCCCCTGCAGCAGGGAGTAGGTAGCTGAAAGAGCGACAATATCTGCACTAAGAATGTGTTGCCTTGTAAAGTTAAACACAGGATTCAATCAACCAGAAAGTCAAATACTCTATTCCCCTTAATATACCTCTGGTACTGCTCATTGTCTATAGGGCCTTTACATTACAAAACCTTTAAGTGTTCTATTTCTTCCCAAAGTGATTGTAGGGAAAAAACACATGGGCACTGATCCTTGACGCATACTACAACTTCTCTTTGAATATGATGCACTCTAGTTGTATTCTTAGTTTGGGAGTAGGTAGCAACAACTCTATCCCAAGTATCTTTGGTAGTGGATAGGAACATATAGATACTGGCAATATGAGGTTGAATTGAGCAAACCAACCATGACATTACCAACAAGTTGTCTTTCTCCCATTTAGCAAACTTTGGATCTTCAGGCTTCAACTTCACTTCCTTGCCTGTAATAAATCCCAACTTACCTCTTTCTATGATGGTAAGTTAAGTTGATTGAGACCACTCCAGAAAGTTTGTTCCATTGAGTTTCACTATTGTTATCATGCTATTGGAGGTCTCCACATTTCCAAGAAGTGCATTGGAAGTACTCGACACATACTTGGTCAAAACACGGTTGAAAGCAAAAAATTAAAATTGGCTAGTGGCAAAATAGGAGCGAAAAATCTCCCCAAATCTTTCTAGGGTTTAGAAAAATATGAGGCATCTTCCCATTAATCTAGAAACTTAAAATGAGCCAAGTGAACTAGGTTTCTTGCTGAAAAACTCCTTCAATATTATAGAGAAAGGCCCAACATTAAATCTAGATTTTTAACCGATTTTTGCTGGGAAAACCACAATATCTTATGGAAGCTTCAAATGACTACAAGAGTCGTACAAAAATGTTTCTAAAATCAGTGGTCTGACGCCAGCTGGTCTCCCTTGTAGACGGAGTCAGTAAAAAATGTCTGCCCATGACCAAGAGGTGCTCAGATACCAAGTTGATACCTAGGAGCTCTGATACCAAGAAGAAGAGGATTTGTTTGATTGTGGTGTATTGGCTACTATTCACACCCACAGACATAATATTTCTAATCTGAGAACAAATTACAATAGTGCCTTTATTTGGTGGCCTGACTACAAATGAGTTTAAAGACAAAAAAACCGTTACGATGCTATTTATTCTGAACATATTTGATACTTATGCACTCTAGCATCTGAGGGCAGTTACTTTGTGCAAAAGAAATGCCAAAGTTTAGGACCGTATCCAGTCTCTCTCTCCCAAGACTCCATATAGCAGGTGCCTGGGACCAACGTTGAGTAATGGCCTTCTTTTAGGCATACAAAATTATCTGGCAATGCTTCTATATGTATTGTTAGTTATGCTTTTGCATCACAGATTTCTGTTGCAAAGAGTTGATCTGTGAACATTAATTTGAGGAGCCATATATCTTTTAGTCACTACTTGTCTGTTCATACGAGTACCACTAGTCTGATCATTTTCATTCTTGTTAACGTTATTTGTCATCATCATCTTTGACTATCATTTAATGTGTTAATATGAAGCTAATTCTGTTAAAGAAGATATAAAAAAAAGCTTATTCTGTTAGAGTTGTGGTCTTTCCTTGATGATTTGGTGGTTGTCAACCTAATATAACTGTCAACAGGAGGAGGTTGCAAAAGAGTTTGGTATACCAGTGCAGTTCCAGCGTTTTTAGCTTTGGGCAAAGCGTTAAAACCATACTTATCGCCCCAATCGGCCATTGACACATCAAGAAGAAGCACAATCTGTGAGTACTTTCTGCTGTTATATCTTGTCTATGTATGATATTCTACTCTTATGTTCTATGAGTTATTATGAAGCAGAAACAAATATTACCTATAACTTGGGGGGGGGTGAACCAAGTTTAGGCCTGACCCCATGACCTAAACCTTAAATCTAGGCCTAGTACAATCAAAGTCAATGCCCAAGTTTACCAACCCAAGCTTAGTTCAAGCTAATCCTATCACCACTTTCAGCTTATGTGAGCTTGGTCTGATCTAGGCAAATCCAAGTTTAGGCCTGACCCCATGACCTAAACCTTAAATCTAGGCCTAGTACAATCAAAGTCAATGCCCAAGTTTGCATTTTAACTTTTCATTTAGGTCTTGTAAGTCTTTTATTTTTAATTTTTGGTATTGGGCTTGGGCTTCTATGAGCTAGGTATGACCTAGGGAAATTGGTGGGCATGGTTTTCAAAACTGGACCGAACTGGACAATCAAACTGGAAAAACTAGGAACTAGTCAGGTGACCGGTTCTGTTTTACCCCAGAACCATTATTTCCCCAAAAAACGTTGATTTGGTCAGCAAACCACTGACTCAAGTGGTCGAACCGTCCAACGGTTTGTCTATTATTTATTTATTTTTTGTCAAAACGGGCCATCCATTCAGTTCGAATGGTCGAACCTTGACTTGGGAATCGAACCCCCGATCGGTTCATTCGGTTCAATTTTAAAAACATTGTTGGTGGGAGTTTGAAAGCCTTCTTGGAACTCATGTTTTGCAAAAGCCCAAGCCAAGCTTGCCCAAGTTGCACCCCTACCATCGTTCTAATAATTTTTAGGTTCCATAAGAAGAGGGAAAGACCATATATATGTAGCCACAGGAACCTATTGTCTTCCACCTCTTCAGTGTCATTATTGGACACTCCAGCACACAAGCTCCATTTGTTTAGTAGCACAACTACACCATTGAGAGGAGACCTTGGATGTGTCTACTTCCCTGCTCAAGGGAAAGATGAAGAGGAAAAGAACCCCTACTAGATGTTTGACCCTCATCACCGAGGTGTTTCCCCATTTTTTGGACCACCCAACTTACCACCTGCCTGCAATCTAGGGGGTGCAACTTGGACGGGCTTGGGTTAGTAATTTTTTAAATTCTTCAAATCAGGTATGTGACTTGCAGCCCTATTACAATGTCCCACTTCTTCCACAAAGCAGCCCACTAAACAGCATTTGAAGCATTTTCTTTCCTCCACCACCTTAGAACTAGTGACAATGCACATGGTAACCATGGCCAGATCCTAACTCATTGTTTCAACAAAGGATTATTTAGATGAACCCTGCAACCATTATAGCCTGGCCCACTGTTTTGGGCAACCCTTTGACAACACCAGCTGCCAATTCTAGGCAACCATGGCACAACCATTGAATCCTAAGTCAGGACTACTGCATCAAATCTGTTTAGATACAAACAAGATACAAGAAGTGAATGCCGTGACCTTTGTATCCGTTCAGTGTGAACTGTTGGTTGCTGCTTTTTCTGAATTAGCCATTATCATCTTGAGGATATTAGTAGAAGTGGTTGCAAATATTGTAACTCTAAAAGTGATATTTAAAGTTACAATTTTCTTATATTGGTAAATAGCTTTAAAGTATGTTTTATTGCTCATATAACTTCTATAGGTCTGTATTTTTAATATTGTTGAGCAAAGCAACTACTACAATCACAGGAGACCATGTAAGGAGAAATTTACATTCTTTATGATGACTTTTTTTCCCCTTTTTCTTGGTAAGCCTTTATTAGCTTGTAGTTTTGGTTGGATTACAAGTTTTCAGCCAGCAACATATTTCCATTAATGCCTTTACTAAAACATATTTCTAGCATTGCTTTTGATCAGTAAAACCGTCTGTATTGATGGTATGATTTTTAATCAATGTTTTAGCTTTCGTTATATATACTTTTAATTTTAATTGGTTTGAACATTGTTGTACATACCTGGAAAGCAGGTGTAGTAGACTATTCTGTTATCAATTTCTTTACCTGTTTATTATATCCCCAATTTGATTAATTTTATATATGTCAAAAGTTCTCAAGGATATAATCTTTTAGTATAAGCCTTTGATAATCTTAGATTCAGGTAATTTTTGCATGCTTGCAGAGGGGGAGTCATTATATATCTATTATTGATTTATATATCTGTTGATTTTTTCTTTAATTGAATGAGTTTTATGTAAATCTCCTTATGACTATTATTTGGAATTTTAGTTTAGATAAGTGTTTTATAGATACCGAGATTACTTTCTAGGGACGTCATTTAATAGGAAAATAGATACAATTCACAGCTAGGTGATTTTGTTTGTTTTGCAATCATATATATTTTGTTTTGGTCAATAACCGAGATTTCATTAAATGATTAAAAAAGGAGTACATGGAAGGGGAGCTAAAATATCTTAACTCCCTACAACTGTCACGCAAAATACAACAACAGTTACAATGAGATTTTATTAAATGATTAAAAAAGGAGTACATGGAAGGGGAGCTAAAATATCTTAACTCCCCACAACTTACCCAAAATACAACAACAATTACAATTGAGCCCAAAAAATAGAATTCCTATTCACCCCTTGTCTAGATAATCCATAAAAGAATTAACACTTCTTTTTATCCACCTGCATCGAACTTCCATGTCCTTGGTCAACCATTTATATTTCATTTTTTCATTGTTGTAACTCTAGAGTCTTGAGTTGTCTTAGTAGGAATCTTTTGAACTAAAAAATAATATGAAAGAAAGTAGTTTCTTGAAGAGAGAAGGAGAAGAAGAGAAGTTGAAAAGAAAAGAGAGCAATAATCTGGCCGCCCCCTTCACTTGTTATTTATACTAAAATAATAGAACAAAGACAACTATGCCCTTATAGGGCGGCAAAACATAAAACAACATATATAACACTCAAAAACATAATAAAATTTGGACTCACATAACTACTATGGTCCCCACCTCCTATCTAACAACTAACATAAAACATCTATTCATAAAACTAATTAATCTTCAACACTCCCCCTCAAGTTGGGAGTAATTGTCACACATTCCCAACTTGCGTAGATCATGTTCAAGCTTGTTCTTTGCCACCCCTTTAGTGAGAACATCAGCCAGTTGCAACTCTGAAGAGACATAAGGCAAACAAACTTCTCCGGTTGTTATCCTTTCTCTTATAAAGTGTCTATCAACTTCAATGTGTTTTGTCCTATCATGTTGAATTGGATTGTGGGCAATATTGATTGCAGCCTGATTGTCATAGTATAACATCATAGGTTCCTCTACTTTCACTCTAATCTCACTCAAAAGAGATCTAGCCCAAATAAGTTTCGATTTATTGTTGCTCTCTAACACTAGGAACATTGAGGACAATGTTCATCTTTAGTGTGGGGGAGTTAGACTGTGGTTATGCACTTCAATCAGCCCAACACTTATATACATGCATTGACAGTCCAAATAGACTGAAAATGCCCTCGAGATCATTGCTGTTTATTAGGTGAATTCAAAGAGGGAATACAATGAGTTGAGGGAGACCTCACTGTATGTGTTAGTTTTTATTATTGTGAACGATCCAACTGAGCACAATGCATGAAGTTAAGGGAGCTGAATATGACTTTCATCATGACCAGCCCTAACTACCTTCATGTGTATGATGCACTTGATTGATTTATTAATGATCACTCAAGCTAGTCCATATCTGAATTGCTAATGCATGAGGTTCAACAATTGAAAAAGGCAAAAGAAAAAAAGAAAAGAAAAAGGACAAAGTCCAATTGACTCCGCTGTCATGAACTGAATAGTAAAACTAGCGGTTTATGATATGAGTTTAGTCCCAACTCCGCTATTCCGAGTTGAATAGTAAAACTAGCAACTTGGAATATGAGTATTGTTATCTGCCTCAAGCCTGTGACCAGTGTGAGATGGAGCATAAAATGCACTCACACCAAAAGAAAAAAAAAAGAGAAAGAAAAAGAAGAAAGAAGAAAATGCCCCGTGTGAGATGGAGCATAAAATGCACTCACACCAAAAGAAAAAAAAAAGAGAAAAAGAAAAAGAAGAAAGAAGAAAGAAGAAAATACCCCGTGTAAGATGGAGCTTAAAATGCACTCACACAAAAAAAAGGGGGAAAGAAAAGAAAAAAAATTTGGTGACGGCTGAGGTTCAAAGGGACAAAAGTTAATTGAACATTCAATGAGGTGCAGTGACAGATTTGAGACCTAGCAAAGTGATGGTTAATTTTGGCGGTCAAGGAGCTGATTTACATATTGAATGGAAGTGAATGTTGGAACTTGAAGAATCTCATATTCTCCCATTCCTTGGCTCTTATGTATGTGATAAGAATGGTAGTTCATAGGAATTGATCAGAATACTTACACAAGTTTCCCAACTACTCAATGCATTCTCCTTCTAAAAATTCATCCGGTAAATGGTGAGAATAAGGGGGGATGATTGCTTGAGGACAAGCAAAAGCTTAAGTGTGGGGGTGTTTGATGTGTGCACAATTTACATATAAATTTTGATGTTTTATGCATGGTTTTGGTGCTAATAAATTAAGTAAATTAGATTTCTATTTATTTAATTTACTAAATTATTCAAGTAATTAATAATTTATTTAACTAATAAGTTATTTCTCTCTCTCTCTTCGAGCCTAATATTTAGGGCTATCTCAGTTGGGATTAAACCGGTCCACGGGCTATGCCAGGTTCAAGTTGGTCTTTGTCTTCATATCGGCAAAAAGCCTGGGCTGGCCATCAAGCCTAGACCTTAAGCTTGAGGTCGACCCTCATATAAAGCCCAAAGCATGACTAAGAAATTTTAATTCTTTATTTCTCTTATTTTATTGCCTAATCATTTATATATTTATATTATTAAGTTAAATAATTTTATTTATTTATTCTTATTAAAAAAATTTGCTAAAAATCCCTCTTCCATAATTGTTGCTAAATATCTAAAAATCCCTCTTCCATAATTGTTGGACACATTACTCTTAACTCCTCAAAAAATTACTAATTGAAAATTAGTTATTAATTGGAGATATGCTCAGCTTGGTTGTTAGCCTGTAAAAGACCAAGAAAATGCAATCTGTCATGAATTTGTGCCCACATGCTGGTTTTGACGAAGTACTAGAATTTTAATCCATACCAACACCAGCAAAGAAACATTTGAAAGTTTACCACATGCTTTGAAATGGATTTATTCTTGTTTAATGTTGTGTGAATATCTTCTTGTCAATATGGGCACTCAATCTGTTGTTGCAAGTGTAAATATCTTCTAATGTTGTTATTATTTGATTACTTTAAATGGATTTATTTCGTTTAAGACTCATCTTTATAATGAAACATCAGGCGTAGTATGCATTGCTTTTCTTGTCAATATGGGTGCCCAATCTCTTGCAAGTGTGAACTTTGATAGCAATTCATATACTTTACCCATATGATCTGCAAGCATCATTCCCGCAAATTTTTCTTGTGGAATTATGGTGGACTAATCAAAAATAGTTAACACGAGATACCCTTTCCCATGGAAATAAAATAGGTGGATCTTTCAATTCCAGCAGTCTCTCCACCTCTTCAGCTCTTCCAACTCCCAGTTGTTTGCGTTCCTTCTGTATTTGGTAGCCCCAACTACATTATTTCCAATCTGTTCATAGCAGTCCTTGATGAAACAATGTTCCTTGGCAGCCTTTACCAAGAATAACTTTTGAACATTGGCCAATCTCTTTGTCCAAGGACAATTTAAGGGGAAGGGGTCCATCTCCTTTCCAGTTTGAGAATATGTGGCTTTATCACCCATGATTCAAAGAAAAAGTTAGGGAGTGCTGGACAAAGAATAACCCAAGGGTTAACTGGGAGGGTATGAAGTTTCATCTGAAGATGAAACAGTCTGTACTGGTAGATGTTATTTATGGTGAAGGGCTTTGTCTATTTATTAAATTAAATTATTCATTTATATATTTTACAAAATTATTTAAAATATTATCCATAGATTTCTATTTATTTAATTTACTAATTTATTCCATTAATTAATAATTTATGAACAGGTTAGGGTCTGAGTTGGGATTAAACCTATTCACAGGTAGTGGCATGTTCGGGAAGGGCTTTGTCTTTATATCAATAGAATATATTGGTACGGGTTTGGATTTGGATAGCTTGGACCAGTCTTGCACCAATCACAAGTTAATATTTATTTATTTTTGCTAAAGTTAATTATTAATTTATCTATAGATTTCTACTTACTTAATTTACTAAATTCTTAATTAATGAATTATTTTCCTAACAAATTATTTTTCTCTTATCCCAGAGCCTATTTTTAGGGCAATCAATATGTTTGGTCAGGTGTGTGATAGGTTGTACATGTCGTGTCCCAATAATAAATGAAATTTTATTAAATTTTTTTATTAAAACAAATTAATCATTAATTTTTGTACAAATTAAGTAAATTGTTATCCATAGATTCTTATTTATTTAATTTATTAAACTATTCAAGTAATTAATAATTCATTTAACTAATAAGTTATTTATCTCTTTCTCTCTCTCTCTCTCCCCCCTCCAACCTAAGCCTAATATTTAGCGTTATCAATAGGATATGTATCAGTTGGTCGGGCCACGTTTAGTTTGGGCTCTGCCTTTATGTCAACATAACTTATTAAAGCCCAAGTCTAAGCCTAGGCCAACCATCAAGCTGAGATTTTGAGCATGCCTAATCATATAAATCTCGGATTGCGATAAGGAAAGTTTTATTATTTGTTTCTCTCATTTCCTAGAAATTTCTCTTCCATATTTGTTGTTAATTTGTAACTATTTACAATGATGCCATTAATGAAGAGCTAATTATTCTCTCTTATTTTCTTGCCTATTTATTTATATACTTATTTTGAAAAGTTAAAAGATTTTGTTGATTTAATTTACTAGATTATTTAATTATTTCCCTCTCTTTATTACTGCTCCGTATCCAACATTTAAAGGTTGTCAATAATGGGTGGGGTTTGTTCTACGTAGCTTGGATATCTTATTTATTTTTATTAAATTAAATTATTCATTTATATATTTTACAAAATTATGTAAATTATTATCCATAGATTTCTATTTATTTAATTTACTAATTTATTCCATTAATTAATAATTTATGAATAAGTTAGTGTCTGAGTTGGGATTAAACCTATTCACAGGTAGTGGCATGTTCGGGAAGGGCTTTGCCTTTATATTAAAGCCCAACTTCAAGCCCAACCCAACCATCAGGTCTATCTCTTGAGTCGAGCCTAGCGAGGAAATTGTTATTCTTTATTACTCTCTCATTTCCTCACCAGTTAATTTGTATATTTAATTTAGTAATTTAAAAATTTTATTTATTTAATTTGCTAAACGATTTAATTTTAACAACAAATTATTTCACTATTTCTCTCCCTCCCCGAGTCTAATATTTTGAGTTATCAATGGGCTGGGATAGCTTTTAGATAGATTGGATATTTATTTATTATTATACTAAATGAATTGAGTCATTATATATAGATTTTATTATTTAGTTTAATAAATTAATTAATAATTTGTTTTTCTCTCTCTTGATCCTAATTTTTTGGGTTATCAACGAGTTAGGTCTAGTGTGGTATAGCATGTATCTGTCCCGTCCCAATAATTCAGGTTGGGCTTTGTCTTTATATCAAAAGAATAGGGGTGGAGACGGGGGGCCCAGGGGAGCCATGGCCCCCCTATGGCCAAAAAATCCCCACTATTCCATGTAAGTTTTCTAGGGGTGCAACTTTTCTGGGTTAGGGTTGGGATTTTGTCAAAATTTCAATAGACCCAACCTAAAGCCTGAGCCCGAAACAGTGTAAACTGTTAACTCGGGACAACCCGACTTGCACCCCTAAAATTTCCCCTCCCCCACTCTCCACCCCAATGGGGTGTCCCTCCTTTAACCATCCATATTTATTCCCCCCAGACCCTCAAATTTCACCTTACGTTTTGGCCCCTTCATGAAAATTTTCTAGCTCCACCCCTGCAAAGGAACATATTCAAGCCCAAGTACGAGCCCAGCCCAACCATTGGCCCTAAAATATTGAGTCGAGCCTGGCCAAGGAGATTATTATTCTTGTTGGTGATGATGGAATCGGATTAAGTACTCTCTTTCTTTGTAATCTGAGTTGGTTTAGATTGATGTGCTTTGCCTAAATTTAATAAATCTGTTATGATACCTTTTTTAGCCATTTTTTCCTAATTAGACAAAGAAGTGTTGTTGGTTGTATTTTTGCAACAATTAATAGATGTTTGAGATAGTTTTAGGGACTTGTTAGATGCTTGAATATCGTGTTTTTTTTTTTTTTTTCCTTTTGAATTTTGGTTCATTTGTGCAATCTCTCTCTCTTCCTCTCCCTGGGCAGATTTTTAACTTTCTAGCTCCCTTTTGAGTACAAATCAGTATGTCCAATTTTCTCATCGGTGCTTCTTAATTTTCATTGGTCATTTAATTGTTCAGAAAGAAAAGGTTTGCGGTTTGCCAACAATCATGAATTTTTAGCAATAATGACCCTGTCCAAAACTTTATTCACATCTTTCTGACAAATCAATGTTGAACACATTACTCTAACTCCTCAAAAAATTACCAATTGAAACAGAAATCTTTTCTATTGGGTTTTTGGATGAGATTGAATGCAATTAGTTATTAATCGAAGATATGCTCAGCTTGGTTGTTAGCCTGTAAAAGACCAAGAAAATGCAATCTGTCATGAATTTGTGCCCACATGCTGGTGTTGACGAATTACTAGAATTTTAATCCATACCAACACCAGCAAAGAAACATTTGAAAGTTAACCACATGCTTTGAAATTGATTTATTCTTGTTTAATGTTGTGTGAATATCTTCTTGTCAATATGGGTTGCTTTTCTTGTCAATATGGGCACTCAATCTGTTGTTGCAAGTGTAAATATCTTCTAATGCTGTTATTATTTAATTACTTTAAATGGATTTATTTCGTTTAAGACTTATCTTTATAATGAAACATCAGGGGTAGGGGTATGTATTGCTTTTCTTGTCAATATGGGTGTCCAATCTGCTGCAAGTGTGAATTTTGAAAGCAGTTCATATACTTTACCCATATGATCTGCAAGCATATTTCCAGATTGCAATAGTGTGGTGTATCTTTATTATAAAAATTTGATTCAACAACTTATGGTTGTCTGTACTCACTAGATGATTTTACTAATGAATAGATTTGTAATAACCAATTACATGGACGTCATAGATACCATGGATATTTCTTTATTTTTTATTTTACTAAATTAACTAAATTACTATCTACAGATTTTATTCATTTAGTTTAATAAATTATTCAATTAATTAATAATTTAGTTTACTAACAAATTATTTTGGGCTATCAACAAGTTAGGTCTAGAGTGGGATGGCATGTACCTGTCCCGTCCCAATAATAAATGAAAACTTATTTATTTATTTATATATTTTACTAAACTAAATTATTCATTTATATATTTAAATACATTAGATAAACTATTATGTATAAATTTTTATTTATTTGATTCAACCTGACACAATAATAAATGAGTATTTAGTTATTTTATTAAATTAAATTGTTGATTTGTTTATTTTACAAAATTAAGTAAAATATTATCCATAGATTTCTATTTTTTAATTTACTAAATTATTTAAGTAATTAATAATTTATTTAACTATTTAGTAATTTCAATCTCTCTCCCTAAGCCTAATATTTAGGGCTATTAGTAGGTTAGGTCTCAGCTTGGATTAAAATTATTAACGGGATCAATAGAACATATTTATGCGCAAGTCTGAGTCCAGGTTGAACTTCGGGCCTACATCTTGAGTATGAGCCTGAAGTTCATATAGAGCCCGAATCATGGTGAGGAAATTCATTGTTCCTCTCATTTTTCACCTAATTACTTATATAGTTATGCTATTAAGTTAAAAAATATTTACTGAACTTACTAAATTATTTTAGTTTATAAACAAATTATCTCTCTCTCTCTCTCTCCCTCTTGAGTTACATATTTAGGGTTGTCAATGGATTGGGTTTAGATCTAGATAGTTTGGATATTTATTTATTTTTCCAAAAGTTAGTAAATTATTATCCATAGGTTTTATTTATTTACGTAACTTAATTGTTCATCTAATTAATGATTTAATTTATGAACAACGGATTAGTTCTGGTGTCGAATAGGTTGTACATGTCTTGTCCCAATAATTACTGAAAATTTATTTATTTATTTTACTAAATTAAATTATTCATTTATTTGTTTTAATATATTAAATAAATTATTCTCCATAAAGTTTTATTTATTTAAGTCAACATGTGACCAATATTTACGGTTGTCAATGATGCAAGTTTGGTTGGGGATAGCTTGGGCTAGTCTTGCACCAATCACAAGTGAATATTAATTTATATTTTTTTGTTAAAGTTAATTATTGATTTATCTATTTTATAAAATTAAGTAAATTATTATCCATAGATTTCTATTTACTTAATTTATTGAATTCTTTAATTAACTAATTAATTAATTATTTTCCTAACAATTTATTTTTCTCTCTCTCTCTCTCTCTATTGGAGACTATTTTTAGGGTAACTAATATGTTTAGTGAGGTGTGGGATAGGATGTGCCTATCCCGTCCCAATAATAAATGTAATTTTATTATTTTAAAATAGTATATATTATTTTATGGAAAAGGTTTGCAAAAGTTTTTAATCTCGGAATCCATCTAAGTTGAGAGTGTGACACTATACCTTGATTTTCCTGTTCCATCAACCTCAAATGTGGATTCGTCATGATTGAGGACCGGAGAAAAAAAATCTACTAGTGTTTCAAAATAGGAAAAAATGTAGTGTTTTAAAAACCGACCCGGAGGCTAAAACGTTTTTGCCTTTGGGTCATAGGTCACTGGTTTCGAGCGTCTAGGTCCAACGGGTCAGATAGTGCCACATCAACACTGATTTCTAACTAGAGGTGTAAATCGGGTTATGTTGGGCCAGCATGGCACTACCCGCATGTAGACTGCACAAAGAGCAGATTGTGTCATATCCATCTTGAGGTCACAGAGCATCAATGTGCTCTATCCAACACCTACAATACCTCTATATAGCTCCCTGATTCAAGTGAAAATTTCTAGCAACCTCTGGTCGAAAGGGAAGCAAACAATTTACATCTTGATTGCATTTGGAAAGAAAGGCTTTAAAATCGTGTTACTTCCAGGCATTTATTTGGTAAAGAATGCATTTCTCAGCTCCATGACTAGCACTTCCCTTCTAGAAGGCCAAAACCAGGATTTGGAAAGAAAAAAGTTTTGTTTGCTTCAAATGGTCTCAGATGATCTTTGTAGTGAGCATCAGCTATCTTAATGGCAGTGGCCACTAAAGCCCATTTCAATACTTTCTGTGTAAGAGATAATCCATGTTGACTCCTAGACGCCATAGGAACTCTCCTTAGCCCTTAATACCACTGTTTAAAAACATTGAGAGAGTTTGGTGGAGAATGGGATTCTTTGTTTCTTGAGACCCATTATTATTTTTTTCTGTTCCCCCATGCATGTATTCCTTATCTATCTTACCCAGCAGAATTGGGAAGCTCATCAAGATTTTCAGAAAACATCCCACCCTTCTAAGTTCTAGCCTTCTACCTATCTGAATATACACATTCCTTTTTCCTCCCTTACCAAAAAATTCCTGCCAGGGTTATAAATTGGCCTTTCTAGCAGGGTTTCTGTTCAACAACCTCCTACCTAAGGATGGATCCAGCCTATGGGGCATGTCTCTCCTCATCCATTCGCACCATTGAGTGCCCCTGGAAAGTCTGCGGACACGATGCCCACCTGGCAATGTTAAACTCGGCTCCTTCCGCTTTGCAAGGAACCAGATAAGGGCCACCATGACTCTGTGAGGGCGTACTTTGTAAGCAACGGGCGGATAAGGCTTATCACCTTTGGACGTATTGGACATACACTTACTTTACTAAGCTCTCGGCTCTGATTGCCCACTAGCTCTGGTTCTCTTTGGCAGCTTGGTACTAACTTGCCTGTTAGAGTCCCCTTGCCTGGGTCATCCTCTCGGGTTCTTTGATGTGTTTGATCTTGTAGATACAACTTGATGACCTTAGTTCACATTGTTCGAGCTGTCATTGCCAGCAGAGACTCAACGCGATTTGGTCCTCATCACCTTGTGTATGTCTTTTTCTCTGATGTACATCTTCTCATGTACTACCTCTTTTATTTAATCAAATTTTTGTTATCCTTTCTCAAAAATTAAAATAAAGTAACACCATTTGCTCTTTTTTAAGCTATATGGAAAGAGTGCTACAACCAGATCTTTGACTCAAAAACTTCCATCATAGAGGTTGTTATGCATAGGACTGAGTGATACCTGATCTGCTGGCAAAGAGGGACTCAGCAATTTCTGGGGTTACAGCTAAGCAATCCAGTGTAATTGAGATTCCATCTCTCTCTCTCTCTGATGCAAGCTGTCTTGTGTACATTCTGTTCTTTGTTTTGTTCATCTGAGTATATATCTCAATACTCCATTATAAATGAAGTAGGAGTTTCCCTGCTTTACAGCAATATAATCATATACCACTTAAAAAAATGCTTATTCTGAAGAAAGTCATTGGTAAAGAAACTCAAGTTGAAATGAGAGAAGTGTTGGGAGTGTTATATTTAGGAGGGGAGTTTTCTGAACAGTTGGAAGATGGGGAAATAAGAGAGAAGAAATCGGGGGAAGTTTTAGAAACAGAACACTAAGTGAGGGTCAATTGAAAAGAATGGGGTGGGAGTTAATTATCAAAAAAAAAAAAGGAATGGGGTAGGAGTTTAGTTGACACCAATTTGGAGACACATTTTTGATACCTGATGAGGGCGATTCTGATGGTTGGAGTATGGTTTTTGGATAGAGGTCTGAGAGAATCCTTGTTTTTTCTTGTTTGTAATGGTTCTTATATTTGGGTCATAGTTTTCAAAGTGTGCCATACCGCCATTAGTCTATGTAAGTTCTTATTTGATTGGTCATGATGGGGAGTTTATAATGCTTGTTGGTTCTCTTGTCCTTTGTGGGTAATTCCTTACAACCTATTCTTGTGTCTTCATTTTGTTTTAATGAATTTTTCTTTACCATAAAAAATGTTATTCTGTCCAAGATTCCAAGGAACTTATCCCATAGTTTTGGAGATGTATTAGATCAGATGCCTGTGAGCAGAAAATCTGAATGTCATGTAATTACGTCTCTTTCACACTTTTCTCTACTACTCTCCCTCATTGAAAGATTGAGTCACTAGGGTCAGAGATATGATGGAGGGAAAGGTTTTAGCTTCAATTGAAATGAGATTTTCTCCATTTTGTAGCATGGAAAGATCCATGATGAACTTTAGAAGAAAGTAAAGGAGAATAAAGGGAGATGGAAGGGCAAAGGAGAGAAGAAAAGATTGGGAGTAAAGGGCCAATAGAAAGAACTACAAGATTGGTGATGTTCGTTCAAATGACCTGGGAGAGCAGGGAACATAGAGCCAAGAAGACTAACTGGATGTGAATTCACACTCGCGTCCAACTTTCTTTCCCTGATGTTGTTTGCCTTAGCCAAACTATGTGGTGAACATGTTTAGAACAATCAAGTGTTGAACAAGTCGAGATCAATGAAACATGAGGGACCCTCATGGACCAACTCCGTTTATATATTTAAATACTTTAGATAAACTATTATGTATAATTTTTTTTTATTTGATTCAACCCGACACCCAATAATAAATGAGTATTTAGTTATTTTATTAAATTAAATTGTTGATTTGTTTATTTTACAAAATTAAGTAAAATATTATCTATAGATTTCTATTTTTTAATTTTCTAAATTATTCAAGTAATTAATAATTTATTTAACTATTTAGATATTTCAATCTCTCTCCCTAAGCCTAATATTTAGGGCAATTAGTAGGTTAGGTCTCAACTTGGATTAAAATTATTAACGGGATCAATAGAACATATTTATGGGCAAATCTGAGTCCAGGTTGAATTTCGGGCCTACATCTTGAGTATGAGCCTGAAGTTCATATCCCTAATCATGGCGATAAATTTTTTGTTTCTCTCATTTTCTCATCTAATTACTTTTATAGTCATGCTTTTAAGTTAAAAAAATAGTTATTGAGCTTACTAAATTATTTTAGTTTATAAAGAAATTCTCTCTCTCTCTCTCTCTCTCTCTCCCTCCTGAGTTACATATTTAGGGTTGTCAATGGATTGGGTTTAGATCTAGATAGTTTGGATATTTATTTATTTTTCCAAAAAATAGTAAATTATTGTTCATAGGTTTTATTTATTTTCGTAACTAAATTCTTCATCTAATTAATGATTTAATTTATGAACAACAGATTAATTCTGGTGTCGAATAGGCTGTACATGTCCTGTCCCAATAATAACTGAAAATTTATTTATTTATTTTACTAAATTAAATTATTCATTTATTTGTTTTATTATATTAAATAAGTTATTGTCCATAAAGTTTTATTTATTTAATTCAACCCGTGACCAATATTTACGGTTGTCAATGATGCAAGTTTGGTTGGGCATAGCTTGGACTAGTCTTGCACCAATCACAAGTGAATATTTATTTATATTTTTTTGTTAAAGTTAGTTATTGATGTTTTTTTTTTTATAAAATTTAGTAAATTATTATCCATAGATTTCTATTTACTTAATTTATTGAATTCTTTAATTAACTAATTAACTAATTATTTTCCTAACAAATTATTTTTCTCTCCCTCTCCCGGAGACTATTTTTAGGGTAATTAATATGTTTAGTGAGGTGTGGGGTAGGATGTACGTGTCCCGTCCCAATAATAAATGTAATTTTATTTATTTATTTTTCTATACCAAATTAATCATTAATTATTTTACAAAATTAACTAAATTGGTATACATAGGTTCCTATTTATTTAATTTATTAAATTATTCAAGTAGTTAATAATCCATAGATTCCCCCCAACCCGAGCAAAATTTTTAGTTTTATAAATTGGATAAGTTTCAGTTGGGGTTAAACCTTTACATTGGTTGGGCCACGTCTGGTTTGGGCTTTGCCTTTATATCAACAGAACTTATTAAGGCCCAAGTCTAAGCCTAGGCCAACCATCAATCCTAGATTTTGAGCCTATGCCTGACCATCATATAAAGCTCGGATTGCGATAATGAAATTTTTGTTCTTTGTCTCTTTCACATTTTCTAGAAGTCCCTCTTCTATATTTGTTGCTAACATGTAACTATTTACAGTGATGCCATTAATAAAGAGCTAACTACTCTCTCTTTTTCTTTCCTAATTATTTATATACTTATTTTAAAAAGTTAGAAGATTTTATTGATTTAATTTAATAGATTATTTAATTATATCCCTCTCTATCTTATTGCTCGAGGTCCAATATTTAAGGGTTGTCAACAGGTGGGGATTGTTCTAGGTAGCTTCGATATTTATTTATTTTATTAAATTAAATCATTCAATTATATATTTTATAAAATTAATAAATTATTATCCATAGATTTCAATTTATTTAATTAACTAATTGACTTCATTAATTAATAATTTTTGAACAAGTTAAGGAGGTTGGGATTAAACTTGTTCACAGGTAGTGCCAGTTTGGGTTGGACTTTGTCTTTATTCAATAGAATATATTGAAGCCCAACTTTAAGCCCGACCCAACCATTAGACCTATCTCTTGAGTTGTGGCCGGCGAGGAAAGTGTTATTGTTTATTACTCTCTTATTTCCTCACCAATTTATTTATATATTTAATTTAGTAAGTTAAAATTTTTTATTTATTTAATTTGCTAAACGATTTAATTTTAGCAAAAAATTATTTCACTATATCTCTCCCTCCCCGAGTCTAATATTTTGAGTTATCAATGGGCCGGGCTTGGTTTTAGATAGATTGGATATTTATTTATTATTTTACTAAATGAATTGAGTCATTATATATAGATTTTATTATTTAGTTTAATAAATAAATTAATAATTTATTTTTCTCTTTCTCTAGATCCTTATTTTTTGGGTTATCAACGAGTTAGTTCTAGTGTGGTATAGCATGTACTTGTCCCATCCCAATAATTAATGATTTTTTTTATTCTTTTGTTTTATTAAACTAAATTGTTCGTTTATATATCTAAATACATTAGATAAACTATTATGTATAAATTTTTATTTTTTTGATTCAACCTGACACCCAATAATGAATGATTATTTAGTTATTTTATTAAATTAAATTGTTGATTTGTTTATTTTACATAATTAAGTAAAATATTATCCATAGATTTTTATTTTTTAATTTACTAAAATTTTCAAGTAATTAATAATTTATTTAACTATTTAGTTATTTGAACCCCTCTCCCTAAGCCTAATATTTAGGGCAATTAGTAGGTTAGGTCTCAACTTGGATTAAAATTATTAACGGGATCAATAGAACATATTTATGGGCAAATCTGAGTCCAGGTTGAATTTCGGGCCTACATCTTGAGTATGAGCCTGAAGTTCATATCCCTAATCATGGCGAGAAATTTTTTGTTTCTCTCATTTTCTCATCTAATTACTTTTATAGTCATGCTTTTAAGTTAAAAAAATAGTTATTGAGCTTACTAAATTATTTTAGTTTATAAAGAAATTCTCTCTCTCTCTCTCTCTCTCTCTCTCTCTCTCTCCCTCCTGAGTTACATATTTAGGGTTGTCAATGGATTGGGTTTAGATCTAGATAGTTTGGATATTTATTTATTTTTCCAAAAAATAGTAAATTATTGTTCATAGGTTTTATTTATTTTCGTAATTAAATTCTTCATCTAATTAATGATTTAATTTATGAACAACAGATTAGTTCTAGTGTCGAATAGGCTATACATGTCTTGTCCCAATAATAACTGAAAATTTATTAATTTATTTTACTAAATTAAATTATTCATTTATTTGTTTTAATATATTAAATAAATTATTCTCCATAAAGTTTTATTTATTTAATTCAACCTGTGACCAATATTTACGGTTGTCAATGATGCAAGTTTGGTTGGGTATAGCTTTGACTAGTCTTGGACCAATCACAAGTGAATATTTATTTATATTTATTTATTAAATTTAATTATTTATTTTTCTTTTTTATAAAATTAAGTAAATTATTATCCATAGATTTTTATTTACTTAATTTATTGAATTCTTTAATTAACTAATTAATTAATTATTTTCCTATCAAATTATTTTTCTCTCTCTCTCCCGGAGACTCTTTTTGGGTAATTAATATGTTTAGTGAGGTGTGGGGAAGGATGTACCTGTCCCGTCCCAATAATAAATGTAATTTTATTTATTTATTTTTCTATACCAAATTAATCATTAATTATTTTACAAAATTAACTAAATTGGTATCCATAGGTTCCTATTTATTTAATTTATTAAATTATTCAAGTAGTTAATAATCCATAGATTGCCCCCCAACCCGAGCAAAATTTTTAGTTTTATAAATTGGATAAGTTTGGGTTGGGGTTAAACCTTTTCATTGGTTGGGCCACGTCTGGTTTGGGCTTTGCCTTTATATCAACAGAACTTATTAAGGCCCAAGTCTAAGCCAAGGCCAACCATCAATCCTAGATTTTGAGCCTGTGCCCGACCATCATATAAAGCTCGGATTGCGATAATGAAATTTTTGTTATTTGTCTCTTTCTCATTTTCTAGAAGTCTCTCTTCCATATTTGTTGCTAACATGTAACTATTTACAGTGATGCCATTAATACAGAGCTAACTACTCTCTCTTTTTCTTTCCTAATTATTTATATACTTATTTTAAAAAGTTAGAAGATTTTATTGATTTAATTTAATAGATTATTTAATTATATCCCTCTCTATCTTACTGCTCGATGTCCAATATTTAAGGGTTGTCAATAGGTGGGGATTGGTCTAGGTAGCTTGAATATTTATTTATTTTATTAAATTAAATCATTCAATTATATATTTTACAAAATTAATAAATTATTATCCATAGATTTCAATTTATTTAATTAACTAATTGATTTCATTAATTAATAATTTATTAACAAGTTAAGGAGGTTGGGATTAAACTTGTTCACAGGTAGTGCCAGTTTGGGTTGGACTTTGTCTTTATTCAATAGAATATATTGAAGCCCAACTTTAAGCTCGACCCAACCATTAGACCTATCTCTTGAGTTGTGGCCGGCGAGGAAAGTGTTATTGTTTATTACTCTCTTATTTCCTCACCAATTTATTTATATATTTAATTTAGTAAGTTAAAATTATTTATTTATTTAATTTGCTAAACGATTTAATTTTAGCAAAAAATTATTTCACTATATCTCTCCCTCCCCGAGTCTAATATTTTGGGTTATCAATGGGCCGGGCTTGGTTTTAGGTAGATTGGATATTTATTTATTATTTTACTAAATGAATTGAGTCATTATATATAGATTTTATTATTTAGTTTAATAAATTAATTAATAATTTATTTTTCTCTTTCTCTAGATCCTTATTTTTTGGGTTATCAACGAGTTAGTTCTAGTGTGGTATAGCATGTACCTGTCCCATTCCAATAATTAATGAATTTTTTTTTTATTCTTTTGTTTACTAAACTTAATTATTCGTTTATATATTTAGGGCTATTAGTAGGTTAGGTCGTAGCTTGGATTAAAATTATTAACCGGATCAATAGAACATATTTATGCACAAATCTGAGTCCAAGTTGAATTTCGGGCCTACATCTTGAGCATGAGCTTGAAGTTCATATAGAGCCCAAATCATGGTGAGGAAATTCTTTGTTTCTCTCATTTTGTTACCTAATTACTTATATAGTTATGCTATTAAGTTAAAAAATATTTACTGAACTTATTCAATTATTTTAGTTTATAAACAAATTATTTCTGTCTCTCTCTCTCTCTCTCTCCCTCCTAAGTTACATATTTAGGGTTGTCAATGGATTGGGTTTAGATTTAGATTGTTTGGATATTTATTTATTTTTCCAAAAGTTAGTAAATTATTATTCATAGGTTTTATTTATGTACGTTACTAAATTATTCATCTAATTAATGATTTAATTTATGAACAACGGATTAGTTCTGGTGTCGAATAGGCTGTTCCTGTCTTTGTACAAATAATAACTGAAAATTTGTTAATTTATTTTACTAAATTAAATTATTCATTTATTTGTTTTAATATATTAAATAAATTATTCTCCATAAAGTTTTATTTATTTAATTCAACCTGTGACCAATATTTACGGTTGTCAATGATGCAAGTTTGGTTGGGGATAGCTTGGACTAGTTTTGCACCAATCACAAGTGTATATTTATTTATAGATTTTTTTTAAAGTTAATTTTTGATTTATCTATTTTATATAATTAAGTTATTATCCATAGAATTCTATTTACTTAATTTATTGAATTCTTTAATTAACTATTTAATTAATTATTTTCCTAACAAATTGTTTTTCTCTCTCTCTCTCCTAGAGACTATTTTTAGGGTAATTAATATGTTTAGTCAGGTGTGGGATTGGATGTACGTGTCCCGTCCCAATAATGAATGTAATTTTATTTATTTATTTTACTAAACCAAATTAACCATTAATTATTTTACGAAATTAACTAAACTGGTATCCATAGGTTCTTATTTATTTAATTTCTTAAATTAATCAAGTAGTTAATAACCCATAGATTCCCCCCCAACCCGAGCAAAATATTTAGGTTTCTACATTGGATAGGTATTGGTTGGGGTTAAACCTTTTCATTGGTTGGGCCACGTCAGGTTTGGGCTTTGCCTTTATATCAACAGAACTTATTAAGGCCCAAGTCTAAGCCAAGACAAACCATCAATCATAGATTTTGAGCCTGTGCCCGACCATCATATAAAGATCGGATTGCGATAAGGATATTTTTGTTCTTTGTCTCTTTCTCATTTTCTTGAAGTCTCTCTTCCATATTTGTTGCTAACATGTAACTATTTACAATGATGCCATTAATAAAGAGCTAACTACTCTATCTTTTTCTTTCCTAATTATTTATATACTTATTTTAAAAAGTTAGAAGATTTTATTGATTTAATTTAATAGATTATTTAATTATATCCCTCTCTATCTTACTGCTCGATGTCCAATATTTAAGGGTTGTCAACAGGTGGGGATTGGTCTAGGTTGCTTGGATATTTATTTATTTTATTAAATTAAATCATTCAATTATATATTTTACAAAATTAATAAATTATTATCCATAGATTTCAATTTATTTAATTAACTAATTGACTTCATTAATTAATAATTTATGAACAAGTTAAGGAGGTTGGGATTAAACTTGTTCACAGGTAGTGCCAAGTTTGGGTTGGACTTTGTCTTTATTCAATAGAATATATTGAAGCCCAACTTTAAGCCCGACCCAACCATTAGACCTCTTTATAGAGTCGTGCCCGGCGAGGAAAGTGTTATTGTTTATTACTCTCTTATTTCCTCACCATATTATTTATATATTTAATTTAGTAAGTTAAAATTTTTTATTTATTTAATTTTCTAAACGATTTATTTTTAGCAAAAAATTATTTCACTATATCTCTCCCTCCCCGAGTCTAATATTTTGGGTTATCAATGGGCCGGGCTTGGTTTTAGATAGATTGGATATTTATTTATTATTTTACTAAATGAATTGAGTCATTATATATAGATTTTATTATTTAGTTTAATAAATAAATTAATAATTTATTTTTCTCTTTCTCTAGATCCTTATTTTTTGGGTTATCAACGAGTTAGTTCTAGTGTGGTATAGCATGTACCTGTCCCGTCCCAATAATTAATGATTTTTTTTTTATTCTTTTGTTTTATTAAACTAAATTATTCGTTTATATATGTAAATACATTAGATAAACTATTTCCCTTTCTAACCAACCAACCCTGATGCAAATAAATCAAACTCAACATAAAACCATCTAGTATATATCGAATATAGCTAAACTTAATCAAACCCATTCTTCCTAATCCTGGGCCAAAACTAGATAGGAGGAAATACAGATTTTCCAAAGTAACAAAGCCGTGGCAAACCATTCAAACATCAATCAAATCAATACCCACTAACAAAACATATTAGCAAAACAAAATCCCCTTACTAACAGAAAAAAAACCGGCATACCGTCTCAACAAAATAAAATAGACAAATTCGAAGAAAAATAAAACAAATAAACGTTCATCGATCCAAACCGTCTCAACAAAAGAACAAATTTTACTTGATCAAATTAACCCACAAGAATAGAGCTTATTAAAATTCTAATCACACTTTTGTTAATTAAACAAACCCACAATAACTTATACCACGGGCCGGATATTCTCTCAAATCTAAGTTAAACAAAACCAACATATTTGGAGAATTTGGGAAATCAACTCAACTCCATAAAAAAGTGAAACATTTCCTACTCAAATCAAAACAAAGCAAACAAAAAACGACCAATCCAAACAATCCCATTTAAATAACATACAAAATAATTGAGACATGACTTGATATAAAACATGTCAACCAACAAAATACCAAGCATATTACCCCACTAAAATCACCATTTTCACTTAGACGAACTTTTTAAATCTCTCTAAGGAACCTATAGGACCTATAGGAACTGAATCCAACTAATCTATTTCCGGCGATGTAAACATGCATGTGCCAAACCAATTAACCTAAACTTTTAATGATCAAAAAAGAAATTTCTGTATTTCATATCAAAATATTTCAAAGCACTGGCAATTTCATATTCAGAAAAATCATAAAAAATCCTAACAAAAAACATATTAAACTATTAGAGCCAAACTACAAACAGCGATCACTCTCAGCATCTTAAAACAATCCACCCAATATATTCTGTTACAATAGAGCACTAACAAAATCCAACATGGCCAACCCAAATTGGAATCAATTCAACCATTTCATGTCTGCCCAAACCATCATTCCGTAACTGATAAAACAAAAGCATAGGAAAAAATTATCCACTTTATTTAAAAAATCCAACCAGGGCTATAGATTAGCTTCCCATAACGATGCCATCAAAGATGACAATCGCTGAAAACAATCCAAAACTATGCAAACCGTCCTAATCTATCAATTCAAAAACTAAACAAAAGTCAATCCACACGAAACAAGATGAGGACAATTTGAGATTATTCCCCTTCTAACCAAGCAACCCTGATGCAAATGAATCAAACTCAACATAGAGAAAACCATATAGTAGATATCGAATATAGATAAACTTAATCAAACCCATTCTTCCTAATCCTGGGCCAAACTTAGGTAGGAGTAAATAAAGAATTTCCAAAACTAACCAAGCCGTGGCAAACCATTCAAACATCAATCAAATCAGCACCCACTAACAAAGCATATTAGCAAAACAAAATCCCCTTACTAACAGAAAAAAACCCGTTATACCTAAATAAAGTAGTAAATCAAGTCAATTCCTCAACAAAATAAAGTAGACCAACTCGTAGGAAAATAAAACAAATAAACGTTCATCGATACAAACCGTCCCCGTCAACACAATCTAAAATAAACACAAAAAGAAATTTTACTTAATCAAATTAACCCACAAGAATAGAGCTTATTAAAATTCTAATCACACTTTTGTTAATTAAACAAACCCACTATAACTTATACCACGGGCCGGATATTCTCCCAAATCTAAGTCAAACAAAACCAACATATTTAGAGAATTTGGGAAATCAATTCAACTCCATCAAAAAGTGAAACCTTTCCTACTCAAATCATAACAAAGCAAATAAAAAATGACCAATCCAGACATTTAAACAACCTACAGAATAATTGAGACATAACTTGATAAAAATCACATCAACCAACAAATACTGAGCATATTACCCCACTAAAATCACCACTTTCACTTAGACGAACCTTTTAAATCTCCCTAAATAAGCTAAATCCACTCACTCAGACTTGTAAGTGCCAAACATAACCTATAGGAACCAATTCCAACTAATGCATTTCCGGCGATGTAAACGTGCATGTGTCAAACCAACTAACCTAAACATTTAATGATCAAAAAAGAAGTTTCCGAATTTTATATCGAAATATTTCAAAACACTGGCAATTTCATAATGAGAAAAGTCTTCAAAATCCTTATGAAAAACACATTAAACTATTAGTGCCAAACTACAAACAACGATCAATCTCAGCATCTTAAAACAATCCACCCAATATAATCTGTTACAACAGAACACTAACAAAATCCAACATGGCTAACCCAAATTGGAATCAACACAACCAATTCATGCCGGCCCAAACCATCATTCCGTAACCGATAAAACAGAAGCATAGGAAAAAATTATCCACTTTATTTAAAAAATCGAACCAGGGCTATAGATTAGCTTCCTATAACAATGCCATCAAAGAAGACCGTAGCTGAAAACAATCCAAACAATCCAAAACTATCTAAACCGTCCTAATCTATCAATTCAAAAACTAAACAAGAGTCAATCCACACGAAACAAGATGAAGACAATTTGAGATTATTCCCTTTCTAACCAACCAACCCTGATGCAACTGAATCAAACTCATCATAGAGAAAACCATCTGTTAAATATCGAATATAGATAAACTTAATCAAACCCATTCTTCCTAATCCTGGGCCAAACCTAGGTAGGAGCAAATAAAGAATTTCCAAAACTAACCAAGCCGTGGCAAACCATACAAACATCAATCAAATCAAGACCCACTAACTAAGCATATAAGCAAAACAAAATCCCCTTACTAATAGAAAAAAAACCCGTCATACCTAAATAAAGTAGTAAATCAGGTCAACTTCTCAACAAAATAAAATAGACCAACTCGTAGGAAAATAAAACAAATAAACGTTCATCGATCCAAACCGTCCCGTCAACACAATCTAAAATAAACAAAAGAAAAATTTTACTTAATCAATTTAACCCACAAGAATAGAGCTTATTAAAATTCTAATCACACTATTGTTAATTAAACAAACCCACTATAAGTTGTACCACGGGCCGGATATTCTCCCAAATCTAAGTTAAAGAAAACCAACATATTTAGAGAATTTGGGAAATCAATTCAACTCCATTAAAAAGTGAAACCTTTCCTACTCAAATCAAAACAAAGCAAATAAAAAACGAATAATCCAGACAATCCCATTTAAACAACCTACAGAATAATTGAGACATAACTTGATAAAAATCACATCAACCAACAAATACTGAGCATATTACCCCACTAAAATCACTACTTTCACTTAGACGAACCTTTTAAATCTCCCTAAATAAAGTAAATCCACTCACTCAGACTTGTAAGTGCCAAACAAAACTTATAGGAACCGATTTCAACTAATCCATTTCTGGCGATGTAAACGTGCATGTGCCAAACCAACTAACCTAAACTTTTAATGATCAAAAAAGAAATTTCCGTATTTTATATCGAAATATTTCAAACCACTAGCAATTTCATAATGAGAAAAATCATCAAAAATCCTAACAAAAAACACATTAAACTATTAGTGCCAAACTACTAACAGCGATCACTATCAGCATCTTAAAACAATCCACCCAATATAGTCTATTACAACAGAGCCTTAACAAAAGCGAACATGGCCAACCCAAATTGGAATCAACACAACCATTTCATGCCGGCCCAAACCATCATTCCGTAACCGAAAAAACAAAAGCATAGGAAAAACTTATCCACTTTATTTAAAAAATCCAACCAAGGCTATAGATTAGCTTCCCATAACGATGCCATCAAAGAAGACCGTAGCTGAAATCAATCCAAACAATCCAAAACTATCCAAATCGTCCTAATCTATCAATTCAAAAACTAAACAAGAGTCAATCCACACGAAACAAGATGAGGACAATTTGAGATTATTCCGTTTCTAACCAACTAACCCTGATGCGAATGAATCAAACTCAACATTGAGAAACCATCTGGTAGATATCGAATATAACTAAACTTAATCAAACCCTTTGTTCCTAATCCTGGGACAAACCTACATAGGAGAAAATACAGATTTTCCAAAAATAACCAAGCCGTGGCAAACCATTCAAACATCAATCAAATCAATACCCACTGACAAAGCATATTAGCAAAACAAAATTCCCTTAAGTAATCCATTTCTGGCGATGTAAACGTGCATGTGCCAAACCAACTAACCTAAACTTTTAATGATCAAAAACGAAATTTCCGTATTTTATATCAAAATATTTCAAAACACTGACAATTTCATAATGAGAAAAGTCATCAAAAATCCTAACGAAAAACACGTTAAACTATTAGTGCCAAACTACAAACAACGATCACTCTCAACATCTTAAAACAATCCACCCAATATAGTCTGTTACAATAGAGCACTAACAAAATCCAACATGGCCAACCCAAATTGGAATCAATACAACCATTTCATGTCTACCCAAACCATCATTCTGTTACTGATAAAATAGATGCATAGGAAGAAATTATCCACTTTATTTTAAAAATCCAACTAGAGTTATAGATTATCTTCTCATAAGGATGACATCAAAGAAGACCATCGCTGAAAACAATCCAAACAATCCAAAACTATCCAAACCAACTAACCTAAACTTTTAATGATCAAAAAAGAAATTTCCGTATTTTATATCGAAATATTTCATAACACTGGCAATTTGATAATGAGAAAAGTTATCAAAAATCCCAACAAAAAACACATTAAACAATTAGTGCCAAACTACAAACAATGATCACTCTCAGCATCTTAAAACAATCCACCCAATATAGTTTGTTACAATAGAGCACTAACAAAATCCAACATGGCCAACCCAAATTGGAATCAATACAACCATTTCATGTCTGCCCAAACCATCATTCAGTTACCGATAAAATAGAAGCGTAGGAAGAAATTATCCACTTTATTTAAAAAATCCAACCAGAGCTATAGATTAGCTTCCCATAAAGATGACATCAAAAAAGACAATCGCTGAAAACAATCCAAACAACCCTGATGCAAATGAATCAAACTCAACATAGAGAAAACCAGCTTGTAGGTATCGGATATAGATAAACTTAATCAAACCCATTCTTCCTAATCCTGGGCCAAACCTAGGTAGGAGCAAATAAAGAATTTCCAAAATTAACCAAGCCGTGGCAAACCATTCAAACATCAATCAAATCAACACCCACTAACAAAGCATATTAGCAAAACAAAATCCCTTTACTAACAGAAAAAAAACCCGTCATACCTAAATAAAGTAGTAAATCAGGTCAACTCCTCAACAAAATAAAATAGACCAACTCGTAGGAAAATAAAACAAATAAACGTTCATCGATCCAAATCGTCCCATCAACACACAAAAGAAGAAATTTTATTTAATCAATTTAACCCATAAGAATAGAGCTTATTAAAATTCTAACCACACTATTGTTAATTAAACAAACCCATAATAACTTGTACCATGGGCCGGATATTCTCCCAAATCTAAATTAAACAAAACCAACATATTTAGAGAATTTGGGAAATCAATACGACCAGTCCAGACAATCCCATTTAAACAACCTACAGAATAATTGAGACATAACTTGATATAAATCACATCAACCAACCAATGCTGAGCATATTACCCCACTAAAATCACCACTTTCACCTAGACGAACCTTTTAAATCTCCCAAAATAAACTAAATCCACTCACTCAGATTTGTAAGTGCCAAACAGAACTTATAAGAACTGATTCCAACTAATGCATTTCCGGCGATGTAAACGTGCATGTGCCAAACCAACTATCCTAAACTTTTAATGATCAAAAAATAAATTTCCATATTTCATATCGAAATTTTTCAAAGCACTGGCAATTTCATAATGAGAAAAATCATCAAAAATCCTAACAAAAATCACATTAAACTATTAGTGCCAAACTACAAACAGCGATCACTCTCAGCATCTTAAAACAATCCACCCAATATAGTCTGTTACAATAGAGCACTAACAAAATTCAACATGGCCAACCCAAAATTGGAATCAAGACAACCATTTCATGGCGGCCCAAACCATCATTGTGTAACCGATAATACAGGAAAATGAGAAGAAATTATCCACTTTATTTAAAAAATCCAACCAGAGCTATATATTAGCTTCCCATAACGATGTCATCAAAAAAGACCGTAGCTAAAATCAATCCAAACAGTCCAACTATCTAAACCGTCCTAATCTATCAATTAAAAAACTAAACAAAAGTCAATCCAAACGAAACAAGATGAGGACAATTTGAAATTATTCCCTTTCTAACCAACCAACCCTGATGCAAATGAATCAAACTCAACATAGAGAAAACCATATGGTAGATATCGAATATAGTTAAACTTAATCAAACCCATTTTTCCTAATCCTGGGCAAAACATAAGTAGGAGAAAATGCAGATTTTCCAAAACTAACCAAGTCGTGGCAAACCATTCAAACATCAATCAAATCAACACCCACTAACAAAGCATATTAGCAAAACAAAATCCCCTTACTCATAGAAAAAAACCCGACATACCTAAATAAAATAGGAAATAAGGACAACTTATCAACAAAATAAAATATACCAACTCGTAGGAAAATAAAACAAATAAACGTTTATCGATCCAAACCGTCCCCGTCAACACAATCTAAAATAAACAAAAAAATAAATTTTACTTAATCAAACTAACCCACAAGAATAGAGCTTATTAATATTCTAATCACACTTTTGTAAATTAAACTAACCCACTATAACTTATACCACGGGCTGGATATTCTCCCAAATCTAAGTTAAACAAAACCAACATATTTAGAAAATTTGGGAAATCAATTCAACTCCATTAAAAAGTGAAACCTTTCCTACTCAAATCAAAACAAAGCAAATAAAAAACGACCAATCCAGACAATCCCATTTAAACAACCTACAGAATAATTGAGACATAATTTGATAAAAATAACATCAACCAACAAATACTGAGAATATTACCCCACTAAAATCACCACTTTCACTTAGACGAACCTTTTAAATCTCCCTAAATAAACTAAATCCACTCACTCAGACTTGTAAGTGACAAACAGAACTTATAGGAACCGATTCCAATTAATCCATTTCTGGCGATGTAAACGTGCATGTGCCAAACCAACTAACCTAAACATTTAATGATCAAAAAAGAAATTTCTGTATTTCATATCAAAATATTTCAAAGCACTGGCATTTTCATAATGAGAAAAATCATCATAAATCCTAACGAAAAACACATCAAACTATTAGTTCCAAACTACAAACAGCGATCACTCTTAGCATCTTAGAACAATCCACCCAATATAGTCTGTTACAACAGAGCACTAACAAAAGCCAACATGGCCAACCCAAAATTGGAATCAAGACAATTTATTTAAAAAATCCACAAGAGCTATAGATTAGATTCCCATAAGGATGCCATCAAAGAAGACCATCGCTGAAAACAATCCAAACTATCCAAACCGTCCTAATCTATCAATTCAAAAACTAAACAAGAGTCAATCCACACGAAACAAGATGAGGATAATTTTAGATTATTCCGTTTCTGACCTACCAATCCTGATGCAAATGAATCAAACACAACATAGAAAAAATCATCTGTTAGATACAGAATAATCAAACCCATTATTCCTAATCCGGGGTCAAACCTATGTAGGAGGAAATACAGATTTTCCAAAACTAACCAAGCCGTGGCAAACCATTCAAACATCAATCAAATCAATACCCACTAACAAAGCATATTAGCAAAACAAAATCCCCTTACTAACAGAAAAGAACCCGGCATACCTAAATAAAGTAGTAATCGGGTCAACTCCTCAACAAAATAAAATAGACCAACTCGAAGGAAAATAAAACAAATAAATGTTCATCGATCCAAACCGTCCCGTCAACACAATCTAAAATAAACAAAAGAAGAAAATTTTACTTAATCAATTTAACCCACAAGAATATAGTTTATTAAAATTCTAATGACACTATTGTTAATTAAACAAACCCACTATAACTTATACCACGGGCCGGATACTCTCCCAAATCTAAGTCAAACAAAACCAACATATTTAGAGAATTTGGGAAATCAATTCAACTACATCAAAAAGTGAAACCTTTCCTACTCAAATCAAAACAAAGCAAATAAAAAACGACCAATCCAGACAATCCCATTTAAACAACCTACAGAATAATTGAGACATAACTTGATATAAATCACATCAACCAACAAATACTGAGCATATTACCATAACGATGCCATCAAAGAAGACTGTAGCTGAAAACAATCCAAAACTATCCAAACCGTCATAATCTATCAATTCAAAAACTAAACAAGAGTCAATTCACACGAAACAAGATGAGGACAATTTGAGATTATTCCCTTTCTAACCAACCAACCCTGATGCAAATGAATCAAACTCAACCTAGAGAAAACCATTTGGTAGATATCGAATATAGATAAATTTAATCAAACCCATTCTTCCTAATCCTGGGCCAAACCTAGGTAGGAGCAAATACAGATTTTCCAAAACTAACCAATCCGTGGCAAACCATTCAAACATCAATCAAATCAACACCCACTAACAAAGTATATTAGCAAAACAAAATCCCCTTACTAACAGAAAAAAACCCGGCATACCTAAATAAAATAGGAAATCAAGTCAACTCCTCAAAAAAATAAAATAGACCAACTCGGAGGAAAATAAAACAAATAAAAGTTCATCGATCCAAACCGTCCCGTCAACACAATCTAAAATAAACAGAAATAGAAACTTGACTTAATCAATTTAACTCACAAGAATAGAGCTTATTAAAATTCTAATCACACTACTGTTAATTAAACAAACCCACTTTAACTTATACCACGGGCCAGATAATCTCCCAAATTTAAGTTAAACAAAAACCAACATATTTAGAGAATTTGGGAAATCAATTCAACTCCATCAAAAAGGGAAATATCTCCAAATCAAATCAAAACAAAGCAAATAAAAAACGACCAATCCAAACAATCACATTTAAACAACATATAAAATAAATGAGACATGACTAGATATAAATAACATCAACCAACAAATACTAAGCATATTACCCCTTTAAAATCACCACTTTCACTGAGACGAACCATTTAAATCTTTCTAAATAAGCTAAATCCATTCACTCAGACTTGTAAGTGCCAAACAAATCCTATAGGAACCGATTCCAATTAATCCATTTCGGGCGATGTAAACGTGAATGTGCAAAACCAACTTGACTTAATCAATTTCGCCCACAGGAATAGAGCTTATTAAAATTTAATCACACTATTGTTAATTAAACAAACCCACTATAACTTATACCACGAGCCGGATATTCTCCCAAATCTAAGTTAAACAAAGCCAACATATTTAGAGAATTTGGGAAATCAATTCAACTCCATTAAAAAGTGAAACCTTTCCTACTCAAATCAACACAAAGCAAATAAAAAACGACCAATCCAAAGAATCCCATCTAAACAACATACAGAATAATTGGGACATGACTTGATATAAATCACATCAACCAACAAATACCGAGCATATTACCCCACTAAAATCACCACTTTTACTTAGGCGAACTTTTAAAATCTCTTTAAATAAGCTAAATCCACTCACTTAGACTTGTAACTAACAAACATAACCTATAGGAACCGATTCCAACTAATCCATTTCTGGCGATGTAAACGTGAATGTGCAAAACCAACTAACCTAAACTTTTAATGATCGAAAAAGAAGTTCCGTATTTCATATCGAAATATTTCAAACCACTGGCAATTTCATAATGAGAAAAGTAGTAAAAAATCATAACGAAAAACACATTAAATATTAGTGCCAAACGACAAACAGCTATCACTCTTAGCATCTTAAAACAATCCACCCAATATAGTCTGTTACGACAGAGCACTAGCAAAATCCAACATGGCCAACCCAAATTGGAATCAACACAACCATTTCATGTCTGCCCAAACCATCATTCCGTTACGGATAAAACAGAAGCATAGGAAGAAATTATCCACTTTATTTAAAAAATCCAACCAGAGCTATAGATTAACTTCCCATTACGATGCCATCAAAGAAGACTGTAGCTGAAAAAGATCCAAATAATCCAAAACAATCCGCACGAAACAAGATGAGGACAATTTGAGATTATTCCCTTTCTAACCAACCAACCCTGATGTAAATGAATCAAACTTAACATAGAGTTCCATCTAGTAGATATCGAATATAGATAAACTTAATTAAAACCCATTCTTCCGAATCCTGGGCCAAACCTAGGTAGGAGCAAATAAAGAATTTCCAAAACTAACCAAGTCGTGGCAAACCATTCAAACATCAATCAAATTAATACCCACTAACAAAGCATATTAGCAAAACAAAATCCCCTTACTAACAGAAAAGAACCCGTCATACCTAAATAGTAGTAATCAGGTCAACTCCTCAACAAAATAAAATAGACCAACTCGAAGGAAAATAAAACAAATAAATGTTCATCGATCCAAACCGTCCCGTCAACACAATCTAAAATAAACAAAAGAAGAAAATTTTACTTAATCAATCTAACCCACAAGAATAGAGCTTATTAAAATTCTAATCACACTTTTGTTAAGTAAACAAACCCACTATAACTTATACCACGGGCCGAATATTCTCCAAATCTAAGTTAAACAAAACCAACATATTTAGAGAATTTGGGAAATCAATTCAACTCCATCAAAAAGTGAAACCTTTCCTACTCAAATCAAAACAAATCAGATAAAAAACGACCAATCCAAACAATCCCATTTAAACAACCTACAGAATAATTGAGACATAACTGGATATAAATCACATCAACCAACAAATACTGAGCATATTAAACTATTAGTGCCAAACTACAAACAACGATCACTCTCAGCATCTTAAAACAATCCACCCAATAAAGTCTGTTACGATAGAGCACTAACAAAAGCGAACATGGCCAACCCAAATTGGAATCAACACAACCATTTCATGCCGGCCCAAACCATCAATCCGTAACCGATAAAACAAAAGCAGAGGAAAAAATTATCCACTTTATTTAAAAAATCCAACCAGGGCTATAGATTAGCTTCCCATAACGATGCCATTAAAGAAGACCGTAGCTGAAATCAATCCAAACAATCCAAAACTATCCAAACCGTCCTAATCTATCAATTCAAAAACTAAACAAGAGTCAATCCACACGAAACTTTTAATGATTCCAACTAATGCATTTCCGGCGATGTAAACGTGCATGTGCCAAACCAACTAACCTAAACTTTTAATGATAAAAAAATAAAGTTCCGTATTTCATATCGAAATTTTTCAAAGCACTGGCAATTTCATAATGAGAAAAATCATCAAAAATCCTATTTAAAAAATCCACTTTAAGTTGTAAACGTGGATTTAAACGTGCATGTGACAATCTAACTAACCTAAACATTTATTGATCAAAAAAGAAGTTTCCTTATTTCATATCGAATTATTTCAAAGCACTGGCAATTTCATAATGAGAAAAGTCATCAAAATCCTACTGAAAAACACATTAAATTATTAGTGCCAAACTACAAACAGCGATCACTCTCAGCATTTTAAAAAAATCCACCCAATATAGTCTTTTACAACAGAACACTAACAAAACCGAACATGGCCAACCCAAATTGGAATCAACACCCGGCCCAAACCATCAATTCGTAACCGATAAAACAAAAGCATAGGAAAAAATTATCCGCTTTATTTAAAAAATCCAACCAGGGCTATAGATTAGCTTCCAACGATGCCATAAAAAAAGGACCGTAGCTGAAATCAATCCAAACAATCCAATGCTATCCAAACCGTCCTAATCTATCAATCAAAAACTAAACAAGAGTCAATCCACATGAAACAAGATGAGGACATTTTGAATTATTCCTTTTCTAACCAACCAACCCTGATACAAATGAATCAAACTCAACATAGAGAAAAACATCTGGTAGATATCGAATATAGATAAACTTAATCAAACCCATTATTCCTAATCCTGGGCCAAACCTAGGTAGGAGCAAATAAAGAATTTCCAAAACTAACCAAGCCTTGGCAAACCATTCAAACATCAATCAAATCAATACCCACTAACAAAGCATATTAGCAAAAAAAAATCCCCTTACTAATAGAAAAGAACCAGGCATACCTAAATAAAGTAGCAATCAGGTCAACTCCTCAACAAAATAAAATAGACCAACTCGAAGGAAAATAAAACAAATAAAAGTTCATCGATCCAAACCGTCCCGACAACACAATCTAAAATAAACAAAAGAAAAAATTTACTTAATCAATTTAACCCATAAGAATAGAGCTTATTAAAATTCTAATCACACTTTTGTTAGTTAAACAAACCCACTATAACTTATACCACGGGCCGGATATTCTCCCAAATCTAAATTAAACAAAACCAACATATTTAAAGAATTTGGGAAATCAACTCAACTCCATAAAAAAGTGAAACCTTACCTACTCAAATCAAAACAAAGCAAATAAAAAATGACCAATCCAAACAATCTCATTTAAACAACATACACAATAATTGAGACATGACTTGATATAAATCACATCAACCAACAAATACCAAGCACAATACCCCACTAAAATCACCATTTTCACTTAGACGAACCTTTTAAATCTCTCTAAATAAGCTTAATCCACTCACTCAGACTTGTAAGTGCCAAATAGAACCTATAGGAACTGAATCCAACTAATATATTTCCAGCGATGTAAACGTGCATGTGCCAAACCAACTAACCTAAATTTTTAATGATCAATAAATAAATATCCGTATTTCATATCAAAATATTTCAAAACACTGGCAATTTAATAATAAAAAAATCATCAAAAATCCTAACAAAAAACACATTAAACTATTTGTGCCAAACTACAAACAGTGATCACTCTCAGCATCTTAAAACAATCCACCCAATATAGTCTGTTACAATAGAGCACTAACAAAATCCAACATGGCCAACCCAAATTGGAATCAATACAACCATTTCATGTCTGTCCAAACCATCATTCTGTTACCGATAAAATAGAAGCATAGGAAGAAATTATCCACTTTATTTAAAAAATCCACCAGAGCTATAGATTAACTTCCCATAAGGATGTCATCAAAGAAGACCATCGTTGAAAACAATCCAAACAATCCAAAACTATCCATACCGTCATAATCTATCAATTCAAAAACTAAACAAGAGTCAATCCACACGAAACAAGATCAGGACAATTTGAAATTATTCCGTTTCTAACCTACCAATCCTGATGCAAATGAATCAAACACAACATAGAGAAAACCGTCTGGTAGATATCGAATATAGATAAACATAATCAAACCCATTCTTCCTAATTCTGGGTCAAACCTATGTAGGAGGAAATACAGATTTTCCAGAACTAACCAATCCGTGGCAAACCATTCAAAAATCAATCAAATCAATACCCACTAACAAAGCATATTAGCAAAACAAAATCCCCTTACTAACAGAAAAGAACCCGGTATACCTAAATAAAGTAGTAATCAGGTCAACTCCTCCACAAAATAAAATAGACCAACTCGAAGGAAAATAAAACAAATAAATGTTCATCGATCCAAACCGTCCCATCAACACAATCTAAAATAAACAAAAGAAGAAATTTTACTTAATCAATTTAACCCACAAGAATATAGCTTATTAAAATTCTAATCACACTTTTGTTAATTAAACAAACCCACTATAACTTATACCACGGGCCGGATATTCTCCCAAATCTAAGTTAAAGAAAACCAACATATTTAGAGAATTTGGGAAATCAATTCAACTCCATCAAAAAGTGAAACATTTCCAACTCAAATCAAAACAAAGCAAATAAAAAACGACCAATCCAGACAATCCCATTTAAACAACCTACAGAATAATTGAGACATAACAGGATATAAATCACATCAACCAACAAATACTGAGCATATTACCCCAATAAAATCACCATTTTCACTTAGATGAACCTTTTAAATCTCTCTAAATAAATTTAATCCACTCACTCAGACTTATAAGTGCCAAACAGAACCTATAGGAACCGAATCAAACTAATCTATTTCCGGCGATGTAAACGTGCACGTGCCAAACCAACCAACCTTTCAAAACACTGGCAATTTAATAATCAGAAAAATAATCAAAAATCCTAACAAAAAACACATTAAACTATTAGTGCCAAACTACAAACAGCGATCACTCTCAGCATCTTAAAACAATCCACCCAATATAGTCTGTTACAATAGAGCATTAACAAAATCCAACATGGCCAACCCAAATTGGAATCAATACAACCATTTCATGTCTGCCCAAACCATCATTCTGTTACCGATAAAATAGAAGCATAGGAAGAAATTATCCACTTTATTTAAAAAATCCAACCAGAGCTATAGATTAGCTTCCCAATAAAATCAAAACCCACTAACAAAGTATATTAGCAAAACAAAATCCCCTTATTAACAGAAAAGAACCCGACATACCTAAATAAAGTAGTAATCAGGTCAACTCCTCAACAAAATAAAATAGACCAGCACGAAGGAAAAAAAAAGAAATAAACGTTCATCGATCCAAACCGTCCCAACAACACAATCTAAAATAAACAAAAGAAAATATTTACTTAATCAATTTAACCCACAAGAATAGAGCTTATTAAAATTCTAATCACATTTTTGTTTAATTAAACAAACCCACTATAACTTATACCACGGGCCGGATATTCTTCCAAATCTAATTTAAACAAAACCAACATATTTAGAGAATTTGGGAAATCAATTCAACTCAATCAAAAAGTGAAACCTTTCCTACTAAAATCAGAACAAAGCAAATAAAAAATGACCAATCCAGACAATCCCAGTTAAACAACCTACAGAATAATTGAGACATAACTTGATATAAATCACATCAACCAACAAATACTGAGCATATTACCCCAAATCTCCCTAAATAAACTAAATCTCCCTAAATAAGCTAAATCTCCCTAAATAAGCTAAATCTCCCAAAATAAGCTATATCCACTCACTCAGACTTGTAAGTGCCAAACAGAACCTATACGAAACGATTCCAACTAATGCATTTCCGGCGATGTAAACGTGCATGTGACAAACCAACTAACCTAAACATTTAATGATCAAAAAAAAGTTTCCGTATTTCATATCGAATTATTTCAAAGCACTGGCAATTTCATAATGAGAAAAGTCATCAAAAATCCTAACGAAAAACACATTAAACTATTAGTGCCAAACTACAAACAGCGATCACTCTCAGCATATTAAAACAATTCACCCAATATAGTCTGTTACAACAGAGTTTTAACAAAAGCCAACATGGCCAACCCAAATTGGAATCAACACAACCATTTCATGTCGGCCCAAACCATCATTCCGTAACCGATAAAACAGAAGCATAGGAAGAAATTATCCACTTTATTTAAAAAATCCAACCAGAGTTATAGATTAGCTTCCCATAACGATGCCATCAAAAAAGTCCATAGCTGAATCAATCCAAACAATCCAAAACTATCTAAACCGTCCTAATCTATCAATTCAAAAACTAAACAAGAATCAATCCACACGAAACAAAATATGGACAATTTGAAATTATTCCCTTTCTAACCAACCAACCCTGATGCAAATGAATCAAACCCAACATAGAGAAAACCATTTGGTAGATATCGAATATAGCTAAACTTAATCAAACCCATTATTCCTAATCCTGGGCCAAACCTAGGTAGGAGGAAATACAGATTTTCCAAAAGTAACCAAGCCGTGGCAAACCATTCAAACATCAATCAAATCAATACCCACTATCAAAGCATATTAGCAAAACAAAATCCCCTTACTAACAGAAAAGAACTCGGCATACCTAAATGATATAGAAAATCAGGTCAACTCCTCAACAAAATAAAATACACCAACTCGTAGGAAAATAAAACAAATAAACGTTCATCGATCCAAACCGTCCCGTCAACACAATCTAAAATAGACAAAAGATGAAAACTTGACTTGATCAATTTAACCCACAAGAATAGAGCTTATTAAAATTCTAATCACACTATTGTTAATTAAACAAACCCACTATATAACTTATACCATGGGCCGAATATTCTCCGAAATCTAATTTAAACAAAACCAACATATTTAGAGAATTTGGAAAATTAGCTCAACTGCATCAAAAAGTGAAACATTTCCTACTCAAATCAAAACAAAGCAAATAAAAAACGACCAATCCAAACAATCCCATTTAAACAACATACAGAATAATTGAGACATGACGATATAAATCACATCAACCAAAAAATACCGAACATATTACCCCACTAAAATCACCATTTTCACTTAGACGAACCTTTTAAATCTCTCTAAATAAGCTAAATCCACTCACTCAGACTTGTAAGCGCCAAACAGAACATATAGGAACCGATTCCAACTAATCCTATTCCGGCGATGTAAACGTGCATGTGCCAAACCAACTAACCTAAACTTATAATGATCAAAAAAGAAGATTCCGTATTTCATATCGAAATATTTCAAAGCACTGGCAATTTCATAATGAGAAAAGTCATCAAAAATCCTAACGAAAAACACATTAAACTATTAGTGCCAAACTACAAACAGCGATCACTCTCAGCATCTTAAAACAATCCACTCAATATAGTCTGTTACAACAAAGCACTAACAAAAATCAAAATGACAACCCAAATTAGAATCAACACAACCATTTCATGTCTGCCCAAACCATCATTCTGTAACCGATAAAACAGAAGCATAGGAAGAAATTATCCACTTTATTTAAAAAATCCAACCAGAGCTATATATTAGCTTCCCATAACGATGCCATCAAAGAAAATCGTAGCTGAAAACAATCCAAACAATCCAAAACTATCCGAACCGTCCTAGTCTATCAATTCAAAAACTAAACAAGAGTATCCACACGAAACAAGATGAGGACAATTTGAGATTATTCCCTTTTTAACCAACCAACCCTAATGCAAATGAAACAAACTCAACATAGAAAAAACCATCTAGTAGATATCGAATATAGATAAACTTAATCAAACACATTCTTTCTAATGCTGGGCCAAACTTAGGTAGAAGCAAATAAAGAATTTCCAAACTAACCAAGTCGTGGCAAACCATTCAAACATCAATCAAATCAACACCCATTAACAAAGCATATTAGCAAAACAAAATCCCGTTACTAACAGAAAAGAACCCGACATACCTAAATAATGTAGCAATCAAGTCAACTCCTCAACAAAATAAAATAGACCATCTCGTATGAAAATAAAACGAATAAACGTTCCTCGATCCAAACCATCCCGTCAACACAATCTAAAACAAACAAAAGATGAAAACTTGACTTGATCAATTTAACCCACAAGAATAGAGCTTATTAAAATTCTAATCACACTATTGTTAATTAAACAAACCCACTATAACTTATACCACGGGTCGGATATTCTCCTATCTAAGTTAAACAAAACCAATATATTTAGAGAATTTGGGAAATCAACTCAACTCCATCAAAAAGTGAAACATTTCCTACTCAAATCAAAAAAAGCAAATAAAAAACGACCAATCCAGACAATCCCATTTAAACAACCTACAGAATAATTGAGACATAACTTGATATAAATCACATCAACCAAAAAATACCGAGCATATTACCCCACTAAAATCACTACTTTCACTTAGACGAACATTTTAAATCTCTCTAAATAAGCTAAATCCACTCACTCAGACTTGTAAATGCCAAACAGAACCTATAGGAACGGATTCCAACTAATCCATTTCCGGCGATGTAAATGTGCAAGTGCCAAACCAACTAACCTAAACTTATAATGATCAGAAAAGAAGTTTATGTATTTCATATCGAAATGGTTCAAAACACTGACAATTTCAAAATGAGAAAAAACACCAAAAATCCTAACGAAAAACACATCAAACAATTAGTGCCAAACTACAAACAGCAATCACTCTTAGCCTCTTAAAACAAGCCACCCAATATAGTATGTTACAACAGAGTACTAACCAAAGCCAACATGGCCAACCCAAATTGGAATCAACACAACCATTTCATGCCGGCCCAAACCATCAATTCGTAACCGATGCCTTCAAAGAAGACCGTAGCTGAAAACATTCCAAACAATCCAAACCGTCCTAATCTATCAATTCAAAAACTAAACAAGAGTCAATCCACACAAAATAAGATGAGGACAATTTGAGATTATTCCCTTTCTAACCAACCAACCCTGATGCAAATGAATCAAACTCAAATAGAGAAAACCACCTGGTAGATATCGAATATGGATAAACTTAATCAAACCCATTCTTCCTAATCCTGGGCCAAACCTAGGTAGGAGCAAATAAAAAATTTCCAAAACTAACCAAGCCGTGGCAAACCATACAAACATCAATCAAATCAACACCCACACAGTAAGCATATTAGCAAAACAAAATCCCCTTACTAACAAAAAAAAACTCGTCATACCTAAATAAAGTAGTAAATCAGGTCAACTCCTCAACAAAATAAAATAAACCAACTCGTAGGAAAATAAAACAAATAAACGTTCATCGATCCAAACCATCCCGCCAACACAATCTAAAATAAACAAAAGAAGAAATTTTACTTAATTAATTTAACCCACAAGAAAAGAGCTTATTAAAATTCTAATCACACTATTGTTAATTTAACAAACCCATTATAAGTTGAACCACGGGCCGGATATTCTCCCAAAATCTAAGTTAAACAAAACCAACATATTTAGAGAATTTGGGAAATCAATTCAACTCCATCAAAAAGTGAAACATTTCCTACTCAAATCAAAAGAAAGCAAAGAAAAAACGACCAATTCAGACAATCCCATTTAAAAAACAAACAGAATAATTGAGACATAACATGATATAAATCACATCAACCAACAAATACTGAGAATATTACCCCACTAAAATCACCACTTTCACTTAGACGAACCTTTTAAATCTCCCTAAATAAACTAAATCCACTCACTCAGAGTTGTAAGTGCTAAACAGAATTTATAGGAACTGATTCCAACTAATCCATTTCCGGCGATGTAAACATGCATGTGCCAAACCAACTAACCTAAACTTTTAAAGATCAAAAAAGAAATTTCCGTATTTCATATCGAAATATTTCAAAGCACTGGCAATTTCATAATGAGAAAAATCATCAAAAATCCTAACAAAAAACACATTAAACTATTAGTGCCAAACTAGTCACTCTCAGCATCATAAAACAATCCTCCCAATATAGTCTGTTATAACTGAGCACTAACAAAATCCAACATGGCCAACCCAAATTGGAATCAACACAACCATTTCATGTCTGTCCAAACCATCATTCCGTAACCGATAAAACAGAAGCATAGGAAAAATTATCCACTTTATTTAAAAAATCCAACCAGAGCTATATATTAGCTTCTCATAACGATGCCATCAAATAAGACCATAGCTGAAAACAATCCAAACAATCCAAAACTATCCAAACCGTCCTAATCTATCAATTCAAAAACTAAACAAGTGTCAATCCACACAAAACAAGATGATGACAATTTGAGATTATTCCCTTTCTAGCCAACCCACCCTGATGCAAATGAATCAAACTCAACATAGAGAAAACCATCTGGTAGAAATCGAATATAGATAAACTTAATCAAACCCATTCTTCCTAATGTTGGGCCAAACATAGGTAGGAGCAAATAAAGAATTTCCAAAACTAACCAAGCCGTGGCATACCATTCAAACATCAATCAAATCAATACCCACTAACAAAACATATTAGTAAAACAAAATCCCCTTACTAACAGAAAAAAAACCCGGCATACCTAAATAAATTAGGAAATCAGGTCAACTCCTCAACAAATTAAAATTGACCAATTCGAAAGAAAATAAAACAAATAAACGTTCATCGATCCAAACCGTCCCGTCAACACAATCTAAAATAAACAAAAGAACAAATTTTACTTAATCAAATTAACCCACGAGAATAGAGCTTATTAAAATTCTAATCACACTTGTGTTAATTAAACAAATCCACGATAACATATACCACGGGCCGGATATTCTCCCAAATCTAAGTTAAACAAAACCAACATATTTAGAGAATTTGGGAAATCAACTCTATCTAAATAAGCTAAATCCATTCACTCAGACTTGTAAGTGCCAAACAGAACCTATAGGAACCGATTCCAATTAATCCATTTCGAGCGATGTAAACGTGAATGTGCAAAACCAACCTTTTAATGATCAAAAAAGAAATTTCCGTATTTCATATCAAAATATTTCAAAGCACTGGCAATTTCTTAATGAGAAAAGTCATCAAAACCGTCCCATCAACACAATCTAAAATAAACAAATCAGAAAAGTCATAAAAAATCCTAACGAAAAACACATTTAACTATTAGTGCCAAATTACAAACAGCGATCACTCTCAGCATCATAAAACAATCCTCCCAATATAGTCTGTTATAACTGAGCACTAACAAAATCCAACATGGCCAACCCAAATTGGAATCAACACAACCATTTCATGTCTGTCCAAACCATCATTCCGTAACCGATAAAACAGAAGCATAGGAAAAATTATCCACTTTATTTAAAAAATCCAACCAGAGCTATATATTAGCTTCTCATAACGATGCCATCAAAGAAGACCATAGCTGAAAACAATCCAAACAATCCAAAACTATCCAAACCGTCCTAATCTATCAATTCAAAAACTAAACAAGTGTCAATCCACACAAAACAAGATGATGACAATTTGAGATTATTCCCTTTCTAGCCAACCCACCCTGATGCAAATGAATCAAACTCAACATAGAGAAAACCATCTGGTAGAAATCGAATATAGATAAACTTAATCTAACCCATTCTTCCTAATGTTGGGCCAAACATAGGTAGGAGCAAATAAAGAATTTCCAAAACTAACCAAGCCGTGGCATACCATTCAAACATCAATCAAATCAATACCCACTAACAAAACATATTAGCAAAACAAAATCCCCTTACTAACAGAAAAAAACCCGGCATACCTAAATAAATTAGGAAATCAGGTCAACTCCTCAACAAATTAAAATTGACCAACTCGAAGGAAAATAAAACAAATAAAAGTTCATCGATCCAAACCGTCCCGACAACACAATCTAAAATAAACAAAAGAAAAAATTTACTTAATCAATTTAACCCATAAGAATAGAGCTTATTAAAATTCTAATCACACTTTTGTTAGTTAAACAAACCCACTATAACTTATACCACGGGTCGGATATTCTCCCAAATCTAAGTTAAACAAAACCAACATATTTAGAGAATTTGGGAAATCAACTCAACTCCATCAAAAAGTGATACCTTTCCTACACAAATCAAAACAAAGCAAATGAAAAACGACCAATCCAAACAATCCCATTTAAACAACATACAGAATAATTGAGACATGACTTGATATAAATAACATCAACCAAAAAATACTAGCATATTACCCCACTAAAATCACCACTTTCATTTAGACGAACCTTTTAAATCTCTCTAAATAAGCTAAATCCTCTCACTCAGACTTGTAAGTGCCAAACAGAACCTATAGGAACCAGTTCCAACTAATCCATTTCCGGCGATGTAAACGTGTATGTGCCAAACCAACTAACCTAAACTTTTATTGATCAAAAAAGAAATTTATGTATATCATATCGAAATATTTCAAAGCACTGGAAATTTCATAATGAGAAAAGTCATCAAAACCGTCCCACCAACACAATCTAAAATAAACAAATCAGAAAGGTCATAAAAAATCCAAACAAAAAACACATTAAACTATTAGTGCCAAATTACAAACAACGATCACTCTCAGCATCTTAAAACAATCCACCCAATTTAGTCTGTTACAACAGAGCATTAACAAAAGCCAACATGGCCAACCCAAATTAGAATCAACACAACCATTTCATGTCTGCCCAAACCATCATTCCGTAACCGATAAAACAGAAGCATTGGAAAAATTATCAACTTCATTTAAAAAATCCAACCAGAGCTATATATTAGCTTCCTATAACGATGCCATCAAAAAAGACCGTATCTGAAAACAATCCAAACAATCCAAAACAATCAAGACCGTCCCAATCTATCAATTCAAAAACTAAACAAAAGTCAATCCACACAAAACAAGATGAGGACAATTTGAGATTATTCCCTTTCTAACCAACCAACCTTGATGCAAATGAATCAAACTCAACATAGAGAAAACCATCTAGTAGATATCGTATATAGATAAAATTACTCAAACCTATTCTTCCTAATCCTGGGCCAAACCTAGGTAGGAGGAAATAAAGAATTTCCAAAAGTAACCAAGCCGTGGAAAACCATTCAAACATCAATCAAATCAACACCCACTAACAAAGAATATTAACAAAACAAAATCCCCTTGTTAACAGAAAAGATCCCGGCGTACCTAAATAAAGTAGGAAATCAGGTCAACTCCTCAACAAAATAAAATAGACCAACTCGTAGGAAAATAAAACAAATAAACGTTCATCGATCCAAACCGTCCCTTCAACACAATATAAAATAAACAAAAAAACAAACTTGACTTAATCAATTTCTCCCACAAGAATAGAGCTTATTAAAATTCTAATCACACTATTGTTAATTAAACAAACCCACTATAACTTATACCACGGGCTGGATATTTTCCCAAATCTAAGTTAAACAAAACCAACATATTTAAAGAATTTGAGAAATCAATTCAACTCCATTAAAAAGTGAAACCTTTCCTACTCAAATCAACATAAAGCAAATAAAAAACGACCAATCCAAACAATCCCTTCTAAACAACATACAGAATAATTGGGACATGAATTGATATAAATCACATCAACCAACAAATACCGAGCATATCACCCCACTAAAATCACCACTTACACTTAGACAAACCTTTAAAATCTCTCTAAATAAGCTAAATCCACTCACTTAGACTTGTAACTGACAAACATAACCTATAGGAACCGATTCCAACTAATCCATTTTTGGCGATGTAAACGTGAATGTGCAAAACCAACTAACCTAAACTTTTAATGATCGAAAAAGAAGTTTCGTATTTCATATCGAAATATTTCAAACCACTGGCAATTTCATAATGAGAAAAGTAATAAAAAATCATAACGAAAAACACATTAAATATTAGTGCCAAACGACAAACAGCTATCACTCTCAGCATCTTAAAACAATCCACCCAATATAGTCTGTTACGACAGAGCACTAGCAAAATCCAACATGGCCAACCCAAATTGGAATCAACACAACCATTTCATGTCTGCCCAAACCATCATTCCGTTACCAATAAAACAGAAGCATAGGAAGAAATTATCCACTTTATTTAAAAAATCCAACTAGAGCTATAGATTAGCTGAAAATAATCCAAATAATCCAAAACAATCCAAATCGTCCTAATCTATCAATTCAAAAACAAAACAAGAGTCAATCCACACGAAACAAGATGAGGACAATTTGAGATTATTCCCTTTCTAACCAAGCAACACTGATGCAAATGAATCAAAGTCAACATAGAAAAAACCATCTGGTAGAAATCGAATATAGATAAACTTAATCAAACCCATTGTTCCTAATCCTGGGCCAAACTTAGGTAGGAGCAAATACAGAATTTCCAAAACTACCAAACCGTGGCAAACCATTCAAACATCAATCAAATCAACACCCACTAACAAAGCATATTAGCAAAACAAAATCCCCATACTAACAGAAAAGAACCCGGTATACCTAAATAAAATAGGAAATCAGGTCAACTCCTCAACAAAATAAAATTGACCAACTCGTAGGAAAATAAAACAAATAAACGTTCATCGATCCAAACTGTCCCGTCAACACAATCTAAAATAAACAAAAAAAGAAACTTGACTTAATCAATTTCACCCGCAAGAATAGTGATTTTTAAAATTCTAATCACACTATTGTTAATTAAACAAACCCACTATAACTTATACCACAGGCCAGATATTCTCCCAAATCTAAGTTAAACAAAACCAACATATTTAGAGAATTTGGGAAATCAATTCAACTCCATTGAAAAGTGAAACCTTTCCAACTCAAATCAAAACAAAGCAAATAAAAAACGACCAATCCAAACAATCTCATTTAAACAACATACAGAATAATTGAGATATGACTTGATATAAATCACATCAACCAACAAACACCGAGCATATTACCCCACTAAAATCACCACTTTCACTTAGAAGAACCTTTTAAATCTCTCTAAATAAGCTAAATCCACTCTTGTAAATGCCAAACATAACCTATAGGAACCGATTCTAACTAATCCATTTCTGGCGATGTAAACGTGAATGTGCAAAACCAACTAAACCTAAACTTTTAATGATCAAAAAAGGTGTTTCCGTATTTCATATCGAAATATTTCAAACCATTGGCAATTTCATAGTGAGAAAAGTCATCAAAAATCCTAACGAAAAACACATTAAACTATTAGTGTCAAACTACAAACAGCGAACAATCTCAGCATCTTAAAACAATCCACCAAATATAGTCAGTTACAACAGAGCACTAACAAAAGCCAACATGGCCAACCCAAATTGTAATCAACAAAACCATTTCATGTCGGCAAAAACCATAATTCCGTAACCGATAAAACAGTAGCATAGTAAGAAATTATCCAATTTATTTAAAAAAATCCAACCAGAGCCATAAATTAGCTTCCCGTAACGATGCCATCAAAGAAGACCGTAGCTGAAATCAATCCAAATAATCCAAAACTATCCAATCTATCCTAATCTATCAATTCAAAAACTAAACAATAGTCAATCCACACGAAACAAGATGAGGACAATTTGAGATTATTCCCTTTCTAACCAACCAAACCTGATGCAAATGAATCAAACACAACATAGACAAAACCATCTCGTAGATATCGAATATATCTAAACTTAATCAAACCCATTTTTCCTAATCCTGGGCCAAACCTAAGTAGGAGCAAATACAGATTTTCCAAAACAAACCATGCCGTGGCAAACCATTCAAACATCAATCAAATCAATACCCACTAACAAAGCATATTAGCAAAACAAAATCCCCTTACTAACGAAAAACACATTAAACTATTAGTGCCAAACTACAAATAGCGATCACTCTCAACATCTTAAAACAATCCACCCAATATAGTCTGTTACAGCAGAGCACTAACAAAAATCAACATGGCAACCCAAATTGGAATCAACACAACCATTTCATGTCTGCCCAAACCATCATTCTGTAACCGATAAAACAGAAGCATAGGAAGAAATTATCCACTTTATTTAAAAAATCCAACCAGAGCTATATATTAGCTTCCCATAACGATGCCATCAAAAAAAACTGTAGCTGAAAACAATCCAAACAATCCAAAACTATCCGAACCGTCCTAATCTATCAATTCAAAAACTAAACAAGAGTCAATCCACACGAAACAAGATGAGGACAATTTGAGATTATTCCCTTTTTAACCAACCAACCCTGATGCAAATGAAACAAACTCAACATAGAGAAAACCATCTAGTAGATATCGAATATAGATAAACTTAGTCAAACACATTCTTCCTAATGCTGGGCCAAACCTAGGTAGAAGCAAATAAAGAATTTCCAAAACTAACCAAGCCGTGGCAAACCATTCAAACATCAATCAATTCTACACCCATTAACAAAGCATATTAGCAAAACAAAATCCCGTTACTAACAGAAAAGAACCCGGCATACCTAAATAAAGTAGGAAATCAGGTCAACTCCTCAACAAAATAAAATAGACCAACTCGTAGGAAAATAAAACAAATAAATGTTCATCGATCCAAACCATCCCGTCAACACAATCTAAAATAAACAAAAGATGAAAACTTGACTTGATCAATTTAACCCACAAGAATAGAGCTTATTAAAATTCTAATCACATTATTGTTAATTAAACAAATCCACTATAACTTATACCACGGGTCGGATATTCTCCCATCTAAGTTAAACAAAACCAACATATTTAGAAAATTTGGGAAATCAACTCAACTCCATCAAAAAGTGAAACCTTTCCTACTCAAATCCAAACAAAGCAAATAAAAAACGACCAATCCAAACAATCCCATTTAAACAACGTACAGAATAGTTGAGACATGGCTTGATATAAATCATATCAACCAAAAAATACCGAGCATATTACCCCACTGAAATCACCACTTTCACTTAGACAAACCTTTTAAATCTCTCTAAATAAGATAAATCCACTCACTCAGACTTGTAAATGCCAAACAGAACCTATAAGAACCGATTCCAACTAATCCATTTCCGGCGATGTAAACGTGCATGTGCCAAACCAACTAACCTAAACTTATAATAATCAAAAAAGAAGTTTCCGTATTTCATATCGAAATGGTTCAAAACACTAGCAATTTCATAATGAGAAAAGTCACCAAAAAACCTAACAAAAAACACATCAAACAATTAGTGCCAAACTACAAGCAGCGATCACTCTCAGCATCTTAAAACAATCCAACCAATATAATATGTTACAACTGAGCACTAACAAAAAGCCAACATGGCCAACCCAAATTGGAATCAACACAACCATTTCATGTCGGCCCAAACCATCATTCCCTTAACGATGCCATCAAAGAAGACCGTAACTGAATCAATCCAAATAATCCAAAACTATCTAAACCGTCCTAATCTATCAATTCAAAAACTAAACAAGACTCAATCCACAAGAAACAAGATGAGGACAATTTGAGATTATTCTCTTTCTAACCAACCAACCTGATGCAAATGAATCAAACTCAACATAGAGAAAATCATTTGGTAGATATCGAATATAACTAAACTTAATCAAACCCATTTTTCCTAATCCTGGGCCAAACCTAGGTAGGAGGAAATACAGATTTTCCAAAACTAACCAAGTTGTGGCAAACCATTCAAACATCAATCAAATCAATACCCACTAACAAAGCATATTAGCAAAACAAAATCCCCTTACTAATAGAAAAGAACCCGGCATACATAAATAAAATAGGAAATCAGGTCAACTCCTCAACAAAATAAAATAGACCAACTCGTAGGAAAATAAAACAAATAAACGTTCATCGATCCAAACCGTCCCGTCAACACAATCTAAAATAAACAAAAGATGAAACTTGACTTAATCAATTTAACCCACAAGAATAGAGCTTATTAAAACTCTAATCACAGTATTGTTAATTAAACAAACACACTATAACTAAATACCACCACTTTATATTGCATTCTATCATTTATGGGTTATAATTGGTGACAGTTGCTGCATTACATACTAATACGACCACTTTCTATTCTAAATTAATATTTCAATTTTTCTGTTGCTGATCTAAAAAACAAAAAAAAAATTGCTTATCATGTTACTTTGAACAGTGAAAGAAACAGGGCCTTTTACCTCTTCTGACCGCACTATATAGCCCTCCCCCCTCCCCCATAACAGAAATATTTTCCTTCAATTCAGTCCTACATCCTAAAGACCACCACTTTATATTACATTCTATCATTTATGGGTGATAATTGGTGACAGTTGCTGCATTACATACTAATACGATTATATGCCCATTACACATATCATAGAAAGATCATTCGCTAGATCCTTCCACTAATGATCTCTTCGAGATTGTAAAAGATGGCCTTCTTCTATGGTGATTTCCCTGTTAAGCCCTTTGCTTTAATTTGAGTTTGGAGATGGTTTTCTTTCTTGGTTTTGGGGCTTTGTAATCTGAAGGCATATTCTTTGATGTAATAAACTTATCAATGTGGTAGTCCCTGGGACACTGATGAACGAGCAATCGATACAAAGAGGTTGCTGAACCCTTGGGAAAGGAATGAAAATCTTACACTATGCCTTGATTCTGCTAAAGGCTATTGGATGTACAATAGTTAATATTGGCACACAGGACTTCATTGAAGGGTAAGTGTAATGCTGTTTCAGTCGTTAGTTCTTTTCTATTTTCAAGAATATTTTGGTCCTGTCACTGGTTTTTCGATAGTTTTCTGAATATTCTGTTCCATGCCAAAGTACAAAGAAGTAAAACTTATTAACCTAATATTCTATTAGGTTCTTTTCATATGAACCCTGAAGATTATCTAAAAAGTGCATGATAGAAAGCCTATAAACTTCAAACAAGATTGGAGTTTGCTATCTATGTTTATTTCATTATTCTGCCCTTGCTTGTACAATAGTCGATACCATATGCTCGGTAAGTACAATGCTAAGTTACATGTTTTGTGTTGTTGCACTGCACATTCTTTTTTCTTTATTTGGTCCTTCTGACGACTTTGGTTGGATTTTTGTTATTTTCTTCCTCTATAATTACGTTGGCATATTGCAATCTATGAACAAATGTATATTTTGAGATGGATTTTTGTTGCATCATGTTAATTTTGATTAAATTTCTTTAGACTTTAGAGTGTCAAGTCTTGATTCTGGACTGTAATTGTTTGAAAGCCATTTTTCTATTTTGACTTTCGAGCACATGGTGATGATACAAACTGAAAATTATATAAGTAATATTTTCTATAATTGAAACAATTACTTTGATGTTTTAACCTTAGATACAACTATGGGCGGACCTCAATTTGAGGAAAACACCTCAATTGGTGGAGTTAGTTGATGATAGTAAGGTGAAATAGCCTTTTTATAGAAGTTTTCTGCTTATTTGTGATTTTTTATGAAATGTTATTTGCTACTTTTTAGTTCATATGTTGTATTTTGTTCATAAATCGTTAGGATGTGGAGGAGCTGATGAATCAACCACCTGAGAAGATCTTATTGAGATGGATGAACTTTCAACTGATTTTCTCAGCAGATGTGAAGGTAAGTTAAAATTGGGTTAATAGATTCCTCTTTTCTTTATTTCGTTTGTGTGTTCATAATCACTATAACCTACCTTTGACTTTCTCAGCAGCTTGAAAACTTAATATGGTAGTGTACTATCTCAAAGTGGATATGAGATATCTGAAACAAGTGGTTCATCGAAACTTGAAATCCCATTTAGTTTTATTTGGCAGTTAGAACTAAAAGATGCTTTATAACTCAATTTTATTTCATCCCACTTGGTGCTTGAATCCCAAAAACCAAAAACCAGAAACCAGGCTGAATGTTTCATCGAGTTAATTGAAATCACTTAGTAGTAAGCACTTTCCAGTTTCCGTACTTTGAACGCTAGAACATGCCTCCTTTTTTGATCAGTAATTGGAAGGCCCTCTTCCTCCTCCTTGCACAAATAAAACAAAAGCAAGTGTGCAATTAGTGAGCATATGCAATTGCAACTTGTTTAAATCTCAACATTAGGACAAGCTCTTTGTAGTAACAGCATCAAATGCATCAAAGTTTAGTTTATGCTAATAAGTCATTTGCTCTAATTAATTTTAAAAAGTCTGAAATCATTGCTATCCAAAACTGGTCTTTGGAAGATTTAAATAGCTGGTAAATTCTTGGGATCTCCAAAAAAGGCAAAGTGATATATTGTGTTCTATACCAGAAGTATTCATTTGGCAAGGTTTTTAATAACAAGAAGATGCAAAGGGATGAAGTACTTAGGCATATCCTCCAGTATCAGTGGTAGAGGCTTCATTGAAGCAGGTAAGGGATGATAGCACATGCAATCAAGGGATTAGATGTCTTGATGTAGAGGGCAATGTTGTTCTTCAAAGGAACAACAATGTTTTCTAGTTGAGGAAGTGTTAACTGGAAGGATCGGTGCCAATTTGGGAATGGATCCAAGAGGTTTAACTGATTAAGTAAATCTTATTTGGTGCATGTTACTAAGGTTTTTTTCGTGGTTAAAAGAGGGACTTGTTGAGACTGGACCCAACAATAAATTTAAGAGAGTTTTTTCAAGGAAGGTTGGTTCTAGAGCTACGAATCATAAGGTTCTTATTGATATTAACTCCAGTGATCAAATTAACATTCATGACAGTTCTGAAGTTGGGGAGTTGAAGAAGATTGGAGTCCTTGAGGTGAAAGGGAAGGGGGATGTGGGTAAAGCTTTGATAAGTAATGAAGTTTTGAACTTAGATAATGGGAAAAGGAAGAGTCGAGTGGACTTAAGGAAACTAGTGGAGAGGGATATTGAAGTTGGTAAATCTGTAGGCCTATTCTTTTTGGGTGGTGAGGCTTTTGCTAGAAGGGCTTTTGAAAGAGTTTGAGAAAAAGAAAAGGTGAAGTGAAAGAGCAACATTCAAGAGGAAGGTGTAGAGGCATGGGATGAGGGAGAGGGTCAGGATTTCAGACGTGGAGGACTAAGTGCGATTGATGGGAGGAGTTGTGGAAGTTTGATCTGCTGGTTTTTACAGGAGGCGGATGCTATTGTTTGAAGTGTTCAAGAGGGTTGGTTGGAGATTTTCTCATCTTGATCAAGGCTAGTGTTGCTTTGTTTAGTTCTTGGAATATGATTTTAGTTTGGTTTTGTGTGTTGACCCTGGATTTGTGCTGTAATTTTTTTTTTTTTATCTTTTGCTGTTTGCTGTTGTGAGAGTATTGTTTTTGCTTTCAGATGATGTTTTATCACCTTTTAATTGTAATCCCTTGTTTTCTTTTTTAATGAAATTTACTCTTGAAAAAAAAATCTTTTGTTCTCTAAGCTCCTCATATGGTGTTAAATGAGTTCAAAGACTACTGCTTCAAAGTGTTCTTTTTGCATATAATCTGTGGGGGTAGTTTTGTAGTGCCCTTGTCCCACCTTACTTGTGTTTCTTCCATTTTTTTGAAATACTTTCTCTTTTGTTTTTTTTTTTTTGTACAGTTAATGTATAGGAGTTCCTGGTATTTGGAGTTTTTAATAGCTATTGCCCACCTTATCCCATTCTTCTGTTCCTTCTCCTCCTAATTGTGTTTGCTCTTTCGACCCAAGTCCACACTCAACCTCCACCTTTACTTCCTCAAAATGCAAACCATCTTCAAAACAACCTTTATCCTGACACATACATACATGCATTGATAGGCTGAATAAACTGAAAATCCCCTCCAATTTATTACTGTTTATTAGGTGATTTCCAAGAGGGAATACAATGAGTGAGGGAAATCTTTGTAAGTGTGAGACTTTATTCTTGTGAATTATCCAAACTTGTCACAATTCATGAGGTTAAGGAAATTGAATATGACTTTCACCATGACCAGCCCTAACTACCTTCATGTGCACAATGCACTTGATTGAATAATTGATAATCATTTGAGTTAGTTTACATATGAACTGCTAATGCATGAGGTTCAACAATTGAAAAAGAGAAAAAGAAAGGGACAAAGTCCAAATGACTCTGCTGGCATGAACTGAATAGTAAAACTAGCGGTTTATGACATGAGTTAGTCCTAACTCCGTTATTCCAAGCTGAATAGTAAAACTAGCAACTTGGAATATGAGTATTGTTATCTGCCTCAAGCTTGTGACCAGTGTGAGATGGAGCATAAAATGCACTCACACCAAAAAAAAAAGAAAAGAAAAAGAAGAAAGAAGCAAATACCCCGTGTGAGATGGAGCATAAAATGCACCCACACAAAAAAAAAAAAGAAAAAGAAGAAAGAAAAATATATATATATATATATATACATTTATATTTTGTTTTAAGAAAAATATTTGCAAAAGGTTTTAATTCCTAGGACCCATCCGAGCTGAGAGTGCAACACTGCACCTTGCAACCAGGGGAGAGGTCATTCCCTGTCGGGCAGTGTGATCATTATGGGCTGAGAGGTTAAGTGTAAGAGACCATTTAGGGCTATTCACCTGATGGGTTATATCCTACTTAAGTCCAATATCTTTGGGCCTTCATAGGATGGCTGAACTCAAGGATCATTTAATGTAAATGTTGGGCCCATTTAGAGCCCATACTGATGGACTCTGGGGTTTACTGTGCTTGACAGTGAATTTGTGCAAGTCTTTTTTCACAGAGGCTAGGCCGAATTCGCATGGGCTTATGTATGGTCATATTTGGGGTCCCACGCCATACAAAGTGAACCAAATGGACCAGCAACTAACTAGGGTTGTGAGCCACTTGCTTAATGGGCATAAAGTCCAAAATTAATTGGATTAATTAAGTGGTCACATGACAGTTTAAGCAATCATGTGACGGGCGAATATGGGTTTGGATATGGGTCTGGATCATCCATTAGGATAAGAGGATAAGTCTTATCCACTTAGAGGGTCCAAATCCAAATAAAGATTTGGATTAGGAACCTCCTAATTCGATTAGGAGTGGTGATCCTTAAGGCTAAGAAAAGGGGAGACTGAAATTTGCTTCAGATTACTCTACTCTCAATTCTCTCTTTGCTCTTGCCACCTTAGAAACCCTAATTTGACCTCCATTTCTTGGACTGACTTTGATCAGTTCTGACTTTTGGTTTTTGAAGAAAATATCAGAACCAATTCGTACTCACCTCCCTTGTTGGATCCAAGGTGTTGGATCACAGTTTTGTTGAAAATTGTGTTGTTGAACTACTTTAATTCAAACTGCACTATCTCCAGTGAAAGCTGGTTTTGGTACTCTCTTTGGGTGTGAACCACTCTGGGGGCTACATTTGTGAAATTTGTATCAGTTATACTTTTCCCTTTCTGTTGGTTTCAAATCTGGTCCGATCTAGGTGCAACAACAATCCTAGAAAAATACAATTTTTCTAAAACTAGGAATACGATTCCCGGAAGTGTGAAAGAAAATTTTTTAAATTTCACCCAGCCATCTAGCATGGTTCAGCCATCCATATGATTGATTTCCCCTTCCTTCAAAATGGCCTTAGCATCCCATTTTGACCTAGAAATATGTCAAATGAATGTAAAAACTGGATTTTTAAATGGAGAACTAAATGAAGAAATCTATATGACTCAACCCGAAGGTTATACAATTAAAGGAAAGGATGACAAAGTTTATAAACTTAAAAGGGCTATGTATGGTTTAAAGCAATCTCGTAGGATGTGGTACTTTACTTTTCATAATGATGTTTTAAAAATGGGCTTTGTTCCTAATTCATTTGATAATTGCATATATACTTTGAATAATGGAAGTTCTTATAGAATATTATCCTTATATGTTGATGATATTTTAATTGTTGGGGATGACTTAAAAATGATAGAAGAAATCAAGGATTGGTTGAAATTTAATTTTGAGATGAAAGACATGGGTGATGTAAGTTTTATCGTAGGTATCAAATTTGAAAGAGATAGAAAATCTAGAATGATATGTTTATCTCAACAATTATATCTAAAAAAATATCTTAAAAAATTTAAAATGGGTTCAAGTAACCCGGTAGGAACTCCTATTGAAAAAGGAACCAAATTATCCAAAGTAATGATGCCATCTACTCAAGAAGAGTATGTGGAAATGAAAAATAAACCATATGCACAAGTTGTTGGGTGTATAAGTAATGATGCTATGTTGTGTACTAAGCCAGACTTAGCATATTTTGTAAGCCTTGTGAGTAGGTAAAAAGTAACCCAAGAAAGTTGCATCGGAAAGTAGTTAAAAATGTTGAGATATATACAAGGAACACAACAGTATAAATTAACATATCAAGGCAATGAAATTGAGTTTTGTGATGCTAACTTTGCAGGAGATTGTGATAAAAGAAGTTAATAAAAGTGGTTATATTTTCCTTCTTGGTGGAAGAGCGATCTGAAGCAAGGGTGTGTGGCAAAACACACTATGGAAGATGAATTCATAACTTGTAGATCAAATGCTACTGAAGCTATATGGTTAAGAAGATTCTTGGAAGACTTAAAGTTAAGTATGCCAAGAAAGTCAATCATCATCAGAAATGATAACCAAGCTGCAATTCAAACTATCAAAAATGGTGAAGTTGGTCCCAAAGAAATGATTGATGACCCTTTAACAAAACTATGTATTATTGTTGATTTCAAGAGGCACATATGGTCTAAGAAGCAATCAATAAAAGTATCTCATCTCAGGTCAGTACGTCTAAGTGGGAGATGTTGGACTGAGTGGCCTATGGCCCTCGATGATCTAGCCTTGGTGTGTTGGACAAACCGTGGCTACTAGATATAGCCACACACTAATGGACTAATTGTTTGCTTTTTGTGTACATTTTGACACACAATATCACACCTTATTTCTTATGATATTGTATTTTATTTTCATATAAATAAAATGATTTTGCAAACAAGTTTTTACACTATTTCACTTGTACAAATTTGTTGGACCAAGTCAATCCATCATCTATGAACATTAGGAGTAGAAGACTTGGCAAGAGTGGTTGAGAAAAGTAAAAGTGATTACCTACATTCTAGGAGGTTCCCAACGTTCAGATTCTTTATGCAATTATAAATAAGAAGGTAAACTTGGGAACTAAACACAAGTCAATTGCATTTTATTCAGCTCCTACAAATCCCACTATATTGGTGCTCTCCTTCAGGCTGTTGAATGGTCCAGGGTCTTGTATCTTGAACTGGCGGGTGTTGCAATCCTAATCTTTCATCACCACCAGCTCCTTCTTGTCGGGTTTTTCAATCGACACAAGCTCCACCTCAGTATGCCTAGGGTCATATAATATGGGATGAGCAATTTTGCTCCAACCATCTGCCATATCAAGGTTCAATATCAGTTTCTTGCCAATGTTGGATTAAATGACAAGCCCTTCAATATTCTTGCCTTCTTGAGCTCATTTGGTCATGATTTCTAAAAGAGAAAATTGGTTAAAAGAAGTTGACTTTTTATCCCACTTACTTGTTTTGCAATTTGTTTTCAAACATATTGGATTTTGTGAATTCATGAAACATTATTAAATTTTTTGTAAAAAAACCCATTTTAAAATGAAAAAGTTAAAAAAAAATAGAAAAATGATAGATGCCTTTGAGAAGAAACAAAAAAAAAGATAATTGGCTTAAAGAATAAACCACAAAGGAGAAATATTTGCACACATGCACCTATATTTAAAATTAAATATCAAATACTTTTAAATCACCCTTATACGACTTTATTACTATTCAATAAAAGTGATTAAATATCAAATATTTAAAAGTGATTACCTGCACTCTCATCAATATTTACAACTTTATACTATTCAATAACTACTCTACCAATATTAGGGGCTAATAAAATTGAAATTTTCCAAAAATTTGAGGTATAAAAAGATAATTTTTTTTGAAAATTTGGGAGCTAATGAAGTTGAAATTCTTTAAAATTTTGGGGCTAATGAAGTTGAAATTTTCCAAAATTTTGGGGCTAATGAAGTTGAAATTTTCTAAAAATTTGGGGGTAATAAAATTAAAAGTTTTTCAAAAATTCTGGTGGCTAACAAAGTTAAAATTTTTTAGAAAATTTTAGGGGTTGAAGGCTTCTAATTAGGAAAACTAAAAGTTCCAATTAGTTTTCCAACTGGTTTAGAAGGCTTCTAATTAGGAAAAAATTGTAACTGTATTAAGAATTTGAGAGAAATAGAAAGTTTTCTAATTCTACCCAAAGCATCCAACAACTAAACTACCTAATCAAGCTAAATAACTAACTAGTCAATTTGTTGGAAATCAGTATTGCTTCTTAAGTAATCTCTATTCTCACATTTGTTTACCAGTGTTTTCAACCTACTTCTTAAGTAATATCTATTATCTATTATGGGTCCTGGAATTTGTTTAAAAACTGTTGACCAAATTCCAGGTTGCACATTAAATATGTATGCACACTTCCAAAGGCCATAGCTTTGTTCTCTGACGATTGATTGGGGTGATTCTTTTTTTTTTTTTTTTTAGGTAACTTTTTGAGATCTATGTGTCCCAAGGGTCATCGGTGTCTTTTCCCACTATGCTAACTTTTTAAAATGTTAATGTGGAATGTCAAACCCGTACAATCTAGACAATAAAATCGGTGACCTACAACCCAGAGGTAAAAATGGTTTGGCCTCTGGGTTGGTTTTTAAAACATTGGTGTTTAGCTAGCGGCCTTTGACTTGATCCTTGTATGGCATGGGACCCACTAAGCTCTTAAGTTAAACCACATAGGTTTGGGCCATATGCAAAAGCACATGGGATGAATTCACTAAGGGTTTCTTAGTGAACCACCCCTAACTCAGTTGGGCTTAATTCAGCCCAAAACCTAATTAATAAGTGGGGTTTGGGTTTTAGTCATCACATGCTCCCAACCTCTTAGCCAATAATATCAGAACACTACTAATAAGGAAGGACCTCCTCTCTAACAACAATATTCATTGTTACACCCTCTACTCAAATAGATCCTATGATTAAAACCTTGTGCAAACTCTTTATAAAATAAACTATGAATATAAATACATTTTGCAATACTAGTCTCAAAACAAGTTAAAATCCATTATCGATGATTTTAGGTTTCCATTAGGGAGAGTGTAAGATAGGATATTCTCTTTATTTGATGAAGTGATTGATCCTATCACAATGGTTACCCACTCAAATACTACTTCAAATTGCTCCAACATAATTAAGTATTTGACCCTAAGCGGATCTCATTGGTTTGAATATCAAAAGAAACTCGGTCCAATACTTACTTTGGCACTATTATCAAGTTTAGGGGTCCTTTTCAGTGATTTTTATTTTTCAATTTTACCTACATGTCTCCAAGGTCTAAGGTATAATTAAAATGGTCCCTTTTAGTGTTTCACTAAACACCTACTCATTGTACCTTAGGTCCAACTCGAGCAGTTGAGACAAACTACTCCACCATTCCGATAGAACAAGAGTGTCAGCCTTGACATGATAAACTCCCCAAGTTCATCAAATGCTTGAGAAAATAAAAATACCACTTATAATTTGCAATGGATTTAATCAATCTTCCATTAGATAACAGTGGAAAATGATAGTGTTGACCCCAATGTTCATTTAAAAAAATTTAATCAAAAGAAAATAAAAATAAAAATATCATTTTTGTCTTTAATAAGAAATAGCAACCACTCTATTGGCTATATTTGGTCAATTTTGTTTTTTATACAAAAAAGTGTTAAGGGTATTTTTGGAATAAAAAATCATGGGCCTAATGGCAAAACAAACACTCCTTATGAAAGGTTGATTAAGTAAATAAGTTGTAAAATATATGGGACTTTTAGTAAAAATGAAAACTATAAGGTAGGTTTAAGTAAATATGTAAAACTATAAGGTGTGTTCTAATAAATAATCCTAATAGAAGCACATAAGAGTATACAATTGTTTTATATTTTCAACTTTTTAAATAATTAATAATTATTCATATTTTATATATTACTTTTAATAAATTTTTTTATAATATAAAAATAACAATAATTAAATTTTAGTTAGGTTTTTTCATCAAACTAATGAAACCGACCAACCCAACCAATTAGACCCAAGTTGGTTGGTTTTCTAGTATTCTAGGTCGGCTTTGGTTAAAAAATTTCCCAATTCGACCAAATTGGATCAATTTCACTTTGGCCATTTGTAAACCGACCAAAATCAAATGGCCTAACCATGGATATATTAGTATTTTATATTTTAAATATAATTTTTAATATGGAAAAGTGGGAAATTTCACATATTTCGTAGTCTAAAATGTTTTATATCATAAATCTAATTTTTAATTTATTTTTTAATAACAGTACACCGATTTTAAAAATTTAATTTAATTTTTAAGTTTAAATCTTTTAAACTGACTAACCAAACCAAAAAATTGACCCAAACCAATACAACTTGAATGGGTTGGATTTCACAAAAGGTCAATCGGTTTCAGTTGACCAACTCCCTAACCTGACCAGGTCAATTTGATTGGCCAAATAGCCTACGACCAAATCGAACCAACTCATGAACATTCATAATTTCGGCATTAATAATCTCATCTCTGATAAATAACAATAGTTTAATCTCTAATAATTATTGAAAATTTATACAAAAAAAACACAATTATTGAAAATATATTGATAATGAAAAAAAATACAATAATTACAAAAATACAATCTTACAAAAAGTGCCCTATCCACTTGGCCATGGAGACCAAGGAAATTTTCATATTATATTGGAAAAATATTAAGCACTCCATTGTATTATAAAGATATTCATCATAGACAGATAGGCGGGTTTATGGGTTGGGGTGGTGGGTTGGGTGGTTGTAGATTGGTTGGGTACAAAAGAGAATCTCAGTAGATCGGGTGGCAAAACAAGGGGCAATATAGATGCTTCGATCGAACTAGATCTAGTAGGCACAATATAGTAAGCACGTTCTATAAGCACTTGATAACTATTCTGACAAGTGTCAAAAGTGGGTTTTAATCTTTTTCAAGGGTAGGTTAGGGGTATATTAAGGGATATGTGTAAAAAAAAATCTAAGTGCTCATTGAACGTGCTTACAACTTTGTGCCTACCTGTGAACAAATATGCTAAAATGTATCAAATGAATATGCTTTTTTTGCAAAAGATGAATTAAATTTGATGAAGTAATGCCACATGCAATATAAACACCATTCTATTAACTCTAAAAGTAATGTTATTCAAAGATATGTAAAAGCAAACTAACTTTTGTAAAAGTAACTTGGAATGCAACATGACAAAATTGAAAAATAAAAAACTTCAAAGATTTATATGTTCTACACGTATAATCACTGGATTTGGAATGTACAAGGGGAGACCAAATCTACTCGTCACATATGGCACCTGACACCAACCTCACAGGCACATCCCACCGTGCATTGGGAACATCTCCTGTACTTGTGTTATTATTTATGGGAGATGTTCCCAATGCATGGTGGGATGTGCCTGTGAGGTTGTTGTGAGTCGCCCTGTATGAGGAGAAGATCCCAATTCGTACAAGGGTTATTTAAAAGTATTTGATATTTAATTTTAAATGTAGGTGCATGTGTGCAAATATTTCTCTTTTTGTGGTTTATTCTTTAAGCCAATTATCTTTTTTTTTTGTTTCTTCTCAAAGGCATCTATCTTTTTTCTATTTTTTTTAATTTTTTCATTTTAAAATGGGTTTTTTTTACGAAAAATTTAATAATGTTTCATGAATTCACAAAATTCAATATGTTTGAAAACAAATTGCAAAACAAGTAAGTGGGATAAAAAGTCAACTTCTTTTGACCAAATTTCTCTTTTAGAAATCATGACCAAATGAGCCCAAGAAGGCAAGAATATTGAAGGGCTTGTCATTTAATCCAACATTGGCAAGAAATTGATATTGAACCTTGATATGGCAGATGGTTGGAGCAAAATTACTCATCCCATATTATATGACCCTAGGCATACTAATGGAGGTGGAGCTTGTGTCGATTGAAAAACCCAATAAGAAGAGCTGATGATGATGAAAGATTAGGATTGCAACACCCGCCAGTTCAAGATACAAGCTAGACCATTCAACAGCCTGAAGGAGCACCAATATAGTGGGATTTGTAGGAGCTGAATAAAATGCAATTCACTTGTGTTTAGTTCCCAAGTTTACCTTCTTATTTATAATTGCATAAAGAATCTGAACGTTGGGAACCTCTTAGAATGTAGGTAACCACTTTTACTTCAATGCCTACCACTTGTCCTTACTATTAGTTGGGCTCCAATCAGGATGAGACTGGTGTCTCATAGAGTGGGGCTTAAAGCCTTACTTTTCTCAACCACTCTTGCCAAGTCTTAAAGCCTAATGTTCATAGATGTTGGATAGACTTGGCCCAACAAATTTGTACATGTGAAATAGTGTAAAAACTTGTTTGCAAAATCATTTTATTTATATAAAATTAAGATACAATATAATAAGAAATAAGGTGTGATATTGTGTGTCAAAATGTATACAAAAAGCAAACAATTAGTCCATTAGTGTGTGGCTATATCCAGTGGCCACGATTTGTCCAACACACCAAGGCTAGATCATCGAGGGCCATAGGCCACTCAGTCCAACATCTCCCACTTAGACGTACTGACCTGAGATGATATACTTTTATTGATTGCTTCTTAGACCATATCGAGACATTAATTAAAGAAGGCCATTTACGCAAAACGTAGCTGAAATCATCTTAAAACAACCCAAGATTATCGAAAAAAATGTAACCTATCAATATAAAGCCAAATTAAAAACAACAAAGATGAAAGTAAAAGCAGACAATTTTTGAGGACTCACTTTCAAACCAACCAATTCATATACAAATGAAACCAGCTCAACATAGATAAACCCTTTTGTTAAACATCGATTGTAGCTAAGGTTAATCAAACCATTCAATCAAATCCCACAAAACTGAATCTAGCCAAACATGGTAGAACAAATTAAACATTATCTAAAACTAACCAAGCCCTCACCAACCATCCAATGATCAACCAAATCTATACCCACTAACAATCCTTATTAGAACAGTAAACTACTTTTAGTAGCATCAACGAATTCAGCATACCTATACAACATAGGAAAACAATCAACTCGTCTAAGTTGGAATCCCAAACCTAATCAAACAAACCAATGAACTTATTTAGTGATGATGAGGCCCATGGATTCGCTTTGTGTGTGACCTTGAGACGTTTTGTATTTGTGATGAGTAAAATGTGCACCATTTATTGGATGTGTAGTATATTTAGAGTAGTAGCTTGGTGTCTCTACCAAGTTTGTATTTGTTTGACTGTAGCAGTAAGTTGAGCGCTGAAGCTATCTTGTAGTAGGTTGTTGCTTGTAGTATTGTCACTTTGCTGTCAACAATTTACTACCTTGGCATAGCAGGTAGCTTAGCTTATCATCACAATTGCGAGCATAATCAAGTTATTTTCATCGCATTTTGGGAATACTAGGTTTGTAATATTCCATTTTCCTTGGGTTTGCTAAGGGCTTTCTTTTACCGATATTCATGTGTAATTGTAGTGGTGAGGCTATGTATGAGGGTCTCATTGAAGGACAAAGGAAGACCAGATGTAGGAGGTGGGATAAAGGTTAGGGCAAACGTGGATGATAAGATGATCCCATTGTTATGAGATGGACCCCTATTTATAGGGAGAGATCCCAAGGTCCTGAAAGCAATGATCCAAAAGCATTTGATTCCTACTAGGAAAGGGAATATTGGATTTGCTGTCAATTGTTAGGGTTTCACCACGTGTACTATGCGATATCCTTGGAATGAACTTTCCTTTTGTCCGAGGATTCTCATAATCCGCGTGTGTTACTTCCTTTCGTGATCCATTTAACCAATGTGGCATGAGTGGCATCATCATTTAGTGGGTGCGCCTTTACTAGATCCACAGGGCATTCTGTTATGCACGTAATTTAAAGACGCACGTGTAACTAATATTAATTCCCTGTCTATAGTGATTCTACATTTGTCATGACTCTGTAATGGCTTTGAATTCATCACATCCCTGCATGTGTCTAAACCTCATCGCAAATCTGTGTGTGTCTAAGGTTCTTCATAGATTTATGCATGTCTAAAGTTCATCGCAAATTTATGCGTGTCTAAAGTTCATCGTAGGTTTATGCTAGCCCAAGTTCATCACGACCCGTTTTGGGTACGAGTTTGTCGCAGTCATGCGATGAGTCATATATTCATCGCAGATGTCCGATGAGTTGTGAACTCATCACAAACGTCTGTATGGTATTAATTCGGTACCCTCTGCACTCTGATGGTCTGAGCGATTGATAAGCATCTTTGTCTTCGGATTTGTCTTCAAATTTTGTGATGGAGAGGGATTAGTATGCATTGTGGCACATTGATCTTTGTGTGTTAAGTCCAGTGATCGTTCCTGTCTTGATTGGATCTTTCACGACCAGGGAAAATTCATTTGGATCTGTTGTCAACCCCCTGTTTATTGACAAGCTGTGAACTAGTCAACAAGCAATCATACATTCGGCTTAGTAGTATCTTTAGATGGGAATTGAGGTGTTCTTTTTGGGCTAGCTTTTCGTTCATTCTGTGATTTAGCCCCCTTGTCTATTGACATTGTGCTTTTTGTTAGTAGGCAACTCTATGCTTAGTTTGTTAGCGAAATTCTCAGCACCCTGCCTATTGACAGGAAGTAAATTGTCAAAAGACAAATATGAAACGTTAGAGTATAGGCATCCAACCCCCTATCTTTGGCGAAGTATTGCCCGTTGTGAATATACAATTTGAGTTGGTTGTGTTCCATTTAGGTGGCTTTTCATATTCAATCACAATTGAAGTGATAAGAAAGATGTTATGCGCCTGTGATGTGGCGGTTATCATTAGGGCTTTTCGTAACTATCGTCTCCACATAAATGCATTGTGTTCGCGCGTGTGGCTCAAAGGGAGGATGCAACTTTTAAAGTGGCGGTTGCCAACGCAACGCTACTTTTAAATTAATGCGCCAGTTTGTCCCGCCTGACTAGGGGTATGACTGCAATTTTATATAGTTTACTTTTCTATTAAGCATCAGTGGGGAGATTTGTAATCATATCGTTTCGTCTTCCATGATATTATTTAGCATTTCGGACACGTGTGAGGTTTCTATAAAAGAGCGCTACGCCTTCAACTCTTCTTTTTCTGCGTTCTCTATTATTCTCAGTCAGTTTGCCCTCTTTGTTTCCGTCTTTACCGCTATAACAACCGTTCTCAATCCATTTCCTCCATTACTCCCTATCTTTTTACCATGGCCCCTCACAAAATGAAAACCGAATGCCCATTTCTTGAGTTCGTCAGAGTCGTGGATACAACAAAAATACAGTCCATAGTGCCGGTCCCCTAGCCAAAGTTGTTTCTATTTGTGTCTCAGGCGAACGTGTGAAGAAAATGGCTCCTCGTCCGTATCGGAGGGAGCTCAGGAAAGTTTATTTAGTAATAATTTATATCTTTGATGCATTTGTTTTATTACTATTGCAATTACCATGGATTATACTGATCTATTTACAGTCGTTTGTGTTGAAGTGAGTGGAGCCGATGGTGCTTAGCTTGATGCAAAGACCCCATAAGTCTCATCTGAAGGTGTTGTGGGTGAAAAAGTATGGATAATATGGGAATTTGTATAGTTTTCTTATTACGATTATCTCATTGTACTAATCGTTTGTGGTTTATCTCATCGTAGATGATTTTCGATGTGAATCTTTCTACGGTGCCAATTTCGTCCATTATCAGGCGGCTGGTGTGTGAGTTTCAATCCTCGTTGCCGCTGTTAACAACGTTGCGCCTATCTCTGACGCACGAGAAGGGGTAGAGACCCTTGTAGGTCTACAAAATCAGCCCCCTAGCGAGCTCGTGGGCCAAACGAAGTTTATTGAAAAGGGTCTTCTAGCGATTGGGACACATGAAGAGCCGATTTTTGGGTTAGGGCAGTCTACCAAGGAGGGACAGGAACGAACTGTAATGGAAATGCTGCCTAAGCCTGCGCACAAAGCAACGACAACAGTCACTAGTCATGATGAAGAAGCTGCGCCTACCGCTCCTGCCGAGGATATCATTGGGGCTGCACCTGTAGAGGACATGGGGACTCAGCCCGAAGTTGAATTTGTGAGCTCAGACATAGCATCACCATGCAAGGTTCTGTCGCATGATGAGGAACTCACATTAGTGCGGCAAGAGGTCAGGGAGTATTGTGAGAAGCATGAGGTCGCTCATCTCGGTTATTCCGTCGTGGACCTAGTTGTTATCCAGGGCCTCTGTAGAAAGGACAAGTATGTTGTATTGAGTTTCGTTTCAAAGGCCACTTCTGTTATTATTCAAAAGGGCAGACTGCCATCTGCCGACATTCCTCCGGTGGTTATAGGAGCGTCGTCGAATACAATCACGGCCATGATGAACTGCACCATGGACCAATCCATAGAAGAGCTGTCGTGGTCTACATTTTCCCAATGGTTAAGGACCTGTGAGTCCTTCGCCGCACTAGGTTTTCGAATGGATCAGGTCGAGGAGCGAGTTGTGCTAATATCTCATGTGTTATGGAAGGCTGGTCTCAGGGGATCATAGTCCCTTTCCACTTGATCTCTAAAGGATGCCCGTTTGCGTCTCAAGGTGGTTGAAGCAAACCTCTCGAAGGTGATCGAAAAGTTAAATGCTCTACTTAATGAGTGTGGTCGTCAAAGTGTCTTAATACGAGGCAGAACAAAAGGAGCTATTAAATTTTGAAGAGCAAAAGCAGAATCTAGCAGATATAAACGAAATGAGGAAGGAGTTGTATGCGGCATGAAGTGTATAACGAATTGATGTAAATTTCCCGAATTCTGTAAGGAAAGATCATTTTGTTATATTTTTATGTAGTCTGTCTCGAGTTTTTTGTTAATTATAATTTTATCAACAGAGGGGTTTGGGTGGGTTTGCTTGTCGAACCTTAGCTCTAGTAATCCTTGGTGGGCTACTAGCAGCGCTTGTAGACCCTATATGCTTCATGAATGCGAGTTCCTTAATTTTCACTTTGGCAGCCTTGTGCAAGGTCCCTCGTCATGGCTGTTGTTTCAACGCAATTGTTGCGTGTAACTATTTATATACTTGAAAGGATAACTAGTTGTGAAGAAAAGATTAAAACTCGTTGCAGACAATAAACTTGAGTACTATCCTCTTTGTCGATGACATCACCTCTATCAACACATACGAAAGTAAAATTAAGGGTTGCCGCATGTGATGAATCATAAGTATCATGTAAGACGAGTTGCGTAAACACCATCTCATGTAGTTAAGTATAAAGTTCAACGCAAATACTATTTTGTAAGGAAAGATGAATGTTACCGCAAATGCTTAGGTTAAGCATTTGTGTAAGTCGAGGCAAATGTCATTGCAAAAGCCCAAATTATGTTCTTAGGCGAGCAAAGAACAATTTCAAAATGTAAAGCCTGTCATAACGAAAGGGTTAAGTAACATCATTCAAGCGTCTAAGTGTCATCGAGTGTGAAAGAGTCATCACAGTAATTTAAAGAAAAGGAGTTAGCTGTGTACGCGTCGGTTAGACCTCGTCGCATGCTAAGATGTCATCGTGCCACTGCGATAATCGATTATCGGCCAAACTTTGTCACCATGTTAAAGTTTGCTACCATGTTAAAGGAAAATAGAGCTTCCTCGCTTTATGGGGAAATAAAATCTATTATGCACGCGAGAACTAAATATCATCGCATTTAGAAAAAAATTCATTGCAGTTGGGCTTGCTAAGTTCCAATGTAGTTGAGAAAGTTAGATCCCTCCGCATTAGCAGAAGTCGGGTTTTGTCGTGTTTGGGTCTACTAAAATGTCATTGCATATGCATAATCAGTCATATAAGTTTCATTGTTTACGTGAAGTTAATCGCTATATTTCATGCGCTCTCGGGGAGGGTGCATTTGCATATACCAATAAATATAGATGAGGTTCAACAAGTATGCGGGGTATAGATCAAGTCGTTCCTGGATTTTCCAGGGTAGTCTGTTGTGCATAAGAAAGTTCTATTGTAAAGATGCCTTATCATGTGCAATGCGGTTAGATTTCTCCTATTTCTAGGGTAATCATATGTATTCACAAGGGTAATATACTTAGAATTTATCATCATACCTGTGTCTGACATGCTTTTTCCTAGGACTGCCAGGGTGACTCATCAAAAGGTGTAATGTACCTATCTTTCTTTGCCATTGCTCCTGCATTTGGTAGGGTACATGTGTGAGCACCTGGGTTTGCTTGGGCCTTCGCATAGAGCATGTGACATCGTGTAACCGATCACGAGATCCTAGAACCATCCAGGGTAAGTATATGTGTGATTGGGGTTGCCAGGGCCTTCGCATGGTGCATACGACATCGTAGAACTGGCTACAACATCTTGGAATCGGCTAGGGTAAGTATATGTGTGCCTGGGGTTGCTAGGGCCTTCGCATGGAGCATGCAGCAACGTGGAACCAGCCACGACATCCTGAAATTGCCAGGGTAAGTATGTGTGCGCTTGGGGTTGCTAGGGCCTTTGCATGGAGCATGCAGCATCGTGGAATTAGCCACGACATACTGGAACTAGCATAAGTGTAAGTAGGAGGTGGTCAAGCTAGGTGGGGGGTGGTCTCCTTGAAGGATAAAAGAAGACCGGGAGTAGAGGATCAATTGGGAAGGCTAGGGCAAGAGAGGGGAGTGATGAGACAACTGAACAGGGAGTCCAATGATTGAGTGAATCAATGGTCAAATGAATCATCTCCATTATGGGGAGAATCTCTATTTATAAGAAGGGATCCCGAGGTCATAGAAGGGAGGAGCCAAAAGTGCTCGATTCCTAACAGGAAAGAGAATATTAGATTCGTTGTCGGTCATTAAGGAGCACTACTAGGGTTTCGCCACATGTCTTATGAGATCTCTCAAAGTTTAACTTTCCTTTCACCCGAGGATCCTCATAATCCACGCGTGCTACTTCCTTTCGCATCCTACTTAACCGGCATGGTGCCAATGGCATCATTGCACAGTGGGTGGCCCCTTTACTAATCCTAAATGGTGCTTCACCATGTGTGTAACTTGAGGTTACACGTGCAGTCGATGTTTGAGTTCGGTTCTTAGCGATTCGTAGCTCTGTAATGGTCTCGGGTTTATCCCAAGACCACACTCATTCAAAGTTCATTGCAGAACCGTCCGTATATGAGGTTTATCTTAAAGTCATGCACGACCAAGGTTCATTGCTGAAACGCGTGCATATAAAATTCATTGCGGGTTCAACTAAAACCTGTTTTTGGGTTCATATCAGACACAAGTCCATCGCGAATGTGTGATTTACTATGTATTCATCATGAGTTTGCGATGCATTATAAGTTCATCGCAGACAACCGATGATCTATGAACTGATCACAAGTGTTCATATGGTATCAATTTAGTGTCTTCTGTGCTCTAAAGGATTGAGCGAGCACTATGTACCTACATTAGCCCCTCGCTATCAGTAAGTGGAATCTTATCAATAAGCATTTTTGTCCTTAGATTTGCCTTGAGGTTGATATGAATTGATGTGTGAATTGGTCTATTGGGTCAGGAGATTGACCCTAATTGATGGTGGGAAGAGAAGTCTGTTTAGGTCTTAGTCAGCCCCCTACTTGTTGACAAGCTGAGAGTTGGTCAGTTTGGCAGCCATGTGTCTGGCCTATTAATGGATTTTGGGCAAGAGTTGGATGTTTCTTCTCTATTAGTTTTTACCCATTGTATGATTTTGCCCCCTTGTCTTTTGATAATTTGTTTTCCTCCAGTGGGTAAATCGTCATTGAATTTGTGAATCTCAGCCTCCTGCCCACTGGCAGGAAGGGAATTATCAAAAGACAAACAAGGTGCTCTTTAGGTGTGGGTGTTCAGCCCCCTTGTGTATAGGGGCACTGTTTCTATACCCGGTTTACTCCTATTCGAGTGCTTGGTGTCCTTTCATATGCTGTCACCATTGAGGAATGGGAAGGATAATCAGGCGCTGATAATGTGGCAGCTATCATTAGTGCCTCTTTTAACCGTCGTATCTTATTAAATGTGATCCGTTCACACGTGTGGCCCTAACATGATATCTGATATTTAAAGTGGCGATTGATGTCATAGCACTGTGTTTAAATTAATGTGTTGTTTTGTCCTCCCGCCTTTTGGAGGGCATATTTGTAAATTTCATTATATTGCTTTCTTGTTAAGCGCCGGATGAAGACCTGTACTCATGCCTACTCATCCTCCCTTGTGCTGTTTGTCATTCCCGACATGTATAAAAAGACAGCGAGCCCCCTTCAAATCTCTACTTCATCTTCTTGCTATCATCTTTCTGTTCACTCTCTGTGCCTGCTTTGTCTGTCCTACAGTCCTCTTTGTGCTTTCATTCTTGCTTTCCAGTCTAGCTATTGTCCATCAACTATGGCTCCTTGCCAAAGGAAGACTGAGTGTCCCTTCATCTACTTTGTCAGAGAGGTCAATAAAATAGAGTTGTTGTCAGTGCACGAATTGGCCATAGAGGCCGATGGAGGATGGGGTTTCGGGCCTCCGATGCTCGTGACTAGGGGTAAAGGTGGTGCATTCGACGTTGTTGATGGCACCGAGTTGATGTGTCTTTGTGGCCGGCCAGATCGGTCAGTTTCGTATAAATGTTAGGAACCTAGGACTGACAACTTGAAGTCCCCTAACAGTTATTCCACATGGACACAACACATCTTGGAAAATCCAATGTATTGTCAAATGCTACAAGACTCTAGTCTTCTTCGGTTCATGGACTACTACACAGGTCTTTGCAGTAGAGAAGGGGTAAAGTATGTAAAACCCCTTTTGGAACACTGGTGTTGTCGTACCCACACATTCGTGGGTGTGTTCGGTGAGTTCACTATCACCATGGAGGATGGTGTTGCCTTGCTGGCATTGCCCATAGGTGGGTCTATGTCTGCTCAGCATCTCCAACACCTAGAGTCTATTCTTGTTGAAAGTAGGCAGCTTTGCGATGAGCTGTTCAATGAGATTACCGTGTTGAAAGCACTAGTGGACCAATCGTTTGCCTGGGGTAAAACGCCATCGGAAGCGTGGTTGGAATATTGATTCGAGTACCACGGTAGGATGGATGTAATGGTGCAGGGACCCAATAGCCAGTGTCACCTCTCCACTTTCATTCTCTATGTAGTCTCCCATTTCCGCTTCTCGAGGTTACCAGATTTTGGATTGTGCACCATTTTGGTGCCCCTCACCGTCCTTGTTGCCAGTGGCCACCAACTGCCCTTAGCTTATATGTTCCTGGGTTATTTGTACAAGCAAATGGACAACACCATCTAGTAGATAATGGACCCAAGTTGCAAGAGGCATATTAGCTACATCTGTGCCCCCCTTCCTGTGGATGTTTTTGTGTGAGCGCTTTGACCTCAGCGTCACATCTTGCACTCTTTCCCCGATGCATGTTGCTGTTTCCACCATGGAGGGAGATGAGTCTGAAAATAAAGTAATCGAGGTCTACAGGGGGAAACACTGCCTTCATGCTAATAGGCATAACCAATTCAAAATAAGTGAAATTGACTAGAAGATGGCTTCCCTCGATGGGTTTGTATAGAGGCCGTATGCTCAAGCTGTGCGTCACGCAATGCCGTTATGTATTGGCATTTCGATTCCAAAAGGCGGTGATTAACAATGCGCTGTGGGGGTCAAGAGTCCTGATGTAGGCATAACACGACTAATAACCTAGCCTAGTGTCATAGCGTTCCTTGATCGCACCGACGAGGATCAGCTGACTGTTTACCGCCTGGACCGGGTAGTTTGACAGTTTGGTTATGATGACATGGGTGCCCAATTCTTGTGGTCCTCAGGAGAAGATGTGTTCTGGGTTTGACACGATGACCTTGCATTTCTAGGGTGTTCGCAATTCCTTATCACGGGGTATTTGAGGGTGTAGAATTGTAATTCCCTCCACTTTGCTCATATTTATGCATTGATTGGGGGTTTTCAAATGATAATGACATCAAACCCTCGCCTGTGCCATGTCTTGGCTCCACTCGAGGGTCATGCGGCTAACTAGGGTCAGAGTCCAGCCACTCCTCCATCGCATTCTCCAAGGAAGGTGAGCACAAGGTGAGAGGGGAAACACAGTTTTTGAGGAGGGGGAGAGTAGCTGCCCTCCTATAACCAAGAAGCCTAGGTCGGCGAGGGTGTATCACATACCAGAGCCACAGGCTCCTGTTTTAGATGTGGCCTCATCACGGGCCAAGCAACACCAAGATGGGCGCTCACCACCGCCAGTCCGAGAGAAAGTTGAACATGACCCCCCTGGGGTGAAGAACATGCCTAACACAGAGTCAACGCAATCAGCAACCTTGTACCTATCGAAAAGGTTACTATCGTCTGCCTCTCGGGCGGGCGTTTGAAGAAAATGGCTCCTCACCCTTGGAGAAAGGAGCCTGAGAAGGTTGACCGGGTAAGAACTCGTACACCTGTGTAATTATGAAATGTTATTGCGATCAATTAAGTTGTTTTTCTATTTCTTTTGCTAATATATTTACAATCTTTTGTTCTGAAGCATGTGGAGGCAGTAAGTGTGCAGCCTGGTGCGGAGGCCCCAGAGGCCCCTTATGAGGGCATTGTGGGCGATAAGGTATGTGTAGCATTATCGTTTGTATTAGCTTTTACTGCGATTAGGTTGTCTATTGATTGTTAGCAAATGTCTGTTGTATCGTAGATGCCCTTTGACGTATATCCCCGTACGATACCAGTTTCACCTTTTATCAAGCGGTTGGTGCAAGACTTGCAGTCAACACAGCTCCCCAATCAGAACCAGGAGGCTACTGAAAGCGGTGGTGCCGATGGCGTTACCCCAGCCACCGTCACGCTGGAAGAACAAGTTTCCATGGAGGCACCGAGGGAGATGCATGCTCAAACGGTTCCTGGGGTCCCGGTTACTCCAGAAGGTCCATCAATCTGCGATGCATTTGAACGTCCTGAAGGTCCCATCTCTCAATCGCGACAGAGTGGCATTGTGGTACAGAAGACAATCGCGGGCAAGGTGGTAGTCAAGGAATCACATGAAACATGAGTGCCCGAAGTTCATCATGATGAAAAGACCACACCTGCTTATACTATCGAGGCCGAAGTTCCCGTTGACATGGTGGTTTCAACCTAAGAGTGGAGCCGAGGGATCCAGGGTGGTATCGCTGATTGAAGGGTTGACATACAAGGAAGAGCTTGTGCTGGTTCATGAAGAGCTCACGGAGTATTGTAACAAGAACGATATTGCCCCCTAGGGATACGAAACCATAGGCCCGGTCCATATCTAGTGGCAACGTAGAAATGATAATTACTATGTGTCAGGCTCGATGACAAAATTTGATGTAGTCATCATCCGGAGTGGTTGGTTACCCTCTACTGACCTTCCTTCGGTAGTCATGGGGCCCCACCCTGAACACTGTTGTGACGCTGATGGCCCTGTGACAAACTCTTGTGGCTAGAATTTTCTCGATGGTTGAAGACCTGCGAGTGCTTTTTTGATATTGGCTTCCAAATGGAATAGATTGAAGAATGGGTTATTCTGTTGGCCCATGCATTTTAAAAGGCTGGTCTTAGAGGAATGCAATCTATTTTCGGTCGTTTGTTGAAGGATGTGCGTCTCCACAAAAAAATAGTCAAGGCCAGTCTTTCAAAAGCTACTGAGAAGCTGGAAGCCCTCATGGAGGAGTGTGGTTGCCAGCGGAAGATAGTGGCCGAATATGGAGCGGAGATGAAATATTTGATGGACTTCGAAGAGCGTGAACAAGCTCTAGAAAATATAATTAATATGAGGAAAGATTGGGCTTCTGTGTGAATGCCCGTAGTCGCTTGCTTTTGTAAATCATTTTTATGAGAAGGAAAGATATAATTTTTGTCCTATGCTGGTTTCCCAGCGCTTTGGTTATTTAGTGTTCAATCCTTTATCGCAGTGCTAGTGGGGTACCGGCCTCGGTGTATTGTGTTCAGGTTCTAAGTGCATATTGACCCCAACCGTAGGGGAATGTTTTCTCATTACTCTAGATTTTGAGTGTCATCAGTTATTAGAAAGTCCTTGCAACAACTTTTGATAAAACTTTGTCACATGTCGAGACATTATGAGTTTAGGATGAGACTTCATTTCGTATTAATTGTAAGAAAGAATCTTTGAGTCGAAGTTGTTTCCTGTGTAATATTGGGTCACATTCCCCTAAAAAGTTCTAAGACTAAGAATCGTCTCAACTTATACTGGTTTCAGTAAGTATACGATAATGAAATTTAAGGTTGGGACTTTAATTGTAAGTATATTGGACTTTAATCGTAATCAAGTATTAATGCAAGTACAATCGGCTTTTGATTGTAGTTGATTATCGTTGTATGTATAGTGTGTGTTTAACCACAAACCGTTAGAGATAATGAGAACCGAGTGTTGTTCCTATTCCAAAACATCATCAAGAGTGAAAGGGTTATCTGAAGTGGGACGCAGTTTCTTAGCAATCGGGGCGAATGTCATCACTCCTTGAGAAAACAGGTCTATGTGCGAGTGATACGGTTGGGACTTTAGTTAGAGTGGAGATATTTAACATAAGGTATGCTCTCATCGCAATCACACCTGTAAAAGCAGTTATAGGATAATCATGAGCTTCAGACCTTTTCCGCCCTTGCGATAAGTTTTGGTTGTCACACGAGAAGACTACTTGAACTCTCTTGTTGAAGTGAAACATCATTAATCCAGGCGAGTGCTGCTTTTGGCACAGTATTATTGCCTACACATGGAATGGGTTAATTTATTCCCCTTTAGACCACTGCATTTATAAATTAGATAAAGTACCCACACTTATAAGTTAGCCAAAAGATCATACCTGATGTCACCAAAGAATCCCTAGGGATGCTAGGGGATGTGTGAGCGCGCTTGGGGTGGCTAGGGGATGAGAGTGCACACCTAGGGTTGCCAGGGAATAAGAGTGCATGTCTGGGGTTGTCAGGGCCTTCCTGAGGTTGTTTGGGGAATAAGAGTATACGCTTGGGGTTGTCAGGGCCTTCCTGGGGTTGCTAGGGAATATGTGAGTGCGCTTGGGGTTGCCAGGTCTTCCTGGGGTTACCAGGGAATTTGTGGGCGTGCCTAGGGTTGCTAGGGCCTTCTTGAGGTTGCTTGGGATTATGAGCGCGCATGGGGTTGCCAGGGAATATGAGCACTCCTAGGGTTTCCAGGGCCTTCCTAGGGTTTCCATGGAATATGAATGAAAGCCAGGGGTGCGCATGGGATATGAAAGCGCTTCTGGGGTTGCCCGGGGAACATGAGTGTGCACCTACGATTGCCACGGCCTTCCTGGGGTCGCCAGGGAATAAGTGAGCATATAATTACATATATGTATGAGAGACGTATCCATGATTTAGCGCACACATAGTATATAACATGTATTGACAAAGAATCATATCCTTATTGCATTTTTATAATACATGGGTACATCAAAACTTTATTGCAAGATTTAAAGCTCATTGAGAAAAGACATCCTATCGCAAAACATGAATTGTTAACATATGCCTCAAGAATTCATCACACTTTATTTACAATCTAAGTACACTAGTTATAACCACATAAGAACTTGTAGGATTTCTAAGAATGAGTAATATATGTGATGCATTCATTTTTAAAAAAATACATGTAACAATCACATCATATCTTATACAACTTATTCAAAATAAGGCTTCAACTAGTTGCCATTCACCATCTCATCCTCCTCCCTAGCGTCTGTGGTATTAGCGCGTAATAGCCAGACAGGTGAGCTTCCTTGATCATATATGGTCCATCCCAAGTAGGAGCAAATATCCCAGCATATTTGCCTTGTCTAACATGGAGTGATGTCTTAAGGAATTTGTCTCCTGTTCTAAATTTTCTGGGCTTCACTAGTCTGTTAAAGTTTGCGGCTAAGGGTTGTTTGTACTTGATTTGTTTTTGTAACAACTTTTCTCTTTCCTTGTCAATACCTTTTAGTTTGTCGTCGAGGAGCTGATCCATGTCTTCTGTTTTGAATCTCTTTCCCATCTCGAAGGTTACATGAGCGGAGATCGCCTATATCTCTGCATGTAGCACTGCTTCTTGGTCGTATACCAGGGAATAGGGCGTTGCCTGCGTACTTTTTCTAATAGTGGTGCGATAAGGCTAGAGGGTTTCTGACAACTTTTCTGACCAGTCCTTCTGATTGTTAGCCACTATCTTGCTCAACATTCTTAGTAAAGTCTTGTTAGTGGCTTTCCCTTGCCCGTTCCCTTGCGGGTAATACGTTGTGGACATTCCTAACCTCACTTCGAGCTGCCCTAAAAGGTCTCAGACTTCCTGATTTTTGATGGATAAGCCATTGTCTATCCAAATCTTCATTGGGACTCCGAATCGATGAACTACATGTTGGTTGAGGAAGTTCACTATATTTTTTGCACATATTCTTCGTAAAGGTACAGCCTCCGCCCACTTAGTGAAATAATTTGTGTCCACTATTATGAAACAATACCCCCTGGAGGGTGGGTGGATCTTGTCTATGTGGTCTACTCCCCAGGTGTGGAAAGGCCAGGGCATGGTGACGGGGTGGAGGTTGTTAGCGGGTTTGTGTATCCTCTCGGCATGCACCTAGCACTTATGACATTTGCGCACGTGCTTCTAGGTATATTTTACCATGGTGGGCTAGTAGAAACCTAGGTGTAGGATGTGATTGTACAAGGCTACTTGCCCTTGATGTGGGGTGGGTTCAGAGCTGTGGGCCGTTTCTAGTGCTTCTTCTACTTCCTCACTAGTTAGACATTGCAGAGGCTTTCCACTGTGAGACTTTTTGTACAACATTCCTTCCTAAAGATAGAACCTCTTGGCCCTCGATAAAAGTCTCCTCCTCATTGCCGGGTTAACTGGCAACGTGTTGTCTTTTAGGTAATTAATATACATGCTCCTCTAGCTTGCCTCTCCCACCGCGAAGCATTCTCTTCCATCTACTTCTGGGATGCACTTCTCATAGTTGTTCTACACCCTAGCCGCGTCTGTCTTCATCACTGGTTAGTAGTACCCTAATCTCTATAGCCTTTTGTATAGTGTGTTGTTTATGTCCCCGTAGTACGCTCTATGGGTCTTGCTTAGGACTATCTTCGCCTCCTTCGACCCCAAACACCTCGTTCTGACCCTATCTGCTAGTCGATAGTACAGTACCCCATTCACTAATTAGAATTTCATAATCACCTTGTTGTCCTGTGTTGCACCCTTGGGTTACTTAGCTTTTGTATTATGTTATGTCTGCAATCATCTGCCATGATTTCATCCTCTTTTTCTACCTAGTGTCCCAATTTGTCGATTGATGGCTCACAAGGTGTTTGAATGGTGATGTCGATCGGATCTTTGTTGGGTTGGATTTTTTATCCTAGGGTGGTTAGCACATTGGCGAATCTGTTTTTTGCTCTGTTATGATGTTCGAAGGTTACTTCCAGATCATGGGTTAGTCTTTGTATTAAGGTTCTATATGGCAAGTATAAGTAGGAAGTGGTCAGGCTAGGTGGGGATGGTCTCCTTGAAGGACAAAGGTAGATCGGGTGTGAAGAATCAACTGGGAGGCTAGGGTAAGGGGAGTTATGAGACAGTTGAGTAGGGAGTGCAATGATTGGGTTAATCAATGGTTGAATGAATAGTCTTTGTTATGGGGAGGATCTCTACTTATAAGAAGGGATCCTGAGATCCTAGAAGGAAGGAGCCAAAAGTACGTTGTTCTATTAGGAAAGAGAATATTAGATTCGTTGTCGGTCATTAAGGAACATTGCTAAGGTTTCACCACATGTGTTTATGAGATCTCTCAAGGGTTGACTTTCCTTTCACTTGAGGATTCTCATAATCCACGTGTGCTATCGCCTTTCTCACCTTATTTAACCAACTTGGCGCTAGTGACGTCATTGCATAGTAGGTGGCCTTTTATTAAACATACGTGGTGCCTTATCATGCGTGCAACTTAAAATTACACGTATGGTCAGTACTTATGTTCTCAACGAACTACAGCTTTGTAACGATCTGGGGTTTATTGTGAGACCGCTCTCCTTCGGAGGTCATCGCAAGACTATGTGTGTCTAAGATTTATCACAGAGTCGCGCACATCCAAGGTTCACCATAGAACCAAATGTGTATAAAATTCATCGTTGGATTAACTAGAACCTATTTTAAACTCGTGTCAAGTGTAAGTCCATTGCAATCATGCGATGAGCCGTGTGTTTATTGCAAATGTACGTTACACTACAAGTTCATCACATGTGGTTGATGAGCTAAAGATTGATTGTAGACATCTATATGGTATCGATTCAGTGTCTTCTGGATTCTGAAGGACTAAGCGAGCACTATGTACCTACATTAGCCCCCTGCTTATCGGTAAGTGGAATCTTATCGATAAGCATTTTGCCTTCACATTTGCCTTGAGGTTCTGTGATGGGTTGGTAAGTATTTGTGCATTGGGTCTAGAGATCTACTCCATTTTGCGATTTCATGTGGTTGAAGGAAAATTCATTTGGGCTTTTGTCAACTGCCCTATTTGTTGACAGGTTGGGAATTAGTTACTTAAGCAATCGTGTGTCTTTGTGTGTTAGTGGCTTTGGGCAAGAGTTAGGTGTTTGTTCTTCGATTGGTTTTCATCCCTTCTGTGGTCTAGCCCCCTGTCTTTTGATGATTTGCTTTCTATCGGTGGGCAACTTTGTATTGGATTTGCGAGCTTTAGCCCCCCTGACCATTGGCAGGAAGGAAATTAGCAAAAGGCATTCATGTTGTCGCTTCAGTGTGGGCGTTCAGCCCCCTTGTATGTCAAAGTAATATCTTCTGCAGCTACACGATATCGGTTAATGGTGTAAGGTTCAATGACTTATCATATTCAATGACTGATGGAAGTCGAGGAAGATCTTAAGTAACGAGGACGTGGTAGGGATCATTAGGTTTTCTTAACAGTCATATCATAATAAATGCGGTCTATTCGCTCGTGCAATAGGGATGTGATATTCAAAATTTAAAGTGGCGGTTGATGACATAAAGCTTTGTTTAAATTAATGCGCCATTTTGTCCTGCCTTTTACAGGGTAGATGAGTAAGTTCACTTACTTTTTCGTTATGCTTCGACTCAAGGGCTGTATTCATGCCTGTTCATCTTCCCCGGTGCCGTTTGTCATTCCCAACATGTGAGAGCCGCTTATAAAGAGACAACAAGCCTGATTGGCTCTTTACTTCGCCTTGTTGCTATCGTCTCTCTTTTCTCTTTCTGTGTACTCTTGTCTGCCTTGCAGCCCTCTTTGTGCTCTTGTTCTTGTTTCACATCCTATTTGTTTTCTGCCATTCATGGCTCTTCGTCAAAAGAACAATGACTATTCTTTCGTCAACTTCGTCAGGGAAGTGGATATAGTAGAGTTACTATTGGAGAGGGAAGCAACTGTGGTGGACATCGTGGGACGGGGTTTTTGGCCCTCGATGCCAGTGTTTAGGGGTAAAGATGGTGTGTTCAACATCATCAACAGCACGGATTTGATGTGACTGTGTGGCCAGCCGGACCAGTCGGTGTCGTACAAGTGTCAAGAGCCAAGGACCGATGGCTCCAAATCGCCCAACAACTATAGTGCCTGGGCAGAGTTTGTACTTGAAAACCCTATGTATTGTTGGATGTTGTAGGATGCCGGTGCTCTCCGGTTTGTGGATTGTTACACAAATCTCTCTTATAGAAGGGGGGAAATATGTAAAGCCCCTCTTGGAACATTGGTGTTGCCATACCCACATGTGAGGTGCATCTACGGGGTCCATGAAAATCTGGTTGTACCCGTTGTAGGCATCTAAGAAGGACAAGAGTTGGTTCCCCGCCATCAAATCTATTAGAACCTCCATGTTTGGTAGGGGAAATTCGTCATTGGGGTCGGCTTTATTTAGGTCCCTAAAATCGATGCAACATCTGCAATAAGGTTGCGAGTGGTTAGTTTTCAGTGATGCGCTAAGGGCTTGACCATGCAACTAAACTTGAGGTACTAACCTGAGTTGTCCACTTGTCTGTTCTTCTTGACTGGCACTATGTTGGCTAGCCACTAAGCGTGCGCTATAGGTTTGATGAACCCTACTTTTAGGAGCCGCTCAACTTCTTTTTTCATCTTCAGGGCAACTTCTGGCTTAAAATCCCTTTGGGGCCTGCTTCAAGGGCTTGACCTTGGGATCTATACATAAAGGGTGCCTGGAAAGGGCTAAGTTTAAGCCTGACATCTGGTCGTACGACAAAGCAAAGACATCTTGGAATTTTGTGAAAATGCATACAGATAAGTTGGTTAGGGTGGCTTATGAGACTGTGAAAATGCACAAGGATAAGGCTTGACCTTGATGACATTTATTGTAAATGAATAAAAATATATAATTGATTCATGTGTTTTGGTATATTTTTGTGTAATACCCTTATATTGGACATTTATGAGACTCGTGTTAGTTTATAATCTTCACAACCGTTGGATATATTTGGGGAGATTTATCCTGCCAAGACTAACACTGATGTGCCGCCAAGTTAGTTGGAGTGGCTTGTCTCAGCTGCCAGGGTGAGACCTGAGGTGCATGCAGTGTGGGTTTTCTGAAACCCTGAACCGGACTGAAATTCCAGTATTGCCCTAGACCTTAGAGACAAATGGGCAAAACTGGAATGTTACACCTGATCCCTAAACTCGATTATGGTACTGCACTAGGTGTCGGATTGGGATGTCTTTTATATGCCAATCAGTGAGATCCTTAGAGGGGGTCAAAACCAAGATATGTTGGGGTAGTCCGAGAATTCATCTGAATGGGTGATCATAAGTGACAGGATCAGCCCCTTTGTCGGACAAAGTGAATGATCGGGGATGCACTCTCTCTGATGGAAACCTAAACTGCCAGTAGTTGATTTCAAACGTTGAAATTTGTTTTTTGCAAAATATATTTATACATATATATTTTAATTCCCAGGATCCATGTGAGTAGAGAGTGCAGCATTGTTCCTTATAGCCGAGGGAGAGGTCCTCTCTTGTTAGGATGTGTTTGATCATTATGGGCTGAGAGGTTAAGTGTAAGACCATTGAGCGTAATACCTGATAGGCTAATCTTGCATTTGCCCACAGTCCTTGGGTTTCCACAAGGTGGCCGGACCCAAGGACCATTTAGTGTAAATGTTGCGCCCATTAAGAGCCCATTTTGATGGGCTCAAGTGTTCACTGTCTCCTTCAGTGAATTCGGCCAGGCCTTGTAACAAAGGCTGGGTAGAACCCATGTGGCTGATGTATAGATCGATGTAAGGGTCCCATGCCATACAAAGAGAGCCAACTGGGCAGCAGGTTAAAGGTGTAACTGAGCATATAGGCTTAATGGGCCTAAAGCCCAATTCAAACTGGGCTTAAATTGGTTAATTACAAGGTGACAATATCTGATTTATAATCTGATTAGGATCAGCTGAAAGGATAAGATAAGTCTTATCCATTTAAGAGTCCAGATCCAAATATCATATTTGGATCAAGAAACTCTCTCCTAATTAGATTAGGAGGCTAATCCAAAGAAGACTTAAATAGGGGGGGGCGCATTCCTCAGTTTCATCACACAACAATCTGCATACTTAAATAGGTGTTCACACCTAGTTTGATCTCCACCTGTGGAATTGATCAAGAAGAGTTCTTGATATTGTTTCTTGGCTGAGGAAACAATCTAAAGTAGTGCTCACCAGCCCTTTACTCCATTCTTGCTGAAGAATTCGGTTCTTGCTAAAGATCCGTCCTGTTGATCCTACTTCACTATGCACTGTGTCATCTTCAGTGGAAGCGGGTTTTGGTTTTCTCCTTGGGTGTGAACACCTTCATTGGGAGTTACTGCTACTTCGTATCAGGTATATCCCTCTCCTCCCTTTGGTTTCAGATCTGGTCCGTTTTTGTTTCAAGAATGATCATTGAAAATGCAGTTTTCTAAAATAGGGAATGCGATTCCCAAACGGGAGAAAGAGAAATTTTTGAAATTTCACCCAACCTTCCTACAGGGTTCGGCCATCCATATGATGGATCTCTCATCCCTTCAGTTCCTACCATATTGCCCTATCATCAGCATGGACTGGGATGTGGTATTCTTAACCGTGCATGCTGTCCTCTCCGTGCATCGCCATAGCTGACTGAATGTCTCTACTTCTACATTCTCAGTGCCTATTCTATAGGTAGGCTGCATCCCTTGTATGCATTGCTCGGCGATGCCCTTCTCCGTGGTGTGCTCATCGAAGATAGAGTGGGTCAATTTCTAGAACCTCATGACATATGCCAAAAGGTCCACTCCTAGATGTTGCTTCATGTTCCTCAAGTCGTCCATCATCAACTTCCTCTCTAGGGTAAACCATTTTGATAGAAACCTCTTGGCCAGTTTGGCCCATGAATCGATGCTCCTAGTAGTAAGGTTAACGAACCACGTGTATGCCGGTCTTATCAAAGACTTCAAGAATTCTTGGACTTTTAGGTCCCCGTCAAGGGCAAAGGATCCCAGAGAATCCTCGAACTTGCTTATATGCTCATACGGGCTTCCTCTCTACCCATCATATTAAGACCATTGTAGCGGAGGAACGTAACTGGCAGGGTAGGGATTGTACAAGATTTGGTCTGAATAGGGTTTTTGCAAGATGACTGAATGTTGGGCCCAATTACGGGTTTTTGCTAGGCTGTTTTGGTGTAGTTGGGATCGGGTTGGAGGCATGATGGTTGTGGAGGCGGGCGGCTGGGGTGAAGGGAGATTGTTCAGTCCGGCCCATCTGTTGGAGGAGGAGCTACAGGGTGGCCTATGTCTTGTTTTGCATATGCTCGAGTCTATCGGACCAAGTCTCGAATCGGGTTTCGAATTCGTAAACCTTGTTTGAAAGGATCTCAATGTCGACCTGGTCGGCCATCTCTATCTCGTATTGGTTTCCAACTTTTGGGTTGGCATCCTTTGGGACAGTGCTGTGTTCTTCAAGGATTGGTGAAAGGTTGATCCTGTTGTTAGACAGTTTTATATGCCCTTAGCTTCAATCAGAATGATGTACTTTATGAGTTTATTGTAAATGAATAAAAGTGCATATTTGATTCATGTTCCCTTGGTATGTTTCTGTGTATTACCCATAAACTGGACACTTAATGAGACTCGTGTTAGTTTAGAATGTTCACAGCCAGTGGGTCGGTCTAGGGAGACCTATCCTGACAAGGCTGACACTGTGGTGCCACCAAGTCGGTTGGGGTGGCCTGTCTCAGCTACCAGGGTGAGACCCTAAGCACATACAGTGTAAGATTAGTTGAATCTTTGAACTGGACCAGATGTTTAGTATTGCCCTGGACCTTGGAGATTGATGGGCAAAACTGGAAAGTTACACCCAACCCCTAAACTCGATTATGATACTGCACTAGGTGTCAGATTGGGCTGTCTTTGATGTACCAATCAGTGAGATCCTTAGCGGGGGTCAAAACCTAGGTATGTTGGGACTGTCCGAGAATTCATCTGAGTGGGTGATCATAGTGACAGGATCAGCCACTTTGTCGGACAAAGGTAATAATCGGGGATTTCAACCGTTGAGATTTGTTTTGCAAAGTATATTTTATATGATTGTATATATATTATGGTTTCTAAAATGTTTGCAAGAAGGTTTTAATTCCTGGGATCCATATAAGTAGAGAGTGCAACACTGTTCCTTGCAGCCGAGGGAGAGGTCCTCTCTTGTCGGGCAGTGTATGATCATTATGGGCTGAGAGGTTAAGTGTAAGACCATTGAGGATAATACCTGATGGGCTAATCTTGCATCTGCCCATAGTCCCTGGGTATTAGAAGGTGGCTTGGCCCAGTGACCACTTAGGGTAAGTGTTGGGCCCATAGAGCCCATTCGATGAGTTTCAGGGGGTGCACTGTCTTTAACAATGTATTTGGCCAGGCCTTGTAACAAAGGCTGGGCCGAACTCATGTGGCTGATGTGTAGATCTTTGCTTGGGTCCCACGCCATACAAGGAAGCCCAACTGGGCAGCAGTTAGGAAGGTTAAGTGAGCACATAAGCTTAATGGGCCTAAAGCCCATTTCGAACGGGGCTATTTATTTAGTTAATAATGGGGCGAATTTTGAGATGGATTAGCAGATAGGATAGGGTCTTGACCCTATCCACTCAGAGAGTCCAGATCTGAATGTGATTCAGATTTAGAAACCTCCTAATGAGATTAGGTGAAAACTAATCTAATCTGCAGATAAGATAAGGGTATATCCTTATCACCTGAAGAAAAGGCTGATCCAAATATGATTTGGATAAGCAGCTCCTAATGAGATTAGGAGCTGATCTTTCTAGGTTAACAAAAGAAGGGGGTGGCAGCCTAAATCACAAACACATCAGATTTCCTTTAGTGCTGAAAACAAGAAGAGAGAATTCTGCACCCTACGAATACTCTCTTGCCGCCTCCCTGTTCTTGCCGCCCTGTTTGCCAGTTCGATCTCCAGTTGTGGGAGAAGTCAAGATTGGATCTTGACATCAGTCCTTTGAGAAAGGATTGAAAGGAAGCTGTGCTCACGTTCCATCCTGCTGACTCTTGCGAAGGACAGAGTTCTTGGAGAAGAACACTACTGATTCTGCTCCATCGCACACTGCGCCATCTTCAGTGGGAGCAGTCTTTGGATCCTTCCTTGGGCGTGAACACCTCCATTGGGAGATACTATTTCTCTGTATCAGATATAATTCTCTCCTACTCCTTTTGGTTCAGATCTGATTCAGTTTAAGGTTCAAGAATGATCCTTGAAAATATGATTTTCTAAATAGGGAATGTGATTCCCAGTTGAAGGGAGAGAAAAATTTTTGAAATTCGCCCCCTTATTCCGCAATCTTTGGGCGTCCATGGGATGGATCTCTCATCCCTTCAGTGGTATCAGAGCCAGGTTCAAATCTTGAACCATCTTGTTTCAGATCTGAACCTGCACAAATGGGCAGAAGGTGTTCTACCCGATTTGCGCAGATATGGGTTTTGGGAAATTTGTTCCCAAACTTAATGGGCGAATAATCTGAAATTAATTTTACATAAATCTGATTATTATTTAGAATTGTTCTTTATGATTTTCTTGATTTATGGGTTATTCGTACAAGAGGAGATCGAATTCTTGGTTTGCGCAGGGAACCTGCGATTTTGCAGTTCTTGAATTTTTTTTTTTGGTCTGTAAATAATTTTTTTTATTTTCTAGACTCAATGTATAGGTATTCGATCTGATGTAATTATTAATAGAAATAGGATTTCTATTTATTTTATTTTGGATCGAAGATGGCGGCGCAGAAAAGGAGATTTTGTAGAGAAGGAGATTTCGCAGATGGGAGCTATCTGCGATTTGCAGTTTATGAAACTGCATTCTGTGATCTAACCTCTGTTTTGCAGGATGGATTGTGCAAACAGCCCTGATTGACTGATTCTTGTTTTTCTTTTATCAGTATTTAATTTCAGATTATTTTCTTGAATTAAAGATTTGATTAAAGATCAAACCCTAGACCATTCGAACCAAGATTGGTTCAAATAGTTTGAACCGAATCTAGGGTGTTTAATCAAGGCTGAAAGTCAGCCCTAATTTTCCCACTAATGGGCCTAAGGATTGGTGTTTAATTAAATGGTTAATTCGGCCCAACCTGTAAAGGCCCAGTTTTAAAAGGGTTAAAACTGCTAAAAGCCCACTTATTTAAAGCTATATGGGCTGAACCATTCGACCCATATACCTAGATAATATTAATTATTAATATTCTGAATTTAAAATGGGCTTCAAATGGGCCTTACAGATGGTTAATTGATTGGATCAATTTATCCCTGCATGTGATGTATGGATGTGTGATGTGCTACGTACATGGGCCATAAGTACTTGGCCCATGTTCAATCGACAGTGGCTCTTGCGCACACCATGGCTGAATGCACATCATTGCCATGGTGTCCCTTTTGGTCATTGGATGACCTCCCTCAGTATTGGGCCCCACACCTCGTCAAGAGGTTACGTGCGGAACCCTAGCCTGGTATTACATCATTGCCTCCTTGGAGAGACTATCAAAAATGGGAGGAGAAAAACTCCCTTGCCCGGTGTTACATCATTGCCTCCTTAGACAACCCGATACAGAGGCAGTTCGATCATATCGAACTTGCCAAGGACATAGGGCTTGTTTAAGTTAGTGAGTTTAGAGTAGAAATAAGTGTGGTTCTTGTTGGTTAATGTGATTATGTTCTTGTTTTTGCTTTGATTTGTTTTAGGTTGTATAGGCTGGATTGTTTGGAATGATCCAGGTTTATTGGATTTATTTTACTTTGAGTGGGTATAGTTCCATCTTTTAAAGGAGCTGAGTTGATTTCCTAGTTTCTTCGAGGCATGCTAGTTTCGTTTAAATTAAATACAGGGTTTTGTGTTCTTTTAAGCTCGGCTAGTGGTTCAGGATTTGACTAGTGGTCGATTGGATGGCTTGGATAGTTATGGATATGGTGTAGTTGGTTGTATCTAGGTTTGGCTAGACTCAGTTTCATGGGATTTGTATGATTGTCCTAAATTAAACGTAGCTATATCAGATGTGTACCAGATTCGTTAAGCTATGTTGGGTTGGATTCATTTGTATCTGGAGAGGTTTCGTTGAAAGTGAGTATTGTAAAATTATTAGCATCTAGTTACAGTATTGGGTTTTTTGGAATGATTTCAGCTATGTTTTTCTTCGATGGTTTGATGTGGCAATGTCTCGGTGTCCTTGATTGGGCTGACATTGTGTCGTTTTGTTGGTTCTAATCTGTATTGTTCATGTTTGGTTTCGTTTGGGCTCTGTTGTGATGGACTCGATTGGGATTATTCTTTTAAGATTTTGGTAATCAATATAGTTTATAGGTTGCAGCTGATAAATTGATAATTTTGGTTTTGGAGAACCCTTGGGTTTGAGTGTTTATAAGTGGATTAAATAGTTATGGATTTAAATAATGAAACCTCTTTATATGGTTGTGAAAAGACATGCAGGGTTTGTTTGAAAGAAGGAATTTTATGCGGCCAGTGGGGATTAGTTTGAATCTGCTTGTATGGATTTTATTGCCACTTATAAATCTGAGTGAGATAATTTAGTTTATCTAGATATAATGGGTTCGTTTAAATTAGAATCGTCAGTTTGGATTTGTAATTTGTTCTTTTAAGATTTTGGGAATCAATATAGTTTATAGGTTGCAGCTGATAAATTGACAACTTTGGTTTTGGAGAACCCTTGGGTTTGAGTGTTTATAAGTGATTTAAATAGTTATGGATTTGAATAATGAAACCTCTTTATATGGTTGTGAAAAGACATGGAGGGTTTGTTTGAAATAAGGAATTTTATGCGGCCAGTGGGGATTAGTTTGAATCTGCTTGTATGGATTTTATTGCCACTTATAATTCCGAGTGAGATAATTTAGTTTATCAAGATATAATGGGTTCGTTTAAGTTAGAATCGTAAGTTTAGATTTGTAATATGCTTCTTTCTTATTGGTTGAAAGAACCACGTAAAGTTTTTGCTTTCATTTTTTAATTTGCTTGACAGAATTGTTTGGAAGGATTCTAATTTATTTGCTTTTATTTTTTATTTTAATATCTATGTTTTAATCTTCTAAAGGAGTTGAGTTCATTTTGTACTTTCTCTAAATATGCTGGGATTGTTTAAGTTATTTAGTTTAGAGTAGTAATATAAGCTTGGCTTTTGTTATTTAAAGTGATTATGTCTTGTGTTTGCTTTGATTTGTTTTAGGTTATATAGGTAGAAATTTTAAGAATGATCCAGGTTTGATGGTTTTTTTTTTTTACTTTGAGTAGTTCTAGCTTCATTTTTTAAAGTAGTTGAGTTGATTTACTAGTTCATATAGGCATGCTAGTTTTGTTTGAATTAGAATAGAGGGACTACTGTTCTATTAGCTTGGTTGGAGGTTATGGATATGCTTGGAGGTTGATTGGATACTAGGGCTTGGTTTGTTTTTGATATTGTGTAGTTGGTCTACCTAGTATTGGATGGACTCAGTTTCATGCGATTTGAAAGAATGCCTTTAATTAACCGTAGCTATATCAGACGTGTACCAGATTGGTTAAGCTTTGCTGAGAGGTTTCGTTGAAAGCGAGTACTATAAAATTGTTAGCATTTAGTTACAATTTTGTTGAGTTTGATTTATCTTTGTCTTGATAGGTAGGTCGGTTTGGAAAATCTTGGATTGTTTGGTTTGATTACAATATGTTTTGCCTCAATGATTTTGATTTGGCAACGTCTCGGTATCATTGATTGGATGGGTTACTGAATGACAGATTGGGCCTTCATTGTGTGGTTGTATAGGTTCTTCTTTGCACTGGCTATGTTTGGATTCGTTTTGGCTCTGTTGTAATGGATTCGGTTTGGATTCATTTCTAAGTTTCAGCTGATAATTTGATAATATCCTTTGGCTTTTAATAGCCCATCGGTTTGAGTGATTATAAGTTGTTTGAATAATTATGGATTTGAATAATGAAACCTTTTTATATGCTTGTTAGAAGACAAGGAGAGTTCGTCTGATATAATGATGTTTATGCGGCTAGTGGGGATTAATTTGAATTATTTGTATGTGTTTTTGTGGAACTTATAATTTTGAGTGAGTGGATTTAGTTTATCAAGATATAGTTCATTTAATTGGTCTGTTTTAATCACATAAAGGAATTGAGTTGATTTTCTACTTTATCCAAATATGCTGCGTTTGTTTAAGTTAGTGAGTTAGAAGACAAAGGGAGTTTGTTTGAAAGAAGGAATTTTTTGCGGCCAGTGGGGAATAGTTTGAATCTGCTTGTATTGCTTTTATTGCCACTTATAATTCTGAGTGAGTTGATTTAGTTTATCTAGATATAATGGGTTCGATTAAGTTAGGACAGTAAGTTTAGACTTGTAATATGCTTCTTCCTTATTGGTTGAAACAACTGTGTAAAGTTTTTGCTTTCATTTGTTTAATTTGTTTAATGGAATTGTTTGGATTGATCCTAGAATATTTACTTTTATTTTTTATTTTAACAGCTACGTTTAAATCTTCGGAAGGAGTTGAGTTGATTTTCTACTTTCTCTAAATATGCTGGGATTGTTTAAGTTATTTAGTTTAGAGTAGTAATATAAGCTTGGTTTTTGTAATTTAATGTGATTATGTCTTGTTTTTGCTTTGATTTGTTTTAGGTTATATAGGTAAGAATTTTAAGAATGATCCAGGTTTGTTGGTTTTATTTTACTTTGAGTAGTTCTAGCTTCATTTTTTAAAGTACTTGGGTTGATTTACTAGTTTATCTAGGCAGGCTAGTTTTGTTTGAATTAGAATAGAGGGTCTAGTGTTCTATTAGCTTGGTTGGAGGTTATGGATATGCTTGGAGTTTGATTGGATGCTAGGGCTTGGTTTGTTTTTGATATTGCGTAGTTGGTCTACCTAGTATTGCGTAGACTCAGTTTCATGGGATTTGAAAGAATGCCTTTAATTAACCGTAGCTATATCAGACGTGTAGCAGATTGGTTAAGTTTTGCTGAGAGGTTTCGTTGAAAGCGAGTACTATAAAATTGTTAGCATTTAGTTACAATTTTGCTGAGTTTGATTTATCTTTGTCTTGATAGGTAGGTCTGTTTAGATAATCTTGGGTTGTTTGGATTGATTTTAGCTATGTTTCGCCTCGATGGTTTTGATTTGGCAACGTCTTGGTATCATTGATTGGATCGGTTACTGAATGAGAGATTGGGCCGCCGTTGTGTGGTTGTATAGGTTCTACTTTGCATTGGCTATGTTTGGATTCATTTTGGCTCTGTTGTATTGGATTCGGTTTGAATTCATTTCTAAGTTTCAGCTGATAATTTGATATTATCCTTTGGCTTTTAATAACCCTTCATTTTGAGTGATTATAAGTTGTTTGAATAATTATTGATTTGAATAATGAAACGTTTTTATATGCTTGTTAGAAAACAAGGAGAGTTCGTCTGATATAAGGATATAATTCTGAGTGACTTGATTTAGTTTATCTAGATATAATGGGTTCGTTTAAGTTAGAATAGTAAGTTTAGACTTGTAATATGCTTCTTTCTTTTTGGTTGAAAGAACTGCATAAAGTTTTTGCTTTCATTTGTTTAATTTGTTTAACGGAATTGTTTGGATTGATCCTAATTTATTTGCTTTTATTTTTTATTTTAATAGCTATGTTTTAATATTCTAAAGGAGTTGAGTTCATTTTCTACTTTCTCTAAATATGCTGGGATAGTTTAAGTTATTTAGTTTACAATAATAATATAAGCTTGGTTTTTGTTATTTAGAGTGATTATGTCTTGTTTTTGCTTTGGTTTGTTTTAGCTTATATAGGTAGGATTTTTCAGAATGATCCAGATTTTGATTGGAGGTTGATGGGATGCTCGGGCTTGGTTTGTTTTGGATATTGTGTAGTTGGTGTACCTAGGATTGGATAGACTCAGTTTCATGGGAATTGAAAGAATGCCTTTAATTAACCGTTGCTATATCAGACGTGTACCAGATTGGTTGAGCTTTGCTGAGAGGTTTCGTTGAAAGCGAGTACTATAAAATTGTTAGCATTTAGTTACAATTTTGATGAGTTTGATTTATCTTTGTCTTGATAGGTAGGTCGGTTTGGATAATCTTGGGTTGTTTGGATTGATTTTAGCTTTGTTTTGCTTCAATGGTTTTGATTTGGCAACGTCTCGGTATCATTGATTGGATTGGGTACTGGATGACAGATTGGGCCGCCATTGTGTGGTTGTATAGGTTCTACTTTGCAATGGCTATATGTTTGGATTCATTTTGGCTCTGTTGTAATGGATTCGGTTTGGATTTGTTTTTAAGTTGCAGCTGATAATTTGATAATATCCTTCGGCTTTTAATAACCCTTCGGTTTGAGTGATTATAATTTGTTTGAATAATTATGGATTTGAATAATGAAACATTTTTATATGCTTGTTAGAAGGCAAGGAGAGTTCGTCTAATATAAGGATGTTTATGTGGCCAGTGGGGATTAATTTGAATCTATTTGTATGTGTTTTTGTGGAACTTATAATTTTGAGTGAGTGGATTTAGTTTATCAAGATACGGTTCGTTTAATTGATTTGTTTTAATCTTATAAAGGAATTGAGTTAATTTTCTACTTTATCCAAATATGATGAGCTTGTTTAAGTTAGTGAGTTAGAAGACAAGGAGGGTTTGTTTGAACGAAAGAATTTTATGCGGCTAGTGGGGAATAGTTTGAATATGCTTGTATGGCTTTTAGAGCCACTTATAATTCTGAGTGAGTTTTATCTAGATATAATGGGTTTGACTAAGTTAGAATAGTAAGTTAGGACTTGTAATATGCTTCTTTCTTATTGGTTGAAAGAACTGTGTAAAGTTTTTGCTTTCATTCGTTTAATTTGTTTAACGGAATTGTTTGGATTGATCCTAATTTATTTGCTTTTATTTTTTATTTTAATAGCAATGTTTTAATCTTCTAAAGGATTTGGGAGATTGCCCTAAATTAACCGTAGCTATATCAAATGTGTACCAGATTCATTACGCTATGCTGGCTTGGATTCATTTGTATCTGGTGAATTTTCGTTGAAAGTGAGTACTCTAAAATTATTAGCCTCTAGTTACAGTATTGTTGAGTTTGATTTATCTTTGTCTTGATAGGTAAGTCAGTCTAGATAATCTTGGGATTTTTGAACTGATTTCAGCAATGTATTGCTTCGATGGTATGTGGCAATGTCTTGGTATCCTTGATCGGGCTGACATTGTATCGTTTTGTTGGTTCTAATTTGTATTGGCCATGTTTAGTTTCGTTTGGGGTCTGTTGTGATGGATTCGATTGGGATTGTTCTTTTAAGATTTTGTGAATCATTATAATTTATATAGGTTGCAACTGAAAATTTGATAACTTTGCTTTTGGAGAACCCTTGGGTTTGAGTGATTATTAGTGGTTTAAAAATTATGGATTTGAATAAAGAAACCTCTTTATATGGTTGTTAGAGGACAATGGGGGTTTGTTTGAAAGAAGGAATTTTATGTGGCCAGTGTGGATTAGTTTGAATCTGCTTGTATGGTTTTTATTGCCAGTTGTAATTCTGAGTGAGTTGATTTAGTTTATCTAGATTTAATGGGTTCGTTTAAGTTAGAATAATATGTTTTGACTTGTAATATGCTTCTTTCTTATTGGTTGAAGGAACTGTGTAAAGTTTTTGCTTTCATTTGTTTAATTTGTTTAACGGAATTGTTTGGATAGATCCTAGTTTATTTGCTTTTTTTTTTATTTGTTTAATTTGTTTAACGGAATTGTTTGGTTGAGTTCATTTTCTACTTTCTCTAAATATGCTGGGATTGTTTAAGTTGGTTAGTTTAGAGTAGTAGTAAGCTTGGTTCTTGTTATTTAAAGTGATTATGTCTTGTTTTTGCTTTGATGTGTTTTAGGTTATATAGGTAGGATTTCGGAATGATCCAGGTTTGTTGGTTTTATTTTACTTTGAGTAGGTCTAACCTCATTTTTCAAAGTAGTTGAGATGATTTCCCAATTTATCTAGGCATGCTTGTTTTGTTTGAAATAGAATGGAGGGTTTAGTGTTGTTCTATTAGCTTGGTTGGAGGTTATGGATATGTTTGGAGGGTGACTGGATGCTAGGGCTTGTTTTGTTTTGAATATTGGTCTACCTAAAATTGGCTAGACTCAGTTTCATGGGATTTGAAAGAATGCTTTTTATTAACCGTAACTATATCAGACGTGTACCAGATAGGTTAAGTTTTGCTGAGAGGTTTAGTTGAAAGTGAGTAGTATAAAATTGTTAGCATTTAGTTACAATTTTGTTGAGTCTGATTTATCTTTGTCTTGATTGGGCTGACATTGTGTCGTTTTGTTTGTTCTAATTTGTATTGGCGATGTTCGGTTTCGTATGGGCTCTGTTGTGATGGATTCGATTGGGATTGGTCTTTTAAGATTTTGGGAATCATTATAGTTTATATAGGTTGCAGCTGATAATTTAATAACATTGGTTTTGGAGAACCCTTGGGATTGAGTGATTATAAGTGGTTTAAATAATTATGGATTTGAATAATGAAACATCTTTATATGGTTGTTATAAGACAAGGAGGGTTTGTTTGAAAGATGGAATTTTATGTGGCCAGTGGGGATTAGTTTGAATCTGCTTGTATGGCTTTTATTGCCAGTTATAATTCTGAGTGAGTTGATTTAGTTTATCTAGATTTAATGGGTTCGTTTAAGTTAGAATAATAAGTTTAGACTCGTATTATGCTTGTTTCTTATTAGTTGAAGGAACTGTGTAAATTTTTGCTTTCATTTGTTTAATTTGTTTAACGGTTGTTTGGATTGATCCTAGTTTATTCGCTTTTATTTTTTATTTTAATAGCTATGTTTTAATCTTTTAAAGGATTCGAGTTCATTTTCTACTTTCTCTAAATATGTTGGGTTTGTTTAAGTTAGTCATTTTAGAGTAGTAATAAGCTTGGTTGTTGTTATTTGAAGTGATTATGTCTTGTTTTTGCTTTGATTTGTTTTAGGTTATATAGGTAGCATTGTTCGGAATGATCCAGGTTTGTTGGTTTTATTTTACTTTGAGTAGGTCTAACTTCCCTTTTTAAAGTAGTGGAGATGATTTCCTAGTTTATTTAGGCATGCTAGTTTTGTTTGAATTAGAATGGAGGGTCTAGTGTTCTATTAGCTTGGTTGGAGGTTATGGATATATGTTTGGAGGGCGACTGGATGCTAGGGCTTTGCTTGTTTTGAATATTGTGTAGTTGGTCTACCTAGGATGGGCTAGACTCAGTTTCATGGGATTTGAAGGAATGCCTTTTATTAACCATAGCTATATCAGACATGTACCAGATAGGTTAAGCTTTGCTGAGAGGTTTCTTTGAAAGTGAGTATTATGTTAGCATTTAGCTACAATTTTGTTGAGTCTGATTTATCTTTGTCTTGATAGGTATGTTGAATTGGATAATACCGGGATGTTTGGATTGATTTTAGCTTTGTTTTGCTTCGATGGTTTTCATTTGTCAATGTCTTGGTATCTTTATTTGGATGGGTTACTGAACGATAGATTGGGCCGGCATTGTGTGGTTGTAATGGATCTACTTTGAATTGGCCATGTTTGGATTCGTTTGGGCTCTGTTGTAATGGATTCGGTTTGGACTCGTTTCTAAGTTGCAGCTGACAATTTGATAGTATCCTTTGGCTTTTAACAACCCTTCCATTTGAGTGATATCATAAGTTGTTTGAATAATTATGGATTGGAATAATGAAAAGTCTTTAAATGCTTGTTATAAAACAAGGAGAGTTTGTTTGATATAAGGGCGTTTATGCGGCCAGAGGGGATTAGTTTGAATCTATTTGTATGGGTTTTTGTGGAACTTATAATTTTGAGTGAGTGGACTTAGTTTTTCAAGATATGGTTCTTTTAATAGGTCTGTTTTAATCTTATAAAAGAGTTGAGTTAATTTTCTACTCTATCTAAATAAGCTGGGCTTGTTTAAGTTAGTGAGTTTAGAGTAAAAATAAACTTGGTTCTTGTTGGTTAAAATGATTAAGTTCTTGTTTTAGCTTTGATTTGTTTTAGGTTTTATAGGAATGATTGTTTGGAATGATGCAGGTTCATTGGCTTTATTTTACTTAGAGTAGGTATAGTTCCATCTTTTAATGGGGGTGAGTTGATTTACAAGTTTTTTGTGGCCATGCTAGTATCGTTTAAATTAGAATAGAGGGTTTAGTGTTCTTTTACCTCGACTAGTGGTTCAGGATTTGGCTGGTGGTCGATTGGATGGCTTGGATAGTTTTGGATAGGTTGTAGTTGGTTCTATCTAGGTTTGGGTAGACTCAGTTTCATGGGAGATGGAAGATTGCGCTAAACTAACCGTAGCTATATTAGATGTGTACCAGATTCATTAAGCTATGCTGGCTTGGGTTCATTTGTATCTGGAGAGTTTTCGTTGAAAGTGAGTACTCTAAAATTATTAGCATCTAGTTAAAGTCTTGTTGAGTTTGATTTATCTGTCTTGATAAATAATCGGTGGAGATAACCTTGGGACTTTTGGAATGATTTTAGCTATGTATTGCTTCGAGGGTTTTTATGTGGCAATGTCTTGGTTTCCTTGATTGGGCTGACATTGTGTCGTTTTGTTGGTTCTATTTTGTATTGGCCATGTTCGGTTTCGTTTGGGTTCTGTTGTGATGGATTCGATTGGGATTGGTCTTTTAGGATTTTGGGAATCATTATAGTTTATATAGGTTGCAGCTGATAATTTAATAATTTGGGTTTTTGAGAACCCTTGGGTTTGAGTGATTATAAGTGGTTTAAATAAATATGGATTTGAATAACGAAACCTCTTTATGTGGTTGTTTGAAAGAAGGAATTTTATGCGGCCAGTGGGGATTAGTTTGAATCTGCTTGTATGGCTTTTATTGCCAGTTATAATTCTGAGTGAGTTGATTTAGTTTATCTTGATTAAATGGGTTCGTTTAAGTTAGAATAATAAGTCTAGACTTATAATATGCTTCTTTCTTATTGGTTGAAGGAACTATGTAAATTTTTGTTTTCATTTGTTTAATTTGTTTAACGGAATTGTTTGGATTGATCCTAGTATATTTGCTTTTATTTTTTTTTAATAGCTATGTTTTAATCATTTAAAAGTGTCGAGTTCATTTTCTACTTTCTCTAAATATGCTGGGATTGTTTAAGTTAGTCATTTTAGAGCAGTAATAAGCTTGGTTGTTGTTATTTGAAGTGATTATGACTTTGTTTTTGCTTTGATTTGTTTTAGGTTATATAGGTAGGATTGTTCGGAATGATCCAGGTTTGTTGGTTTTATTTTACTTTGAGTAGGTCTAACTTCCTTTTTTAAAGTAGTGGAGATGATTTCCTAGTTTATTTAGGCATGCTAGTTTTGTTTGAATTAGAATGGAGGGTCTAGTGTTCTATTAGCTTGGTTGGAGGTTATGGATATATGTTTGGAGGGCGACTGGATGCTAGGGCTTTGCTTGTTTTGAATATTGTGTAGTTGGTCTACCTAGGATGGGCTAGACTCAGTTTCATGGGATTTGAAGGAATGCCTTTTATTAACCATAGCTATATCAGACATGTACCAGATAGGTTAAGCTTTGCTGAGAGGTTTCTTTGAAAGTGAGTATTATATGATTGTTAGCATTTAGCTACAATTTTGTGGAGTCTGATTTATCTTTGTCTTGATAGGTATGCGAATTGGATAATCCCGGGATGTTTGGATTGAATTTAGCTTTGTTTTGCTTTGATGGTTTTCATTTGTCATTGTCTCGGTATCTTTATTTGGATGGGTTACTGAATGACAGATTGGGCCGGCATTGTGTGGTTGTATAGGTTCTACTTTGAATTGGCCATGTTTGGATTCGTTTGGGCTCTGCTGTAATGGATTCGGTTTGGACTCGTTTCTAAGTTGCAGCTGACAATTTGATAATATCCTATGGCTTTTAACAACCCTTCCGTTTGAGTGATATCATAAGTTGTTTGAATAATTATGGATTGGAATAATGAAAAGTCTTTATATGCTTGTTATAAAACAAGGAGAGTTCGTTTGATATAAGGGCGTTTATGCGGCCAGAGGGGATTAGTTAGAACCTATTTGTATGGGTTTTTGTGGAATTTAAATTTTTGAGTGAGTGGATTTAGTTTATCAAGATATGGTTGTTTTAATAGGTCTGTTCTACTCTCATAAAGGAATTGAGTTAATATTCTACTCTATTTAAATATGCTGGGCTTGTTTAATTTAGTTAGTTTAGAGTAGAAATAAGCTTGGTTCTTGTTGGTTAAATTGATTAAGTTCTTGTTTTAGCTTTGATTCGTTTTAGATTATATAGGATGGATTGTTTGGAATGATACAGGTTCATTAGCTTTATTTTACTTTGAGTAGGTATAGTTCCATCTTTTAATGGGGGTGAGTTGATTTCCATGTTTTTTGTGGGCATGCTAGTTTCGTTTAAATTAGAATAGAGGGTTTAGTGTTCTTTTAAGCTCGGCTAGTGGTTCAGGATTAGGCTGGTGGTCGATTGGATAGCTTGGATAGTTTTGGATAGGGTGTAGTTGGTTCTATCTAGGTTTGGCTAGACTCAGTTTCGTGGGAGTTGGAAGATTGCGCTAAACTAACCGTAGCTATATCAGATGTGTACCAGATTCATTAAGCTATGCTGGCTTGTGTTCATTTGTATCCAAAGAGTTTTCGTTGAAAGTGAGTACTCTAAAATTATTAGCATCTAGTTAAAGTATTGTTGAGTTTGATTTATCTGTCTTGATAAATAATCGGTGGAGATAACCTTGGGACTTTTGGAATGATTTTAGCTATGTATTGCTTCGAGGGTTTTTATGTGGCAATGTCTTGGTTTCCTTGATTGGGCTGACATTGTGTCGTTTTGTTGGTTCTAATTTGTATTGGCCATGTTCGGTTTCGTTTGGGTTTTGTTGTGATGGATTCGATTGGGATTGGTCTTTTAAGATTTTGGGAATCATTATAGTTTATATAGGTTGCAACTGATAATTTAATAACTTTGGGTTTTTGAGAACCCTTGGGTTTGAGTGATTATAAGTGGTTTAAATAAATATGGATTTGAATAACGAAACCTCTTTATGTGGTGTTTGAAAGAAGGAAAAGAAGGAAAAAAACCCATCATACCTAAATAAAGTAGTAAATCAGGTCAACTCCTCAACAAAATAAAATAGACCAACTCGTAGGAAAATAAAACAAATAAACGTTCATCGATCCAAACCGTCCCGTTAACACAATCTAAAATAAACAAAAGAAGAAATTTTACTTAATCAATTTAACCCACAAGAATAGAGCTTATTAAAATTCTTATCACACTATTGTTAATTAAACAAACCCACTGTAACATGTACCATGGGCCGGATATTCTCCCAAATCTAAGTTAAACAAAACCAACATATTTAGAGAATTTGGGAAATCAATTCAACTCCATCAAAAAGTGAAACATTTCCTACTCAATCAAAACAAAGCAAATAAAAAACGACCAATCCAGACAATCCCATTTAAACAACCAACAGAATAATTGAGACATAACTTGATATAAATCACATCAACCAACAAATACTGAGCATATTAACCCGCTAAAATCACCACTTTCACTTAGAAGAACCTTTTAAATCTCCCTAAATAAACTAAATCCATTCACTCAGACTTGTAAGTGCCAAACAGAACTTATAGGAACAGATTCCAACTAATCCATTTGTGGCGATGTAAACGTGCATGTGCCAAACCAACTAACCTAAACTTTTAAAGATCAAAAAAGAAATTTCCGTATTTCATATCGAAATATTTCAAAGCACTAACAATTTCATAATGAGAAAAATCATCAAAAATCCTAACAAAAAACACATTAAACTATTAGTGCCAAACTACAAACAGCGATCACTCTCAGCATCTTAAAACAATCAACCCAATATATTCTGTTACAACAGAGCACTAACAAAAGCGAACATGGCAAACCCAAATTGGAATCAACACAACCATTTCATGCCGGCCCAAACCACATTCCGTAACCGATAATACAGAAGCATAGTAAGAAATTATCCAGTTTATTAAAAAAAATCCAACCAGAGCTATAGATTAGCTTCCCATAACGATGCCATAAAAAAAAAACTGTAGCTGAAATCAATCCAAACAGTCCAAAACTATCCAAACCGTCCTAATCTATCAATTCAAAAACTAAACAAGAGTCAATCCACACAAAACAAGATGAGGACAATTTGAGATTATTCCCTTTCTAACCAACCAACCTGGATGCAAATGAATCAAACTCAACATTGAAAAAAACCATCTGGTGGATATCGAATATAGTTAAACTTAATCAAACCCATTTTTCCTTATCCTGGGCCAAACTTAGGTAGGAGAAAATACAAATTTCCCAAAACTAACCAAGCCGTGGCAAACCATTCAAACATCAATCAAATCAACACCTACTAACAAAGCATATTAGCAAAATAAAATCCCCTTACCAACAGAAAAAAAACTCGACATACCTAAATAAAATAGGAAATAAGGTCAACTCCTCAACAAAATAAAATAGACCAACTCATAGGAAAATAAAACCAATAAAGGTTCATCGATCCAAACCGTCCCGTCAACACAATCTAAAATAAACAAAAGAATAAATTTTACTTAATCAAATTAACCCACAAGAATAGAGCTTATTAAAATTATAATCACACTTTTGTTAATTAAACCAAGCCACTATAACTTATACCACGGGCCGGATATTCTCTCAAATCTAAGTTAAACAAAACCAACATATTTAGAGAATTTGGGAAATCAATTCAACTCCATCAAAAAGTGAAACATTTCCTACTCAAATCAAAAGAAAGCAAATAAAAAATGACCAATCCAGACAATCCCATTTAAAAAACCAACAGAATAATTGAGACATAACTTGATATAAATCACATCAACAAACAAATACTGAGCATATTACCCCACTAAAATCAACACTTTCACTTAGACGAACTTTTTAAATCTCCCTAAATAAACTAAATCCACTCACTCAGACTTGTAAGTGCCAAACAGAACTTATAGTAACTGATTCCAACTAATCCATTTCCGGCGATGTAAATGTGCATGTGCCAAACCAACTAACCTAAACTTTTAAAGATCAAAAAAGAAATTTCCGTATTTCATATCGAAATATTTCAAAGCACTGGCAATTTCATAATGAGAAAAATCATAAAAAATCCTAACAAAAAACACATTAAACTATTAGTGCCAAACTACAAACAGCGATCACTCTCAGCATCTTAAAACAATAAACCCAATATATTCTGTTACAACAGAACACTAACAAAAGCGAACATGGCAAACCCAAATTGGAATCAGCACAACCATTTCATGCCGGCCCAAACCACATTCCGTAACCGAAACACAGAAGCATAGGAAGAAATTATCCACTTTCTTTAAAAAATCCAACCAGGGCTATAGATTAGCTTTCCATAACGATGCCATCAAAGAAGACCATAGCTGAAATCAATCCAAACAATCCAAAACTATCCAAACCGTCCTATTCTATCAATTCGAAAACTAAACAAGAGTCAATCCACACGAAACAAGATGAGGACAATTTGAGATTATTCCCTTTCTAACCAACCAACCCTGATGCAAATGAATCAAACTCAACATAGAGAAAAACCATCTAGTAGATATCGAATATAGCTAAACTTAATCAAATCCATTCTTCCTAATCCTGGGCCAAAACTAGATAGGAGGAGATACCGATTTTCCAAAACTAACCAAAGCATTGGCATACCATTCAAACATCAATCAAATCAAGACCCACTAACAAAACATATTAGCAAAACAAAATCCCCTTACTAACAGAAAAGAACCCGGCATACCTAAATAAATTAGGAATCAGGTCAACTCCTCAACAAATTAAAATAGACCAATTCAAAAGAAAATAAAACAAATAAACGTTCATCGATCCAAACCGTCCCCGTCAACACAATCTAAAATAAACAAAAGAACAAATTTTACTTAATCAAATTAACCCACAAGAATAGAGCTTATTAAAATTCTAATCACACTTGTGTTAATTAAACAAATCCACTATAACATATACCACGGGCCGGATATTCTCCCAAATCTAAGTTAAACAAAACCAACATATTTAGAGAATTTGGGAAATCAACTCTATCTAAATAAGCTAAATCCATTCACTCAGACTTGTAAGTGCCAAACAAAACCTATAGGAACCGATTCCAATTAATCCATTTCGGGCGATGTAAACGTGAATGTGCAAAACCAACTTTTTAATGATCAAAAAAGAAATTTCCGTATTTCATATCGAAATATTTCAAAGCATTGGCAATTTCTTAATGAGAAAAGTCATCAAAACCGTCCCATCAACACAATCTAAAATAAACAAATAAGAAAAGTCATCAAAAATCCTAACGAAAAACACATTTAACTATTAGTGCCAAACTACAAACAGCAATCACTCTCAGCATCATAAAACAATCCACCCAATATAGTTTGTTATAACTGAGCATTAACAAAATCCAACATGGCCAACCCGAATTGGAATCAACACAACCATTTCATGTCTGCCCAAACCATCATTCCGTAACCGATAAAACAGAAGCATAGGAAAAATTATCCACTTTATTTAAAAAATCCAACCAGAGCTATATATTAGCTTCTCATAACAATGCCATCAAAGAAGACCATAACTGAAAACAATCCAAACAATCCAAAACTATCCAAACCGTCCTAATCTATCAATTCAAAAACTAAACAAGAGTCAATCCACACAAAACAAGATGAGGACAATTTGAGATTATTCCCTTTCTAACCAACCAACCCTGATGCAAATGAATCAAACTCAACATAGAGAAAACCATCTGGTAGAAATCGAATATAGATAAACTTAATCAAACCCATTCTTCCTAATGCTGGGCCAAACATAGGTAGGAGCAAATAAAGAATTTCCAAAACTAACCAAGCCGTGGAAAACCATTCAAACATCAATCAAATCAACACCCACTAACAAAAGCATATTAGCAAAACAAAATCCCCTTACTAACAGAAAAGAACTCGGCATACCTAAATAAAGTAGGAAATCAGATCAACTCCTCAACAAAATAAAATAGACCAACTGGTAGGAAAATAAAAGAAATAAACATTCATCGATCCAAACCTTGATCAATTTAACCCACAATAATAGAGCTTATTAAAATTCTAATCACACTATTGTTAATTAAAAAAACCCACTATAACTTATACCACGGGTCAGATATTCTCCCAAATCTAAGTTAAATAAAACCAACATATTTAGAGAATTTGGGAAATCAACTCAACTCCATCAAAAAGTGATACGTTTCCTACACAAATCAAAACAAAGCAAATGAAAAACGACCAATCCAAACAATCCCATTTAAACAACATACAGAATAATTGAGACATGACTTGATATAAATAACATCAACCAAAAAATACTAGCATATTACCCCACTAAAATCACCACTTTCATTTAGACGAACCTTTTAAATCTCTCTAAATAAGCTAAATCCACTCATTCAGACTTGTAAGTGCCAAACAGAACCTATTAGAACCAATTCCAACTAATCCATTTCCGGCAATGTAAACGTGCATGTGCCAAACCAACTAACCTAAACTTTTATTGATCAAAAAAGAAATTTATGTATATCATATCGAAATATTTCAAAGCACTGGCAATTTCATAATGAGAAAAGTCATCAAAACCGTCCCATCAACACAATCTAAAATAAACAAATCAGAAAGGTCATCAAAAATCCTAACAAAAAACACATTAAACTATTAGTGCCAAACTACAAACAACGATCACTCTCAGCATCTTAAAACAATCCACCAAATTTAGTCTGTTACAACAGAGCATTAACAAAAGCCAACATGACCAACCCAAATTAGAATCAACACAACCATTTCATGTCTGCCCAAACCATCATTCCGTAACCGATAAAACAGAAGCATTGGGAAAATTATCCACTTTATTTAAAAAATCCAACCAGAGCTATATATTAGTTTCCTATAACGATGCCATCAAAAAAGACCGTAGCTGAAAACAATCCAAACCGTCCTAATCTATCAATTCAAAAACTAAACAAAAGTCAATCCACACGAAACAAGATGAGGACAATTTGAGATTATTCCCTTTCTAACCAACCAACCCTGATGCAAATGAATCAAACTCAACATAGAGAAAACCATCTGGTGATATCGAATATAGATAAAATTAATCAAACCCATTATTCCTAATCCTGGGCCAAACCTAGGTAGGAGGAAATAAAGAATTTCCAAAAGTAACCAAGCCGTGGCAAACCATTCAAACATCAATCAAATCAACACCCACTAACAAAGCATATTAACAAAACAAAATCCCCTTACTAATAGAAAAGATCCCGCGCGTACCTAAATAAAGTAGGAAATCAGGTCAACTCCTCAATCGGAATTTTTGTTAGTATCAATACTAAATAAGAACACTAATTTAAATTAATTACTACTTTACTAATTAGTATTTAGTAATTACTAGTAACTAGTAAGTGGGAAACACAAAAGACAACCACATTGGAGTGCCCGAGTTTGGTTAGGAGTCAAACTATCAAAGAGTAATTACTAATTAGTATTTACTAATTACTAACTCTTGTTTGATTTTTCCCTTTTTCTACTAACTCAGTCCTTTTATTTTTTAAATACGGTATGGATTGGTTCAGTTTAAACCCTGTTTCGTTCGGTTCAATTGAGGGATATGACCAAACTAAGTAGTGGGTTAGGTCATCGGTTTGAACCGAACCAAACCGAATGTACACCCCTACTTGTCATAGAAATTAAACAGTTATGTAAGGGACACTTTCGTCATATTCTGAATTCTCAAATCATACCTTGTATTATAATAGAGTCCCTCTTTTATGTTCGGACATTCTCAGAATTCCCTCTCACCACTCTGTTCCACAGTCCAACGCGCCGGTGTGTGGTGAGTGGCCAACGGGATGCTCGGGTTGGGGCTCGAAAAAGATGAGGACAAGAGATGGAGAGGGGAGAATTCGAATGACCTTAAAACTTTTGAAAGAAGCCCTGTTTTTGAATTTTGTCCTTTTGCGGGTGGTTAAATCGGGTTTGTTCAGCTAACGGCTGAACACCCGTTAATATTAGTGTTTTTGTTGAAATGCCAATGTGGTCGCTTCTGAATGGTGGGATCACGTATCCAATAAACCCACGAGTGCATAAAACGTAGACTCTCACAATCCGGACTTCGGTCCCAACTTTACACTATCTCGGACTCGGGCTTCTGTCTAGGCCCATTAGAATTTTGACAAAACGCAAGCCCGAGCCCGGCCAATGAACAGCCTTCGGACGTTCTGAAAATTCCCTCTCCCCACTCCGTTCTCTTTTTCTGTCTGGCTGCTTATTCCCTTTTTGATAAGTATTTCTGTCTGGCTACTTTGGATGGAGGTGAAGGACACGGTAATTCCCGAAGGCCACCACCGCTCGATGACTAATTCTGTTAGAATTTTAAATATACCGTTGTAAGAATCGTGGTATTTATTCTGCAATCTTTGATACGCTTTACCCTGTCATTTAAATTGATTTTGTAACGGTCTAAATCCTTATCAATCGACCTGAGAGCAAGAGATCATCGATTAATTTCTATATAAGAGTTGGTCCATTCAGACAAGAGTTCGATATCGTGCTTCTTAGAAAAGAGAACAGAGAACAAAACCACTCGATTTCCTCAGACTTACCTGCGAATGGCGATCCATGGCTCCAGAGCCAGTTCACTCAGGTGGAGCTTCGCAGCTTGACTTCCTATGTGAGTAATCCTCAAAACCCTAAAACCCAAGTAGCTTTCTTGTTTGTGGGTTACTTCGATGTTTTGTCTATTTTCTTGATTTGGCGGCTGGTTTCTGCAGTTCCTCTCAATGAGGAGGGAGATCGGGCGAGTGACAATCAGAAACTTGCTTTCCAGGACGTCGGAGCTGAAAACCGTTGGAGAGTCTTTGACTGAGGAAGAGAGGGCTGCGTGTTTGATCGAATCGTATCGGGACACGGACGAGGAGGTATAGGATTTTGAAGTCTTCCTTCGGGTGAAAAGAGAAAACAGAGAACAAAACCACTCGATTTCCTCAGACTTACTTGCGAATGGCGATCCATGGCTCCAGAGCCAGTTCACTCAGGTGGATTTTCGCAGCTTGAATTCCTATGTGAGTAATCCTCAAAACCCTAAAACCCAAGTAGCTTTCTTGTTTGTGGGTTACTTCGATGTTTTGTCTATTTTCTTGATTTGACGGCTGGTTTCTGCAGTTCCTCTCAATGAGGAGGGAGATCGGGCGAGTGACAATCAGAAACTTGCTTTCCAGGACGTCGGAGCTGAAAACCGTTGGAGAGTCTTTGACTGAGGAAGAGAGGGCTGCGTGTTTGATCGAATCATATCGGGACATGGACGAGGAGGTATAGGATTTTGAAGTCTTCCTTCGGGTGAGTACTATTATAGGATCTGCAGCTTGAATGCGTAAACGTTGAATTTGAATTCATTTTTTTATGCAGTTTATGGTTTTGGGTTGAGATTGTAAAAGATCATAGCGAATGATCTTTCTATGATATGTGTAAGGGTGTACTATGTGTAACTCTATTTTATGTTGGCCAGTAGATGCTTTGATTCCGAGACAGAGGGAGTAATGGGCATATAATCGTATTAGTATGTAATGCAGCAACTGTCACCAATTATCGCCCATAAACGATAGAATGTAATATAAAGTGGTGGTCTTTAGGATGTTTAGGATGTAGGACTGAATTGAAAGAAAATATTTCTGTTATGGGGGAGGGGGAGGGTTATATAGTGCGGTCAGAAGAGGTAAAAAGGCCCTGTTTCTTTCACTATTCAAAGTAACATGATAAGCAATTTTTTTTTTGTTTGTTTTGATCAGTAACAGAAAAATTGAAATATTAATTTAGAATAGAAAGATACAACTAGAGGTTGTAAAAAAAACAACAAACCCAAAAAGCCAGCACAAATTTTCACATGAGCCCAAAACATGGGTTGTCTCTGAATTCCTTGTTTAGCTAGGCCATCTGCCATGCTGTATGCAGATCTTCTAATCCATCTTATTTGGATGAGCATATCTCTAGAAAGCTGTTTGAAGTGCCTGAATTCATTCCTTATCTGCCAAATTACCCCTTCCTCAGTTTTGATCAGCAACATGCTACTTAAATTTTCTGGAGAGTTTATTTCTATCAATACTCTTTTTTTTTTTTAAGTCTGTTGGTTTGACAATTTGACAGTGGACATGTCTAATCAGTTATTAATATTTAAAACAATTAAAATCACATAACCCTTATTATTTAAAGTATCAATGACCCTAAAAACCACTTTGAACCTTGGTGTGCTTGGCATCTGCAATAAAATGATTTCATTGCATTCTTTATTGTTTTGGATTCTAAGTCAAGATGGGGATGTGATCGCTTCAAGATATCAAGCAATGAACTTTTTTCCCTAATGACCATAAATGATTCCATTTCAGATGAGGGCATTGTACATTCAAGTGCTAATAAAAATAACTTGAACTAAAGCATCTTCTACACAAAATATGAGAAGTGGACTAAGTGGCTTGGAGATGTTCTCGAAAACCATCTAGAGCACCAATAAGGAGTTATTTGATGCGAGCTGATGGTCATCTAGGTACTAGGAGAATGCCAAAAGCTATGGGTTGAGGTTGTGAAAACTGAGAAATGACCTGATGACTCGTGGTTTGGCAGAGGGACCTAGGATGGGCTGGAATTATGATATGATAAATGTAGCTGATCCAGTATAATTGGTATATGTCTCTGTTGAACTGAATCAAGTTGAGTCCAGTTTTCAGAGAATTTGGCTTGTTGGATGATTGTTCTGGATTTGAAACATAGGGTACATGGCATTGCCCTTTTCAAAAGGCATGCACCTATTTTAAAAATGCCTTCCTTTGTTTATATTTTGTTTGGTAGATTCTTTTGTGTTATATGCCTTTGTAATGGTTTGTCAACTTCTCAAGTACCTTTTATTGCTGTTTATATTAGTAGTAATGGTCTATTGGCTTTTAAAATAAATAAATATAAAGACCATTCAATACCTGAATGGTCTATTAGATTTTATGGCTCAAATGAAAATAATTTTTAAGTTTTTTTGGTGTTGCTTCTGGTTGTCCACATTTGTATCTCTATGCCAGCCTGATGATGCCTTTTGCACTTTACCATTTCTTGTAGCACTTTAGAGGAGCTAAAAATCCATTATTTTCTGCAAGTAATTTGATGCAGTTTTGCACCAATTTCTCAAAACATTGCAATGCATCGTGTCAAGATAAATCTGAAACTTATTGGAAATGGTTTTAGAAGGAGGTTCCTTTTTTTGTTCTCCATAACAAAGCAAAATTACTTTCTCCAATGTCAAATCCTGAAAATGGAAATGATAATTATATTTGCACCTGAAATTTGCAAATAGAACTCATTAGTATAAATGCCTTCTGTCTTACTATGTCATCTATAACATGCATAATCTTACCAAAGAGATTAGACTCATTTGCTTATATATTATATGTTGAGGCATGATTAAATTTGATCATGTCTAAGCAGTCATATAAAAAAAAATTTGGTCTCAGTAGAGATGATTGGGCATTGCATTTTGTGATAACAATTTTTAACAGAACTGAGCTAGTTGACTGAGGAATTGATATAGCTTTGTTGCCAGACACCCTGATCATATCCATCTTGAGGTCACAGAGCATCAATGTGCTCTATCCAACACCTACAATACCTATATATAGTTCCCTGATTCAAGTGAAAACCTCTAGCAACCTCTGGTCGAAAGGGAAGCAAACAATTTACATCTTGATTGCATCTGGAAAGAAAGGCTTTAAAATCATGTTACTTCCAGGCATTTATTTGGTAAAGAATGCATTTCTCAGCTCCATGACTAGCACTTCCCTTCTAGAAGGCCAAAATCAGGATTTGGAAAGAAAAAAGTTTTGTTTGCTTCAAATGGTCTCAGATGATCTCTGCAGTGAGCATCAACTATCTTAATGGCAGTGGCCACTATAGCCCATTTCAATACTTTCTATGTAAGAGATAATCCATGCTGACTCCTAGACGCCATAGGAACTCTCCTTAGCCCATTTCAATATCTTACCCAGCAGAGTTGGGAAGCTCATCAAGATTTTCAGAAAACATCCCACCCTTCTAACTTCTAACCTTCTACCTATCGGAATATACTACCTCTTTTATTTAATCAAATTTTTGTTATCCTTTCTCAAAAATTAAAATAAAGTAACACCATTTGCTCTTTTTTAAGCTATCTGGAAAGAGTGCTACAGCCAGATCTTTGACTCAAAAGCTTCCATCATAGAGGTTGTTATGCATAGGACTGAGTGATACCTGATCTGCTGGCAAAGAGGGACTCAGCAATTCCTGGGGTTACAGCTAAGCAATCCAGTGTTACTGGGATTCCATCTCTCTCTCTCTCTCTGATGCAAGCTATCTTGTGTACATTCTGTTCTTTGTTTTGTTCATCTGAGTATATATCTCAATACTCCATTATAAATGAAGTAGGAGTTTCCCTGCTTTACAACAATATAAATATACCACTTAAAAAAATGCTTATTCTGAAGAAAGTCATTGGTAAAGAAACTCAAGTTGAAATGAGGGAAGTGTTGGGAGTGTTATATTTAGGAGGGGAGTTTTCTGAATAGTTGGAAGATGGGGAAATAAGAGACCAGAAATCGGGGGAAGTTTTAGAAACAGAACACTATGTGAGGGACAATTGAAAAGAATGGGGTGGGAGTTAATTATCAAAAAGAAAAAAAAAGAATGGGGTAGGAGTTTAGTTGACACCGGTAACCATATTTGGAGACACATTTTTGATACCTGATGAGGGCGATTCTGATGGCTGGAGTATGATTTTTGGATAGAGGTCTGAGAGAATCCTTGTTTTTTCTTGTTTGTAATGATTCTTATATTTGGGTCATAGTTTTCAAAGTGTGCCATACCGCCATTAGTCTATGTAAGTTCTTATTTGATTGGTCATGATGGGGAGTTTGGGATGCTTGTTGGTTATCTTGTCCTTTGTGGGTAATTCCTTACAACCTATTTTTGTGTCTTCATTTTGATTTAATGAATTTTTCTTTACCATAAAAAATGCTTATTCTGTCCAAGATTCCAAGGAACTTATCCCATAGTTTTGGAGATGTATTAGATCAGATGCCTGTGAGCAGAAAATCTGAATGTCATGTAATTACGTCTTTTTCACACTTTTCTCTACTACTCTCCCTCATTGAAAGATTGAGTCACTAGGGTCAGAGATATGATGGAGGGAAAGGTTTTAGCTTCAATTGAAATGAGATTTTCTCCATTTTGTAGCATGGAAAGATCCATGATGAACTTTAGAAGAAAGTAAAGGAGAATAAAGGGAGATGGAAGGGCAAAAGAGAGAAGAAAAGATTGGGAGTAAAGGGCCAATGGAAAGAACTGCAAGATTGGTGATGGTCGTTCAAATGGCCTGGGAGAGCAGGGAACATAGAGCCAAGAAGACTAACTGGATGTGAATTCACGCTCGCATCCAACTTTCTTTCCCTGATGTTGTTTGCCTTAGCCAAACTATGTGGTGAACATGTTTAGAACAATCAAGTGTTGAACAAGTCGAGATCAATGAAACATGGGGGACCCTCATGGACCAACTCCTGTAATGTTCAGGATCAGTGTCTCATCCACAGACTCCACCAGGTTGGTTTTTACCCAATAAAGAACTAATAGAGGACAAATATTCATATCTAAGCATTTATCTTTTTGTTTTCATCCTATGTGTCACATCATAGGTGTTAAGATTAATCAGATTTTATAACAGACATTGTCTAACACATGGTAACAGCATATGTTTGCCTTTCCAAAGCCTGTTATCTTAGATACAAAAATGACAACACCCATTATCTACATGCTTTTATGATTGTTTTGATTGATATTTGAGAAAAATGATTGTGGATTTCGATTGAGTAATGAGTATCTCATAGCAAAGGCAGCCATATTTTGAATTTTATTAAGTACCGGAAGGAGCAAGTTGTTTGTTTTGTTGGGCATCTACCCATGTGTCTACACAGCTAATGCAAATGCATAAGGATAATTATCATATTTACCAAGTTCTCTAATTCAATTACCACATTTTCTGTTAAACTGCAAATATCGTGTGTGGAGTAAAAGTGTAGCTCCATTCATTTGCTTTAATAATGAAATCTCCATTGCTGAACTACTTGACTCTTTGGCAGGAGATATCCATGGTCAGTATTCTGATCTTCTTCGGCTTTTTGAATATGGTGGACTCCCACCTGCAGCAAATTATCTCTTCCTTGGGGATTATGTGGGCCGTGGTAAGCAGAGCATAGAGACCATTTGCCTTCTCCTTGCATACAAAATTAAATACCCGGAGAACTTTTTCCTTCTTCGGGGCAACCATGAGTGTGCTTCCATCAACCGAATATATGGGTTTTATGACGAGTGCAAGAGAAGGTTTAATGTCTGCCTTTGGAAGACATTTACAGATTGCTTCAACTGCCTGCCAGTGGCTGCTCTTATTGATGACAAGATCCTTTGCATGCATGGAGGATTGTCCCCTGACTTGAAGAACTTGGATCAGATACGGAATATTGCTCGCCCTGTTGATGTGCCGATCAGGGAATTCTCTGTGATTTGCTATGGGCTGATCCTGATAAAGATATACAAGGATGGGGAGAAAATGACAGAGGTGTATCTTATACATTTGGAGCTGACAAGGTCACTGAATTCCTTCAAAAACATGATCTAGATCTCATTTGCCGTGCTCATCAGGTAGATATGATTCAAATGCCATAGCCTGGCTCTTTTGGCTTGCTTAATCAACTTTTGTTACTTCATTAACATATGCATCTATCGGCTTATGTCTAGGCCTATAGATTTCAGTTATGCATCTAACATCAAATCATGGTTTAGATTAGTGCATGTTTCATGAAATCATAGGGTCCCATCAGAATGGCATAATTCATAATCCTCACTAAAAGTTATGGCAGACAAGTAGGGGTGCTACAACTTCCATATCTAGTAGTGGACTTTCCAGTGTGACAAAAGGTAATTTGGGTGACTAATGATGAAAAATAGATATGAATAAACAAAGATACAGCTTGCTGTCCACCAAAGTTTGAGTAGGAACTAGATTTCATCATGGAAGCACTTAAAGAAGTAAAGAAAAAGAACTGTTGCTCATAGTTTCCAAGGTGCCAGGGCAAGGCTAGGTGACCATGGCGGGGCGCCCGGGCACCTAGGCACCTAGCCCTCACCTAGGCGATGGAATTTAAAAATAATAAGTTGATGGATTTCTACCCATTCTGAACTAGTTTCTTTGGATTTATGTATTCTGCACTTTTGTGCTTGTGTGTGTTGCTTCAAGTAGGCAAAACAATTTATTAGAGTTACAACTTATAACTTAGGAGTTGGAACTTAAAAGAACTGAAGGTGGTGGAGCCTCTATTTGAGATCAACAAAACATAGGGAACAAATACTAAAATAAAAGAAAATGAATGTGAAAAGTAGGTGGCAGAGCCCCTGTTCTAGACTCAGAAAAACTGGTGAAAAAATATTAAAATAATAGAAGAAATATGAAGAAGAAAAGAAGGGGTGAAGCCCTGTTCTAGACCCAGAAAAGCTGGTGAAAAAATACTAATATAAAAGAAGAGTATGAAGAAGAAAAGAAGGGGTGGAGTCAAGGAAGTTATTGTTCTGACTTTCAATCCGCCAACATAGTATCCATATTCTCAATCAGCCGATTCCAATGAGTGAGAGAAGAGAGATGGAGAGAACAGGTTTGTAGAAGTTGCAAAATGGAGGAAAGAGATAAAGATTGAAGCAAAAGTTTTCATTCTTGAAGAGGTAAGGATCAGAGGCCAGCAGAGCTTGAAGATTAGGGAGGCAGAGAGAACTACAATATTGCTGGAAGGTCTTGAAGTGATCGAATGGATGCAGAAGTTTGTTTAGAAGCAAGTTCTAAAGGTAAACAAATGAACTTTACGAAGTTCAACCTTGATGGAAGAAAGAGGTATGAGTTGGAATGCAAAAAGAATGCAAAAGGTGTTACATAAATCTGTAGGAATTCTTTGGAGGAAGAAAGAAGCAGGTGGTCTGCTTCCCAGAAAGTAGAAGGGGTAATGGTTGGAAGGCAGTGGCACAGGTACTGAGTGACTTTATTCAGCAGCTGAAAACAAAACAAGTAGAGGCTGTAGCAAAGGAAAAGAAAGGGGGTATACAAAAGAGAATGGAAGAACCCAGTGACAGAAACTGGTTGATTGCAGAAAAAGGAAAAAGAAGTTCTAAACTAGTAGCATCAGTAGAAAAGGAGAACTGGGGGAAGAAATTTGTGGTGGAAACCTCAAGTTCACCAAAGGAGGTATTGCGTAGGCGATACTCAGAGAATTAAACCTGCAAAAGCCGATGGTGATTACTCCTTACGCCTCTTGTAAAGCTTTGTTAGATCTGGGTGAAGATGAAGTAGAGATTTCAGCTTTAATTAGTCACTCAGAGGCTGGTGCTGCCAGTCTCGAAATGGTGTCCTCTCTTCAATACCAAAAGTTTTGTGATTGAGGACAATGTAATAGTCAGATTGCTTGGGTTACTTTTCAACCTCTGGAAGGAGGAAGTATTACAGTCAATAGTTGTAGTCTGTGATGCAATATTAGATGGTGTGTTTGATTGTAATCTCCATTCAGTTGTAGTGATGTTAGGTGGTATTAAACCTAGTGATATTCCAAAGAAGATAGAGGTTGTTTCAGATGGTTTAGTTTACCCCGTTTGGCTTGCTACCTCCATTGAAGCCCAGCTATGGAAGGAGGGAAGAAGAGAGGAAGATGAAGAGACAAAACAAGCTTGGTTGTGTGGTTTGCAAGGCAGTGTAGTCTCTACAAGAGAAGTTAAGGCAACTGAGGTTCCCAAGAAAAAAAGAGAAAAAAGAGGATGATTTAAACACTTGGGGAAAGTCTGCATGGCAAGGTGGGCTGAGGGATGGCAGGTCCTATGTTCAGTCAGTGACAGGGGAATTAAATGGAGACGGGCTTGTTCAAGTTCAAATTTCAAAACAAAATGAACAAAGGTCGGCAAGGTTTCAAGGTTCAAGCCAGTCCTGTGAGCTGGTTCAGTTTGGTCCAATGAACCGAGGCTAGTCAACCAGTCACATGTTGTTTTAAGTAAACACGTGACTGGCAAAGGGATAGAGGATTGGGCCAAGGCCCATCAAGATCTAATGGGTCTAGGCAAGTGAATGGGCCGACTTTTTTAAATCGGGTGGACCCAGACCTTAAAAAGCCACGTGCCCTTTTAAGTAGGCACGTGACCAAAGGAGATGGGGAGATGATGTACCAAAACGATGGTCTATCATCGTCTCCCTCGAGCAATTCACAACCAACGCTGCAGGAAGTAGGGTTAGCCGCAGTGGTGCGGCAAATCTGAACTGGACATGTTGCTGATCAAAACTGAGGAAGGGGTAATTTGGCAGCTAAGGAATGAATTCAGGCACTTCAAACAGCTTTCTAGAGATATGCTCATCCAAATAAGATGGATTAGAAGATCTGCAAACAGCATGGCAGATGGCCTAACTAAACAAGGAATTCAGAGACAACCAATGTTTTGGGCTCATGTGAAAATTTGGGCTGGCTTTTTGGGTTCGCTGTTTTTTTTACAACCTCTAGTTGTATCTTTCTATTCTAAATTAATATTTCAATTTTTCTGTTGCTGATAAAAAAAAAAATTGCTTATCATGTTACTTTGAACAGTGAAAGAAACAGGGCCTTTTACCTCTTCTGACCGCACTATATAGCCCTCCCCCTCCCCCATAACAGAAATATTTTCCTTCAATTCAGTCCTACATCCTAAACATCCTAAAGACCACCACTTTATATTACATTCTATCATTTATGAGTGATAATTGGTGACAGTTGCTGCATTACATACTAATACGACCACTTTCTATTCTAAATTAATATTTCAATTTTTCTGTTGCTGATCAAAAAAACAAAAAAAAAAAATTGCTTATCATGTTACTTTGAACAGTGAAAGAAACAGGGCCTTTTACCTCTTCTGACCGCACTATATAGCCCTCCTCCCTCCCCCATAACAGAAATATTTTCCTTCAATTCAGTCCTACATCCTAAACATCCTAAACATCCTAAAGACCACCACTTTATATTACATTCTATAATTTATGGGTGATAATTGATGACAGTTGCTGCATTACATACTAATACGATTATATGCCCATTACTCGCTCTGTCTCGGAATCAAAGCATCTACTGGCCAACATAAAATAGAGTTACACATAGTACACCTTTACACATATCATAGAAAGATCATTCGCTAGATCCTTCCACTAATGATCTCTTCGAGATTGTAAAAGATGGCCTTCTTCTATGGTGATTTCCCTGTTAAGCCCTTTGCTTTAATTTGAGTTTGGAGATGGTTTTCTTTCTTGGTTTTGGGGCTTTGTAATCTGAAGGCATATTCTTTGATGTAGTAAACTTATCAATGTGGCAGTCCCTGGGACACTGATGAACGAGCAATCAATACAAAGAGGTTGTTGAACCCTTGGGAAAGGAATGAAAATCTTACACTATGCCTCGATTCTGCTAAAGGCTATTGGATGTACAATAGTTAATATTGGCACGCAGGACTTCATTGAAGGGTAAGTATACATGCTGTTTCAGTCGTTAATTCTTTTCTATTTTCAAGAATATTTTGGTCCTGTCACTAGTTTTTTGATAATTTTCTGAATATTCTGTTCCATGCCAAAGTACAAAGAAGTAAAACTTATTAACCTAATATTCTATTAGGTTCTTTTCATATGAACCCTGAAGATTATCTAAAAAGTGCATGATAGAAAGCCTGTAAACTTCAAACAAGATTGGAGTTTGCTATCTATGTTTATTTCATTATTCTGCCCTTGCTTGTACAATAGTCGATACCATATGCTCGGTAAGTACAATGCTAAGTTACATGTTTTGTGCTGTTGCACTGCACATTCTTTTTTCTTTATTTGGTCCTTCTGACGACTTTGGTTGGATTTTTGTTATTTTCTTCCTCTATTAATTACGTTGGCATATTGCAATCTATGAACAAATGTATATTTTGAGATGGATTTTTGTTGCATCATGTTGATTTTGATTAAATTTCTTTAGACTTTAGAGTGTCAAGTCTTGATTCTGGACTGTAATTGTTTGAAAGCCATTTTTCTATTTTGACTTTTGAGCATATGGTGATGATACAAACTGAAAATTATATAAGTAATATTTTTTATAATTGAAACAATTACTTTGATGTTTTAACCTTAGATACAACTATGGGCGGACCTCAATTTGAGGAAAACACCTCAATTGGTGGAGTTAGTTGATGATAATAAGGTGAAATAGCCTTTTTATAGAAGTTTTCTGCTTATTTGTGATTTTTTATGAAATGTTATTTGCTACTTTTTAGTTCATATGTTGTATTTTGTTCATAAATCGTTAGGATGTGGAGGAGCTGATGAATCAACCACCTGAGAAGATCTTATTGAGATGGATGAACTTTCAACTGACTTTCTCAGCAGATGTGAAGGTAAGTTAAAATTGGGTTAATAGATTCCTCTTTTCTTTATTTCGTTTGTGTGTTCATAATCACTATAACCTACCTTTGACTTTCTCAGCAGCTTGAAAACTTAATATGGTAGTGTACTATCTCAAAGTGGATATGAGATATCTGAAACAAGTGGTTCATCGAAACTTGAAATCCCATTTAGTTATATTTGGCAGTTAGAACTAAAAGATGCTTTATAACTCAATTTTATTTCATCCCACTTGGTGCTTGAATCCCAAAAACCAAAAACCAGAAACCAGGTTGAATGTTTCATTGAGTTAATTGAAATCACTTAGTAGTAAGCACTTTCCAGTTTCCATACTTTGAACGCTAGAACATGCCTCCTTTTCTGATCAGTAATTGGAAGGCCCTCTTCCTCCTCCTTGCACAAATATAACAAAAGCAAGTGTGCTTAGTGAGCATATGCAATTGCAACTTGTTTAAATCTCAACATTAGGACAAGCTCTTTGTAGTAACAGCATCAAATGCATCAAAGTTTAGTTTATGCTAATAAGTCATTTGCTCTAATTAACTTCAAAAGTCTGAAATCATTGCTATCCAAAACTGGTCTTTGGAAGATTTAAATAGCTGGTAAATTCTTGGGATCCAAATCATTGCTATCCAGAAGTATTCATTTGGCAAGGTTTTTAATAACAAGAAGATGCAAAGGGATGAAGTACTTAGGAATATCCTCTAGTATCAGTGGTAGAGGCTTCATTGAAGCAGGTAAGGGATGATAGCACATGCAATCAAGGGATTAGATGTCTTGATGTAGAGGGCAATGTTGTTCTTCAAAGGAACAACAATGTTTTCTAGTTGAGGAAGTGTTAACTGGAAGGATTGGTGCCAATTTGGGAACGGATCCAAGAGGTTTAACTTAGGTAAATCTTATTTGGTGCATGTTACTAAGGTTTTTTCGTGGTTAAAAGAGGGACTTGTTGAGACTGGACCCAACAATAAATTTAAGAGAGTTTTTTCAAGGAAGGTTGGTTCTAGAGCTACGAATCATAAGGTTCTTATTGATATTAACTCCAGTGATCAAATTAACATTCATGACAGTTCTGAAGTTGGGGAGTTGAAGAAGATCGGAGTCCTTGAGGTGAAAGGGAAGGGGGATGTGGGTAAAGCTTTGATAAGTAATGAAGTTTTGAACTTAGATAATGGGAAAAGGAAGAGTCGAGTGGACTTAAGGAAACTAGTGGAGAGGGATATTGAAGTTGGTAAATCTGTAGGCCTATTCTTTTTGGGTGGTGAGGCTTTTGCTAGAAGGGCTTTTGAAAGAGTTTGAGAAAAAGAAAAGGCGAAGTGAAAGAGCAACATTCAAGAGGAAGGTGTAGAGGCATGGGATGTGGGAGAGGGTCAGGATTTCAGACGTGGAGGACTAAGTGCGATTGATGGGAGGAGTTGTGGAAGTTTGATCTGCTGGTTTTTACAGGAGGCGGATGCTATTGTTTGAAGTGTTCAAGAGGGTTGGTTGGAGATTTTCTCATCATCTTGATCAAGGCTAGTGTTGCTTTGTTTAGTTCTTGGAATATGATTTTAGTTTGGTTTTGTGTGTTGACCCTGGATTTGTACTGTAATTTTTTTTTTTTTTTTTTTTTTTTATCTTTTGCTGTTTGCTGTTGTGGGAGTATTGTTTTTGCTTTCAGATGATGTTTTATCACCTTTTAATTGTAATCCCTTGTTTTATTTTTTAATGAAATTTACTCTTGAAAAAAAAATCTTTTGTTTTCTAAGCTCCTCATATGGTGTTAAATGAGTTCAAAAACTACTGCTTCAAAGTGTTCTTTCTGCATATAATCTGTGGGGGTAGTTTTGTAGTGCCCTTGTCCCACCTTACTTGTGTTTCTTCCATTTTTTTGAAATACTTTGTCTTTTTTTTTTTTTGTACAGTTAATGTATAGGAGTTCTTGGTATTTGGAGTTTTTAATAGCTATTGCCCACCTTATCCCATTCTTCCGTTCCTTCTCCTCCTAATTGTGTTTGCTCTTTCGACCCAAGTCCACACTCAACCTCCACCTTTACTTCCTCAAAATGCAAACCATCTTCAAAACAACCTTTATCCTGACACATACATACATGCATTGATAGGCTGAATAAACTGAAAATCCCCTCCAATTTATTGCTATTTATTAGGTGATTTCCAAGAGGGAATACAATGAGTGAGGGAAATCTTTGTAAGTGTGAGACTTTATTCTTGTGAATTATCCAAATTTGTCACAATTCATGAGGTTAAGGAAGCTGAATATGACTTTCACCATGACCAGCCCTAACTACCTTCATGTGTACAATGCACTTGATTGAATAATTGATAATCATTTGAGCTAGTTTACATCTGAACTGCTAATGCATGAGGTTCAACAATTGAAAAAGAGAAAAAGAAAGGGACAAAGTCCAAATGATTTTGCTGGCATGAACTGAATAGTAAAACTAGCGGTTTATGACATGAGTCAGTCCTAACTCCGCTATTCCAAGCTGAATAGTAAAACTAGCAACTTGGAATATGAGTATTGTTATCTGCCTCAAGCTTGTGACCAGTGTGAGATGGAGCATAAAATGCATTCACACCAAAAAAAAAAAAGAAAAGAAAAAGAAGAAAGAAGCAAATACTCCGTGTGAGATGGAGCATAAAATGCACTCACACAAAAAAAAAAAGAAAAGAAAAAGAAGAAAGAAGCAAATACCCCGTGTGAGATGGAGCATAAAATGCACTCACACCAAAAAAAAAGGGGAAAGAAAAAAAAAATTGGTGACGGCTGAGGTTCAAAGGGACAAAATGTGGTTGAACACTCAATGAGGTGCAATGACAGATTTGAGACCAAGCTCAAAGGGTTAAATTTGGCAGTCAAGGAGCTGATTTACATATTGAATGGAAGTGAATGTTGGGGCATGAGAATTTCATATTCTCCCTTTCCTTGACTCTTATGTATGTGATAAGAATGACAATTCAGAGGAATGAATCAGAATACCTACACAGGTTTCCCAACCACTCAATGTATTCTCATCCTAGAATTCATCCGGTAAATGGTAATAATAAGGGGGGATGATCAGTTTATGACTGAGGTCTTTGCTTGAGGACAAACAAAAGCTTAACCCACTTGTGAAGGGGTACCTTTCCCCTATGCCCAGTCCTTGCCAATGTTTCCCTGAAGGGTGCAATGCCTACCTTCATCTCATCATACAAAGGCATCATCGCTCTATGGAAACTCTACATTGGCTAACTATTCTTGGGTGATGGTGCCCCTCATGTGCATTGAAAACAGAGAGGACACATCCTCTGCTGATATCCAAAACTCCCCAAAAGGCCCAAAAAATGTGTATAATGACCCAATAATGGGTCTACACCTTTTTGATGATTATGTGCACCTTTAATCTTATAATGCTTGGCTTTCTGCCAGAATGGCAACCTATATTGTTGGTGATGATGGAATCAGGTAACCAGTTAATGATTTTGGTTTCAATTTTATTTTGATAGGCAAGTACTCTCTTTCTTTGTTTTTCGGTTGTTCTAGAGATTAGTGATTTTAGTCTGAGTTGGTTCAGAATGATGTGCTTTGCCTAAGTTTTCTAACTTAGTTATAATACAATTTTTAGTCTTTTTTCCTAGTTACACTAAGAACAATTGTTTGTGGTAGTTTGCAATAAATTATAGAGGTTTAAGATAGTTTTAGGGACTTGTTAAATGCTTGGATTTTGTGGTTTTTATTCTATTTTCCTTTAGAGTTGTGGTTCAATCGTGCAATCTCTCTCCTCTCTCTCCCTGAGTGAAGTGCTTGTTATTTTTCCTTTTTGAGTACCAGAACTTAATCCACTTGTGAAAAGGGTACCTTTCCCCTATGCCCAGTCCCTGCCAATGTTTCACTGAAGGTTGCAATGCCTACCTTCATCTCATCATACAAGGGCACCATCACTTTATGGAAGACACTCTGCATTGGCTAATGGTGGTGCCCCACATCCTCTACTGATACCCCAAACTCCCCAAAATACCCCAAATGTGTATATAACAACAGTGAGCCAGTATTGGGTCCATACCTTTTTGATGATTATGTACAACTTTAATCTTACAATGCTGGGCTTTCTGCGGGAATGACAACCTATATTGTTGGTGATGATGGAATCAGGTAACTAGGTAATGCTTCAATTGTTTTAGAGATTAGTGATTTTAGTCTGTGCTGGTTCACATTGATGTGCTTTTCCCAAGTCTTTTTTTGTCCTGGTTAGACAAAGAACAGTTGTTGCTTGTATTTTGCAATAATTAATAGAGTTTGAGAGATAGTTTAAGGACTTGTTAGATGCTTGGATTTTTTTCTCATCGGTTCTTCTTATTTTCATTGTTCATTTAAATGTTTAGAAGGAAAATGTTTGCCAATAGTCGTGAATTTTTAGCTATAAAGACACTTTTCTATTGAATTTTTGGATGAGGTTGAATGCAATTACTTATTAATTGGAGATATGCTCAGCTTGGTTGTTAGCCTGTAAAGACCAAGAAAATGCAATCTGTCATGAATTTGTGCCCACATGTTGGTGTTGTCGAAGTACTAGAATTTTAATCCATACTAACACTAGCAAAGAGTTATTTAAAATTTGAAAGTAAACCAAATGCTTTTACTTATTTGCATCTTAAGAAATTTATTTTACTAAATTAAATGATTCATTTATTTATTTTAATAAGTTAAATAGGACAAGTAGGTCTTGTGTTGTGTGATAGCTTGTCACATAATTAATAGAGGTTTGAGATTTGTTAGATGCTTGGATTTAATCTTGGATTTCTCTCTCTCTCTCTCTCTCTCTCCCTCGGCATCTTTTTAGCATTCTAGCTCCCTTTTGAGTTCAAATCAGTATGTTGAATTTTCTCATCGGTGCTTCTTGATGTTGATTGGTGGTAACCAAACATTTAATTGTTTAGAAGGAAAAGGTTTGTGGCGACTTGGTCGAATTGGGGGAAGCTGTAGGTATTATTGCGGGTCAATCTATTGGAGAACCAGGGACTCAACTAACATTAAGAACTTTTCATACCGGCGGAGTATTCTAGGAGGTACTGCAGAACCGGTACGGGTCCCTTCTAATGGAAAAATAAAATTCAATGAGGATTTGGTTCATCCCACGTACACGTCATGGACATCCTACTTTTCTATGTTATATAGACCTGTATATCCCTTAAAAAAGAAAAATATCTACAACTACTTCCAGTGACAATTGTTCGGTCGATTTGATGGATACAGAAAGCTCATATTCTTCCGGTTTTGATTTTCTAAATCAGATGAAAGAATAACGGCCTAAATCCTAACTCTTTTTCTTACATGAGCCTTCTCTATTTCAATTTCATTTCTATTCACCCCACGAAAAAAAAGAAAATGCAATTACTTATTAATTGGAGATTTTTCTGGAGCCCAAGTTTTAGGGCTATGAACGGGTTAGGTCAGGTGAGGGATAGCTGTTACTGCCCGTCCCAATAACAACTAAAATTTTATTTATTTATTTTATTAAACCAAATTATTCATTTATTTATTTTAATAAATTAAAAAATTATATATTTATTTGATTCAACCTGCACCCAATAATAAATGAGTATTTATTTTTATTTAATTAACTTGTTGATTTATTTATTTTACAAACTTAAGTAAGTTATTATCTATAGATTTCTATTTATTTAATTTACTAAATTAAATTATTCAAGTAATTAATAATTTATGTAACTAATAAGTTATTTCTCTTTCTCTCCTCCCCCCCATGCTAATATTAATGGCTATCAATAGGTTAGGCCTTAGTTGGGGTTAACCCTGTTCACGGGCCGAGCCAAGTTCGGGTCGGGCTTTACCTTTACATCAATAGAGCATATTCAAGCGCAAGTCTAGGCCTCAACCGAACATTAGGCCACGATATTGGGCCTGAACCCGACCCTCATATAAAGCCCAAAGCGTGATCAAGAAATTTTTATTTGTTGCTTCTCTCTCATTTCCTTGCTTAATTATTTATATATTTGTTTTATTAAGTTAAAAGAATATATTTATCTAATTTACTAAATTATTTATTTTTATTTACAAATTATTTCCCTCTCTCCCTTATAGTCCAGAGTCCAATATTTATGGTTGTCAATGGGTTGAGTTTGGTTCTAGGAATCATGGATATTTGTTTATCTTGTTAAATTAAATGATTCATTTATATATTTTTCAAAATTAAGTAATTTTTTATCCATAAATTTCTATTTATTTTATTTATTGGTTTATTCAATTAATTATTAATTTATTGCAAGTTAAGGTCTAGGTTGGGATTAAACCGCCAAGTTTGGGTTGGGCTGTCTTTATATCTTGACCCAACCATCAGGCTTATCTCTTGAGTCAAGCTTGACAAGGAAATTATCATTCTTTATTACTCTTTCATTTTCTCACCAATTTATTTATATATTTAATTTACAATGCTATCAACGAGTTGGGATTGATTTTATTATTTAGTTTAATAAATTATTCAATTAATTAATAATTTATTTTGCTAACAAATTATTTTTCTCTCTTTGGATCCTTATTTTTGGGCTATCAATAGGTCTAGTGTGGGATAGCATGTACCTATCCCATCCCAATAATAAATGAAAATTTATTTATTTATTTTCCAAAGTAAATTATTCATTTATATATATTTTAATACATTATATAAAATATTATGTATAAATTTTTATTTATTTGATTCAACCTCCCAACTGAGACCTAACCTACTGATAGCCCTAAATATTGGCTTAGGGAGAGTGATTGAAATAACTCGATTGTTAAATAAATTATTAATTACTTGAATAATTTAATAAAATAACTAAATATTTATTTATTTGATTCAACCTGACACCCAATAATAAATAAATATTTAGTTATTTTATTAAATTATTCAAGTAATTAATAATTTATTTAACAATTGAGTTATTTCAGTCACTCTCCCTGAGCCAATATTTAGGGCTATCAATAGGTTAGGTCTCAGTTGGGATTAAAACTATTAACGGGTTGGGCTAGGTTTAGATTGGGATTTGCCTTTACATCAATAGAACATATATTAAGCCCAAGTTTGAGTTCGAGCCAACTTGGGGTGTTTTATAATGGGAGGGACAAAGTAAGAAAGCGCTGAGTACTTATTTACTAAACCAAATTAATGACTTATTTATTTTAAAAAATTAAATAATTTATTATCCATAAAATTTATTTATTTAATTCAACCCACACCCAATAATAAATTAATGTTTAATTCTTTTATTAAAATATGTTGTTGATTTATTTATTATTATTTATTTATTTATTTACTAAATTATTCAAGTAATTAATAATTTATTTAACTAATAAGTTATTTCTCTCTCTCTCTCTCTCTTTCTTTCTCTCTCTTTCTCGCCTAATATTTAGGACTATCTATAGAATAGGTCTTGGTTGGGATTAAACCTTTTTACAGGTTGGACCATGTTCAGATCAACAGAACTAATTCAAGCCCAATCCAAAGCTTAGGCCGACCATCGGGCCTAGATCTTGATATTGTGTCCGAACATCATATAAAGCCTGGATTGCAATTAGGAAATTTTTATTCCTCATTTCTCTGTCATTTTCTTGCCAAATTATTTATATATTTATTCCTTATGTTTTGTTAACAGAATTTACTAATTTATTCAATTAATCAATTATTTGTTAATAGGTTAAGGTCAGGGTTGGGATTAATCCTATTTGCAGGCTCTCCAGGTTCAGCCCAACTCAACCACCAAGCCTAGATTTTGTAAATGAGCCCAGCCAAGAAATTAATAATCTTTATATATTTAATTTATGCGCAAGTGTGAGTCTAGGTTGAACTTCGGGCCTACATCTTGAGCATGAGCCTGAAGTTCATATAGAGCCCTAATCATGGTGAGGAAAGTCTTTGTTTCTCTCATTTGCTCACCTAATTACTTATATAGTTATGCTTTTAAGTTAAAAAATATTTACTAAACTTACTAAATTATTTTAGTTTATAAACAAATTATTTCTCTCTCTCTCTCTCTCTCCCTCCTGAGTTACATATTTAGGGTTGTCAATGGATTGGGTTTAGATCTAGATAGTTTGGATATTTATTTATTTTTCCAAAAGTTAGTAAATTATTATTCATAGGTTTTATTTATTTACGTAACTAAATTATTCATCTAATTAATGATTTAATTTATGAACAACGGATTAGTTCTGGTGTCGAATAGGCTGTACATGTCTTGTCCCAATAATAACTAAAAATTTATTTATTTATTTTACTAAATTAAATTATTCATTTATTTGTTTTAATATATTAAATAAATTATTCTCCATAAAGTTTTATTTATTTAATTCAACCTGTGACCAATATTTATGGTTGTCAATGATGCAAGTTCTGGTGTCTTGCACCAATCACAAGTGAATATTTATTTATTTTTTGTTAAAGTTAATTATTGATTTATCTATTTTATAAAATTAAGTAAATTATTATCCATAGATTTATATTTACTTAATTTATTGAATTCTTTAATTAACTAATTAATTAATTATTTTCCTAACAAATTATTTTTCTCTCTCACTCCTGGAGACTATTTTTAGGGTAATTAATATGTTTAGTGAGGGGTGGGATATGATGTACCTGTCTCGTCTCAATAATAAATGTAATTTTATTTATTTATTTTACCAAACCAAATTAATCATTAATTATTTTACAAAATTAACTAAATTAGTATCCATAGGTTCCTATTTATTTAATTTATTAAATTATTCAAATAGTTAATAATCCATAGATTCCCCCCCAACCCGAGCAAAATTTTTAGATTTATAAATTGGATAGGTATCGATTGGGGTTAAACCTTTTCATTGGTTGGGCCCCGTCTGGTTTGGGCTTTGCAGAACTTATTAAGGCCCAAGTCTAAGCCTAGGCCAACCATCAATCCTAGATTTTGAGCCCATGCCCAACCATCATATAAAGCTCGAATTGCGATAAGGAAATTTTTGTTCTTTTTCTCTTTCTCATTTTCTAGAAGTCTCTCTTCCATATTTGTTGCTAACATGTAATTATTTATAATGATGCCATTAATAAAGAGCTAACTACTCTCTCTTTTTCTTGCCTAATTATTTATATACTTATTTTAAAAAGTTAAAAGATTTTATTGATTTAATTTACTAGATTATTTAATTATATCCCTCTCTATCTTATTGCTCGATGTCCAATTTAAGGGTTGTCAAAAGGTGGGGATTGGTCTAGGTAGCTTGGATATTTATTTATTTTATTAAATTAAATTATTCAATAATATATTTTACAAAATTAAGAAAATTATTATCCATAGATTTCTATTTATTTAATTAACTAATTGACTTCATTAATTAATAATTTATTAACAAGTTAAGGAGGTTGGGATTAAACTTGTTCACAGGTAGTGCCAATTTGGGTTGGACTTTGTCTTTATTCAATAGAATATATTGAAGCCCAACTTTAAGCCCGACCCAACTAGACCTATCTCTTGAGTCGAGCCCGGCGAGGAAAGTGTTATTGTTTATTACTCTCTTATTTCCTCACCAATTTATTTATATATTTAATTTAGTAAGTTAAAAAATTTTATTTATTTAATTTGCTAAACGATTTAATTTTATCAAAAAATTATTTCACTATATCTCTCCCTCCCCGAGTCTAATATTTTGGGTTATCAATGGGTCAGGCTTGGTTTTAGATAGATTGGATATTTATTTATTATTTTACTAAATGAATTGAGTCATTATATATAGATTTTATTTAGTTTAGTAAATTAATTAATAATTTATTTTTCTCTTTCTCTGGATCCTTATTTTTTGGTTTATCAACGAGTTAGGTCTAGTGTGGTATAGCATTTACCTGTCCCGTCCCAATAATTAATGAATTTATTTTATTCTTCTATTTTACTAAACTAAATTATTCGTTTATATATTTAAATACATTAGATAAACTATTATGTATAAATTTTTATTTATTTCATACAACCCGACACCCAATAATAAATGAGTATTTAGTTATTTTATTAAATTAAATTGTTGATTTGTTTATTTTACAGAATTAAGTAAAATATTATCCATAGATTTCTATTTTTAATTTACTAAATTATTCAAGTAATTAATAATTTATTTAACTATTTAGTTATTTGAACCTCTCCCTAAGTCTAATATTTAGGGCTATTAGTAGGTTAGGTCTCAGCTTGGATTAAAATTATTAACGGGATCAATAGAACATATTTATGCGCAAATCTGAGTCCAGGTTGAACTTCGGGCCTACATCTTGAGCATGAGCCTAAAGTTCATATAGAGACCTAATCATGGTGAGGAAATTCTTTGTTTCTCTCATTTTCTTACCTAATTACTTATATAGTTATGCTTTTAAGTTAAAAAATATTTACTGAACTTACTAAATTATTTTAGTTTATAAACAAATTATTTCTCTCTCTCTCTCTCTCTCTCCCTCTTGAGTTACATATTTAGGGTTGTCAATGGATTGGGTTTAGATCTAGATAGTTTGGATATTTATTTATTTTTTCGAAAGATGGTAAATTATTATTCATAGATTTTATTTATTTACGTAACTAAATTATTCATCTAATTAATGATTTAATTTATGAACAACGGATTAGTTCCGGTGTCGAATAGGTTATACATGTCTTGTCCCAATAATAACTGAAAATTTATTATTTATTTTACTAAATTAAATTACTCATTTATTTCTTTAAATATATTAAAAAAATTATTGTCCATAAAGCTTTATTTATTTAAACCTGTGACCAAAATTTACGGTTGTCAATGATGCAAGTTTGGTTGGGGATGGCTTGGACTAGTCTTGCACCAATCACAAGTGAATATTTATCTATATTTTTTTGTTAAAGTTAATTATTGATTTATCTATTTTATAAAATTAAGTAAATTATTATCCATAGATTTCTATTTACTTAATTTATTGAATTCTTTAATTAGCTAATTAATTAATTATTTTCCTAACAAATTAATATGTTTAAATAAATGTAATTTTATTTATTTATTTTACTAAACCAAATTAATCATTAATTATTTTACAAAATTAACTAAATTTTTATCCATAGGTTCCTATTTATTTAATTTATTAAATTATTCAAGTAGTTAATAATCCATATATTCCCCCCCCCCCCCCCCAACCCGAGCAAAATGTTTAGGTTTATAAATTGGATAGGTATCGGTTGGGGTTAAACCTTTTCATTGGTTGGTCTAGGTAGCTTGGATATTTATTTATTTTATTAAATTAAATTATTAAATTATATATTTTACAAAATTAGGAAAATTATTATCCATAGATTTCTATTTATTTAATTAACTAATTCACTTCATTAATTAATAATTTATTAACAAGTTAAGGAGGTTGGGATTAAACTTGTTCACAGGCAGTGCCAAGTTTGGGTTGGACTTTGTTTTTATTCAATAGAATATATTGAAGCCCAACTTTAAGCCTGACCCAACCATTAGACCTATCTCTTGAGTCGAGCCCGACGAGGAAAGTGTTATTGTTTATTGCTCTCTTATTTCCTCACCAATTTATTTATTTATTTAATTTAGTAAGTTAAAAAATTTTATTTATTTAATTTTCTAAACGATTTAATTTTATCAAAAAATTATTTCACTATATCCTTCCCTCCCCGAGTCTAATATTTTGGGTTATCAATGGGCCGGGCTTGGTTTTAGATAGGTTGGATATTTATTTATTATTTTACTAAATGAATTGAGTCATTATATATAGATTTTATTATTTAGTTTAATAAATTAATTAATAGTTTATTTTTCTCTTTCTCTGGATCCTTATTTTTTGGGTTATCAACGAGTTAGGTCTAGTGTGGTATAGCATGCTCCTATCCCGTCCCAATAATTATTGATTTTTTTTTTTACTTTTGTTTTACTAAACTAAATTATTCGTTTATATATTTAAATACATTAGATAAACAATTATGAATAAATTTTTATTTATCAACCCGACACCCAAAAATAAATGAGTATTTAGTTATTTTATTTAATTAAATTGTTGATTTGTTTATTTTACAAAATTAAGTAAAATATTATCCATAGATTTCTTTTTTTTAATTTACTAAATTATTCAAGTAATTAATAATTTATTTAACTATTTAGTTATTTGAACCTCTCTCCCTAAGCCTAATATTTAGGGCTATTAGTAGGTTAGGTCTCAGCTTGGATTGAAATTATTAACAAGATCAATAGAACATATTTATGCGCAGGTCTGAATCCAGGTTGAACTTCGGGCCTACATCTTGAGCATGAGCCTGAATTTCATATAGAGCCTAGTCATGGTGAGGAAATTCTTTGTTTTCTCTCATTTTCTCACCTAATTACTTATATAGTTATGTTTTTAAGTTAAAAAAATATTTACTAAACTTACTAAATTATTTTAGTTTATAAACAAATTATTTCTCTCTCTCTCTCTCTCTCTCTCTCTCTCCCTCCTGAGTTACATATTTAGGGTTGTCAATGGATTGGGTTTAGATCTAGATAGTTTGGATATTTATTTAATTTTCCAAAAGTTAGTAAATTATTATTCATATGTTTTATTTATTTACGTAACTAAATTATTCATCTAATTAATGATTTAATTTATGAACAACGGATTAGTTCTGGTGTCGAATTAATATGTCTTGTCCCAATAGTAACTGAAAAATTATTTATTTATTTTACTAAATTAAATTATTCATTTATTTGTTTTAATATATTAAATAAATTATTCTCCATAAAGTTTTATTTATTTAATTCAACCTGTGACCAATATTTACGATTGTCAATGATGCAAGTTTGGTTGGGGACAGCTTGAACTAGTCTTGCACCAATCACAAGTGTATTTCTTTATATTTTTTTGTTAAAGTTAATTATTGATTTATCTATTTTATAAAATTAAGTAAATTATTATCCATAGATTTTTATTTACTTAATTTATTGAATTTTTTAATTAACTAATTAATTAATTATTTTCCTAACAAATTGTTTTTCTCTCTCTATCCCGGAGACTATTTTTAGGGTAATTAATATGTTTAGTGAGGTGGGGGATAGGATGTACCTGTCCCGTCCCAATAATAAATGTAATTTTATTTATTTATTTTACTAAACCAAATTAATCATTAATTATTTAACTAAATTGGTATCCATAGGCTCCTATTTATTTAATTTATTAAATTATTCAAGTAGTTAATAATCCATAGATTCCCCCCCAACCTGAACTAAATTTTAGGTTTATAAATTGGATAGGTATCGGTTGGGTGTTAAAAAACCTTTTCATTGGTTGGGCCACGTCTGGTTTGGGCTTTGCCTTTATATCAATAGAACTTATTAAGGCCCAAGTCGAAGCCTAGGCCAACCATCAATCCTAGATTTTGAGCCTGTGCCCGACCATCATATAAAGCTCGGATTGCGATAAGGAAATTTTTGTTCTTTGTCTCTTTCTCATTTTCTAGAAATCTCTCTTCCATATTTGTTGCTAACATGTAACTATTTACAATGATGCCATTAAGAAAGAGCTAACTACTCTCTTTTTCATGCCTAATTATTTATATACTTATTTTAAAAAGTTAATAGATTTTATTGATTTAATTTACTAGATTATTTAATTATATCCCTCTCTATCTTACTGCTCGGTGTCCAATATTTAAGGGTTGTCAACAGGTGGGGATTGGTCTAGGTAGTTTGGATATTTATTTATTTTATTAAATTAAATTATTCAATTATATATTTTACAAAATTAAGAAAATTATTATCCATAGATTTTTATTTATTTAATTAACTAATTGACTTCATTAATTAATAATTTATTAACAAGTTAAGGAGGTTGGGATTAAACTTGTTCACAGGTAGTGCCAAGTTTGGGTTGTACTTTGTCTTTATTCAATAGAATATATTGAAGCCAACTTTAAGCCCGACCCAACCATTAGACCTATCTCTTGAGTCGAGCCCGGCTAGGAAAGTGTTTATTGTTTATTACTCTCTTATTTCATCACCAATTTATTTATATATTTAATTTAGTAAGTTAAAAAAAATTATTTATTTAATTTGCTAAACGATTTAATTTTATCAAAAAATTATTTCACTATATCTCTCCCTCGCTGAGTCTAATATTTTTGGTTATCAATGGGCCGAGCTTGGTTTTAGATAGATTGGATATTTATTTATTATTTTACTAAATGAATTGAGTCATTATATATAGATTTTATTATTTAGTTTAATAAATTAATTATTAATTTATTTTTTTCTTTTACTGGATCCTTATTTTTTGGGTTATCTACGAGTTAGGTCTATTGTGGTATAGCATGTACCTGTCCCGTCTCAATAATTAATGAATTTTATTTTATTCTTTTGTTTTACTAAACTAAATTATTCGTTTGAGTATTTAGTTATTTTATTAAATTAAATTGTTGATTTGTTTATTTTACATAATTAAGTAAAATATTATCCATAGATTTCTATTTTTTAATTTACTAAATTATTCAAGTAATTAATAATTTATTTAACTATTTAGTTATTTGAACCTCTCTCCCTAAGCCTAATATTTAGGGCTATTAGTAGGTTAGGTCTCAGCTTGGATTAAAATTATTAACGGGATCAATAGAACATATTTATGCGCAAGTCTGAGTCCAGGTTGAAATTCGGGCCTACATCTTGAGCATGAGCCTGAAGTTCATATAGAGGCCTAATCATGGTGATGAAATTCTTTGTTTCTCTCATTTTCTGCCCTAATTACTTATATAGTTATTTAAGTTAAAAATATTTACTAAACTTTCTAAATTATTTTCTTTTATAAACAAATTATTTCTCTCTCTCTCTCTCTCTCTCTCTCTCTCTTTCTCCTGAGTTACATATTTAGGGTTGTCAATGGATTGGGTTTAGATCTAGATAGTTTGGATATTTATTTATTTTTCCAAAAGTTAGTAAATTATTATTCATTGGTTTTATTTATTTATGTAACTAAATTATTCATCTAAATAATGATTTAATTTATGAACAACGGATTAGTTCTGGTGTCGAACAGGTACAAAGTTTTATTTATTTAATTCAACCTGTGACCAATATTTACGGTTGTCAATTATCCATAGATTTTATTTATTTACTTAATTAAATTATTCAACTAATTAATGATTTAATTTATGAACAAAGTTATTCTCTTTCTCTCTCCATTTTTAAGACTATCAACGGATTAGTTCTGGTGTCGGATAGGCTATACATGTCTTGTCCCAATAATAACTGAAATTTTATTTATTTATTTAACTAAATTAAATTATTCATTATTTGTTTTAATAGATTAAATGAATTATTTTCCATAAATTTTTATTTAATTCAATCCGTGACCAATATTTACGGTTGTCAATGGTGCGGGTTTGGATTTGGATAGATTGGACCAGTTTTGCACCAATCACAAGTGAATATTTGTTTATTTAAAGTTAATTATTGATTTATCTATTTTACAAAATTAAGTAAATTATTATCCATAGATTTCTATTTACTTAATTTACTAAATTCTTAATTAATGAATTATTTTCATAACAAATTATTTTTCTCTCATCCCGGAGCCTACTTTTAGGGCAACCAATATGTTTGGTCGAGTATGTGATAGGTGTACATGTCTTGTCCCAATAATAAATGAAATTTTTTAAATTTATTTTACTAAAACAAATTAATCATTAGTTTTTGTACAAAATTAAGTAAATTGTTATCCATAGATTATTTATTTAATTTATTAAACTATTCAAGTAATTATAATTCATTTAACTAATAAGTTATTTCTCTCTCTCTCTCTCTCTCTCTCTCTCTCTCTCTCCCAACCTGAGCTTAATATTTAGGGTTACCAATAGGATAGGTATCGGTTGGTCGGGCTACGTTTAGGTTGGTCTCTGCCTTTATATCAACATAACTTATTAAAGCCCAAGTCTAAGCCTAGGCCAACCATCAAGCTAAGATTTTGAGTGTGCCTGATCATATAAAGCTCGGATTGCGATAAGGAAATTTTTATTCTTTGTTTTTCTCTCATTTCCTAGAAATCTCTCTTCCATATTTGTTGCTAACATGTAACTATTTACAATGATGTCATTAATGACGAGCTAACTATTCTCTCTTATTTTCTTGCCTAATTATTTATATACTTATTTTAAAAAGTTAAAAGACTTTGTTGATTTAATTTACTAGATTATTTAATTATTTCCCTCTCTTTTTTATTGCTCTGTGTCTAACATTTAAAGGTTGTCAATGGGTGGGGTTTGTTCTACGTAGTTTGGATATTTTATTTATTTTATTAAATTAAATTATTCATTTATATATTTTACAAATATATGTAAATTATTATCCATAGATTTCTATTTATTTAATTTACTAATTTATTTCATTAATTAATAATTTATGAACAGTTTAGGGTCTGAGTTAGGATTAAACCTATTCACGGGTAGTGCCATGTTCGGGAAGGGCTTTGTCTTTATATCAATAGAATATATTCAAGCCCAACTTCAAGCCCAACCCAACCATCAGGTCTATCTCTTGAGTCAAGCCTAGCGAGGAAATTGTTATTCTTTAGTACTCTCTCATTTCCTCACCAATTAATTTATATATTTAATTTAGTAAGTTAAAAATTTTATTTATTTAATTTTATCAACATATTATTTCCCTCTATCTCCCCCTCCCTCTCCCTGAGTCCAGTATTTTGGGTTGGTTTTAGATAGTTTGGATATTTACTTATTTATTTATTTATTATTTTACTATATGAATTAAATCTTTATCTACAGATTTTATTATTTAGCTTAATAAATTATATAATTAATGAATAAATTATATTATAAACCTATTATTTCTCTCTCTCTCTCTCTCTCTCTCTCTTTGGATCCTTATTTTTTGGGCTATCAACGAGTTAAGTCTAGAGTGGGATATGTACCTATCCCGTCCCAATAATAAATGATATTTTATTTATTTATTTTACTAAACCAAATTATTCATTTATATATTTTAATACATTAGATAAACTATTATGTATAAATTTTTATTTATTTGATTCAACCCAACACCCAATAATAAATAAATATTTAGTTATTACTCTCTTGAGTCGAGCCCTGCGAGGGAAGTGTTATTGTTTATTACTCTCTTATTTTCCTCACCAATTTATTTCTATATTTTATTTAGTAATTTAAAATTTTTATTTATTTAATTTGCTAAACGATTTATATTTATCAAAAAATTATTTCACTATATCTCTCCCTCCCCAAGTCTAATATTTTGGGTTATCAATGGGCCGGGCTTGGTTTTAGATAGATTGGATATTTATTTCTAATTTTACTTAATGAATTGAGTCATTATATATAGATTTTATTATTTAGTTTAATAAATTAATTACTAATACTTACTAAAACCAGTATAAGTTGAGACGATTCTTAGTCTTAGAACTTTTTAGGGGAATGTGACCCAATATTACACAGGAAACAACTTCGACTCAAAGATTCTTTCTTACAATTAATACGAAATGAAGTCTCATCCTAAACTCATAATGTCTCGACATGTGACAAAGTTTTATCAAAGGTTGTTGCAAGGACTTTATAATAACTGATGACACTCAAAATCTAGAGTAATGAGAAAACATTCCCCTACGGTTGGGGTCGATATGCACTTAGAACCTGAACACAATACACCGAGGCCGGTAGCCCACTAGCGCTGCGATAAAGGATTGAACACTAAATAACCAAAGCACTGGGAAACTAGCATAGGACAAAAATTATATCTTTCCTTCTCATAAAAATGATTTACAAAAGCAAGCGACTACGGGCATTCAAACAGAAGCCCAATCTTTCCTCATATTAATTATATTTTCTAGAGCTTGTTCACGCTCTTTGAAGTCCATCAAATATTTCATCTCCGCTCCATATTCGGCCACTATCTTCCGCTGGCAACCACACTCCTCCATGAGGGCTTCCAGCTTCTCAGTAGCTTTTGAAAGACTGGCCTTGACTATTTTTTTGTGGAGACACACATCCTTCAACAAACGACCAAAAATAGACTGCGATCCTCTAAGACCAGCCTTTTAAAATGCATGGGCCAACAAAATAACCCCTTCTTCAATCTATTCCATTTGGAAGCCAATATCAAAAAAGCACTCGCAGGTCTTCAACCATCGAGAAAATTCTAGCCACAAGAGTTTGTCACAGGGCCATCAGCGTCACAACAGTGTTCAGGGTGGGGCCCCATGACTACCGAAGGAAGGTCAGTAGAGGGTAACCAACCTCTCTGGATGATGACTGCAGCAAATTTTGTCATCGAGCTTGACACATAGTAATTATCATTTCTACGTTGCCGCTAGATATGGACCAGGCCTATGGTTTCGTATCCCTAGGGGGCAATATCGTTCTTGTTACAATACTCCGTGAGCTCTTCATGAACCAGCACAAGCTCTTCCTTGTATGTCAACCCTTCAATCGGCGATACCACCCTGGATCCCTCGGCTCCACTCTTAGGTTGAAACCTCCATGTCAACGGGAACTTCGGCCTCGATAGTATAAGCAGGTGTGGTCTTTTCATCATGATGAACTTCGGGCACTCATGTTTCATGTGATTCCTTGACTAGCACCTTGTCCGCGATTGTCTTCTGTACCACAATGCCACTCTGTTGCGATTGAGAGATGGGACCTTCAGGACGTCCAAATGCATCGCTGATTGATGGACCTTCCGGAGTAACCGGGACCCCAGGAACAGTTTGAGCATGCATCTCCCTCGGAGCCTCCATGGAAACTTGTTCTTCCCGCGTGACGGTGGCTGGGGTAACGCCATCGGCACCACCGCTTTCAGTAGCCTCCTGGTTCTGATTGGGGAGCTATGTTGACTGCAAGTCTTGCACAAACCGCTTGATAAAAGGTGAAACTGGTATCGTACGGGGATATACGTCAAAGGGCATCTACGATACAACAGACATTTGCAAACAATCAATAGACAACCTAATCGCAGTAAAAGCTAATACAAACGATAATGCTACACATACCTTATCGCCCACAACGCCCTCGTAAGGGGCCTCTGGGGCCTCCGCACCAGGCTGCACACTTACTGCCTCCACATGCTTCAAAACAAAAGATTGTAAATATATTAGCGAAAGAAATAGAAAAACAACTTAATTGATCGCAATAACATTTCATAATTACACAGGTGTACGAGTTCTTACCCGGTCAACCTTCTCAGGCTCCTTTCTCCAAGGGTGAGGAGCCATTTTCTTCAAACGCCCGCCCGAGAGGTAGACGATAGTAACCTTCTCGATAGGTACAAGGTTGCTGATTGCGTTGACTCTGTGTTAGGCATGTTCTTCACCCCAGGGGGGTCATGTTCAACTTTCTCTCGGACTGGCGGTGGTGAGCGCCCATCTTGGTGTTCCTTGGCCCGTGATGAGGCCACATCTAAAACAGGAGCCTGTGGCTCTGGTATGTGATACACCCTCGCCGACCTAGGCTTCTTGGTTATAGGAGGGCAGCTACTCTCCCCCTCCTCAAAAACTATGTGTTTCCCCTCTCACCTTGTGCTCACCTTCCTTGGAGAATGCGATGGAGGAGTGGCTAGACTCTGACCCTAGTTAGCCGCATGACCCTTGAGTGGAGCCAAGACATGGTGCAGGCGAGGGTTTGATGTCATTATCATTTGAAAACCCCCAAGCAATGCACAAAGATGAGCAAAGTGGAGGGAATTACAGTTCTACACCCTCAAATACCCCGTGATAAGGAATTGCGAACACCCTAGAAATGCAAGGTCATGGTGTCAAACCCAGAACACATCTTCTCCTGAGGACCACAAGAATTAGGCACCCATGTCATCATAACCAAACTGTCAAAGTACCCTGTCCAGGCGGTAAACAGTCAGCTGATCCTCGTCGGTGCGATCAAGGTACGCTATGACACTAGGCTAGGTTATTAGTCGTGTTATGCCTGCATCAGGACTCTTGACCCCCACAGCGCATTGTTAATCACCACCTTTTGGAATCGAAATGCCAATACATAACGGCATTGCGTGACGCACAGCTTGAGCATACGGCCTCCATACAAACCCATCGAGGGAAGCCATCTTCTAGTCAATTTCACTTATTTTGAATTGGTTATGCCTATTAGCATGAAGGCAGTGTTTCCCCCTGTAGACCTCGATCACTTTATTTTCAGACTCATCTCCCTCCATGGTGGAAACAGCAACATGCATCGGGGAAAGAGTGCAAGATGTGACACTGAGGTCAAAGCGCTCACACAAAAACATCCACAGGAAGGGGGGCACAGATGTAGCTAATATGCCTCTTGCAACTTGGGTCCATTATCTGCTAGATGGTGTCCATTTGCTCGTACAAATAACCCAGGAACATATAAGCTAAGGGCAGTTGGTGGCCACTGGCAACAAGGACGGTGAGGGGCACCAAAATGGTGCACAATCCAAAATCTGGTAACCTCGAGAAGAGGAAATGGGAGACTACATAGAGAATGAAAGTGGAGAGGTGACACTGGCTATCGGGTCCCTGCACCATTACATCCATCCTACCGTGGTACTCGAATCAATATTCCAACCACGCTTCCGATGGCATTTTACCCCAGGCAAACGATTGGTCCACTAGTGCTTTCAACACGGTAATCTCATTGAGCAGCTCATCGCAGAGCTGCCTACTTTCAACAAGAATAGACTCTAGGTGTTGGAGATGCTGAGCAGACATAGACCCACCTATGGGCAATGCCAGCAAGGCAACACCATCCTCCACGGTGACAGTGAACTCACCTAACACACCCACGAATGTGTGGGTACAACAACACCAGTGTTCCAAAAGGGGTTTTACATACTTTACCCCTTCTCTGCTGCAAAGACCTGTGTAGCAGTCCATGAACCGAAGAAGACCAGAGTCTTGTAGCATTTGACAATACATTGGATTTTCCAAGATGTGTTGTGTCCATGTGGTATAACTGTTAGGGGACTTCGAGTTGTCAGTCCTAGGTTCCTAACATTTATACGAAACTGACCGATCTGGCCGACCACAAAGACACATCAACTCACCTTTACCCCTAGTCACGAGCATCGGAGGCCCGAAACCCCGTCCTCCATCGGCCTCTATGGCCAATTCCTGCACCGACAACAGCTCTATTTTATTGACCTCTCTGACAAAGTAGATGAAGGGACACTCAGTCTTCCTTTGGCAAGGAGCCATAGTTGATAGACAATAGCTAGACTGGAAAACAAGAATGAAAGCACAAAGAGGGTTGTAGGACAGACAAAGCAGGCACAGAGAGTGAACAGAAAGATGATAGCAAGAAGATGAAGTAGAGATTTGAAAGGGGCTCGCTGTCTTTTTATACATGCCTCTCACATGTCGGGAATGACAAACAGCGCAAGGGAGGATGAGTAGGCATGAGTACAGGTCTTCAGCCGACGCTTAACAAGAAAGCAATATAATGAAATTTACAAATATGCCCTCCAAAAGGCGGGAGGACAAAACAGCACATTAATTTAAACACAGTGCTATGACATCAATCGTCACTTTAAATATCAGATATCATGTTAGGGCCACACATGTGAACAGATCGCATTTAATAAGATACGACAGTTAAAAGAGGCGCTAATGATAGCTGCCACATTATCAGCGCCTGATTATCCTTCCCATTCCTCAATGGTGACAGCATATGAAAGGACACCGAGCACTCGAATAGGAGTAAACCGGGTATAGAAACAGTGCCCCTATACACAAGGGGGCTGAACGCCCACACCTAAAGAGCACCTTGTTTGTCTTTTGATAATTCCCTTCCTGCCAGTGGGCAGGAGGCTGAGATTCACAAATTCAATGACGGTTTACCCACTGGAGGAAAACAAATTATCAAAAGACAAGGGGGCAAAATCATACAATGGGTAAAAACTAATAGAGAAGAAATATCCAACTCTTGCCCAAAATCCATTAATAGGCCAGACACATGGCTGCCAAACTGACCAACTCTCAACTTGTCAACAAGTAGGGGGCTGACTAAGACCTAAACAGACTTCTCTTCCCACCATCAATTAGGGTCAATCTCCTGACCCAATAGACCAATTCACACATCAATTCATATCAACCTCAAGGCAAATCTAAGGATAAAAATGCTTATCGATAAGATTCCACTTACTGATAGCAAGGGGCTAATGTAGGTACATAGTGCTCGCTCAATCCTTTAGAGTACAGAAGACACTAAATTGATACCATATGAACACTTGTGATCAGTTCATAGATCATCGGTCGTCTGCGATGAACTTATAATGCATCGCAAACTCACGATGAATACATAGTAAATCACACATTCGCGATGGACTTGTGTCTGATATGAACCCAAAAACAGGTTTTAGTTGAACCCGCGATGAATTTTATATGCACGCGTTTCAGCAATGAACCTTGGTCGTGCATGACTTTAAGATAAACCTCATATACAGACGGTTCTGCAATGAACTTTGAATGAGTGCGGTCTTGGGATAAACCCGAGACCATTACAGAGCTGCGAATCGCTAAGAACTGAACTCAAACATCGACTGCACGTGCAACCTCAAGTTACACACATGGTGAAGCACCATTTAGGATTAGTAAAGGGGCCACCCGCTGTGCAATGATGTCATTGGCACCATGCCGGATAAGTAGGATGCGAAAGGAAGTAGCACGCGTGGATTATGAGGATCCTCGGGTGAAAGGAAAGTTAAACCTTGAGAGATCTCATAAGACATGTGGCAAAACCCTAGTAGTGCTCCTTAATGACCGACAACGAATCTAATATTCTCTTTCCTGTTAGGAATCGAGCACTTTTGGCTCCTCCCTTCTATGACCTCGGGATCCCTTCTTATAAATAGAGATTCTCCCCATAATGGAGATGATTCATTTGACCATTGATTCACTCAATCATTGGACTCTTTGTTCAGTTGTCTCATCACTCCCCTCTCTTGCCCTAGCCTTCCCAGTTGATCCTCTACTCCTGGTCTTCTTTTATCCTTCAAGGAGACCACCCCCCACCTAGCTTGACCACCTCCTACTTACACTTATGCTAGATAGTTCCAGTATGTTGTGGCTAGTTCCACGATGCTGCATGCTCCATGCAAAGGCCCTGGCAATCCCAAGCGCACACATACTTACCCTGACAATTTCAGGATGTCGTGGCTGGTTCCACGATGCTGCATGCTCCATGCGAAGGCCCTAGCAACCCCAGGCACACCTATACTTACCCTAGCCGATTCCAAGATGTTGTAGCCAGTTCTACGATGTCGTATGCACCATGCGAAGGCCCTGGCAACCCCAATCACACATATACTTACCCTGGATGGTTCTAAGATCTCGTGATCGGTTACACGATGTTGCATGCTCTATGCGAAGGCCCAAGCAAACCCAAGTGCTCACTCATGTACCCTAACAAACGCAGGAGCAATGGCAAAGAAAGATAGGTACATTACACCTTGTGATGAGTCACCCTGGCAGTCCTAGGAAAAAGCATGTCAGACACAGGTATGATGATAAATTCTGAGTATATTACCCTTGTGAATACATATGATTACCCTGGAAATAGGAGAAATCTAACCGCATTGCACATGATAAGGCATCTTAACAATAGAACTTTCTTATGCGCAACAGACTACCCTGTAAAATCCAGGAACGACTTGATCTATACCCCGCATACTTGTTGAACCTCATCTATATTTATTGGTATATGCAAATGCGCCCTCCCCGAGAGCGCATGAAATATAGCGATTAACTTCACGTAAACAATGAAACTTATATGACTGATTATGCATATGCAATGACATTTTAGTAGACCCAAACACGACAAAACCCGACTTCTGCTAATGCGGAGGGATCTAACTTTCTCAACTACATTGGAACTTAGCAAGCCCAACTGCAATGAATTTTTTTCTAAATGTGATGATATTTAGTTCTCGCGTGCATAATAGGTTTTATTTCCCCATAAAGCGAGGAAGCTCTATTTTCCTTTCACATGGTAGCAAACTTTAACATGGTGACAAAGTTTGGCCGATAATCGATTCTCGCAGCGGCACGATGACATTTTAGCATGCGACGAGGTCTAACCGACGCATGCACAGCTAACTCCTTTTCTTTAAATTACTGTGATGACTCTTTCACACTCGATGACACTTAGACACTTGAATGATGTTACTTAACCCTTTCGTTATGACAGGCTTTACATTTTGAAATTGTTCTTTGCTCGCCTAAGAACATAATTTGGGCTTTTGCAATGACATTTGCCTCGACTTACACAAATGCTTAACCTAAGCATTTGTGGTAACATTCATCTTTCCTTACAAAATAGTGTTTGCGCTGAACTTTATACTTAACTACATGAGATGGTGTTTACGCAACTCGTCTTACATGATACTTATGATTCATCACATGCGGCAACCCTTAATTTTACTTTCGTATGTGTTGATAGAGGTGATGTCCTCGACAAAGAGGATACTACTCAAGTTTATTGTCTGCAACGAATTTTAATCTTTTCCTCACAACTAGTTATCCTTTCAAGTATATAAATAGTTACGCGCAACAATTGCGTTGAAGCAACAGCCATGACGAGGGACCTTGCACAAGGCTACCAAAGTGAAAATTAAGGAACTCGCATTCATGAAGCATATAGGGTCTACAAGCGCTGCTAGTAGCCCACCAAGGATTACTAGAGCTAAGGTTCGACAAGCAAACCCACCCAAACCCCTCTGTTGATAAAATTATAATTAACAAAAAACTCGAGACAGACTACATAAAAATATAACAAAATGATCTTTCATTACATAATTCGGGAAATTTACATCAATTCGTTATACACTTCATGCCGCATACAACTCTTTCCTCATTTCGTTTATATCTGCTAGATTCTGCTTTCGCTCTTCAAAATTTAATAGCTCCTTTTGTTTTGCCTCGTATTAAGACACTATGACGACCACACTCATTAAGTAGAGCATTTAACTTTTCGATCGCCTTCGAGAGGTTCGCTTCAACCACCTTGAGACGCAAACGGGCATCCTTTAGAGATCGAGTGGAAAGGGACTATGACCCCCTGAGACCAGCCTTCCATAACACGAGATATTAGCACAACTCGCTCCTCGACCTGATCCATTCAAAAACCTAGTGTGGCGAAGGACTCACAGGTCCTTAACCATTGGGAAAATGTAGACTACGACAGCTCTTCTATGGATTGGTCCATGGTGCAGTTCATCATGGCCGTGATTGTATTCGATGACGCTCCTATAACCACCGGAGGAATGTTGGCAGATGGCAGTCTACCCTTTTGAATAATAACAGAAGTGGCCTTTGAAACGGAGCTCAATACAACATACTTGTCCTTTCTACAAAGGCCCTGGATAACGACTAGGTCCACGACGGAATAACCGAGATGAGCGACCTCATGCTTCTCACAATACTCCCTGACCTCTTGCCGCACTAATGTGAGTTCCTCATCATGCGACAGAACCTTGGGTGGTGATGCTAAGTCTGAGCTCACAGATTCAACTTCGGGCTGAGTCCCCATGTCCTCTACAGGTGCAGCCCCAATGATATCCTCGGCAGGAGCGGTAGGCGCAGCTTCTTCATCATGACTAGTGACTGTTGTCGTTGCTTTGTGCGCAGGCTTAGGCAGCATTTCCATTACAGTTCGTTCCTGTCCCTCCTTGGTAGACTGCCCTAACCCAAAAATCGGCTCTTCATGTGTCCCAATCGCTAGAAGACCCTTTTCAATAAACTTCGTTTGGCCCACGAGCTCGCTAGGGGGCTAATTTTGTAGACCTACAAGGGTCTCTACCCCTTCTCGTGCGTCGGAGACAGGCGCAACGTTGTTAACAGCGGCAACGAGGATTGCAACTCACACACCAGCCGCCTGATAATGGACAAAATTGGCACCGTAGAAAGATTCACATCGAAAATCATCAACGATGAGATAAACCACAAACGATTAGTACAATGAGATAATCGTAATAAGAAAACTATACAAATTCCCATATTATCCATACCTTTTCACCCACAACACCTTCAGATGAGACTTATGGGGTCTTTGCATCAAGCTAAGCACCATCGGCTCCATTCACTTCAACACAAACAACTGTAAATAGATCAGTATAATACATGGTAATTGCAATAGTAGTAAAACAAATGCATCAAAGATATAAATTATTACTAAATCAACTTTCCTAAGCTCCCTCCTATACGGACGAGGAGCCATTTTCTTCACACGTTCGCTTGAGACACAAATAGAAACAACTTTGGCTAGGGGACCGACACTATGGACTGTATTTTTGTTGTATCCACGACTCTGACAAACTCAAGAAATGGGCATTCGGTTTTCATTTTGTGAAGGGCCATGGTAAAAAGATAGGGAGTAATGGAGGAAATGGATTGAGAACGGTTGTTATAGCGGTAAAGACGGAAACAAAGAGGGCAAACTGACTGAGAATAATAGAGAACGCAGAAAAAGAAGAGTTGAAGGCGTAGCGCTCTTTTATAGAAACCTCGCACGTGTCCGAAATGCTAAATAACATCATGGAAGATGAAACGATATGATTACAAATCTCCCCACTGATGCTTAATAGAAAAGTAAACTATATAAAATTGCAGTCATACCCCTAGTCGGGTGGGACAAACTGGCGCATTAATTTAAAAATAGTGTCGCGTTGGCAACCACCATTTTAAAAGTTACATCCTCCCTTTGAGCCACACGCGCGAACACAATGCATTTATGTGGAGACTATAGTTACGAAAAGCCCTAATGATAACCGCCACATCACAGGCGCATAACATCTTTCTTATCACTTCAATTGTGATTGAATATGAAAAGCCACCTAAATGGAACACAACCAACTCAAATTGTATATTCACAACGGGCAATACTTCGCCAAAGATAGGGGGCTGGATGCCTATACTCTAACGTTTCATATTTGTCTTTTGACATTTTACTTCCTATCAATAGGCAGGGTGCTGAGAATTTTGCTAACAAACTAAGCATAGAGTTGCCTACTAACAAAAAGCACAATATCAATAGACAAGGGGGCTAAATCACAAAATGAACGAAAAGCTAGCCCAAAAGGAACACCTCAATTCCCATCTGAAGATACTACTAAGCCGAATGTATGATTGCTTGTTGACTAGTTCACAGCTTGTCAATAAACAGGGGATTGACAACAGATCCAAATGAATTTTCCCTCGTCGCGAAAGATCCAATCAAGACAGGAACGATCACTGGACTTAACACACAAAGATTAATGTGCCACAATGCATACTAATCCCTCTCCATCACAAAATTTGAAGACAAATCCGAAGACAAAGATGCTTATCAATCGCTCAGTCCATCAGAGTGCAGAGGGTACCGAATTAATACCATACAGACGTTTGTTATGAGTTCACAACTCATCGGACATCTGCGATGAATATGACTCATCGCATGACTGCGACACTCATATCCAAAACGGGTCGTGATGAACTTTGGCTAGCATAAACTTACGATGAGCTTTAGACACATGCAGGGATGTGATGAATTCAAAGCCATTACAGAGTCGTGACAAATGTAGAATCACTATAGACAGGGAATAAATATTAGTTACACGTGCGTCTTTAAATTACGCGCATAACAGGATGCCCTGTGGATCTAGTAAAAGCGCACCCACTAAATGATGATGTCACTCGTGCCACATTGGTTAAATGGATCACGAAAGGAAGTAACACACGTGGATTATGAGAATCCTCGGACAAAAGGAAAGTTCATTCCAAGGATATCGCATAGTACACGTGGTGAAACCCTAACAATTGACAGCAAATCCAATATTCCCTTTCCTAGTAGGAATCAAATGCTTTTGGATCATTGCTTTCAGGACCTTGGGATCTCTCCCTATAAATAGGGGTCCATCTCATAACAATGGGATCATCTTATCATCCACGTTTGTCCTAACCTTTATCCCACCTCCTGCATCTGGTCTTCCTTTGTCCTTCAAGGAGACCCTCATACATAGCCTCACCACTACAATTACACATGAATATCGATAAAAGAAAGCCCTTAGCAAACCCAAGGGAAATGGAATATTACAAACCTAGTATTCCCAAAATGCGATGAAAATAACTTGATTATGCTCGCAATTGTGATGATAAGCTAAGCTACCTGCTATGCCAAGGTAGTAAATTGTTGACAGCAAAGTGACAATACTACAAGCAACAACCTACTACAAGATAGCTTAAGCGCTCAACTTACTGCTACAGTCAAACAAATACAAACTAGGTAGAGACACCAAGCTGCTACCCTAAATATACTACACATCCAATAAATGGTGCACACTTGACTCATCACAAATACAAAACGTCTCAAGGTCACACACAAAGCGAATCCATGGGCCTCATCATCACTAAATAAGTTCATTGGTTTGTTTGATTAGGTTTGGGATTCCAACTTAGGCGAGTTGATTGTTTTCCTATGTTGTATAGGTATGCTGAATTCGTTAATGCTACTAAAAGTAGTTTACTGTTCTAATAAGGATTGTTAGTGGGTATAGATTTGGTTGATCATTGGATGGTTGGTGAGGGCTTGGTTAGTTTTGGATAATGTTTAATTTGTTCTACCATGTTTGGCTAGATTCAGTTTTGTGGGATTTGATTGAATGGTTTGATTAACCTTAGCTACAATCGATGTTTAGCAGAAGGGTTTATCTATGTTGAGCTGGTTTCATTTGTATATGAATTGGTTGGTTTGAAAGTGAGTCATCAAAAATTGTCTGCTTTTACTTTCATCTTTGTTGTTTTTCATTTGGCTTTATATTGATAGGTTACATTTTTTTCGATAATCTTGGGTTGTTTTAAGATGATTTCAGCTACGTTTTGCATAAATGGCCTTCTTTAATTAATGTCTCGATATGGTCTAAGAAGCAATCAATAAAAGTATCTCATCTCAGGTCAGTACGTCTAAGTGGGAGATGTTGGACTGAGTGGCCTATGGCCCTCGATGATCTAGCCTTGGTGTGTTGGACAAACCGTGGCCACTTGATATAGCCACACACTAATGGAACTCTTGTTTAGTTTTTGAATTGATAGATTAGGACGGTTTGAATAGTTTTGGATTGTTTGGATTGATTTCAGCTACGGTCTTCTTTGATGGCATCGTTATGGGAAGCTAATCTATAGCTCTGGTTGGATTTTTTAAATAAAGTGGATAATTTATTCCTATGCTTTTGTTTTATCGGTTACGTAATGATGGTTTGGGCCGACATGAAATGGTTGTGTTGATTCAAATTTGGGTTGGCCATGTTGGCTTTTGTCAGTGCTCTGTTGTAACAGACTATATTGGGTGGATTGTTTTAAGATGCTGAGAGTGATCGCTGTTTGTAGTTTGCCACTAATAGTTTAATGTGTTTTTCGTTAGGATTTTTGAGGACTTTTCTCATTATGAAATTGTCAGTGCTTTGAAATATTTAGATATGAAATACAGAAACTTCATTTTTGATCATTAAAAGTTTAGGTAGTTGGTTTGGCACATGCATGTTTACATCGCCGGAAATGGATTAGTTGGAATCGGTTCATATAGGTTCTGTTTGGCATTTACAAGTCTGAGTGAGTGGATTTAGCTTATTTAGAGAGATTTAAAATGTTCGTCTAAGTGAAAGTGGTGATTTTAGTGGGGTAATATGCTCGGTATTTGTTGGTTGATGTGATTTATATCAAGTTATGTCTCAATTATCCTGTTTGTTGTTTAAATGGGATTGTTTGGATTGGTCGTTTTTTATTTGCTTTGTTTTGATTTGAGTAGGAAATGTTTCACTTTTTGATGGAGTTGAATTGATTTCCCAAATTCTCTAAATATGTTGGTTTTGTTTAACTTAGATTTGGGAGAATATCCGGCCCGTGGTATAAGTTATAGTGGGTTTGTTTAATTAACAATAGTGTGATTAGAATTTTAATAAGCTCTATTCTTGTGGGTTAAATTGATTAAGTCAAGTTTCTTTTGTTTATTTTAGATTGTGTTGACGGGACGGTTTGGATCAATGAACGTTTATTTGTTTTATTTTCCTACGAGTTGGTCTATTTTATTTTGTTGAGAAGTTGACCTGATTTCCTACTTTATTTAGGTATGCCGGGTTGTTTTCTGTTAGTAAGGGGATTTTATTTTGCTAATATGCTTTGTTAGTGGGTATTGATTTGATTGATGTTTGAATGGTTTGCCACGGCTTGGTTAGTTTTGGAAAATCTGTATTTGTTCCTACCTAGGTTTGGCCCAGGATTAGGAAGAATGGGTCTAATTAAGTTTAGTTATATTCGATATCTAGCAGATGGTTTTCTTTTTGTTGAGTTTGATTCATTTGCATCAGGGTTGGTTGGTTAGTAAGGGAATAATATAAAATTGTTTGCATCTTGTTTCGTGTGGGTTAACTCTAGTTTAGTTTTTCAATTGATAGATTATGACGGTTTGGATAGTCTTGGATTGTTTGGATTGATTTCAACTACGGTTTTCTTTGATGGCATCATCCTGGGAATATATCGATTAGCTTTGGATGGACTTATTAAATTAAGTGAATTATTCTTCCTTCCTATTCTTCTGTTTTATCGATTGCGGAATGATAGTTTCGGCCAACATGAAATGGTCATGTTGGTTCCAATTTTGGATGGCCATGTTGGCTTTTGTTAGTGCTCTGTTCTAACAGAATATATTGGGTGGATTGTTTAAAGATGCTGGGAGTGATCGTTGTTTGTAGTTTGGCACTAATAGCTTAACGTGTTATTCGTTTGGGTTTTTGAAGACTTTTCTGATTATCAAATTGTTAGTGCTTTGAAATATTTCTCTATGAAATACAAAAAACATCTTTTTTGATCCTTAAAATTTTAGGTTAGTTAGTTTGGCACATTTACGTTTGCATCGCCAGAGTGGATTAACTTGAATCGGTTCCTATTGGTTCTGTTTGGCACTTATAAGTCTGAGTGAGTGGATTTAGCATATTTTGAGAGATTTAAGTGGTTCGTCTAAATATGTTTGTTTTGTTTTGATTTAAGTGGATTTATTTGTTTTGAGAGATTTAAGTGGATTTATTTGTTTTGTTTTGATTTTAGTAGGAAATGTTTCACTTTTTCATGGAGTTGAGTTGATTTCCCAAATTCTCTAAATATGTTTGTTTTGTATAACTTAGAATTGGGAGACTATCCGTCATGTGGTATAGCGGGTTTGTTTAATTAAGAATAGTGTGGTTAGAGTTGTAATAGGCTCTATTCTTGTGGGATAAATTGATTAAGTCAAGTTTCTTCTTTGTTTTGTTTTAGATTGTTTAGACGGGACTGTTTGGATTGATCAATGTTTATTTGTTTTATTTCCTAGAGGAGTTGACTTGATTTCCTACTTTATTTACGTATGCCGGGTTCGTTTCTGTTAGTGAGGGGAGTTTGTTTCGCTAATATGCTTTGTTAGTGAGTATTGATTTGATTGATATTTGATTGGTTTGCCACAGTTTGGTTAGTTTTGGATAATCTGTTGTTGCTTCTACCTAGGTTTGGTTAGATGCAGTTTCTCAGGATTTGGAAGAATGGGTTTGATTAATATCAGCTCTATTCGTTCTCTACCAGATGATTTTCTCTATGTTGAGTTTGATTCATTTGCATCAGGGTTGGTCGGTTAGAAAGGGAATAATCTCAAATTGTCCTCATCTTGTTTCGTGTGGATTGACTCATTTAGTTTTTGAATTGATAGATTAGGACGGTTTGGATAGTTTTGGATTGTTTGGATTGATTTCAGCTACGGTCTTCTTTGATGGCATTGTTATGGGAAGCTTATCTATAGCTCTGGTTGGATTTTTTAAATAAAGTGGATTATTTTTTTCCTATGCTTCTGTTTTATGGGTTACGGAATGATGGTTTGGGCCGACATGAAATGGTTGTATTGATTCCAATTTTGGTTGGCCATGTTGGCTTTTGTTAGTGCTCTGTTGTAACGGACTATATTGGCTGGATTGTTTTAAGGTGTTGAGAGTGATCACTGTTTGTATTTTGGCACTAATTGCGTAATGTGTTTTTCGTTAGGATTTTTGATGACTTTTCTCATTATGAAATTGCTTGTGCTTCGAAATATTTCGGTATGAAATTCAAAATTTTCTTTTTTGATCATTAAAAGTTTAGGTTAGTTGGTTTGGCACATGCACGTTTACATCGCCAGAAATGGATTAGTTGGAATCGGTCCCTATAGGTTTTGTTTGGCTCTTACAAGTCCGGGTGAGTAGATTTAGCTTATTTAGAGAGATTTAAAATGTTCGTCTAAGTGAAAGTGGTGATTTTAGTGGGGTAATATGCTCGGTATTTGTTGGTTGATGTGATTTATATCAAGTTATGTCTCAATTATTCTGTATGTTGCTTAAATGGTATTGTTTGGATTGGTCGTTTTTTATTTGCTTTGTTTTGATTTGAGTAGGAAAGGATTCACTTTTTGATGGAGTTGAGTTGATTTCCCAAATTCACTAAATATGTTGGTTTTGTTTAACATATATTTGGGAGATTATCTGGCATGTGGTATAAGTTATAATAGATTTGTTTAATTGACAATAGTGTGATTATAATTTTAATAAACTCTATTCTTGTGGGTTAAATTGATTAAGTCAAGTTTCTTTTGTTTATTTTAGATTGTGTTGACGGGACGGTTTGGATCGATCAACGTTTATTTGTTTTATTTTCCTACAAGTTGGTCTATTTTATTTTGTTGAGTAGTTGACCTGATATCTACCAGATGATTTTCTCTATGTTGAGTTTGATTCATTTGCATCAGGTTGGTTGGTTAGAAAGAGAATAATCTCAAATTGTCCTCATCTTGTTTCGTGTGGATTGAGTCTTGTTTAGTTTTTGAAGTGATAGATTAGGACGGTTTGGATAGTTTTGGATTGTTTGGATTGATTCAGCTACGGTCTTCTTTGATGGCATCGTTATGGGAAGCTAATCTATAGCTCTGGTTGGATTTTTTAAATAAAGTGGATAATTTCGTCTTATGCTTCTGTTTTATCGGTTACGAAATGATAGTTTGGACCGACATGAAATGGTTGTGTTGATTCCAATTTGGGTTGGCCATGTTGGCTTTTTGTTAGTGCTCTGTTGTAACATACTATATTGGTTGGATTGTTTTAAGATGCTGAGAGTGATCGCTGTTTGTAGTTTGGCACTAATTGTTTGATGTGTTTTTCATTAGGATTTTTGGTGACTTTTCTCATTATGAAATTGCCAGTGTTTTGAACCATTTCGATATGAAATACGGAAACTTCTTTTTTGATAATTATAAGTTTAGGTTAGTTGGTTTGGCACATGCACGTTTACATCGCCGGAAATGGATTAGTTGGAATCGGTTCCTATAGGTTCTGTTTGGCATTTACAAGTCTGAGTGAGTGGATTTAGCTTACTTAGAGAAATTTAAAATGTTCATCTAAGTGAAAGTGGTGATTTTAGTGGGGTAATATGCTCGGTATTTTTTGGTTGATGTGATTTATATCAAGTCATGTCTCAACTATTCTGTATGTTGTTTAAATGGGATTGTTTGGATTGGTCGGTTTTTATTTGCTTTGTTTTGATTTGAGTAGGAAATGTTTCACTTTTTGATGGAGTTGAGTTGATTTCCCAAATTCTCTAAATATGTTGGTTTTGTTTAACTTAGATGGGAGAATATCCGGCCCGTGGTATAAGTTATAGTGGGTTTGTTTAATTAACAATAGTGTGATTAGAATTTTAATAAGCTCTATTTTTGTGGGTTAAATTGATCAAATCAAGTTTTCATCTTTTGTTTATTTTAGATTGTGTTGACGGGATGGTTTGGATCGATGAATGTTTATTTGTTTTATTTTCCTATGAGTTGGTCTATTTTATTTTGTTGAGGAGTTGACCTGATTTCCTACTTTATTTAGGTATGTCGGGTTCTTTTCTATTAGTAACGGGATTTTGTTTTGTTAATATGCTTTGTTAATGGGTGTTGATTTGATTGATATTTGAATGGTTTGCCACGGCTTAGTTAGTTTTGGAAATTTTTTATTTGCTTCTACCTAGGTTTGGCCCAGCATTAGGAAGAATGTGTTTGATTAAGTTTATCTATATTCGATATCTACTAGATGGTTTTCTCTATGTTGAGTTTGTTTCATTTGCATCAGGGTTGGTTGGTTAAAAAGGGAATAATCTCAAATTGTCCTCATCTTATTTCGTGTGGGTTGACTCTTGTTTAGTTTTTGAATTGATAGATTAGGACGGTTCGGATAGTTTTGGATTGTTTTCAGCTACGGTTTTTTTGATGGCATCGTTATGGGAAGCTAATATATAGCTCTGGTTGGATTTTTTAAATAAAGTGGATAATTTCTTCCTATGCTTCTGTTTTATCGGTTACAGAATGATGGTTTGGGCAGACATGAAATGGTTGTGTTGATTCCAATTTGGGTTGCCATGTTGATTTTTGTTAGTGCTCTATTGTAACAGACTATATTGGGTGGATTGTTTTAAGATGCTGAGAGTGATCGTTGTTTGTAGTTTGGCACTATTAGTTTAATGTGTTTTTCGTTAGGATATTTGATTTCTTTTCTCATTATGAAATTGCCAGTGCTTTGAAATATTTCGATATGAAATACGGAAACTTCTTTTTTGATAATTATAAGTTTAGGTTAGTTGGTTTGGCACATGCACGTTTACATCGTCGGAAATAGATTAGTTGGAATCGGATCTTATAGGTTCTGTTTGGCGCTTACAAGTCTGATTGAGTGGATTTAGCTTATTTAGAGAGATTTAAAAGGTTCGTTTAAGTGAAAATGATGATTTTAGTTGGGTAATATGTTCAGTATTTTTTGGTTGATGTGATTTATATCAAGTTATGTCTCAATTATTCTGTATGTTGTTTAAATGCGATTGTTTGGATTGGTCGTTTTTTATTTGCTTTGTTTTGATTTGAGTAGGAAATGTTTCACTTTTTGATGCAGTTGAGTTGATTTTCCAAATTCTCTAAATATGTTGGTTTTGTTTAAATTAGATTTCGGAGAATATTCGGCCCATGGTATAAGTTATAGTGGGTTTGTTTAATTAACAATAGTGTGATTAGAATTTTAATAAGCTCTATTCTTGTGGGTTAAATTGATCAAGACAAGTTTCATCTTTTGTTTATTTTAGATTGTGTTAATGGGACGGTTTGGATCGATGAATGTTTATTTGTTTTATTTTCCTACGAGTTGGTGTATTTTATTTTGTTGAGGAGTTGACCTGATTTCCTATATCATTTAGGTATGTTGAGTTCTTTTCTGTTAGTAAGGGGATTTTGTTTTGCTAATATGCTTTGTTAGTGGGTATTGATTTGATTGATGTTTGAATGGTTTTGCCACGGCTTGGTGACTTTTGGAAAATCTGTATTTCCTCCTACCTAGGTTTGGCCCAGGATTAGGAATAATGGGTTTGATTAAGTTTAGCTATATTCGATATCTACCAGATGGTTTTCTCTATGTTGAGTTTGATTCATTTGCATCAAGGTTGGTTGGTTAGAAAGGGAATAATCTCGAATTGTCCTCATCTTGTTTCGTGTGGATTGACTCTTGTTTAGTTTTTGAATTGATAATAAAAGCAAATAAAGTAGGATCAGTCCAAACAATTCCGTTAACCAAATAAAACAAATGAAAGCAAAAATTTACACAGTTCCTTCAACCAATAAGAAATAAGCATATTACAAGTCTAAACTTATTATTCTAACTTAAACAATCCCATTAAATAAAGATAAACTAAATCAACTCAATCAGAATTATAACTGGCAATAAAAGCCATACAAGCAGATTCAAACTAATCCCCACTGGCCGCATAAATTTCCTTCTTTCAAACAACCACATAAAGAGGTTTCGTTGTTCAAATCCATATTTATTTAAACCACTTATAATCACTCACCCAAGGGTTCTCAAAAACCCACATTATTAAATTATCAGCTGCAACCTATATAAACTATAATGATTCTCAAAATCTTAAAAGACCAATCCCAATCGAATCCATCACTACAGAATCCAAACGAAACCGAATAATGCCAATACAAATAAGAACCAACAAAACGACACAATGTCAGCCCAAACATGGAAACCAAGTCATTGCCACATAAAAACACTTGATTTAATACATAGCTGAAATCATTCCAAAAGTCACAAGGTTATCTCCACCGATTATTTATCAAGACAGATAAATCAAACTCAACAATACTTTAACTAGATGCCAATAATTTTAGAGTACTCACTTTCAACGAAAACACTCCAGATACAAATGAACCCAAACCAGCATAGCTTAATGAATCTGGAACACATCTGATATAGCTATGTTTAGTTTAGCGATAACTTCCAAGTCCCACGAAACTGAGTCTAGCCAAACATAGATAACCAACTACAACCTATCCAAAACTATACAAGCCATCCAATCGACCACCAGCCAAATCCTGAACCACTAGCCGAGCTTAAAAGAACACTAAACTCTCTATTCTAATTTAAACGAAACTAGCATGCCCACAAAAAACTTGGAAATCAACTCACCCCCATTAAAAGATGGAACTATACCTACTGAAAGTAAAATAAAGCCAATGAACTTGCATCATTCCAAACAATCCATCCTATATAACCTAAAACAAAGCAAAGCTAAAACAAGAACTTAATCAATTTAACCAACAAGAACCAAGCTTATTTTTACTGTAAACTCACTAAATTAAACAAGCCCAGCATATTTAAATAGAGTAGAATAATAACACAATTCTCTTATAAGAGTAAAACAGACCTATTAAAAGAACCATATCTGGATAAACCAAACCCACTCACTCAAAATTACTTAAAAAATCCCAGCATATTTGGAGAAAGTAGAAAATGAACTCGACTCCTTTAAAAGTTAAAACATAGCTATTAAAATAAAAAATAAAAGCAAATAAACTAGGATCAGTCCAAACAATTCCGTTAACCAAATAAAACAAATGAAAGCAAAAATTTACACAGTTCCTTCAACCAATAAGAAAGAAGCATATTACAAGTCTAAACTTATTATTCCAACTTAAACGATCCCATTAAATAAAGATAAACTAAATCAACTCAATCAGAATTATAACTGGCAAAAAAAGCCATACAAGCAGATTTAAACTAATCCCCCACTGGCCACATAAATTTCCTTCTTTCTAACAACCACATAAAGAGGTTTCGTTGTTCAAATCCATATTTATTTAAACCACTTATAATCACTCAAACCCAAGGGTTCTCAAAAACCCACATTATTAAATTATCAGCTGCAACCTATATAAACTAAAATCATTCTCAAAATCATAAAAGACCAATCCCAATCGAATCCATCACAACAGAATCCAAATGAAACCGAATAATGCCAATACAAATAAGAACCAACAAAACGACACAATGTGAGCCCAATCAAAGAAACAAAGTAATTGCCACATAAAAACACTTGAAGCAATACATAGCTGAAATCAATCCAAAAGTCCCAAGCTCATCTCCACCGATTACTTTTCAAGACAGATAAATCAAACTCAACAATACTTTAACTAGATGCCAATAATTATAGAGAACTCACTTTCAACGAAAACTCTCCATATACAAATGAACCTAAACCAGCATAGCTTGATGAATCTGGTACACATCTGATATAGCTACGGTTAGTTTAGGGCAATCTTCCAACTCCCACGAAACTGAGTCTATCCAAACCTAGATAACCAACTACACCCTATCCAAAACTATACAAGCCATCCAATCGACCACCAGCCAAATCCTAAACCCCTAGCCGAGCTTAAAAGAACACTAAACCCTCTATTCTAATTCAAACGAAACAAGCTTGCCCATAAAAAACATGGGAATCAAGTCACCCGCATTAAAAGAGGGAACTATACCTACTGAAAGTTGAATAAAGCCAAATGAACCTGCATCATTCCAAACAATCCATCCTATATAACCTAAAACAAAGCAAAGCTAAAACAAGAACTTAATCAATTTAACCAACAAGAACCAAGCTTAATTTTACTCTAAACTCACTAAATTAAACAAGCCCAGCATATTTAAATAGAGTAGAATAAGAACACAATTCTCTTATAAAAGTAAAACAGACCTATTAAAAGAACCATATCTTGATAAACTAAATCCACTCACTCAAAATTACTTAAAAAATCCCAGCAAATTTGGAGAAAGTAGAAAATGAACTCGAATCCTTTAAAAGTTAAAACATAGCTATTAAAATAAAAAATAAAAGCAAATAAACTAGGATCAATCCAAACAATTCCGTTAACCAAATAAAACAAATGAAAGCAAAAATTTACACAGTTCCATCAACCAATAAGAAAGAAGCATATTACAAGTCTAAACTTATTATTTAAACTTAAACGATCCCATTAAATAAAGATAAATAAAATCAACTCAATCAGAATTATAACTGGCAATAAAAGCATACAAGCAGATTCAAACTAATGCCCACTGGCCGCACAAATTTCCTTCTTTCTAACAACCAAATAAAGTAGTTTCGTTGTTCAAATCCATATTTATTTAAACCACTCATAATCAGTCAAACCCAAGGGTTCTCAAAAACCCACATTATTAAATTATCAGCTGCAACCTATATAAACTATAATGATTCTCTAAATCTTAAAAGACCAATCCCAATCGAATCCATCACAACAGAATCCAAACGAAACCGAATAATGCCAATACAAATAAGAACCAACAAAACCACACAATGTCAGCCCAATCAAGGAAACCAAGTCATTGCCACATAAAAACACATGAAGCAATACATAGCAGAAATCATTCCAAAAGTCCCAAGCTCATCTCCACCGATTATTTATCAAGACAGATAAATCAAACTCAACAATACTTTAACTAGATGCCAATAATTTTAGAGAACTCACTTTCAACGAAAACTCTCCAGATACAAATGAACCCGAACCAGCATAGCTTAATGAATCTGGTACACATCTGATAAAACTACGGTTAGTTTAGCGATATCTTCCAACTTCCACGAAACTGAGTCTAGCCAAAGATAGATAACCAACTACACCCTATCCAAAACTATACAAGCCATCCAATCGACCACCAGCCAAATCCTAAACCACTAGCCGAGCTTAAAAGAACACTAAACCCTCTATACTAATTTAAACGAAACTAGCATGCCCACAAAAAACTTGGAAATCAACTCACCCCCATTAAAAGATGGAACTATACCTACTGAAAGTAAAATAAAACCAATGAACTTGCATCATTCCAAACAATCCATCCTATATAACCTAAAACAAAGCAAAGCTAAAACAAGAACTTAATCAATTTAACCAACAAGAACCAAGCTTATTTTTACTCTAAACTCACTAAATTAAACAAGCCCAGCATATTTAAATAGAGTAGAATAATAACACAATTATCTTATAAGAGTAAAACAGACCTATTAAAAGAACGATATCTTGAAAAACTAAATCCACTCACTCAAAATTACTTAAAAAATCCCAGCAAATTTGGAGAAAGTAGGAAATGAACTCGAATCCTTTAAAAGTTAAAACATAGCTATTAAAATAAAAAAATAAAAGCAAATAAACTAGGATCAGTGCAAACAATTTCGTTAACCAAATAAAACAAATGAAAGCAAAAATTTACACAGTTCCTTCAACCAATAAGAAAGAAGCATATTACAAGTCTAAACTTATTATTCTAACTTAAACAATCCCATTAAATAAAGATAAACTGAATCAACTTAATCAAATTATAACTGGCAATAAAAGCCATACAAGCACATTCAAACTAATCCCCACTGGCCGCATAAATTTCCTTCTTTCAAACAACCACATTAAGAAGTTTCGTTGTTCAAATCCATATTTATTTAAACCACTTATAATCACTCACCCAAGGGTTCTCAAAAACCCACATTATTAAATTATCAGCTGCAACCTATATAAACTAAAATGACTCTCAAAATATTCAAAGACCAATCCCAATCGAATCCATCACTACAGAATCCAAACGAAACCGAATAATGCCAATACAAATAAGAACCAACAAAACGACACAATGTCAGCCCAATCAAGGAAACCAAGTCATTGCCACATAAAAACATTTGATTTAATACATAGCTGAAATCATTCCAAAAGTCACAAGGTTATCTCCACCGATTATTTATCAAGACAGATAAATCAAACTCAACAATACTTTAACTAGATGCCAATAATTTTAGAGTACTCACTTTCAACGAAAACTCTCCATATACAAATGAACCCAAACCAGCATAGCTTAATGAATCAGGTACACATCTGATATAACTACGTTTAGTTTAGCGATATCTTCCAACTCCCACGAAACTGAGTCTAGCCAAACATAAATAACCAACTACACCCTATCCAAAACTATACAAGCCATACAATCGACCACCGGCCAAATCCTGAACCACTAGCCGAGCTTAAAAGAACACTAAACCCTCTATTCTAATTTAAACGAAACTAGCATGCCCACAAAAAACTTGGAAATCAACTCACCCCCATTAAAAGAAGGAACTATACCTACTAAAAGTAAAATAAAACCAATGAACCTGCATCATTCCAAACAATCCATCCAATATAACCTAAAACAAGAACTTAATCAATTTAACCAACAAGAACCAAGCTTACTTTTACTCTACACTCACTAAATTAAACAAGCCCTGCATATTTAAATAGAGTAGAATAATAACACAATTCTCTTATAAGAGTAAAACAGATCTATTAAAAGAACCCTATCTTGATAAACTAAATCCACTCACTCAAAATTACTTAAAAAATCCCAGCAAATTTGGAGAAAGTAGAAAATGAACTCGACTCCTTTAAAAGTTAAAACATAGCTATTAAAATAAAAAATAAAAGCAAATAAACTAGGATCAGTCCAAACAATTCCGTTAACCAAATAAAACAAATGAAAGCAAAAATTAACACAGTTCCTTCAACCAATAAGAAAGAAGCATATTACAAGTCTAAACTTATTATTCTAACTTAAATGATCCCATTAAATAAAGATAAACCAAATCAACTCAATCCGAATTATAACTGGCAATAAAAGCCATACAAGCAGACTCAAAGTAATCCCCACTGGCCGCATAAATTTCATTCTTTCAAACAACCACATAAAGAGGTTTTGTTGTTCAAATCCATATTTATTTAAACCACTTATAATCACTCAAACCCAAGGGTTCTCAAAAACCCACATTATTAAATTATCAGCTGCAACCTATATAAACTATAATGATTCTCAAAATCTTAAAAGACCAATCCCAATCAAATCCATCACAACAGAATCCAAACGAAACCGAATAATGCTAATACAAATAAGAACCAACAAAACGACACAATGTCAGCCCAATCAAGGAAACCAAGTCATTGCCACATAAAAACATTTGAAGAAAAACATAGCTGAAATCATTCCAAAAGTCTCAAGCTCATCTCCACCGATTATATATCAAGACAAATAAATCAAACTCAACAATACTTTAACTAGATGCCAATAATTTTAGAGAACTCACTTTCAACGAAAACTCTCCAGATACAAGTGAACCCAAACCAGCATAGCTTAATGAATCTGGTACACATCTGATATAGCTACGTTTAGTTTAGCGATATCTTGCAACTCCCACGAAACTGAGTCTAGCCAAACATAAATAACCAACTACACCCTATCCAAAACTATACAAGCCATCCAATCGACCACCAGCCAAATCCTGAACCACTAGCCGAGCATAAAAGAACACTAAACCCTCTATTCTAATTTAAACGAAACTAGCATGCCCACAAAAAACTTGAAAATCAACTCACCCCCATTAAAAGATGGAACTATACCTACTGAAAGTAAAATAAAGCCAATGAACCTGCATCATTCCAAACAATCCATCCTATATAACCTAAAACAAAGTAAAGCTAAAACAAGAACTTAATCAATTTAACCAACAAGAACCAAGCTTATTTTTACTCTAAAGTCACTAAATTAAACAAGCCCAGCATATTTAAATAGAGTAGAATAATAACACAATTCTCTTATAAGAGTAAAACAGACCTATTAAAAGAACCATATCTTGATAAACTAAATCCACTCACTCAAAATTACTTAAAAAATCCCAGCAAATTTGGAGATAGTAGAAAATGAACGCGCGACTCCTTTAAAAGTTAAAACATAGCTATTAAAATAAAAAATAAAAGCAAATAAACTAGGATCAGTCCAAACAATTCCGTTAACCAAATAAAACAATTGAAAGCAAAAATTTACACAGTTCCTTCAACCAATAAGAAAAAGCATATTACAAGTCTAAACTTATTATTCTAACTTAAACGATCCCATTAAATAAAGATAAACTAAATCAACTCAATGAGAATTATAACTGGCAATAAAAGCCATACAAGCACATTCAAACTAATCTCCACTGGCCGCAAAATTTCCTTCTTTCAAACAACCACATAAAGAGGTTTCGTCGTTCAAATCCATATTTATTTAAACCACTTATAATCACTCACCCAAGGGTTCTCAAAAACCCACATTATTAAATTATCAGCTGCAACCTATACAAACTATAATGATTCTCAAAATCTTAAAAGACCAATCCCAATCGAATCAATCACAACAAAATCCAAACGAAACCGAATAATGCCAATACAAATAAGAACCAACAAAACAACACAATGTCAGCCCAATCAAGGAAACCAAGTCATTGCCACATAAAAACACTTGAATCAATACAGAGCTGAAATCATTCCAAAAGTCCCAAGCTCATCTCCACTGATTATTTATCAAAACAGATAAATCAAACTCAACAATACTTTAACTAGATGCCAATAACTTTAGAGAACTCACTTTGAACGAAAACTCTCCAGATACAAATGAACCCAAACCAGCATAGCTTAATAAATCTGGTACACATCTGATATAGCTACGGTTAGTTTAGCGCAATCTTCCAACTCCCATGAAACTGAGTCTAGCCAAACCTAGATAACCAACTACACCCTATCCAAAACTATACAAGCCATCCAATCGACCACCAGCCAAATCCTAAACCCCTAATAAAAAATATAAGCAAATAAACGAGGATCAATCCAAACAGTTCCGTTAAACAAATAAAACAAATGAAAGCAAAGATCTACACAGTTGCTTCAACCAATAAGAAAGAAGCATATTACAAATCTAAACTTATTATTCTAACTTAAACGATCCCATTAAAAAAAGATAAACTAAATCAACTCAATCTGAATTATAACTGGCAATAAAAGCCATACAAGCAGATTCAAACTAATCCCCACTGGCCGCATAAATATCCTCTTTCAAACAATTACATAAAGAGGTTTCGTTGTTCAAATCCATATTTATTTAAACCACTTATAATCACTCAAACCCAAGGGTTCTCAAAAACCCACATTTTTAAATTATCAGATGCAACCTATATAAACTATAATGATTCTCAAAATCTTAAAAGACCAATCCCAATCGAATCCATCACAACAGAACCCAAATGAAACCGAATAATGCCAATACAAATAAGAACCAACAAAATGACACAATGTCAGCCCAATCAAGGAAACCAAGTCATTGCCACATAAAAACACTTGAAGCAATACATAGCTGAAATCATTCTAAAAGTCCCAAGGTTTTCTCCACCGATTATTTATCAAGACAGATAAATCAAACTCAACAATACTTTAACTAGATGCTAATAATTTTAGAGTACTCAGTTTCAACGAAAACTCTCCAGATACAAATGAACCCAAACCAGCATAGCTTAATGAATCTGGTACTCATCTGATATAGCTACGGTTAGTTTAGCGCAATATTCCAACTCCCATGAAACTGAGTCTAACCAAACCTAGATAACCAACTACACCCTATCCAAAACTATACAAGCCATCCAATCGACCACCAGCCAAATCCTGAACCACTAGCCGAGCTTAAAAGAACACTAAACCCTCTATTCTAATTTAAACGAAACTAGCATGCCCACCAAAAACATGGGAATCAACACACCCCCATCAAAAGATGGAACTATACCTACTGAAAGTAAAATAAAGCCAATGAACCTGCATCATTCCAAACAATCCATCCTATATAACCTAAAACAAAGCAAAGCTAAAACAAGAACTTAATCAATTTAACCAACAAGAACCAAGCTTATTTTTACTCTAAACTCACTAAATTAAACAGGCCCAGCATATTTAATTTGAGTAGAATAAAAAACACAATTCTCTTATAAGAGTACAACAGACCTATTAAAAGTACCATATCTTGATAAACTAAATCCACTCACTCAAAATTACTTAAAAAATCCCAGCATATTTGGAGAAAGTAGAAAATGAACTCGACTCCATTAAAAGATAAAACATAGCTATTAAAGAAAAAATAAAAGCAAATAAACTAGGATCAGTCCAAACAATTCCGTTAAACAAATAAAACAAATGAAAGCAAAATTTTACACAGTTCCTTCAACCAATAAGAAAGAAGCATATTACAAGTCTAAACTTGTTATTCTAACTTAAAAGATCTCATTAAATAAAGATAAACTAAATCAACTCAATCAGAATTATAACTGGCAATAAAAGCCGTACAAGCAGATTCAAATTAATCCCCAATGGCCGCATAAACTTCCTTCTTCCAAACAACCACATAAAGAGGTTTCGTTATTCACACCATATTTATTTAAACCACTTATAATCACTCAAACCCAAGGGTTCTCAAAAACCCACATTATTAAATTATCAGCTTTAACCAATATGAACTATAATGATTCTCAAAATCTTAAAAGACCAATCCCAATCGAATCCATCACAACAAAACCCAAACGAAACCGAATATGGACAATACAAATAAGAACCAACAAAACGACACAATGTCAGCCCAATCAAGGAAACCAAGTCAATGCCACATAAAAACACTTGAAAAATACATAGCTGAAATCATTCCAAAAGTCCGAAGGTTTTCTCCACCGATTATTTATCAAGACAGATAAATCAAACTCAACAATACTTTAACTAGATGCTAATAATTTTAGAGTACTCACTTTCAACGAAAACTGTCCAGATACAAATGAACCCAAACCAGCATAGCTTAATGAATCTGGTAATCATATGATATAGCTACGGTTAGTTTAGCATAATTTTCCGACTCCCATGAAACTGAGTCTAACCAAACCTAGATAACCAACTACACCATATCCAAAACGATACAAGCCATTCAATCGACCACCCGCCAAATCCTGAACCACTAGCCGAGCTAAAAAGAACACTAAACCCTCTATTCTAATTTAAATGAAACTAGCATGCCCACAAAAAACATGGAAATCAACTCACCCCCATTAAAAGATGGAACTATTCCTACTGAAAGTAAAATAAAGCCAATGAACCTGCATCATTCCAAACAATCCATCCTATATAACCTAAAACGAAGCAAAGCTAAAACAAGAACCTAATCAATTTAACCAACAAGAACCAAGCTTATTTTTACTCTAAACTCACTAAATTAAACAAGCCCAGCATATTTAAATAGAGTAGAATAATAACACAATTCTCTTATAAGAGTAAAACAGACCTATTAAAAGAACCATATCTTGATAAACTAAATTCACTCACTCAAAATTACTTAAAAAATCCCAGCATATTTGTAGAAAGTAGAAAATGAACTCGACTCCTTTAAAAGATAAAACAAGGCTATTAAAAAAAAATAAAAGCAAATAAACTAGGATCAGTCCAAACAATTCCGTTAAACAAATAAAACAAATGAAAGCAAAAATTTACACAGTTCCTTCAACCAATAAGAAAGAAGCATATTACAAGTCTAAACTTATTATTCTAACTTAAACGATCCCATTAAATAAAGATAAACTAAATCAACTCAATCAGAATTATAACTGGCAACAAAAGCCATACAAGTAGATTCAAACTAATCCCCACTGGCCGCATAAATTTCCTTCTTTCAAACAACCACAAAAACAGGTTTCGTTATTCAAATCCATAACTATTTAAACCACTTATAATCGCTCAAACCCAAGGGTTCTCAAAAACCCACATTATTAAATTATCAGCTGCAACCTATATAAACTATAATGATTCTCAAAATCTTAAAAGACCAATCCCAATCGAATCCATCACAACAGAACCCAAACGAAACCGAATATGGCCAATACAAAAAAGAACCAAGAAAACGACACAATGTCAGCCCAATCAAGGAAACCAAGTCATTGCGCCATAAAAACATTTGAAGCAATACATAGCTGAAATCATTCCAAAAGTCCGAAGGTTATCTCCGCCGATTATTTATCAAGACAGCTAAATCAAACTCAACAATACTTTAACTAGATGCTAATAATTTTAGAGTACTCCCTTTCAGCGAAAACTGTCCAGATACAAATGAACCCAAACCAGCATAGCTTAAAAAATCTGGTACACATCTGCTATAGCTACGGTTAGTTTAGAATAATTTTCCAACTCCCATGAAACTGAGTCTAACCAAACCTAGATAACCAACTACACCCTATCCAAACTATACAAGCCATCCAATCGACCACCAGCCATATCCTGAACCACTAGCCGAGCTTAAAAGAACACTAAACCCTCTATTGTAATTTAAACGAAACTAGCATGCCCACAAAAAACATGGAAATCAACTCACCCCCATTAAAAGATGGAACTATTCCTACTGAAAGTAAAATAAAGCCAATGAACCTGCATCATTCCAAACAATCCATCCTATATAACCTAAAACGAAGCAAAGCTAAAACAAGAACCTAATCAATTTAACCAACAAGAACCAAGCTTATTTTTACTCTAAACTCACTAAATTAAACAAACCCAGCATATTTAAATTGAGTAGAATAATAACAAAATTCTCTTATAAGAGTAAAACAGACCTATTAAAAGAACCATATCTTGATAAACTAAATACACTCACTCAAAATTACTTAAAAAATCCCAGCATATTTGGAGAAATTAGAAAATGAACTCGACTCCTTTAAAAGATAAAACCTAGCTATTAAAAAAAAAATAAAAGCAAATAAACTAGGATCAGTCCAAACAATTCCGTTAAACAAATAAAACAAATGTAAGCAAAAATTTTAACAGTTCCTTCAACCAATAAGAAAGAAGCATATTACAAGTCTAAACTTATTATTCTAACTTAAACGATCCCATTAAATAAAGATAAACTAAATCAACTCAATCAGAATTATAACTGGCAATAAAAGCCATACAAGCAGATTCAAACTAATCCCCACTGGCCGCATAAATTTCCTTCTTTCAAACAACCACATAAAGAGGTTTCGTTATTCAAATCCATATTTATTTAAACAACTTATAATCGCTCAAACCCAAGGGTTCTCAAAAACCCACATTATTAAATTATCAGCTGCAACCTATATAAAGTATAATGATTCTCGAAGTTTTAAAAGACCAATCCCAATCGAATCCATCACAACAGAACCCAACCGAAACCGAATATGGCCAATACAAATAAGAACCAACAAAACGACACAATGTCAGCCCAATCAAGGAAACCAAGTCATTGCCACATAAAAACACTTGAAGCAATACATAGCTGAAATCATTCCAAAAGTCCCAAGGTTATCTCCACCGATTATTTATCAATACAGATAAATCAAACTCAACAATACTTTAACTAGATGCTAATAATTTTAGAGTACTCACTTTCAACGAAAACTGTCCAGATAAAAATAAACCCAAAACAGCATAGCTTAATGAATCTGGTACACTTCTGATATAGCTACGGTTAGTTTAGCGCAATCTTCCGACTCCCACGAAACTGAGTCTGGCCAAACCTAGATAACCAACTACACCCTATCCAAAACTATACAAGCCATCCAATCGACCACCAGCCAAATCCCGAACCACTGGCCGAGCTTAAAAGAACACTAAACCCTCTATTCTAATTTAAACGAAACTACATGCCCACAAAAAACATGGAAATCAATTCACCCCCATTAAAAGATGGAACTATACCTACTGAAAGTAAAATAAAGCCAATGAACCTGCATCATTCCCAACAATCCCTATATAACCTAAAACAAAGCAAAGCTAAAACAAGAACTTAATCAATTTAACCAACAAGAACCAAGCTTATTTTAACTCTAAACTCACTAAATTAAACAAGCCCAGCATATTTAAATAGAGTAGAATAATAACAAAATTCTCTTATAAGAGTAAAACAGACCTATTAAAAGAACCATATCTTGATAAACTAACTACACTCACTCGAAATTACTTAAAAAATCCCAGCATATTTGGAGAAAATAGAAAATGAACTCGACTCTTTTAAAAGATAAAACATAGCTATTAAAAAAAAATAAAAGCAAAAAAACTAGGATCAGTCCAAACAATTCCGTTAAACAAATAAAACAAATGATAGCAAAAATTTACACAGTTCCTTCAACCAATAAGAAAGAAGCATATTACAAGTCTAAACTTATTATTTTATCTTAAACGATCCCATTAAATAAAGATAAACTAAATCAACTCAATCAGAATGGTAACTGGAAATAAAAGCCATACAAGCAGAATCAAACTAATCCCCACTGGCCGCATAAATTTCATTCTTCCAAACAACCACATAAAAAGGTTTCGTTATTTAAATCCATATTTATTTAAATCATTCAATCAGAATTATAACTGGCAATAAAAGCCATAAAAGCAGATTCAAAGTAATCCCCACTGGCCGCATAAATTTCCTTCTTCCAAACAACCACATAAAGAGGTTTCGTTATTCAAATCCATATTTATTTAAACCACTTATAATCACTCAAACCCAAGGGTTCTCAAAAACCCACATTATTAAATTATCAGCTGCAACCAATATAAACTATAATGATTCTCAAAATCTTAAAAGAGCAATCCCAATCGAATCCATCACAACAAAACCCAAACGAAACCGAATATGGCCAATACAAATAAGAACCAACAAAACGACACAATGTCAGCCCAATCAAGGAAACCAAGTCATTGCCACATAAAAACACTTGAAGCAATACATAGCTGAAATCATTCCACAAGTCCCAAGGTTATCTCCACCGATTATTTATCAAGACAGATAAATCAAACTCAACAATACTTTAACTAGATGCTAATAATTTTAGAGTACTCACTTTCAACGAAAATCTCCAGATACAAACGAACCCAAACCAGCATATCTTAATGAATCTGGTACACATCTGATATATCTATGGTTAGTTTAGCGCAATCTTCCAACTCCCATGAAACTGAGTCTAGCCAAACCTAGATAACCAACTACACCCTATCCAAAACTATACAAGCCATCCAATCGACCACCAGCCAAATCCTGAACCACTAGCCGAGCTTAAAAGAACACTAAACCCTCTATTGTAATTTAAACGAAACTAGCATGCCCACAAAAAACTTGGAAATCAACTCACCCCCATTAAAAGATGGAACTATACCTACTGAAAGTAAAATAAAGCCAATGAACCTGCATCATTCCAAACAATCCATCCTATATAACCTTAAACAAAGCAAAGATAAAACAAGAACTTAATCAATTAAACCAACAAGAACCAAGCTTATTTTTACTCCAAACTCACTAAATTAAACAAGCCCAGCATATTTAAATAGAGTCGAATAATAACACAATTCTCTTATAAGAGTAAAACAGACCAATTAAAAGAACCATATCTTGATAAACAAAATCCACTCACTCAAAATTACTTAAAAAATCCCAGCATATTTGGAGAAAGTAGAAAAGTCCCAAGGTTATCTCCACCGATTATTTATCAAGACAGATAAATCAAACTCAACAATATTTTAACTAGATGCTAATAATTTTAGAGTACTCACTTTCAACGAAAACTCTCCAGATACAAATGAACCCAAACCAGCATAGCTTAATGAATCTGGTACACATCTGATATAGCTACGGTTAGTTTAGCGCAATCTTCCGACTCCCATGAAACTGAGTCTAGCCAAACCAAGATAACCAACTACACCCTATCCAAAACAATACAAGCCATCCAATCGACCACCAGCCAAATCCTGAACCACTAGCCGAGCTTAAAAGAACACTAAACCCTCTATTCTAATTTAAACGAAACTAGCATGCCCACAAAAAACTTGGAAATCAACTCACCCCCATTAAAAGATGGAACTATACCTACTGAAAGTAAAATAAAGCCAATGAACCTGCATCATTCCAAACAATCCATCCTATATAACCTAAAACAAAGCAAAGCTAAAACAAGAACTTAATCAATTTAACCAACAAGAACCAAGCTTATTTTTACTCTAAACTCACTAAATTAAACAAGCCCAGCATATTTAAATAGAGTAGAATAATAACAAAATTCTCTTATAAGAGTAAAACAGACCTATTAAAAGAACCATATCTTGATAAACTAAATACACTCACTCAAAATTACTTAAAAAATCCCAGCATATTTGGAGAAAGTAGAAAATGAACTCGACTCCTTTAAAAGATAAAACATAGCTATTAAAAAAAAAATAAAAGCAAATAAACTAGGATCAGTCCAAACAATTCCGTTAAACAAATAAAACAAATGAAAGCAAAAATTTTCACAGTTCCTTCAACCAATAAGAAAGAAGCATATTACAAGTCTAAACTTATTATTCTAACTTAAACGATCCCATTAAATAAAGATAAACTAAATCAACTCAATCAGAATTATAACTGGCAATAAAAGCCATACAAGCAGATTCAAACTAATCCCCACTGGCCGCATAAATTTCCTTCTTTCAAACAACCACATAAAGAGGTTTCGTTATTCAAATCCATATTTATTTAAACCACTTATAATCACTCAAACCCAAGGGTTCTCAAAAACCCACATTATTAAATTATCAGCTGCAACCTATATAAACTATAATGATTCTCAAAATCTTAAAAGACCAATCCCAATCGAATCCATCACAACAGAACCCAAACGAAACCGAATATGGCCAATACAAATAAGAACCAACAAAACGACACAATGTCAGCCCAATCAAGGAAACCAAGTCATTGCCACATAAAAACACTTGAAGCAATACATAGCTGAAATCATTCCAAAAGTCCGAAGGTTATCTCCACCGATTATTTATCAAGACAGATAAATCAAACTCAACAATACTTTAACTAGATGCTAATAATTTTAGAGTACTCACTTTCAACGAAAACTCTCCAGATACAAATGAACCCAAAACAGCATAGCTTAATGAATCTGGTACACATCTGATATAGCTACGGTTAGTTTAGCGCAATCTTCCGACTCCCACGAAACTGAGTCTAGCCAAACCTAGATAACCAACTACACCCTATCCAAAACTATACAAGCCATCCAATCGACCACCAGCCAAATCCCGAACCACTAGCCGAGCTTAAAAGAACAGCAAACCCTCAATTCTAATTTAAACGAAACTAGAATGCCCACAAAAAACTTGGAAATCAATTCACCCCCATTAAAAGATGGAACTATACCTACTGAAAGTAAAATAAAGCCAATGAACCTGCATCATTCCAAACAATCCATCCTATATAACCTAAAACAAAGCAAAGCTAAAACAAGAACTTAATCAATTTAACCAACAAGAACCAAGCTTATTTTTACTCTAAACTCACTAAATTAAACAAGCCCAGCATATTTAAATAGAGTAGAATAATAACAAAATTCTCTTATAAGAGTAAAAGAGACCTATTAAAAGAACCATATCTTGATAAACTAAATACACTCACTCAAAATTACTTAAAAAATCTGTGCATATTTGGAGAAAGTAGAAAATGAACTCGACTCCTTTTAAAGATAAAACATAGCTATTAAAAAAAAAATAAAAGCAAATAAACTAGGATCAGTCCAAACAATTCCGTTAAACAAATAAAACAAATGAAAGCAAAAATTTACACAGTTCCTTCAACCAATAAGAAAGAAGCATATTACAAGTCTAAACTTATTATTCTAATTTAAACGATCCCATTAAATATAGATAAACTAAATCAACTCAATCAGAATTGATAACTGGCAATAAAAGCCATACAAGCAGATTCAAACTAATCCCCACTGGCCGCATAAATTTCCTTCTTCCAAACAACCACATAAAGAGGTTTCGTTATTTAAATCCATATTTATTTAAACCACTTATAATCACTCAAACCCAAGGGTTCTCAAAAACCCACATTATTAAATTATCAGCTGCAACCTATATAAACTATAATGATTCTCAAAATCTTAAAAGACCAATCCCAATCGAATCCATCACAACAGAACCCAAACGAAACCGAATATGGCCAATACAAATAAGAACCAACAAAACGACACAATGTCAGCCCAATCAAGGAAACCAAGTCATTGCCACATAAAAACACTTGAAGCAATACATAGCTGAAATCATTCCAAAAGTCCCAAGGTTATCTCCGCCGATTATTTATCAAGACAGATAAATCAAACTCAACAATACTTTAACTAGATGCTAATAATTTTAGAGTACTCACTTTCAACGAAAACTCTCCAGATACAAATGAACCCAAACCAGCATAGCTTAATGAATCTGGTACACATCTGATATAGCTACGGTTAGTTTAGCGCAATTTTCCAACTCCCATGAAACTGAGTCTAGCAAAACCTAGATAACCAACTACACCCTATCCAAACTATACAAGCCATCCAATCGACCACCAGCCAAATCCTGAACCACTAGCCGAGCTTAAAAGAACACTAAACCCTCTATTCTAATTTAAACGAAACTAGCATGCCCACAAAAAACATGGAAATCAACTCACCCCCATTAAAAGATGGAACTATACCTACTGAAAGTAAAATAAAGCCAATGAACCTGCATCATTCCAAACAATCCATCCTATATAACCTAAAACAAAGCAAAGCTAAAACAAGAACTTAATCAATTTAACCAACAAGAACCAAGCTTATTTTTACTCTAAACTCACTAAATTAAACAAGCCCAGCATATTTAAATAGAGTAGAATAATAACAAAATTCTCTTATAAGAGTAAAACAGACCTATTAAAAGAACCATATCTTGATAAACTAAATACACTCACTCAAAATTACTTAAAAAATCCCAGCATATTTGGAGAAAGTAGAAAATGAACTCGACTCCTTTAAAAGATAAAACATAGCTATTAAAAAAAAAATAAAAGCAAATAAACTAGGATCAGTCCAAACAATTCCGTTAAACAAATAAAACAAATGAAAGCAAAAATTTTACACAGTTCCTTCAACCAATAAGAAAGAAGCATATTACAAGTCTAAACTTATTATTCTAACTTAAACGATCCCATTAAATAAAGATAAACTAAATCAACTCAATCAGAATTATAACTGGCAATAAAAGCCATACAAGCAGATTCAAACTAATCCCCACTGGCCGCATAAATTTCCTTCTTTCAAACAACCACATAAAGAGGTTTCGTTATTCAAATCCATATTTATTTAAACCACTTATAATCGCTCAAACCCAAGGGTTCTCAAAAACCCACATTATTAAATTATCAGCTGCAACCTATATAAACTATAATGATTCTCAAAATCTTAAAAGACCAATCCCAATCGAATCCATCACAACAGAACCCAAACGAAACCGAATATGGCCAATACAAATAAGAACCAACAAAACGACACAATGTCAGCCCAATCAAGGAAACCAAGTCATTGCCACATAAAAACACTTGAAGCAATACATAGCTGAAATCATTCCAAAAGTCCCAAGGTTATCTCCACCGATTATTTATCAAGACAGATAAATCAAACTCAACAATACTTTAACTAGATGCTAATAATTTTAGAGTACTCACTTTCAACGAAAACTCTCCAGATACAAATGAACCCAAACCAGCATAGCTTAATGAATCTGGTACACATCTGATATAGCTACGGTTAGTTTAGCGCAATCTTCCAACTCCCATGAAACTGAGTCTAGCCAAACCTAGATAACCAACTACACCCTATCCAAAACTATACAAGCCATCCAATCGACCACCAGCCAAATCCTGAACCACTAGCCGAGCTTAAAAGAACACTAAACCCTCTATTCTAATTTAAACGAAACTAGCATGCCCACAAAAAACTTGGAAATCAACTCACCCCCATTAAAAGATGGAACTATACCTACTGAAAGTAAAATAAAGCCAATGAACCTGCATCATTCCAAACAATCCATCCTATATAACCTAAAACAAAGCAAAGCTAAAACAAGAACTTAATCAATTTAACCAACAAGAACCAAGCTTATTTTTACTCTAAACTCACTAAATTAAACAAGCCCAGCATATTTAAATAGAGTAGAATAATAACACAATTCTCTTATAAGAGTAAAACAGACCTATTAAAAGAACCATATCTTGATAAACAAAATCCACTCACTCAAAATTACTTAAAAAATCCCAGCATATTTGGAGAAAGTAGAAAATGAACTCGACTCCTTTAAAAGTTAAAACATAGCTATTAAAATAAAAAATAAAAGCAAATAAACTAGGATCAGTCCAAACAATTCCGTTAAACAAATAAAACAAATGAAAGCAAAAATTTACACAGTTCCTTCAACCAATAAGAAAGAAGCATATTACAAGTCTAAACTTATTATTCTAACTTAAACGATCCCATTAAATAAAGATAAACTAAATCAACTCAATCAGAATTATAACTGGCAATAAAAGCCATACAAGCAGATTCAAACTAATCCCCACTGGCCACATAAATTTCCTTCTTTCAAACAACCACATAAAGAGGTTTCGTTATTCAAATCCATATTTATTTAAACCACTTATAATCGCTCTAACCCAAGGGTTATCAAAAACCCACATTATTAAATTATCCAGCTGCAACCTATATAAACTATAATGATTCTCAAAATCTTCAAAGACCAATCCCAATCGAATCCTAACACAACAGAACCCAAACGAAACCGAATATGGCCAATACAAATAAGAACCAACAAAACGACACAATGTCAGCCCAATCAAGGAATCCAAGTCATTGCCACATAAAAACACTTGAAGCAATACGTAGCTGAAATCATTCCAAAAGTCCGAAGGTTATCTCCACCGATTATTTATCAAGACAGATAAATCAAACTCAACAATACTTTAACTAGATGCTAATAATTTTAGAGTACTCACATTCAAGGAAAACTCTCCAGATACAAATGAACCCAAAACAGCATAGCTTAATGAATCTGGTACACATCTGATATAGCTACGGTTAGTTTAGCACAATCTTCCGACTCCCATGAAACTGAGTCTAGCCAAACCTAGATAACCAACTACACCCTATCCAAAACAATACAAGCCATCCAATCGACCACCAGCCAAATCCTGAACCACTAGCCGAGCTTAAAAGAACATTAAACCCTCTATTCTAATTTAAACGAAACTAGCATGCCCACAAAAAACTTGGAAATCAACTCACCCCCATTAAAAGATGGAACTATACCTACTGAAAGTAAAATAAAGCCAATGAACCTGCATCATTCCAAACAATCCATCCTATATAACCTAAAACAAAGCAAAGATAAAACAAGAACTTAATCAATTTAACCAACAAGAACCAAGCTTATTTTTACTCTAAACTCACTAAATTAAACAAGCCCAGCATATTTAAATAGAGTAGAATAATAACACAATTCTCTTATAAGAGTAAAACAGACCTATTAAAAGAACCATATCTTGATAAACAAAATCCACTCACTCAAAATTACTTAAAAAATCCCAGCATATTTGGAGAAAGTAGAAAATGAACTCGACTCCTTTAAAAGTTAAAACATAGCTATTAAAATAAAAAATAAAAGCAAATAAACTAGGATCAGTCCAAACAATTCCGTTAAACAAATAAAACAAATGAAAGCAAAAATTTACACAGTTCCTTCAACCAATAAGAAAGATGCATATTACAAGTCTAAACTTATTATTCCAATTTAAACGATCCCATTAAATAAAGATAAACTAAATCAACTCAATCAGAATTATAACTTGCAATAAAAGCCATACAAGCAGATTCAAACTAATCCCCACTGGCCGCATAAATTTCCTTCTTCTTAACAACCACAGAAAGAGGTTTCGTTATTCAAATCCATATTTATTTAAACCACTTATAATCACTCTAACCCAAGGGTTCTCAAAAACCCACATTATTAAATTACCAGCTGCAACCTATATAAACCATAATGATTCTCAAAATCTTAAAAGACCAATCCCAATCGAATCCTATCACAACAGAACCCAAACGAAACCGAATATGGCCAATACAAATAAGAACCAACAAAACGACACAATGTCAGCCCAATCAAGGAAACCAAGTCATTGCCACATAAAAACACTTGAAGCAATACGTAGCTGAAATCATTCCAAAAGTCCCAAGGTTATCTCCACCGATTATTTATCAAGACAGATAAATCAAACTCAACAATACTTTTACTAGATGCTAATAATTTTAGAGTACTCATTTTCAACGAAAACACTCCAGATACAAATGAACCCAAACCAGCATAGCTTAATGAATCTGCTACAAATCTGATATAGCTACGGTTAGTTTAGCACAATCTTCCAACTCCCATGAAACTGAGTCTAGCCAAACCTAGATAACCAACTACACCCTATCCGAAACAATACAAGCCATCCAATCGACCACCAGCCAAATCCTGAACCACTAGCCGGGCTTAAAAGAACATTAAACCCTCTATTCTAATTTAAACGAAACTAGCATGCCCACAAAAAACTTGGAAATCAACTCACCCCCATTAAAAGATGGAACTATACCTACTGAAAGTAAAATAAAGCCAATGAACCTGCATCATTCCAAACAATCCATCCTATATAACCTAAAACAAAGCAAAGATAAAACAAGAACTTAATCATTTAAACCAACAAGAACCAAGCTTATTTTTACTCTAAACTCACTAAATTAAACAAGCCCAGCATATTTAAATAGAGTAGAATAATAACACAATTCTCTTATAAGAGTAAAACAGACCTATTAAAAGAACCATATCTTGATAAACAAAATCCACTCACTCAAAATTACTTAAAAAATCCCAGCATATTTGGAGAAAGTAGAAAATGAACTCGACTCCTTTAAAAGTTAAAACATAGCTATTAAAATAAAAAATAAAAGCAAATAAACTAGGATCAGTCCAAACAATTCCGTTAAACAAATAAAACAAATGAAAGCAAAAATTTACACAGTTCCTTCAACCAATAAGAAAGATGCATATTACAAGTCTAAACTTATTATTCCAATTTAAACGATCCCATTAAATAAAGATAAACTAAATCAACTCAATCAGAATTATAACTTGCAATAAAAGCCATACAAGCAGATTCAAACTAATCCCCACTGGCCGCATAAATTTCCTTCTTTCAAACAACCACATAAATATGTTTCGTTATTCAAATCCATATTTATTTAAACCACTTATAATCACTCTAACCCAAGGGTTCTCAAAAACCCACATTATTAAATTACCAGCTGCAACCTATATAAACCATAATGATTCTCAAAATCTTAAAAGACCAATCCCAATCGAATCCTATCACAACAGAACCCAAACGAAACCGAATATGGCCAATACAAATAAGAACCAACAAAACGACACAATGTCAGCCCAATCAAGGAAACCAAGTCATTGCCACATAAAAACACTTGAAGCAATACGTAGCTGAAAACATTCCAAAAGTCCCAAAGTTATCTCCGCCGATTATTTATCTAGACAGATAAATCAAACTCAACAATACTTTAACTAGATGCTAATAATTTTAGAGTACTCACTTTCAACGAAAACTCTCTAGATACAAATGAACCCAAACCAGCATAGCTTAATGAATCTGGTACACATCTGATATTGCTACGGTTAGTTTAGCACAATCTTCAAACTCCCATGAAACTGAGTCTAGCCAAACCTAGATAACCAACTACACCCTATCCGAAACAATACAAGCCATCCAATCGACCACCAGCCAAATCCTGAACCACTAGCCGGGCTTAAAAGAACATTAAACCCTCTATTCTAATTTAAACGAAACTAGCATGCCCACAAAAAACTTGGAAATCAACTCACCCCCATTAAAAGATGGAACTATACCTACTGAAAGTAAAATAAAGCCAATGAACCTGCATCATTCCAAACAATCCATCCTATATAACCTTAAACAAAGCAAAGATAAAACAAGAACTTAATCAATTAAACCAACAAGAACCAAGCTTATTTTTACTCCAAACTCACTAAATTAAACAAGCCCAGCATATTTAAATAGAGTCGAATAATAACACAATTCTCTTATAAGAGTAAAACAGACCAATTAAAAGAACCATATCTTGATAAACAAAATCCACTCACTCAAAATTACTTAAAAAAATCCCAGCATATTTGGAGAAAGTAGAAAATGAACTCGACTCCTTTAAAAGTTAAAACATAGCTATTAAAATAAAAAATAAAAGCAAATAAACTAGGATCAGTCCAAACAATTCCGTTAAACAAATAAAACAAATGAAAGTAAAAATTTACACAGTTCCTTCAACCAATAAGAAAGATACATATTACAGGTCTCAACTTATTATTCTAACTTAAACGATCCCATTAAATAAAGATAAACTAAATCAACTCAATCAGAATTATAACTGGCAATAACAGACATACAAGCAGATTCAAACGAATCCCCACTGGCCACATAAATTTCCTTCTTTCAAACAACCACATAAAGAGGTTTCGTTATTCAAATCCATATTTATTTAAACCACTTATAATCACTCTAACCCAAGGGTTCTCAAAAACCCACATTATTAAATAACCAGCTGCAACCTATATAAACCACAATGATTCTCAAAATCGTAGAAGACCAATCCAAATCAAATCCTATCACAACAGAACCCAAACGAAACCGAATATTGGCACCAAATAAGAATTTGCCACATAAAAACACTTGAAGCAATACGTAGCTGAAATCATTCCAAAGTCCCAAGGTTATCTCCACCGATTATTTATCAAGACAGATAAATCAAACTCAACAATACTTTAACTAGATGCTAATAATTTTAGAGTACTCACTTTCAACGAAAACTCTCCAGATACAAATGAACCCAAACCAGCATAACTTAATGAATCTGGTTCACATCTGATATAGCTACGGTTAGTTTAGCACAATCTTCCAACTCCCATGAAACTGAGTCTAGCCAAACCTATATAACCAACTACACCCAATCCAAAACAATACAAGCCAACCAATCGACCACCAGCCAAATCCTGAACCACTAGCCGGGCTTAAAAGAACATTAAACCCTCTATTCTAATTTAAACGAAATTAGCATGCCCGCAAAAAACTTGGAAATCAACTCACCCCCATCAAAAGATGGAACTATACCTTCTGAAAGTAAAATAAAGCCAATGAACCTGCATCATTCCAAACAATCCATCCTATATAACCTAAAACAAAGCAAAGATAAAACAAGAACTTAATCAATTTAACCAACAAGAAACAAGCTTATTTTTACTCTAAACTCACTAAATTAAACAAGCCCAGCATATTTAAATAGAGTAGAATAATAACACAATTCTCTTATAAGAGTAAAACAGACCTATTAAAAGAACCATATCTTGATAAACAAAATCCACTCACTCAAAATTACTTAAAAAATCCCAGCATATTTGGAGAAAGTAGAAAATGAACTCGACTCCTTTAAAAGTTAAAACATCGCTATTAAAATAAAAAATAAAAGCAAATAAACTAGAATCAGTCCAAACAATTCCGTTAAACAAATCAAACAAATGAAAGCAAAAATTTACACAGTTCCTTCAACCAATAAGAAAGATGCATATTACAAGTCTAAACTTATTATTCTAACTTAAACGATCCCATTAAATAAAGATAAACTAAATCAACTCAATCAGAATTATAACTGGCAATAAACACATACAAGCAGATTCAAACTAATCCCCACTGGCCGCATAAATTTCCTTCTTTCAAAGAACCATATAAAGAGGTTTCGTTATTCAAATCCATATTTATTTAAACCACTTATAATCAGTCTAACCCAAGGGTTCTCAAAAACCCACATTATTAAATTACCAGCTGCAACCTATATAAACTTTAATGATTCTCAAAATCTTAAAAGACCAATCCCAATCGAATCCTATCTCAACAGAACCGAAACGAAACCGAATATGGCCAATACAAATAAGAACCAACAAAACGACACAATGTCAGCCCAATCAAGGAAACCAAGTCATTGCCACATAAAAACACTTGAAGCAATACGTAGCTGAAATCATTCCAAAAGTCCCAAGGTTATCTCCACCGATTTTTTATCAAGACAGATAAATCAAACTGAACAAAACTTTAAATAGATGCTAATAATTTTAGAGTATTCACTTTCAACGAAAACTCTCCAGATACAAATGAACCCAAACAAGCATAGCTTAATGAATCTGGTACACATCTAATATTGCTACGGTTAGTTTAGCACAATCTTCAGACTCCCATGTAACTGAGTCTAGCCAAACCTAGATAACCAACTACACCCTATCCAAAACAATACAAATCATGCAATCGACCACCAGCCAAATCCTGAACCACTAGCCGAGCTTAAAAGAACATTAAACCCTCTATTCTAATTTAAACAAAACTAGCATTCCCACAAAAAACTTGGAAATGAACTCACCCCCATTAAAAGATGGAACTATACCTACTGAAAGTAAAATAAAGCCAATGAACCTGCATCATTCCAAACAATCCATCCTATATAACCTAAAACAAAGCAAAGATAAAACAAGAACTTAATCAATTTAACCAACAAGAACCAAGCTTATTTTTACTCTAAACTCACTAAATTAAACAAGCCCAGCATATTTAAATAGAGTAGAATAATAACACAATTCTCTTATAAGAGTAAAACAGACCTATTAAAAGAACCATATCTTGATAAACAAAATCCACTCACTCAAAATTACTTAAAAAATCCCAGCATATTTGGAGAAAGTAGAAAATGAACTCGACTCCTTTAAAAGTTAAAACATAGCTATTAAAATAAAAAATAAAAGCAAATAAACTAGGATCAGTCCAAACAATTCCGTTAAACAAATAAAACAAATGAAAGCAAAAATTTACACAGTTCCTTCAACCAATAAGAAAGATGCATATTACAAGTCTAAACTTATTATTCCAATTTAAACGATCCCATTAAATAAAGATAAACTAAATCAACTCAATCAGAATTATAACTTGCAATAAAAGCCATACAAGCAGATTCAAACTAATCCCCACTGGCCGCATAAATTTCCTTCTTCTTAACAACCACAGAAAGAGGTTTCGTTATTCAAATCCATATTTATTTAAACCACTTATAATCAGTCTAACCCCAGGGTTCTCAAAAACCCACATTATTAAATTACCAGCTGCAACCTATATAAACTATAATGATTCTCAAAATCTTAAAAGACCAATCCCAATCGAATCCTATAACAACAGAACCCAAACGAAACCGAATATGTCCAATACAAATAAGAACCAACAAAACGACACAATGTCAGCCCAATCAAGGAAACCAAGTCATTGCCACATAAAAACACTTGAAGCAATACGTAGCTGAAATCATTCCAAAAGTCCCAAGGTTATCTCCACCGATTATTTATCAAGACAGATAAATCAAACTCAACAATACTTTAAGTAGATGCTAATAATTTTAGAGTACTCATTTTCAACGAAAACACTCCAGATACAAATGAACCCAAACCAGCATAGCTTAATGAATCTGCTACAAATCTGATATAGCTACGGTTAGTTTAGCACAATCTTCCAACTCCCATGAAACTGAGTCTAGCCAAACCTAGATAACCAACTACACCCTATCCGAAACAATACAAGCCATCCAATCGACCACCAGCCAAATCCTGAACCACTAGCCAGGCTTAAAAGAACATTAAACCCTCTATTCTAATTTAAACAAAACTAGCATGCCCACAAAAAACTTGGAAATCAACTCACCCCCATTAAAAGATAAAACTATACCTACTGAAAGTAAAATAAAGCCAATGAACCTGCATCATTCCAAACAATCCATCCTATATAACCTAAAACAAAGCAAAGATAAAACAAGAACTTAATCAATTAAACCAACAAGAACCAAGCTTATTTTTACTCCAAACTCACTAAATTAAACAAGCCCAGCATATTTAAATAGAGTAGAATAATAACACAATTCTCTTATAAGAGTAAAACAGACCTATTAAAAGAACCATATCTTGATAAACAAAATCCACTCACTGAAAATTACTTAAAAAATCCCAGCATATTTGGAGAAAGTAGAAAATGAACTCGACTCCTTTAAAAGTTAAAACATAGCTATTAAAATAAAAAATAAAAGCAAATAAACTAGGATCTGTCCAAACAATTCCGTTAAACAAATAAAACAAATGAATCCCCAAAGTTCCTTCAACCAATAAGAAAGATACATATTACAGGTCTCCACTTATTATTCTAACTTAAACGATCCCATTAAATAAAGATAAACTAAATCAACTCAATCAGAATTATAACTGGCAATAACAGACATACAAGCAGATTCAAACGAATCCCCACTGGCCGCATAAATTTCCTTCTTTCAAACAACCACATAAATATTTTTCGTTATTCAAATCCATATTTATTTAAACCACTTATAATCACTCTAACCCAAGGGTTCTCAAAAACCCACATTATTAAATTACCAGCTGCAACCTATATAAACCATAATGATTCTCAAAATCTTAAAAGACCAATCCCAATCGAATCCTATCACAACAGAACCCAAACGAAACCGAATATGGCCAATACAAATAAGAACCAACAAAACGACACAATGTCAGCCCAATCAAGGAAACCAAGTCATTGCCACATAAAAACACTTGAAGCAATACGTAGCTGAAAACATTCCAAAAGTCCCAAAGTTATCTCCGCCGATTATTTATCTAGACAGATAAATCAAACTCAACAATACTTTAACTAGATGCTAATAATTTTAGAGTACTCACTTTCAACGAAAACTCTCTAGATACAAATGAACCCAAACCAGCATAGCTTAATGAATCTGGTACACATCTGATATTGCTACGGTTAGTTTAGCACAATCTTCAAACTCCCATGAAACTGAGTCTAGCCAAACCTAGATAACCAACTACACCCTATCCGAAACAATACAAGCCATCCAATCGACCACCAGCCAAATCCTGAACCACTAGCCGGGCTTAAAAGAACATTAAACCCTCTATTCTAATTTAAACGAAACTAGCATGCCCACAAAAAACTTGGAAATCAACTCACCCCCATTAAAAGATGGAACTATACCTACTGAAAGTAAAATAAAGCCAATGAACCTGCATCATTCCAAACAATCCATCCTATATAACCTTAAACAAAGCAAAGATAAAACAAGAACTTAATCAATTAAACCAACAAGAACCAAGCTTATTTTTACTCCAAACTCACTAAATTAAACAAGCCCAGCATATTTAAATAGAGTCGAATAATAACACAATTCTCTTATAAGAGTAAAACAGACCAATTAAAAGAACCATATCTTGATAAACAAAATCCACTCACTCAAAATTACTTAAAAAAATCCCAGCATATTTGGAGAAAGTAGAAAATGAACTCGACTCCTTTAAAAGTTAAAACATAGCTATTAAAATAAAAAATAAAAGCAAATAAACTAGGATCAGTCCAAACAATTCCGTTAAACAAATAAAACAAATGAAAGTAAAAATTTACACAGTTCCTTCAACCAATAAGAAAGATACATATTACAGGTCTCAACTTATTATTCTAACTTAAACGATCCCATTAAATAAAGATAAACTAAATCAACTCAATCAGAATTATAACTGGCAATAACAGACATACAAGCAGATTCAAACGAATCCCCACTGGCCACATAAATTTCCTTCTTTCAAACAACCACATAAAGAGGTTTCGTTATTCAAATCCATATTTATTTAAACCACTTATAATCACTCTAACCCAAGGGTTCTCAAAAACCCACATTATTAAATAACCAGCTGCAACCTATATAAACCACAATGATTCTCAAAATCGTAGAAGACCAATCCAAATCAAATCCTATCACAACAGAACCCAAACGAAACCGAATATTGGCACCAAATAAGAATTTGCCACATAAAAACACTTGAAGCAATACGTAGCTGAAATCATTCCAAAGTCCCAAGGTTATCTCCACCGATTATTTATCAAGACAGATAAATCAAACTCAACAATACTTTAACTAGATGCTAATAATTTTAGAGTACTCACTTTCAACGAAAACTCTCCAGATACAAATGAACCCAAACCAGCATAACTTAATGAATCTGGTTCACATCTGATATAGCTACGGTTAGTTTAGCACAATCTTCCAACTCCCATGAAACTGAGTCTAGCCAAACCTATATAACCAACTACACCCAATCCAAAACAATACAAGCCAACCAATCGACCACCAGCCAAATCCTGAACCACTAGCCGGGCTTAAAAGAACATTAAACCCTCTATTCTAATTTAAACGAAATTAGCATGCCCGCAAAAAACTTGGAAATCAACTCACCCCCATCAAAAGATGGAACTATACCTTCTGAAAGTAAAATAAAGCCAATGAACCTGCATCATTCCAAACAATCCATCCTATATAACCTAAAACAAAGCAAAGATAAAACAAGAACTTAATCAATTTAACCAACAAGAAACAAGCTTATTTTTACTCTAAACTCACTAAATTAAACAAGCCCAGCATATTTAAATAGAGTAGAATAATAACACAATTCTCTTATAAGAGTAAAACAGACCTATTAAAAGAACCATATCTTGATAAACAAAATCCACTCACTCAAAATTACTTAAAAAATCCCAGCATATTTGGAGAAAGTAGAAAATGAACTCGACTCCTTTAAAAGTTAAAACATCGCTATTAAAATAAAAAATAAAAGCAAATAAACTAGAATCAGTCCAAACAATTCCGTTAAACAAATCAAACAAATGAAAGCAAAAATTTACACAGTTCCTTCAACCAATAAGAAAGATGCATATTACAAGTCTAAACTTATTATTCTAACTTAAACGATCCCATTAAATAAAGATAAACTAAATCAACTCAATCAGAATTATAACTGGCAATAAACACATACAAGCAGATTCAAACTAATCCCCACTGGCCGCATAAATTTCCTTCTTTCAAAGAACCATATAAAGAGGTTTCGTTATTCAAATCCATATTTATTTAAACCACTTATAATCAGTCTAACCCAAGGGTTCTCAAAAACCCACATTATTAAATTACCAGCTGCAACCTATATAAACTTTAATGATTCTCAAAATCTTAAAAGACCAATCCCAATCGAATCCTATCTCAACAGAACCGAAACGAAACCGAATATGGCCAATACAAATAAGAACCAACAAAACGACACAATGTCAGCCCAATCAAGGAAACCAAGTCATTGCCACATAAAAACACTTGAAGCAATACGTAGCTGAAATCATTCCAAAAGTCCCAAGGTTATCTCCACCGATTTTTTATCAAGACAGATAAATCAAACTGAACAAAACTTTAAATAGATGCTAATAATTTTAGAGTATTCACTTTCAACGAAAACTCTCCAGATACAAATGAACCCAAACAAGCATAGCTTAATGAATCTGGTACACATCTAATATTGCTACGGTTAGTTTAGCACAATCTTCAGACTCCCATGTAACTGAGTCTAGCCAAACCTAGATAACCAACTACACCCTATCCAAAACAATACAAATCATGCAATCGACCACCAGCCAAATCCTGAACCACTAGCCGAGCTTAAAAGAACATTAAACCCTCTATTCTAATTTAAACAAAACTAGCATTCCCACAAAAAACTTGGAAATGAACTCACCCCCATTAAAAGATGGAACTATACCTACTGAAAGTAAAATAAAGCCAATGAACCTGCATCATTCCAAACAATCCATCCTATATAACCTAAAACAAAGCAAAGATAAAACAAGAACTTAATCAATTTAACCAACAAGAACCAAGCTTATTTTTACTCTAAACTCACTAAATTAAACAAGCCCAGCATATTTAAATAGAGTAGAATAATAACACAATTCTCTTATAAGAGTAAAACAGACCTATTAAAAGAACCATATCTTGATAAACAAAATCCACTCACTCAAAATTACTTAAAAAATCCCAGCATATTTGGAGAAAGTAGAAAATGAACTCGACTCCTTTAAAAGTTAAAACATAGCTATTAAAATAAAAAATAAAAGCAAATAAACTAGGATCAGTCCAAACAATTCCGTTAAACAAATAAAACAAATGAAAGCAAAAATTTACACAGTTCCTTCAACCAATAAGAAAGATGCATATTACAAGTCTAAACTTATTATTCCAATTTAAACGATCCCATTAAATAAAGATAAACTAAATCAACTCAATCAGAATTATAACTTGCAATAAAAGCCATACAAGCAGATTCAAACTAATCCCCACTGGCCGCATAAATTTCCTTCTTCTTAACAACCACAGAAAGAGGTTTCGTTATTCAAATCCATATTTATTTAAACCACTTATAATCAGTCTAACCCCAGGGTTCTCAAAAACCCACATTATTAAATTACCAGCTGCAACCTATATAAACTATAATGATTCTCAAAATCTTAAAAGACCAATCCCAATCGAATCCTATAACAACAGAACCCAAACGAAACCGAATATGTCCAATACAAATAAGAACCAACAAAACGACACAATGTCAGCCCAATCAAGGAAACCAAGTCATTGCCACATAAAAACACTTGAAGCAATACGTAGCTGAAATCATTCCAAAAGTCCCAAGGTTATCTCCACCGATTATTTATCAAGACAGATAAATCAAACTCAACAATACTTTAAGTAGATGCTAATAATTTTAGAGTACTCATTTTCAACGAAAACACTCCAGATACAAATGAACCCAAACCAGCATAGCTTAATGAATCTGCTACAAATCTGATATAGCTACGGTTAGTTTAGCACAATCTTCCAACTCCCATGAAACTGAGTCTAGCCAAACCTAGATAACCAACTACACCCTATCCGAAACAATACAAGCCATCCAATCGACCACCAGCCAAATCCTGAACCACTAGCCAGGCTTAAAAGAACATTAAACCCTCTATTCTAATTTAAACAAAACTAGCATGCCCACAAAAAACTTGGAAATCAACTCACCCCCATTAAAAGATAAAACTATACCTACTGAAAGTAAAATAAAGCCAATGAACCTGCATCATTCCAAACAATCCATCCTATATAACCTAAAACAAAGCAAAGATAAAACAAGAACTTAATCAATTAAACCAACAAGAACCAAGCTTATTTTTACTCCAAACTCACTAAATTAAACAAGCCCAGCATATTTAAATAGAGTAGAATAATAACACAATTCTCTTATAAGAGTAAAACAGACCTATTAAAAGAACCATATCTTGATAAACAAAATCCACTCACTGAAAATTACTTAAAAAATCCCAGCATATTTGGAGAAAGTAGAAAATGAACTCGACTCCTTTAAAAGTTAAAACATAGCTATTAAAATAAAAAATAAAAGCAAATAAACTAGGATCTGTCCAAACAATTCCGTTAAACAAATAAAACAAATGAATCCCCAAAGTTCCTTCAACCAATAAGAAAGATACATATTACAGGTCTCCACTTATTATTCTAACTTAAACGATCCCATTAAATAAAGATAAACTAAATCAACTCAATCAGAATTATAACTGGCAATAACAGACATACAAGCAGATTCAAACGAATCCCCACTGGCCGCATAAATTTCCTTCTTTCAAACAACCACATAAATATTTTTCGTTATTCAAATCCATATTTATTTAAACCACTTATAATCACTCTAACCCAAGGGTTCTCAAAAACCCACATTATTAAATTACCAGCTGCAACCTATATAAACCATAATGATTCTCAAAATCTTAAAAGACCAATCCCAATCGAATCCTATCACAACAGAACCCAAACGAAACCGAATATGGCCAATACAAATAAGAACCAACAAAACGACACAATGTCAGCCCAATCAAGGAAACCAAGTCATTGCCACATAAAAACACTTGAAGCAATACGTAGCTGAAAACATTCCAAAAGTCCCGAAGTTATCTCCGCCGATTATTTATCTAGACAGATAAATCAAACTCAACAATACTTTAACTAGATGCTAATAATTTTAGAGTACTCACTTTCAACGAAAACTCTCTAGATACAAATGAACCCAAACCAGCATAGCTTAATGAATCTGGTACACATCTGATATTGCTACGGTTAGTTTAGCACAATCTTCAAACTCCCATGAAACTGAGTCTAGCCAAACCTAGATAACCAACTACACCCTATCCAAAACAATACAAGCCATCCAATCGACCACCAGCCAAATCCTGAACCACTAGCCGAGCTTAAAAGAACACTAAACCCTCTATTCTAATTTAAATAAAACTAGCATGCCCACAAAAAACATGGAAATCAACTCACCCCCATTAAAAGATGGAACTATACCTACTGAAAGTAAAATAAAGCCAATGAACCTGCATCATTCCAAACAATCCATCCTATATAACCTAAAACAAAGCAAAGATAAAACAAGAACTTAATCAATTAAACCAACAAGAACCAAGCTTATTTTTACTCCAAACTCACTAAATTAAACAAGCCCAGCATATTTAAATAGAGTAGAATAATAACACAATTCTCTTATAAGAGTAAAACAGACCTATTAAAAGAACCATATCTTGATAAACAAAATCGACTCACTCAAAATTACTTAAAAAATCCCAGCATATTTGGAGAATGTAGAAAATGAACTCGACTCCTTTAAAAGTTAAAACATAGCTATTAAAATAAAAAATAAAAGCAAATAAACTAGGATCTGTCCAAACAATTCCGTTAAACAAATAAAACAAATGAAAGCAAAAATTTACACAGTTCCTTCAACCAATAAGAAAGATACATATTACAGGTCTCAACTTATTATTCTAACTTAAACGATCCCATTAAATAAAGATAAACTAAATCAACTCAATCAGAATTATAACTAGCAATAACAGACATACAAGCAGATTCAAACGAATCCCCACTGGCCGCATAAATTTCCTTCTTTCAAACAACCACATAAATATGTTTCGTTATTCAAATCCATATTTATTTAAACCACTTATAATAACTCTAACCCAAGGGTTCTCAAAAACCCACATTATTAAATTACCAGCTGCAACCTATATAAACCATAATTATTCTCAAAATCTTAAAAGACCAATCCCAATTGAATCCTATCACAACAGAACCCAAACGAAACCGAATATGGCCAATACAAATAAGAACCAACAAAACGACACAATGTCAGCCCAATCAAGGAAACCAAGTCATTGCCACATAAAAACACTTGAAGCAATACGTAGCTGAAAACATTCCAAAAGTCCCAAAGTTATCTCCACCGATTATTTATCAAGACAGATAAATCAAACTCAACAATACTTTAACTAGATGCTAATAATTTTAGAGTACTCATTTTCAACGAAAACACTCCAGATACAAATGAACCCAAACCAGCATAGCTTAATGAATCTGCTACAAATCTGATATAGCTACGGTTAGTTTAGCACAATCTTCCAACACCCATGAAACTGACTCTAGCCAAACCTAGATAACCAACTACACCCTATCCGAAACAATACAAGCCATCCAATCGACCACCAGCCAAATCCTGAACCACTAGCCGGGCTTAAAAGAACATTAAACCCTCTATTCTAATTTAAACGAAACTAGCATGCCCACAAAAAACTTGGAAATCAACTCACCCCCATTAAAAGATGGAACTATACCTACTGAAAGTAAAATAAAGCCAATGAACCTGCATCATTCCAAACAATCCATCCTATATAACCTTAAACAAAGCAAAGATAAAACAAGAACTTAATCAATTAAACCAACAAGAACCAAGCTTATTTTTACTCCAAACTCACTAAATTAAACAAGCCCAGCATATTTAAATAGAGTCGAATAATAACACAATTCTCTTATAAGAGTAAAACAGACCTATTAAAAGAACCATATCTTGATAAACAAAATCCACTCACTCAAAATTACTTAAAAAATCCCAGCATATTTGGAGAAAGTAGAAAATGAACTCGACTCCTTTAAAAGTTAAAACATAGCTATTAAAATAAAAAATAAAAGCAAATAAACTAGGATCAGTCCAAACAATTCCGTTAAACAAATAAAACAAATGAAATTAAAAATTTACACAGTTCCTTCAACCAATAAGAAAGATACATATTACAGGTCTCAACTTATTATTCTAACTTAAACGATCCCATTAAATAAAGATAAACTAAATCAACTCAATCAGAATTGTAACTGGCAATAACAGACATACAAGCAGATTCAAACGAATCCCCACTGGCCACATAAATTTTCTTCTTTCAAACAACCACATAAAGAGGTTTCGTTATTCAAATCCATATTTATTTAAACCACTTATAATCACTCTAACCCAAGGGTTCTCAAAAACCCACATTATTAAATAACCAGCTGCAACCTATATAAACCACAATGATTCTCAAAATCGTAGAAGACCAATCCAAATCAAATCCTATCACAACAGAACCCAAACGAAACCGAATATGGGCAACAAATAAGAACTTGCCACATAAAAACACTCAAACCCAAGGGTTCTCAAAAACCCACATTATTAAATTACCAGCTGCAACCTATATAAACTATAATGATTCTCAAAATCTTAAAAGACCAATCCCAATCGAATCCTATCACATCTGAACCCAAACGAAACCGAATATGACTAATACAAATAAGAAGCAACAAAACGACACAAAGCCAGCCCAATCAAGGAAACCAAGTCATTGCCACATAAAAACACTTGAAGCAATACATAGTTGAAATCATTCCCAAAGTCCCAAAGTTATCTCCACCGATTATTTATCAAGACAGATAAATCAAACTCAACAATACTTTAACTAGATGCTAATAATTTTAGAGTACTCACTTTCAACGAAAACTCTCCAGATACAAATGAACCCATACCAGCATAGCTTAATGATTCTGGTACACATCTGATATAGCTACGGTTAGTTTAGCGCAACCTTCCAACTCCCATGAAACTGAGTCTACCCAAACCTAGATAACAAACTACACTCTATCAAAAACTATACAAGCCATCCAATCGACCACCAGCCAAATCCTGAACCACTAGCCGGGCTTAAAAGAACATTAAACCCTTTATTCTAATTTAAACGAAACTAGCATGCCCACAAAAAACTTGGAAATCAACTCACCCCCAATAAAAGATGGAACTATACCTACTGAAAGTAAAATAAAGCCAATGAACCTGCATCATTCCAAACAATCCTTCCTATAAAACCTAAAACAAAGCAAAGCTAAAACAAGAACTTAATCAACTTAACCAACAAGAACCAAGATTATTTTAACTCTAAACTCACTGAATTAAACAAGCCCAGCATATTTAAATAGAGTAGAATAATAACACAATTCTCTTATAAGAGTGAAACAGACCTATTAAAAGAACCGTATCTTGATAAACAAAATCCACTCACTCAGAATTACTTAAAAAATCCGAGCATATTTGGAGAAAGTAGAAAATGAACTCGACTCCTTTAAAAGTTAAAACATAACTATTAAAATAAAAAATAAAAGCAAATAAACTAGGATCAGTCGAAACAACTCCATTAAACAAATAAAACAAATCAAAGCAAAAATCTACACAGTTCCTTCAATCCACGAAGAAAGAAGCATATTACATGTCTAAACTTATTATTCTAACTTAAACGATCCCATTAAATAAAGATAAACTAAATCAACTCAATCAGAATTATAACTGGCAATAAAAGCCATACAAGCAGATTCAAACTATTACCCCACTGGCCGCATAAATTTCCTTCTATCAAACATCCACATAAAGAGGTTCCGTTATTCAAATCCATATTTATTTAAACTACTTATAATCACTCTAACCCAAGGGTTCTCAAAAACCCTCATTATTAAATTACCAGCTGCAACCTATATAAACTATAATGATTCTCAAAATCTTAAAAGACCAATCCCAATCGAATCCTATCACAACAGAACCCAAACGAAACCGAATATGTCCAATACAAATAAGAACCAACAAAACGACACAATGTCAGCCCAATCAAGGAAACCAAGTCATTGCCACATAAAAACACTTGAAGCAATACGTAGCTGAAATCATTCCCAAAGTCCCAAGGTTATCTCCACCGATTATTTATCAAGACAGATAAATCAAACTCAACAATACTTTAACTAGATGCTAATAATTTTAGAGTACCCACTTTCAACGAAAACTCTCCAGATACAAATAAACCCATACCAGCATAGCTTAATGAATCAGGTACACATCTGATATAGCTACGGTTAGTTTAGCGCAACCTTCGAACTCCCATGAAACTGAGTCTAACCAAACCTAGATAACCAACTACACCCGATCCAAAACTATACAAAACATCCAATCGACCGCCAGCCAAATCCTGAACCACTAGCCGAGCTTAAAAGAACACTAAACCCTCTATTCTAATTTAAACGAAACTAGCATGCCCACAAAAAACTTGGAAATCAACTCACCCCCATTAAAAGATGGAACTATACCTACTGAAAGTAAAATAAAGCCAATGAACCTGCATCATTCCAAACAATCCATCCTATATAACCTAAAACAAAGCAAAGCTAAAACAAGAACTTAATCAATTCAACCTACAAGAACCAAGCTTATTTTTACTCTAAACTTACTAAATTAAACAAGCCCAGCAGATTTAAATAGAGTAGAATAATAAACCAATTCTCTTATTAGAGTAAAACAGACCTATTAAAAGAACCATATCTTGATAAACAAAATCCACTCACTCAAAATTACTTAAAAAATCCCAGCATATTTGGAGAAAGTAGAAAATGAACTCGACTCCTTTAAAATTAAAACATAGCTATTAAAATAAAAAATAAAAGCAAATAAACTAGGATCAGTCCAAACAATTCCGTTAAAAAAATAAAACAAATGAAAGCAAAAATTTACACAGTTCCTTCAACCATTAAGAAAGATGCATATTACAAGTCTAAACTTATTATTATAACTTAAACGATCCCATTAAATAAAGATAAACTAAATCAACTCAATCAGAATTATAACTGGCAATAAAAGACATACAAGCAGATTCAAACTAATCCCCACTGGCCGCATAAATTTCCTTCTTTCAAACATCCACATAAAGAGGTTCCGTTATTCAAATCCATATTTATTTAAACCACTTATAATCAGTCTAACCCAAGGGTTCACAAAAACCCACATTATTAATTTACCAGCTGCAACCTATATAAACTATAATGATTCTCAAAATCTTAAAAGACCAATCCCAATCGAATCCTATCACAACAGAACCCAAACGAAACCAAATATGGCCAATACAAATAAGAACCAACAAAACGACACAATGTCAGCCCAATCAAGGAAACCAAGTCATTGCCACATAATAACACTTGAAGCAATACGTAGCTGAAATCATTCCCAAAGTCCCAAGGTTATCTCCACCGATTATTTATCAAGACAGATAAATCAAACTCAACAATACTTTAATAGATGCTAATAATTTTAGAGTACTCACTTTCAACGAAAACTCTCCAGATACAAATGAACCCATACCAGCATAGCTTAATGATTCCGGTACACATCTGATATAGCTACGTTTAGTTTAGCGCAACCTTCCAACTCCCATGAAACTGAGTCTACCCAAACCTAGATAACCAACTACACCCTATCAAAAACTATACAAGCCATCCAATCGACCACCAGCCAAATCCTGAACCACTAGCCGGGCATAAAAGAACATTAAGCCCTCTATTCTAATTTAAACGAAACTAGCATGCCCACAAAAAACTTGGAAATCAACTCACCCCCATTAAAAGATGGAAGTATACCTACTGAAAGTAAAATAAAGCCAAGGAACCTGCATCATTCCAAACAATCCATCCTATATAACCTAAAACAAAGCAAAGATTAAACAAGAACTTAATCAATTTAACCAACAAGAACCAAGCTTATTTTTACTCTAAACTCACTAAATTAAACAAGCCCAGCATATTTAAATAGAGTAGAATAATAACACAATTCTCTTATAAGAGTAAAACAGTCCTATTAAAAGAACCATATCTTGATAAACAAAATCCACTCACTCAAAATTACTTAAAAAATCCCAGCGTATTTGGAGAAAGTAGAAAATGAACTCGACTCCTTTAAAAGTTAAAACATAGCTATTAAAATAAAAAATAAAAGCAAATAAACTAGGATCAGTACAAACAATTCCGTTAAACAAATGAAAGCAAAAATTTACACAGTTCCTTCAACCAATAAGAAAGATGCATATTACAAGTCTAATCTTATTATTCTAACTTAAACGATCCCATTAAATAAAGATAAACTAAATCAACTCCATCAGAATTATAACTGGCAATAAAAGACATACAAGCAGATTCAAACTAATCCCCACTGGCCGCATAAATTTCCTTCTATCAAACATCCACATAAAGAGGTTCCGTTATTCAAATCCATATTTATTTAAACCACTTATAATCACTCAAACCCAAGGGTTCTCAAAAACCCACATTATTAAATTACCAGCTGCAACCTATGTAAACTATAATGATTCTCAAAATCTTAAAAGACCAATCCCAATCGAATCCTATCACAATAGAACCCAAACGAAACCGAATACGGCCAATACAAATAAGAACCAACAAAACGACACAATGTCAGCCCAATCAAGGAAACCAAGTCATTGCCACATAAAAACACTTGAAGCAATACGTAGCTGAAATCATTCCCAAAGTCCCAAGGTTATCTCCACCGATTATTTATCAAGACAGATAAATCAAACTCAACAATACTTTAACTAGATGCTAATAATTTTAGAGTACTCACTTTCAACGAAAACTCTCCAGATACAAATGAACCCAAACCAGCATAGGTTAATGAATCTGGTACACATCTGATATAGCTACGGTTAGTTTAGCACAATCTTCCAACTCCCATGAAACTGAGTCTAGCCAAACCTAGATAACCAACTACACCCTATCCAAAACAATACAAGCCATCCAATCGACCACCAGCCAAATCTTGAACCACTAGCCGAGCTTAAAAGAACACTAAACCCTCTATTCTAATTTAAACGAAACTAGAATGCCCACAAAAAACATGGAAATAAACTCACCCCCATTAAAAGATGGAACTATACCTACTGAAAGTAAAATAAAGCCAAGGAAGCTGCATAATTCCAAACAATCCATCCTATATAACCTAAAACAAAGCAAAGATAAAACAAGAACTTAATCAATTTAACCAACAAGAACCAAGCTTATTTTTACTCTAAACTCACTAAATAAAACAAGCCCAGCATATTTAAATAGAGTAGAATAATAACACAATTCTCTTATAAGAGTGAAAAAGACCTATTAAAAGAACCATATCTTGATAAACAAAATCCTCACTCAAAATTATTTAAAAAATCCCAGCATATTTGGGGAAAGTAGAAAATGAACTCGACTCCTTTAAAAGTTAAAACATAGCTATTAAAATAAAAAATAAAAGCAAATAAACTAGGATCAGTCCAAACAATTCCATTAAACAAATAAAACAAATGAAAGCAAAAATTTACACAGTTCCTTCAACCAATAAGAAAGATGCCTATTACAAGTCTCAACTTATTATTCTAACTTAAACGATCCCATTAAATAAAGATAAACTAAATCAACTCAATCAGAATTATAACTGGCAATAAAAGACATACAAGCAGATTCAAACTAATCCCCACCGGTCGCATAAATTTCCTTCTTTCAAACAACCACATAAAGAGGTTTCGTTATTCAAATCCATATTTATTTAAACCACTTATAATCACTCTAACCCAAGGGTTCTCAAAAACCCACATTATTAAATTACCAGCTGCAACCTATATAAACCATAATGATTCTCAAAATCTTAAAAGACCAATCCCAATCGAATCCTATCACAACTGAACCCAAACGAAACCGAATATGACTAATACAAACAAAAACCAACAAAACGACACAAAGTCAGCCCAATCAAGGAAACCATGTCATTGCCACATAAAAACACTTGAAGCAATACATAGTTGAAATCATTCCCAAAGTCCCAAGGTTATCTCCACCGATTATTTATCAAGACAGATAAATCAAACTCAACAATACTTTAACTAGATGCTAATAATTTTAGAGTACTCACTTTCAACGAAAACTCTCCAGATACAAATGAATCGATACCAGCATAGCTTAATGATTCTGGTACACATCTGATATATCTACGGTTAGTTTAAAGCAACCTTCCAACTCCCATGAAACTGAGTTTACCCAAACCTAGATAACCAACTACACCCTATCAAAAACTATACAAGCCATCCAATCGACCACCAGCCAAATCCTGAACCACTAGCCGGGCTTAAAAGAACATTAAACCCTCTATTCTAATTTAAACGAAACTAGCATGCCCACAAAAAATTTGGAAATCAACTCACCCCCATTAACAGATGGAACTATACCTACTGAAAGTAAAATAAAGCCAATGAACCTGCATCATTCCAAACAATCCATCCTATATAACCTAAAACAAAGCAAAGATAAAACAAGAACTTAATCAATTTAACCAACAAGAACCAAGCTTATTTTAACTCTAAACTCACTAAATTAAACAAGCCCAGCATATTTAAATAGAGTAGAATAATAACACAATTCTCTTATAAGAGTGAAACAGACCTATTAAAAAACCATATCTTGATAAACAAAATCCACTCACTCAAAATTACTTAAAAAATCCCAGCATATTTGGAGAAAGTAGAAAATGAACTCGACTCCTTTAAAAGTTAAAACATAGCTATTAAAATAAAAAATAAAAGCAAATAAACTAGGATCAGTCCAAACAATTCCGTTAAACAAATAAAACAAATGAAAGCAAAAATTTAAACAGTTCCTTCAACCAATAAGAAAGATGCATATTACATGTCTAAACTTATTATTCTAACTTAAACGATCCCATTAAATAAAGATAAACTAAATCAATTCAATTAGAATTATAACTGGCAATAAAAGACATACAAGCAGATTCAAACTAATCCCCACTGGCCGCATAAATTTCCTTCTTTCAAACAACCACATAAAGAGGTTTCGTTATTCAAATCCATATTTATTTAAACCACTTATAATCACTCAAACCCAAGGGTTCTCAAAAACAAACATTATTAAATTACCAGCTGCAACCTATATAAACTATAATCATTCTCAAAATCTTAAAACAACAATCCCATTCGAATCCTATCACAACAGAACCCAAACGAAACCAAATATAGCCAACACAAATAAGAACCAACAAAACGACACAATGTCAGCCCAATCAAGGAAACCAAGTCATTGCCACATAAAAACACTTGAAACAATACGTAGCTGAAATCATTCCCAAAGTTCCAAGATTATCTCCACCGATTATTTATCAAGACAGATAAATCAAACTCAACAATACTTTAACTAGATGCTAATAATTTTAGAGTATCACTTTCAACGAAAACTCTCCAGATACAAATGAACCCATACCAGCATAGCTTAATGATTCTGGTACACATCTAATATATCTACGGTTAGTTTAGCGCAACCTTCCAACTCCCATGAAACTGAGTCTACCCAAACCTAGATAACCAACTACACCCTATCAAAAACTATACAAGCCATCCAATCGACCACCAGCCAAATCCTGAACCACTAGCCGGGCTTAAAAGAACATTAAACCCTCTATTCTAATTTAAACGAAACTAGCATGCCCACAAAAAACTTGGAAATCAACTCACCCCTATTAACAGATGGAACTATACCTACTGAAAGTAAAATAAAGCCAATGAACCTGCATCATTCCAAACAATCCATCCTATATAACCTAAAACAAAGCAAAGATAAAACAAGAACTTAATCAATTTAACCAACAAGAACCAAGCTTATTTTTACTCTAAACACACTAAATTAAACAAGCCCAGCATATTTAAATAGAGTAGAATAATAACACAATTCTCTTATAAGAGTGAAACAGACCGATTAAAAGAACCATATCTTGATAAACAAAATCCACTCACTCAAAATTACTTAAAAAATCCCAGCATATTTGGAGAAAGTAGAAAATGAACTCGACTCCTTTAAAAGTTAAAACATAGCTATTAAAATAAAAAATAAAAGCAAATAAACTAGGATCAGTCCAAACAATTCCGTTAAACAAATAAAACAAATGAAAGCAAAAATTTACACAGTTCCTTCAACCAATAAGAAAGATGCATATTACATGTCTAAACTTATTATTCTAACTTAAACGATCCCATTAAATAAAGATAAACTAAATTAATTCAATCAGAATTATAACTGGCAATAAAAGACATACAAGCAGATTCAAACTAATCCCCACTGGCCGCATAAATTTCCTTCTTTCAAACAACCACATAAAGTGGTTTCGTTATTCAAATCCATATTTATTTAAGCAACTTATAATCACTCAAACCCAAGGGTTCTCAAAAACCCACATTATTAAATTATCAGTTGCAACCTATATAAACTATAATGGTTCTCAAAATCTTAAAACAACAATCCCATTCGAATCCTATCACAACAGAACCCAAACGAAACCGAATATGACCAATACAAATAAGAACCTGCAAAACGACACAATGTCAGCCCAATCAAGGAAACCAAGTCATTGCCACATAAAAACACTTGAAGCAATACGTAGCTGAAATCATTCCCAAAGTCCCAAGGTTATCTCCACCGTTTCTTTATCAAGACAGATAAATCAAACTCAACAATAGTTTAACTAGATGCTAATAATTTTAGAGTACTCACTTTCAACGAAAACTCTCCAGATACAAATGAACCCCTACCAGCATAGCTTAATGATTCCGGTAAACATCTGATATAGCTACGGTTAGTTTAACGCAACCTTCCAACTCCCATGAAACTGAGTCTAGCCAAACCTAGATAACCAACTACACCCTATCAAAAACTATACAAGCCATCCAATCGACCACCAGCCAAATCCTGAACCACTAGCCGGGCTTAAAAGAACATTAAACCCTCTATTCTAATTTAAACGAAACTAGCATGCCCACAAAAAACTTGGAAATCAACTCACCCCCAATAAAAGATGGAACTATACCTACTGAAAGTAAAATAAAGCCAATGAACCTGCATCATTCCAAACAATCCATCCTATAAAACCGAAAACAAAGCAAAGATAAAACAAGAACTTAATCAATTTAACCAACAAGAACCAAGCTTATTTTTACTCTAAACTCACTAAATTAAACAAGCCCAGCATATTTAAATAGAGTAGAATAATAACACAATTCTCTTATAAGAGTAAAACAGTCCTATTAAAACAACCATATCTTGATAAACAAAATCCACTCACTCAAAATTACTTAAAAAATCCCAGCATATTTGGAGAAAGTAGAAAATGAACTCAACTCCTTTAAAAGTTAAAACATAGCTATTAAAATAAAAAATAAAAGGAAATAAACTAAGATCAGTCCAAACAATTCCGTTAAACAAATAAACTAAATGAAAGCAAAAATTTACACAGTTCCTTCAACCAATAAGAAAGATGCATATTACAAGTCTAAACTTATTATTCTAACTTAAACGATCCCATTAAATAAAGATAAACTAAATCAAATCAATCATAATTATAACAGGCAATAAAAGACATACAAGCAGATTTAAACTAATCCCCACCGGCCGCATAAATTTCCTTCTTTCAAACAACCACATAAAGAGGTTTCGTTATTCAAATCCATATTTATTTAAACCACTTATAATCCCTCAAAACCAAGGGTTCTCAAAAACCCACATTATTAAATTACCAGCTGCAACCTATATAAACTATAATGATTCTCAAAATCTTAAAAGACCAATCCCAATTGAATCCTATCACAACTGAACCCAAACGAAACCGAATATGACTAATACAAATAAGAACCAACAAAACGAGACAAAGTCAGCCCAATCAAGGAAACCAAGTCATTGCCACATAAAAACACTTGAAGCAATACATAGTTGAAATCATTCCCAAAGTCCCAAGGTTATCTCCACCGATTATTTATCAAGACAGATAAATCAAACTCAACAATACTTTAACTAGATGCTAATAATTTTAGAGTACTCACTTTCGACGAAAACTCTCCAGATACAAATGAACCCATACCAGCATAGCTTAATGATTCTGGTACACATCTGATATAGCTACGGTTAGTTTAGCGCAACCTTCCAACTCCCATGAAACTGAGTCTACCCAAACCTAGATAACCAACTACACCCTATGAAAAACTATACAAGCCATCCAATCGACCACCAGCCAAATCCTGAACCACTAGCCGGGCTTAAAAGAACATTAAACCCTCTATTCTAATTAAAACGAAACTAGCATGCCCACAAAAAACTTGGAAATCAACTCACCCCCAATAAAAGATGGAACTATACCTACTGAAAGTAAAATAAAGCCAATGAACCTGCATCATTCCAAACAATCCATCCTATAAAACCTAAAACAAAGCAAAGATAAAACAAGAACTTAATCAACTTAACCAACAAGAACCAAGCTTATTTTAACTCTAAACTCACAGAATTAAACAAGCCCAGCATATTTAAATAGAGTAGAATAATAACACAATTCTCTTATAAGAGTGAAACAGACCTATTAAAAGAACCATATCTAGATAAACAAAATCCACTCACTCAAAATTACTTAAAAAATCCGAGCATATTTGGAGAAAGTAGAAAATGAACTCGACTCATTTAAAAGTTAAAACAAAACTATTAAAATAAAAAATAAAAGCAAATAAACAAGGATCAGTCCAAACAATTCCATTAAACAAATAAAACAAATCAAAGCAAAAATCTACACAGTTCCATCAAACCACTAAGAAAGAAGCATATTACATGTCTAAACTTATTATTCTAACTTAAACGATCCCATTAAATAAGGATAAACTAAATCAACTCAATCAGAATTATAACTGGCAGGAAAAGCCATACAAGCAGATTCAAACTAATCCCCACTGGCCGCATAAATTTCCTTCTTTCAAACAACCACATAAAGAGGTTTCGTTGTTCAAATCCATATTTATTTAAACCACTTATAATCACTCAAACCCAAGGGTTCTCAAAAACCCACATTATTAAATTATCCGCTGCAACCTATATAAATTATAATGATTCTCAAAATCTTAAAAGACCAATCCCAATCGAATCAATCACAACAGAACCCAAACGAAACCGAATATGACCAATACAAATCAGAACCAACAAAACGACACAATGTCAGCCCAATCAAGGAAACCAAGTCATTGCCACATAAAAACACTTCAAGGAATACATAGCTGAAATCATTCCCAAAGTCCCAAGGTTATCTCCACCGATTATTTATGAAGACAGATAAATCAAACTCAACAATACTTTAACTAGATGCTAATAATTTTAGAGTACTCACTTTCAACGAAAACTCTCCAGATACAAATGAACCGATACCAGCATAGCTTAATGATTCTGGTACACATCTGATATATCTACGGTTAGTTTAGCGCAACCTTCCAACTCCCATGAAACTGAGTCTACCCAATCCTAGATAACCAACTACACCCTATCAAAAACTATACAAGCCATCCAATCGACCACCAGCCAAATCCTGAACCACTAGCCGGGCTTAAAAGAACATTAAACCCTCTATTCTAATTTAAACGAAACTAGCATGCCCACAAAAAACTTGGAAATCAACTAACCCCCATTAACAGATGGAACTATACCTACTGAAAGTAAAATAAAGCCAATGAACCTGCATCATTCCAAACAATCCATCCTATATAACCTAAAACAAAGCAAAGATAAAACAAGAACTTAATCAACTTAACCAACAAGAACCAAGCTTATTTTAACTCTAAACTCACTAAATTAAACAAGCCCAGCATATTTAAATAGAGTAGAATAATAACACAATTCTCTTATAAGAGTGAAACAGACCTATTAAAAGAACCATATCTTGATAAACAAAATCCACTCACTCAAAATTACTTAAAAAATCCGAGCATATTTGGAGAAAGTAGAAAATGAACTCGACTCCTTTAAAAGTTAAAACAAAACTATTAAAATAAAAAATAAAAGCAAATAAACAAGGATCAGTCCAAACAATTCCATTAAACAAATAAAACAAATCAAAGCAGAAATCTACACAGTTCCATCAAACCACTAAGAAAGAAGCATATTACATGTCTAAACTTATTATTCTAACTTAAACGATCCCATTAAATAAGGATAAACTAAATCAACTCAATCAGAATTATAACTGGCAGTAAAAGCCATACAAGCAGATTCAAACTAATCCCCACTGGCCGCATAAATTTCCTTCTTTCAAACAACCACATAAAGAGGTTTCGTTGTTCAAATCCATATTTATTTAAACCACTTATAATCACTCAAACCCAAGGGTTCTCAAAAACCCACATTATTAAATTAACCGCTGCAACCTATATAAATTATAATGATTCTCAAAATCTTAAAAGACCAATCCCAATCGAATCAATCACAACAGAACCCAAACGAAACCGAATATGACCAATACAAATCAGAACCAACAAAACGACACAATGTCAGCCCAATCAAGGAAACCAAGTCATTGCCACATAAAAACACTTCAAGCAATACATAGCTGAAATCATTCCCAAAGTCCCAAGGTTATCTCCACCGATTATTTATGAAGACAGATAAATCAAACTCAACAATACTTTAACTAGATGCTAATAATTTTAGAGTACTCACTTTCAACGAAAACTCTCCAGATACAAATGAACCGATACCAGCATAGCTTAATGATTCTGGTACACATCTGATATATCTACGGTTAGTTTAGCGCAACCTTCCAACTCCCATGAAACTGAGTCTACCCAATCCTATATAACCAACTACACCCTATCAAAAACTATACAAGCCATCCAATCGACCACCAGCCAAATCCTGAACCACTAGCCGGGCTTAAAAGAACATTAAACCCTCTATTCTAATTTAAACGAAACTAGCATGCCCACAAAAAAACTTGGAAATCAACTTACCCCCATTAACAGATGGAACTATACCTACTGAAAGTAAAATAAAGCCAATGAACCTGCATCATTCCAAACAATCCATCCTATATAACCTAAAACAAAGCAAAGATAAAACAAGAACTTAATCAATTTAACCAACAAGAACCAAGCTTATTTTAACTCTAAACTCACTAAATTAAACATGCCCCGCTTATTTAAATAGAGTAGAATAATAACACGATTCTCTTATAAGAGTGAAACAGACCAATTAAAAGAACCATATCTTGATAAACAAAATCCACTCACTCAAAATTACTTAAAAAATCCCAGCATATTTGGAGAAAGTAGAAAATGAACTCGACTCCTTTAAAAGTTAAAACATAGCTATTAAAATAAAAAATAAAAGCAAATAAACTAGGATCAGTCCAAACAATTCCGTTAAACAAATAAAACAAATGAAAGCAAAAATTTACACAGTTCCTTCAACCAATAAGAAAGATGCATATTACATGTCTAAACTTATTATTCTAACTTAAACGATCCCATTAAATAAAGATAAACTAAATCAATTCAATCAGAATTATAACTGGCAATAAAAGACATACAAGCAGATTCAAACTAATCCCCTCTTGCCGCATAAATTTCCTTCTTTCAAACAACCACATAAAGAGGTTTCGTTATTCAAATCCATATTTATTTAAACCACTTATAATCACTCAAACCCAAGGGTTCTCAAAAACCCACATTATTAAATTACCAGCTGCAACCTATATAAACTATAATGATTCTCAAAATCTTAAAACAACAATCCCATTCGAATCCTATCACAACAGAACCCAAACGAAACCGAATATAGCCAACACAAATAAGAACCAACAAAACGACACAATGTCAGCCCAATCAAGGAAACCAAGTCATTGCCACATAAAAACACTTGAAACAATACGTAGCTGAAATCATTCCCAAAGTCCCAAGGTTATCTCCACCGATTATTTATAAAGACAGATAAATCAAACTCAACAATACTTTAACTAAATGCTAATAATTTTAGAGTATCACTATCAACGAAAACTCTCCAGATACAAATGAACCCATACCAGCATAGCTTAATGATTCTGGTGCACATCTGATATAGCTACGGTTATTTTAGCGCAACCTTCCAACTCCCATGAAACTGAGTCTACCCAGACCTAGATAACCAACTACACCCTATCAAAAACTATTCAAGCCATCCAATCGACCCGCAGCCAAATCCTGAATCACTAGCCGGGCTTAAAAGAACATTAAACCCTCTATTCTAATTTAAACGAAACTAGCATGCCCACAAAAAACTTGGAAATCAACTCACCCCCATTAAAAGATGGAACTATACCTACTGAAAGTAAAATAAAGCCAATGAACCTGCATCATTCCAAACAATCCATCCTATATAACCTAAAACAAAGCAAAGATAAAACAAGAACTTAATCAATTTAACCAACAAGAACCATGATTATTTTTACTCTAAACTCACTAAATTAAACAAGCCCAGCATATTTAAATAGAGTAGAATAATAACACAATTCTCTTATAAGAGTAAAACAGACCTATTAAAAGAACCATATCTTGATAAACAAAATCCACTCACTCAAAATTACTTAAAAAATCCCAGCATATTTGGAGAAAGTAGAAAATGAACTCGACTCCTTTAAAAGTTAAAACATAGCTATTAAAATAAAAAATAAAAGCAAATAAACTAGGATCAGTCCAAACAATTCCGTTAAACAAATAAAACAAATGAAAGATGCATATTACCAGTCTAAACTTTTTATTCTAACTAAAACGATCCCATTAAAGAAAGATAAACTAAATCAACTCAGTCAGAATTATAACTGGCAATAACAGACATACAAGCATATTCAAACTAATCCCCACTGGCCGCATAAATTTCCCTCTTCCAAACAACCACATAAAGAGGTTTCGTTGTTCAAATCCATATTTATTTAAACCACTTATAATCACTCAAACACAAGGGTTCTCAAAAACCCACATTATTAAATTATCAGCTGCAACCTATATAAATTATACTGATTCTCAAAATCTTAAAAGACCAATCCCAATCGAATCAATCACAACAGAACCCAAACGAAACCGAATATGACCAATACAAATCAGAACCAACAAAACGACACAATGTCAGCCTAATCAAGGAAACCAAGTCATTGCCACATAAAAACACTTCAAGCAATACATGGCTGAAATCATTCCCAAAGTCCCAAGGTTATCTCCACCGATTATTTATCAAGACAGATAAATCAAACTCAACAATACTTTAACTAGATGCTAATAATTTTAGAGTACTCACTTTCAACGAAAACTCTCCAGATACAAATGAACCGATACCAGCATAGCTTAATGATTCTGGTACACATCTGATATATCTACGGTTAGTTTAGCGCAACCTTCCAACTCCCATGAAACTGAGTCTACCCAAACCTAGATAACCAACTACACCCTATCATAAACTATACAAGCCATCCAATCGACCACCAGCCAAATCCTGAAGCACTAGCCGGGCTTAAAAGAACATTAAACCCTCTATTCTAATTTAAACGAAACTAGCATGCCCACAAAAAACTTGGAAATCAACTCACCCCCATTAACAGATGGAACTATACATACTGAAAGTAAAATAAAGCCAATGAACCTGCATCATTCCAAACAATCCATCCTATATAACATAAAACAAAGCAAAGATAAAACAAGAACTTAATCAATTTAACCAACAAGAACCAAGCTTATTATAACTCTAAACTCACTAAATTAAACAAGCCCAGCATATTTAAATAGAGTAGAATAATAACACAATTCTCTTATAAGAGTGAAAAAGACCTATTAAAAGAACCATATCTGGATAAACAAAATCCACTCACTCAAAATTACTTAAAAAATCCCAGCATATTTGGAGAAAGTAGAAAATGAACTCGACTCCTTTAAAAGTTAAAACATAGCTATTAAAATAAAAAATAAAGGCAAATAAACTAGGATCAGTCCAAACAATTCCCTTAAACAAATAAAACAAATGAAAGCAAAAATTTACACAGTTCCTTCAACCAATAAGAAAGATGCATATTACATGTCTAAACTTATTATTCTAACTTAAACGATCCCATTAAATAAAGATAAACTAAATCAATTCAATCAGAATTATAACTGGGAATAAAAGACATACAAGCAGATTCAAACTAATCCCCACTGGCCGCATAAATTTCCTTCTTCCAAACAACCACATAAAGAGGTTTCGTTGTTCAAATCCATATTTATTTAAACCACTTATAATCACTCAAACACAAGGGTTCTCAAAAACCCACATTATTAAATTATCAGCTGCAACCTATATAAATTATACTGATTCTCAAAATCTTAAAAGACCAATCCCAATCGAATCAATCACAACAGAACCCAAACGAAACCGAATATGACCAATACAAATCAGAACCAACAAAACGACACAATGTCAGCCTAATCAAGGAAACCAAGTCATTGCCACATAAAAACACTTCAAGCAATACATAGCTGAAATCATTCCCAAAGTCCCAAGGTTATCTCCACCGATTATTTATCAAGACAGATAAATCAAACTCAACAATACTTTAACTAGATGCTAATAATTTTAGAGTATCACTTTCAACGAAAACTTTCCAGATACAAATGAACCCATACCAGCATAGCTTAATGATTCTGGTACACATCTGATATATCTACGGTTAGTTTAGCGCAACCTTCCAACTCCCATGAAACTGAGTCTACCCAAACCTAGATAACCAACTACACCCTATCAAAAACTATACAAGCCATCCAATCGACCACCAGCCAAATCCTGAACCACTAGCCGGGCTTAAAAGAACATTAAACCCTCTATTCTAATTTAAACGAAACTAGCATGCCCACAAAAAACTTGGAAATCAACTCACCCCCATTAACAGATGGAACTATACCACCTGAAAGTAAAATTAAGCCAATGAACCTGCATCATTCCAAACAATCCATCCTATATAACCTAAAACAAAGCAAAGATAAAACATGAATTTAATCAATTTAACCAACAAGAACCAAGCTTATTTTAACTCTAAACTCACTAAATTAAATAAGCCCAGCATATTTAAATAGAGTAGAATAATAACACAATTCTCTTATAAAAGTGAAACAGACCTATTAAAAGAACCATATCTTGATAAACAAAATCCACTCACTCAAAATTACTTAAAAAATCCCAGCATATTTGGAGAAAGTAGAAAATGAACTCGACTCCTTTAAAAGTTAAAACATAGCTATTAAAATAAAAAATAAAAGCAAATAAACTAGGATCAGTCCAAACAATTCCGTTAAACAAATAAAACAAATGAAAGCAAAAATTTACACAGTTCCTTCAACCAATAAGAAAGATGCATATTACATGTCTAAACTTATTATTCTAACTTAAACGATCCCATTAAATAAAGATAAACTAAATCAATTCAATCAGAATTATAACTGGCAATAAAAGACATACAAGCAGATTCAAACTAATCCCCACTGGCCGCATAAATTTCCTTCTTTCAAACAACCACATAAAGAGGTTTCGTTATTCAAATCCATATTTATTTAAACCACTTATAATCACTCAAACCCAAGGGTTCTCAAAAACCCACATTATTAAATTACCAGCTGCAACCTATATAAACTATAATGATTCTCAAAATCTTAAAACAACAATCCCATTCGAATCCTATCACAACAGAACCCAAACGAAACCGAATATAGCCAACACAAATAAGAACCAACAAAACGACACAATGTCAGCCCAATCAAGGAAACCAAGTCATTGCCACATAAAAACACTTGAAACAATACGTAGCTGAAATCATTCCCAAAGTCCCAAGGTTATCTCCACCGATTATTTATAAAGACAGATAAATCAAACTCAACAATACTTTAACTAGATGCTAATAATTTTAGAGTATCACTTTCAACGAAAACTCTCCAGATACAAATGAACCCATACCAGCATAGCTTAATGATTCTGGTACACATCTGATATAGCTACGGTTATTTTAGCGCAACCTTCCAACTCCCATGAAACTGAGTCTACCCAGACCTAGATAACCAACTACACCCTATCAAAAACTATTCAAGCCATCCAATCGACCCGCAGCCAAATCCTGAATCACTAGCCGGGCTTAAAAGAACATTAAACCCACTATTCTAATTTAAACGAAACTAGCATGCCCACAAAAAACTTGGAAATCAACTCACCCCCATTAAAAGATGGAACTATACCTACTGAAAGTAAAATAAAGCCAATGAACCTGCATCATTCCAAACAATCCATCCTATATAACCTAAAACAAAGCAAAGATAAAACAAGAACTTAATCAATTTAACCAACAAGAACCATGATTATTTTTACTCTAAACTCACTAAATTAAACAAGCCCAGCATATTTAAATAGAGTAGAATAATAACACAATTCTCTTATAAGAGTAAAACAGACCTATTAAAAGAACCATATCTTGATAAACAAAATCCACTCACTCAAAATTACTTAAAAAATCCCAGCATATTTGGAGAAAGTAGAAAATGAACTCGACTCCTTTAAAAGTTAAAACATAGCTATTTAAATAAAAAATAAAAGCAAATAAACTAGGATCAGTCCAAACAATTCCGTTAAACAAATAAAACAAATGAAAGATGCATATTACCAGTCTAAACTTTTTATTCTAACTTAAACGATCCCATTAAAGAAAGATAAACTAAATCAACTCAGTCAGAATTATAACTGGCAATAACAGACATACAAGCATATTCAAACTAATCCCCACTGGCCGCATAAATTTCCCTCTTCCAAACAACCACATAAAGAGGTTTCGTTGTTCAAATCCATATTTATTTAAACCACTTATAATCACTCAAACACAAGGGTTCTCAAAAACCCACATTATTAAATTATCAGCTGCAACCTATATAAATTATACTGATTCTCAAAATCTTAAAAGACCAATCCCAATCGAATCAATCACAACAGAACCCAAACGAAACCGAATATGACCAATACAAATCAGAACCAACAAAACGACACAATGTCAGCCTAATCAAGGAAACCAAGTCATTGCCACATAAAAACACTTCAAACAATACATAGCTGAAATCATTCCCAAAGTCCCAAGGTTATCTCCACCGATTATTTATCAAGACAGATAAATCAAACTCAACAATACTTTAACTAGATGCTAATAATTTTAGAGTACTCACTTTCAACGAAAACTCTCCAGATACAAATGAACCGATACCAGCATAGCTTAATGATTCTGGTACACATCTGATATATCTACGGTTAGTTTAGCGCAACCTTCCAACTCCCATGAAACTGAGTCTACCAAAACCTAGATAACCAACTACACCCTATCATAAACTATACAAGCCATCCAATCGACCACCAGCCAAATCCTGAAGCACTAGCCGGGCTTAAAAGAACATTAAACCCTCTATTCTAATTTAAACGAAACTAGCATGCCCACAAAAAACTTGGAAATCAACTCACCCCCATTAACAGATGGAACTATACCTACTGAAAGTAAAATAAAGCCAATGAACCTGCATCATTCCAAACAATCCATCCTATATAACATAAAACAAAGCAAAGATAAAACAAGAACTTAATCAATTTAACCAACAAGAACCAAGCTTATTATAACTCTAAACTCACTAAATTAAACAAGCCCAACATATTTAAATAGAGTAGAATAATAACACAATTCTCTTATAAGAGTGAAACAGACCTATTAAAAGAACCATATCTGGATAAACAAAATCCACTCACTCAAAATTACTTAAAAAATCCCAGCATATTTGGAGAAAGTAGAAAATGAACTCGACTCCTTTAAAAGTTAAAACATAGCTATTAAAATAAAAAATAAAGGCAAATAAACTAGGATCAGTCCAAACAATTCCCTTAAACAAATAAAACAAATGAAAGCAAAAATTTACACAGTTCCTTCAACCAATAAGAAAGATGCATATTACATGTCTAAACTTATTATTCTAACTTAAACGATCCCATTAAATAAAGATAAACTAAATCAATTCAATCAGAATTATAACTGGGAATAAAAGACATACAAGCAGATTCAAACTAATCCCCACTGGCCGCATAAATTTCCTTCTTCCAAACAACCACATAAAGAGGTTTCGTTGTTCAAATCCATATTTATTTAAACCACTTATAATCACTCAAACACAAGGGTTCTCAAAAACCCACATTATTAAATTATCAGCTGCAACCTATATAAATTATACTGATTCTCAAAATCTTAAAAGACCAATCCCAATCGAATCAATCACAACAGAACCCAAACGAAACCGAATATGACCAATACAAATCAGAACCAACAAAACGACACAATGTCAGCCTAATCAAGGAAACCAAGTCATTGCCACATAAAAACACTTCAAGCAATACATAGCTGAAATCATTCCCAAAGTCCCAAGGTTATCTCCACCGATTATTTATCAAGACAGATAAATCAAACTCAACAATACTTTAACTAGATGCTAATAATTTTAGAGTATCACTTTCAACGAAAACTTTCCAGATACAAATGAACCCATACCAGCATAGCTTAATGATTCTGGTACACATCTGATATATCTACGGTTAGTTTAGCGCAACCTTCCAACTCCCATGAAACTGAGTCTACCCAAACCTAGATAACCAACTACACCCTATCAAAAACTATACAAGCCATCCAATCGACCACCAGCCAAATCCTGAACCACTAGCCGGGCTTAAAAGAACATTAAACCCTCTATTCTAATTTAAACGAAACTAGCATGCCCACAAAAAACTTGGAAATCAACTCACCCCCATTAACAGATGGAACTATACCACCTGAAAGTAAAATTAAGCCAATGAACCTGCATCATTCCAAACAATCCATCCTATATAACCTAAAACAAAGCAAAGATAAAACATGAACTTAATCAATTTAACCAACAAGAACCAAGCTTATTTTAACTCTAAACTCACTAAATTAAATAAGCCCAGCATATTTAAATAGAGTAGAATAATAACACAATTCTCTTATAAAAGTGAAACAGACCTATTAAAAGAACCATATCTTGAAAAACAAAATCCACTCACTCAAAATTACTTAAAAAATCCCAGCATATTTGGAGAAAGTAGAAAATGAACTCGACTCCTTTAAAAGTTAAAACATAGCTATTAAAATAAAAAATAAAAGCAAATAAACTAGGATCAGTCCAAACAATTCCGTTAAACAAATAAAACAAATGAAAGCAAAAATTTACACAGTTCCTTCAACCAATAAGAAAGATGCATATTACATGTCTAAACTTATTATTCTAACTTCAACGATCCCATTAAATAAAGATAAACTAAATCAATTCAATCAGAATTATAACTGGCAATAAAAGACATACAAGCAGATTCAAACTAATCCCCACTGGCCGCATAAATTTCCTTCTTTCAAACAACCACATAAAGAGGTTTCGTTATTCAAATCCATATTTATTTAAACCACTTATAATCACTCAAACCCAAGGGTTATCAAAAACCCACATTATTAAATTACCAGCTGCAACCTATATAAACTATAATGATTCTCAAAATCTTAAAACAACAATCCCATTCGAATCCTATCACAACAGAACCCAAACGAAACCGAATATAGCCAACACAAATAAGAGCCAACAAAACGACACAATGTCAGCCCAATCAAGGAAACCAAGTCATTGCCACATAAAAACACTTGAAACAATACGTAGCTGAAATCATTCCCAAAGTCCCAAGGTTATCTCCACCGATTATTTATAAAGACAGATAAATCAAACTCAACAAAACTTTAACTAGATGCTAATAATTTTAGAGTATCACTTTCAACGAAAACTCTCCAGATACAAATGAACCCATACCAGCATAGCTTAATGATTCTGGTACACATCTGATATAGCTACGGTTATTTTAGCGCAACCTTCCAACTCCCATGAAACTGAGTCTACCCAGACCTAGATAACCAACTACACCCTATCAAAAACTATTCAAGCCATCCAATCGACCCGCAGCCAAATCCTGAATCACTAGCCGGGCTTAAAAGAACATTAAACCCTCTATTCTAATTTAAACGAAAGTAGCATGCCCACAAAAAACTTGGAAATCAACTCACCCCCATTAAAAGATGGAACTATACCTACTGAAAGTAAAATAAAGCCAATGAACCTGCATCATTCCAAACAATCCATCCTATATAACCTAAAACAAAGCAAAGATAAAACAAGAACTTAATCAATTTAACCAACAAGAACCATGATTATTTTTACTCTAAACTCACTAAATTAAACAAGCCCAGCATATTTAAATAGAGTAGAATAATAACACAATTCTCTTATAAGAGTAAAACAGACCTATTAAAAGAACCATATCTTGATAAACAAAATCCACTCACTCAAAATTACTTAAAAAATCCCAGCATATTTGGAGAAAGTAGAAAATGAACTCGACTCCTTTAAAAGTTAAAACATAGCTATTAAAATAAAAAATAAAAGCAAATAAACTAGGATCAGTCCAAACAATTCCGTTAAACAAATAAAACAAATGAAAGATGCATATTACCAGTCTAAACTTTTTATTCTAACTTAAACGATCCCATTAAAGAAAGATAAACTAAATCAACTCAGTCAGAATTATAACTGGCAATAACAGACATACAAGCATATTCAAACTAATCCCCACTGGCCGCATAAATTTCCTTCTTCCAAACAACCACATAAAGAGGTTTCGTTGTTCAAATCCATATTTATTTAAACCACTTATAATCACTCAAACACAAGGGTTCTCAAAAACCCACATTATTAAATTATCAGCTGCAACCTATATAAATTATACTGATTCTCAAAATCTTAAAAGACCAATCCCAATCGAATCAATCACAACAGAACCCAAACGAAACCGAATATGACCAATACAAATTAGAACCAACAAAACGACACAATGTCAGCCTAATCAAGGAAACCAAGTCATTGCCACATAAAAACAATTCAAGCAATACATAGCTGAAATCATTCCCAAAGTCCCAAGGTTATCTCCACCGATTATTTATCAAGACAGATAAATCAAACTCAACAATACTTTAACTAGATGCTAATAATTTTAGAGTATCACTTTCAACGAAAACTTTCCAGATACAAATGAACCCATACCAGCATAGCTTAATGATTCTGGTACACATCTGATATATCTACGGTTAGTTTTGCGCAACCTTCCAACTCCCATGAAACTGAGTCTACCCAAACCTAGATAACCAACTACACCCTATCATAAACTATACAAGCCATCCAATCGACCACCAGCCAAATCCTGAACCACTAGCCGGGCTTAAAAGAACATTAAACCCTCTATTCTAATTTAAACGAAACTAGCATGCCCACAAAAAACTTGGAAATCAACTCACCCCCATTAACAGATGGAACTATACCACCTGAAAGTAAAATTAAGCCAATGAACCTGCATCATTCCAAACAATCCATCCTATATAACCTAAAACAAAGCAAAGATAAAACAAGAACTTAATCAATTTAACCAACAAGAACCAAGCTTATTTTAACTCTAAACTCACTAAATTAAACAAGCCCAGCATATTTAAATAGAGTAGAATAATAACACAATTCTCTTATAAAAGTGAAACAGACCTATTAAAAGAACCATATCTTGATAAACAAAATCCACTCACTCAAAATTACTTAAAAAATCCCAGCATATTTGGAGAAAGTAGAAAATGAACTCGACTCCTTTAAAAGTTAAAACATAGCTATTAAAATAAAAAATAAAAGCAAATAAACTAGGATCAGTCCAAACAATTCCGTTAAACAAATAAAACAAATGAAAGCAAAAATTTACACAGTTCCTTCAACCAATAAGAAAGATGCATATTACATGTCTAAACTTATTATTCTAACTTAAACGATCCCATTAAATAAAGATAAACTAAATCAATTCAATCAGAATTATAACTGGCAATAAAAGACATACAAGCAGATTCAAACTAATCCCCACTGGCCGCATAAATTTCCTTCTTTCAAACAACCACATAAAGTGGTTTCGTTATTCAAATCCATATTTATTTAAACCACTTATAATCACTCAAACCCAAGGGTTCTCAAAAACCCACATTATTAAATTACCAGCTGCAACCTATATAAACTATAATGATTCTCAAAATCTTAAAACAACAATCCCATTCGAATCCTATCACAACAGAACCCAAACGAAACCGAATATAGCCAACACACATAAGAACCAACAAAACGACACAATGTCAGCCCAATCAAGGAAACCAAGTCATTGCCACATAAAAACACTTGAAACAATACGTAGCTGAAATCATTCCCAAAGTCCCAAGGTTATCTCCACCGATTATTTATAAAGACAGATAAATCAAACTCAACAATACTTTAACTAGATGCTAATAATTTTAGAGTACTCACTTTCAACGAAAACTCTCCATATACAAATGAACCCATACCAGCATGGCTTAATGATTCTGGAACACATCTGATATAGCTACGGTTAGTTTAGCGCAACCTTCCAACTCCCATGAAACTGAGTCTACCCAAACCAAGATAACCAACTACACCCTATCAAAAACTATACAAGCCATCCAATCGACCACCAGCCAAATCCTGAACCACTAGCCGGGCTTAAAAGAACATTAAACCCTCTATTCTAATTTAAACGAAACTAGCATGCCCACAAAAAACTTGGAAATCAACTCACCCCCATTAAAAGATGGAACTATACCTACTGAAAGTAAAATAAAGCCAATGAACCTGCATCATTCCAAACAATCCATCCTATATAACCTAAAACAAAGCAAAGATTAAACAAGAACTTAATGAATTTAACCAACAAGAACCAAGCTTATTTTAACTCTAAACTCACTAAATTAAACAAGCCCAGCATATTTAAATAGAGTAGAATAATAACACAATTCTCTTATAAGAGTGAAACAGACCTATTAAAAGAACCATATCTTGATAAACAAAATCCACTCACTCAAAATTACGCATCCTATATAACATAAAACAAAGCAAAGATAAAACAAGAACTTAATCAATTTAACCAACAAGAACCAAGCTTATTATAACTCTAAACTCACTAAATTAAACAAGCCCAGCATATTTAAATAGAGTAGAATAATAACACAATTCTCTTATAAGAGTGAAACAGACCTATTAAAAGAACCATATTTTGATAAACAAAATCCACTCACTCAAAATTACTTAAAAAATCCCAGCATATTTGGAGAAAGTAGAAAATGAACTCGACTCCTTTAAAAGTTAAAACATAGCTATTAAAATAAAAAATAAAAGCAAATAAACTAGGATCAGTCCAAACAATTCCATTAAACAAATAAAACAAATTAAAGCAAAAATTTACACAGTTCCTTCAACCAATAAGAAAGAAGCATATTACATGTCCAAACTTATTATTCTAACTTAAACGATCCCAATAAATAAAGATAAACTAAATCAACTCAATCAGAATTATAACTGGCAATAAAAGCCATACAAGCAGATTCAAACTAATCCCCACTGGCCGCATAAATTTCCTTTTTTCAAACAACCACATAAAGTGGTTTCGTTATTCAAATCCATATTTATTTAAACCACTTATAATCACTCAAACCCAAGGGTTCTCAAAAACCCACAGTATTCAATTATCAGCTGCAACCTATATAAACTATAATGATTCTCAAAATCTTAAAAGACCAATCCCAATCGAATCCATCACAACAGAACCCAAACGAAACCGAATATGACCAATACAAATAAGAACCAACAAAACGACACAATGTCAGCCCAATCAAGGAAACCAAGTCATTGCCACATAAAAACACTTGAAGCAATACATAGCTGAAATCATTCCCAAAGTCCCAAGGTTATCTCCCCCGATTGTTTATCAAGACAGATAAATCAAACTCAACAATACTTTAACTAGATGCTAATAATTTTAGAGTACTCACTTTCAACGAAAACTCTCCAGATACAAATGAACCCACACCAGCATAGCTTAATGATTCTGGTACACATCTGATATAGCTACGGTTAGTTTAGCGCAACTTTCCAACTCCCATGAAACTGAGTCTACCCAAACCTAGATAACCAACTACACCCTATCAAAAACTATACAAACCATCCAATCGACCCGCAGCCAAATCCTGAACCACTAGCCGGGCTTAAAAGAACATTAAACCCTCTATTCTAATTTAAATGAAACTAGCATGCCCACAAAAAACAAGGAAATCCACTCTCCCCCATTAAAAGATGGAACTATCCCTACTGAAAGTAAAATAAAGCCAATGAACCTGCATCATTCCAAACAATCCATCCTATATAACCTAAAACAAAGCAAAGATATAACAAGAACTTAATCAATTTAACCAACAAGAACCAAGCTTATTTTTACTCTAAACTCACTAAATTAAACAAGCCCAGCATATTTAAATAGAGTAGAATAGTAACACAATTCTCTTATAAGAGTGAAACAGACCTATTAAAAGAACCATATCTTGATAAACAAAATCCACTCACAAAAAATTACTTAAAAAATCTCAGCATATTTGGAGAAATTAGAAAATGAACTCGACTCCTTTAAAAGTTAAAACATAGCTATTAAAATAAAAAATAAAAGCAAATAAACTAGGATGAGTCCAAACAATTCCATTAAACAAATAAAACAAATGAAAGCAAAAATTTACACAGTTCCTTCAACCAATAAGAAAGAAGCATATTACATGTCCAAACTTATTATTCTAACTTAAACGATCCCAATAAATAAAGATAAACTAAATCAACTCAATCAGAATTATAACTGGCAATAAAAGCCATACAAGCAGATTCAATCTAATCCCCACTGGCCGCATAAATTTCCTTTTTTCAAACATCCACATAAAGTGGTTTCGTTATTCAAATCCATATTTATTTAAACCACTTATAATCACTCAAACCCAAGGGTTCTCAAAAACCCACAGTATTCAATTATCAGCTGCAACCTATATAAACTATAATGATTCTCAAAATCTTAAAAGACCAATCCCAATCGAATCCATCACAACAGAACCCAAACGAAACCGAATATGACCAATACAAATAAGAACCAACAAAATGACACAATGTCAGCCCAATCAAGGAAACCAAGTCATTGCCACATAAAAACACTTGAAGCAATACGTAGCTGAAATCATTCCCAAAGTCCCAAGGTTATCTCCACCGATTATTTATCAAGACAGATAAATCAAACTCAACAATACTTTAACTAGATGCTAATAATTTTAGAGTACCCACTTTCAACGAAAACTCTCCAGATACAAATAAACCCATACCAGCATAGCTTAATGAATCAGGTACACATCTGATATAGCTACGGTTAGTTTAGCGCAACCTTCGAACTCCCATGAAACTGAGTCTAACCAAACCTAGATAACCAACTACACCCGATCCAAAACTATACAAAACATCCAATCGACCGCCAGCCAAATCCTGAACCACTAGCCGAGCTTAAAAGAACACTAAACCCTCTATTCTAATTTAAACGAAACTAGCATGCCCACAAAAAACTTGAAAATCAACTCACCCCCATTAAAAGATGGAACTATACCTACTGAAAGTAAAATAAAGCCAATGAACCTGCATCATTCCAAACAATCCATCCTATATAACCTAAAACAAAGCAAAGCTAAAACAAGAACTTAATCAATTCAACCAACAAGAACCAAGCTTATTTTTACTCTAAACTTACTAAATTAAACAAGCCCAGCAGATTTAAATAGAGTAGAATAATAAACCAATTCTCTTATAAGAGTAAAACAGACCTATTAAAAGAACCATATCTTGATAAACAAAATCCACTCACTCAAAATTACTTAAAAAATCCCAGCATATTTGGAGAAAGTAGAAAATGAACTCGACTCCTTTAAAATTAAAACATAGCTATTAAAATAAAAAATAAAAGCAAATAAACTAGGATCAGTCCAAACAATTCCGTTAAAAAAATAAAACAAATGAAAGCAAAAATTTACACAGTTCCTTCAACCATTAAGAAAGATGCATATTACAAGTCTAAACTTATTATTATAACTTAAACGATCCCATTAAATAAAGATAAACTAAATCAACTCAATCAGAATTATAACTGGCAATAAAAGACATACAAGCAGATTCAAACTAATCCCCACTGGCCGCATAAATTTCCTTCTTTCAAACATCCACATAAAGAGGTTCCGTTATTCAAATCCATATTTATTTAAACCACTTATAATCAGTCTAACCCAAGGGTTCACAAAAACCCACATTATTAATTTACCAGCTGCAACCTATATAAACTATAATGATTCTCAAAATCTTAAAAGACCAATCCCAATCGAATCCTATCACAACAGAACCCAAACGAAACCAAATATGGCCAATACAAATAAGAACCAACAAAACGACACAATGTCAGCCCAATCAAGGAAACCAAGTCATTGCCACATAATAACACTTGAAGCAATACGTAGCTGAAATCATTCCCAAAGTCCCAAGGTTATCTCCACCGATTATTTATCAAGACAGATAAATCAAACTCAACAATACTTTAATAGATGCTAATAATTTTAGAGTACTCACTTTCAACGAAAACTCTCCAGATACAAATGAACCCATACCAGCATAGCTTAATGATTCCGGTACACATCTGATATAGCTACGTTTAGTTTAGCGCAACCTTCCAACTCCCATGAAAATGAGTCTACCCAAACCTAGATAACCAACTACACCCTATCAAAAACTATACAAGCCATCCAATCGACCACCAGCCAAATCCTGAACCACTAGCCGGGCATAAAAGAACATTAAGCCCTCTATTCTAATTTAAACGAAACTAGCATGCCCACAAAAAACTTGGAAATCAACTCACCCCCATTAAAAGATGGAAGTATACCTACTGAAAGTAAAATAAAGCCAAGGAACCTGCATCATTCCAAACAATCCATCCTATATAACCTAAAACAAAGCAAAGATAAAACAAGAACTTAATCAATTTAACCAACAAGAACCAAGCTTATTTTTACTCTAAACTCACTAAATTAAACAAGCCCAGCATATTTAAATAGAGTAGAATAATAACACAATTCTCTTATAAGAGTAAAACAGTCCTATTAAAAGAACCATATCTTGATAAACAAAATCCACTCACTCAAAATTACTTAAAAAATCCCAGCGTATTTGGAGAAAGTAGAAAATGAACTCGACTCCTTTAAAAGTTAAAACATAGCTATTAAAATAAAAAATAAAAGCAAATAAACTAGGATCAGTACAAACAATTCCGTTAAACAAATGAAAGCAAAAATTTACACAGTTCCTTCAACCAATAAGAAAGATGCATATTACAAGTCTAAACTTATTATTCTAACTTAAACGATCCCATTAAATAAAGATAAACTAAATCAACTCCATCAGAATTATAACTGGCAATAAAAGACATACAAGCAGATTCAAACTAATCCCCACTGGCCGCATAAATTTCCTTCTATCAAACATCCACATAAAGAGGTTCCGTTATTCAAATCCATATTTATTTAAACCACTTATAATCACTCAAACCCAAGGGTTCTCAAAAACCCACATTATTAAATTACCAGCTGCAACCTATATAAACTATAATGATTCTCAAAATCTTAAAAGACCAATCCCAATCGAATCCTATCACAACAGAACCCAAACGAAACCGAATACGGCCAATACAAATAAGAACCAACAAAACGACACAATGTCAGCCCAATCAAGGAAACCAAGTCATTGCCACATAAAAACACTTGAAGCAATACGTAGCGGAAATCATTCCCAAAGTCCCAAGGTTATCTCCACCGATTATTTATCAAGACAGATAAATCAAACTCAACAATACTTTAACTAGATGCTAATAATTTTAGAGTACTCACTTTCAACGAAAACTCTCCAGATACAAATGAACCCAAACCAGCATAGCTTAATGAATCTGGTACACATCTGATATAGCTACGGTTAGTTTAGCACAATCTTCCAACTCCCATGAAACTGAGTCTAGCCAAACCTAGATAACCAACTACACCCTATCCAAAACAATACAAGCAATCCAATCGACCACCAGCCAAATCTTGAACCACTAGCCGAGCTTAAAAGAACACTAAACCCTCTATTCTAATTTAAACGAAACTAGAATGCCCACAAAAAACATGGAAATAAACTCACCCCCATTAAAAGATGGAACTATACCTACTGAAAGTAAAATAAAGCCAAGGAACCTGCATCATTCCAAACAATCCATCCTATATAACCTAAAACAAAGCAAAGATAAAACAAGAACTTAATCAATTTAACCAACAAGAACCAAGCTTATTTTTACTCTAAACTCACTAAATAAAACAAGCCCAGCATATTTAAATAGAGTAGAATAATAACACAATTCTCTTATAAGAGTGAAAAAGACCTATTAAAAGAACCATATCTTGATAAACAAAATCCTCACTCAAAATTACTTAAAAAATCCCAGCATATTTGGAGAAAGTAGAAAATGAACTCGACTCCTTTAAAAGTTAAAACATAGCTATTAAAATAAAAAATAAAAGCAAATAAACTAGGATCAGTCCAAACAATTCCGTTAAACAAATAAAACAAATGAAAGCAAAAATTTACACAGTTCCTTAAACCAATAAGAAAGATGCCTATTGCAAGTCTCAACTTATTATTCTAACTTAAACGATCCCATTAAATAAAGATAAACTAAATCAACTCAATCAGAATTATAACTGGCAATAAAAGACATACAAGCAGATTCAAACTAATCCCCACCGGTCGCATAAATTTCCTTCTTTCAAACAACCACATAAAGAGGTTTCATTATTCAAATCCATATTTATTTAAACCACTTATAATCACTCTAACCCAAGGGTTCTCAAAAACCCACATTATTAAATTACCAGCTGCAACCTATATAAACCATAATGATTCTCAAAATCTTAAAAGACCAATCCCAATCGAATCCTATCACAACTGAACCCAAACGAAACCGAATATGACTAATACAAACAAGAACCAACAAAACGACACAAAGTCAGCCCAATCAAGGAAACCAAGTCATTGCCACATAAAAACACTTGAAGCAATACATAGTTGAAATCATTCCCAAAGTCCCAAGGTTATCTCCACCGATTATTTATCAAGACAGATAAATCAAACTCAACAATACTTTAACTAAATGCTAATAATTTTAGAGTACTCACTTTCAACGAAAACTCTCCAGATACAAATGAACCGATACCAGCATAGCTTAATGATTCTGGTACACATCTGATATATCTACGGTTAGTTTAGCGCAACCTTCCAACTCCCATGAAACTGAGTCTACCCAATCCTATATAACCAACTACACCCTATCAAAAACTATACAAGCCATCCAATCGACCACCAGCCAAATCCTGAACCACTAGCCGGGCTTAAAAGAACATTAAACCCTCTATTCTAATTTAAACGAAACTAGCATGCCCACAAAAAAACTTGGAAATCAACTTACCCCCATTAACAGATGGAACTATACCTACTGAAAGTAAAATAAAGCCAATGAACCTGCATCATTCCAAACAATCCATCCTATATAACCTAAAACAAAGCAAAGATAAAACAAGAACTTAATCAATTTAACCAACAAGAACCAAGCTTATTTTAACTCTAAACTCACTAAATTAAACATGCCCCGCTTATTTAAATAGAGTAGAATAATAACACGATTCTCTTATAAGAGTGAAACAGACCAATTAAAAGAACCATATCTTGATAAACAAAATCCACTCACTCAAAATTACTTAAAAAATCCCAGCATATTTGGAGAAAGTAGAAAATGAACTCGACTCCTTTAAAAGTTAAAACATAGCTATTAAAATAAAAAATAAAAGCAAATAAACTAGGATCAGTCCAAACAATTCCGTTAAACAAATAAAACAAATGAAAGCAAAAATTTACACAGTTCCTTCAACCAATAAGAAAGATGCATATTACATGTCTAAACTTATTATTCTAACTTAAACGATCCCATTAAATAAAGATAAACTAAATCAATTCAATCAGAATTATAACTGGCAATAAAAGACATACAAGCAGATTCAAACTAATCCCCTCTTGCCGCATAAATTTCCTTCTTTCAAACAACCACATAAAGAGGTTTCGTTATTCAAATCCATATTTATTTAAACCACTTATAATCACTCAAACCCAAGGGTTCTCAAAAACCCACATTATTAAATTACCAGCTGCAACCTATATAAACTATAATGATTCTCAAAATCTTAAAACAACAATCCCATTCGAATCCTATCACAACAGAACCCAAACGAAACCGAATATAGCCAACACAAATAAGAACCAACAAAACGACACAATGTCAGCCCAATCAAGGAAACCAAGTCATTGCCACATAAAAACACTTGAAACAATACGTAGCTGAAATCATTCCCAAAGTTCCAAGGTTATCTCCACCGATTATTTATCAAGACAGATAAATCAAACTCAACAATACTTTAACTAGATGCTAATAATTTTAGAGTATCACTTTCAACGAAAACTCTCCAGATACAAATGAACCCATACCAGCATAGCTTAATGATTCTGGTACACATCTAATATATCTACGGTTAGTTTAGCGCAACCTTCCAACTCCCAAGAAACTGAGTCTACCCAAACCTAGATAACCAACTACACCCTATCAAAAACTATACAAGCCATCCAATCGACCACCAGCCAAATCCTGAACCACTAGCCGGGCTTAAAAGAACATTAAACCCTCTATTCTAATTTAAACGAAACTAGCATGCCCACAAAAAACTTGGAAATCAACTCACCCCTATTAACAGATGGAACTATACCTACTGAAAGTAAAATAAAGCCAATGAACCTGCATCATTCCAAACAATCCATCCTATATAACCTAAAACAAAGCAAAGATAAAACAAGAACTTAATCAATTTAACCAACAAGAACCAAGCTTATTTTTACTCTAAACTCACTAAATTAAACAAGCCCAGCATATTTAAATAGAGTAGAATAATAACACAATTCTCTTATAAGAGTGAAACAGACCTATTAAAAGAACCATATCTTGATAAACAAAATCCACTCACTCAAAATTACTTAAAAAATCCCAGCATATTTGGAGAAAGTAGAAAATGAACTCGACTCCTTTAAAAGTTAAAACATAGCTATTAAAATAAAAAATAAAAGCAAATAAACTAGGATCATTCCAAACAATTCCGTTAAACAAATAAAACAAATGAAAGCAAAAATTTACACAGTTCCTTCAACCAATAAGAAAGATGCATATTACATGTCTAAACTTATTATTCTAACTTAAACGATCCCATTAAATAAAGATAAACTAAATCAATTCAATCAGAATTATAACTGGCAATAAAAGACATACAAGCAGATTCAAACTAATCCCCACTGGCCGCATAAATTTCCTTCTTTCAAACAACCACATAAAGTGGTTTCGTTATTCAAATCCATATTTATTTAAGCAACTTATAATCACTCAAACCCAAGGGTTCTCAAAAACCCACATTATTAAATTATCAGTTGCAACCTATATAAACTATAATGGTTCTCAAAATCTTAAAACAACAATCCCATTCGAATCCTATCACAACAGAACCCAAACGAAACCGAATATGACCATTACAAATAAGAACCAGCAAAACGACACAATGTCAGCCCAATCAAGGAAACCAAGTCATTGCCACATAAAAACACTTGAAGCAATACGTAGCTGAAATCATTCCCAAAGTCCCATGGTTATCTCCACCGTTTCTTTATCAAGACAGATAAATCAAACTCAACAATAGTTTAACTAGATGCTAATAATTTTAGAGTACTCACTTTCAACGAAAACTCTCCAGATACAAATGAACCCCTACCAGCATAGCTTAATGATTCCGGTAAACATCTGATATAGCTACGGTTAGTTTAACGCAACCTTCCAACTCCCATGAAACTGAGTCTAGCCAAACCTAGATAACCAACTACACCCTATCAAAAACTATACAAGCCATCCAATCGACCACCAGCCAAATCCTGAACCACTAGCCGGGCTAAAAGAACATTAAACCCTCTATTCTAATTTAAACGAAACTAGCATGCCCACAAAAAACTTGGAAATCAACTCACCCCCAATAAAAGATGGAACTATACCTACTGAAAGTAAAATAAAGCCAATGAACCTGCATCATTCCAAACAATCCATCCTATAAAACCGAAAAAAAAGCAAAGATAAAACAAGAACTTAATCAATTTAACCAACAAGAACCAAGCTTATTTTTACTCTAAACTCACTAAATTAAACAAGCCCAGCATATTTAAATAGAGTAGAATAATAACACAATTCTCTTATAAGAGTAAAACAGTCCTATTAAAACAACCATATCTTGATAAACAAAATCCACTCACTCAAAATTACTTAAAAAATCCCAGCATATTTGGAGAAAGTAGAAAATGAACTCAACTCCTTTAAAAGTTAAAACATAGCTATTAAAATAAAAAATAAAAGGAAATAAACTAAGATCAGTCCAAACAATTCCGTTAAACAAATAAACTAAATGAAAGCAAAAATTTACACAGTTCCTTCAACCAATAAGAAAGATGCATATTACAAGTCTAAACTTATTATTCTAACTTAAACGATCCCATTAAATAAAGATAAGCTAAATCAAATCAATCACAATTATAACAGGCAATAAAAGACATACAAGCAGATTTAAACTAATCCCCACCGGCCGCATAAATTTCCTTCTTTCAAACAACCACATAAAGAGGTTTCGTTATTCAAATCCATATTTATTTAAACCACTTATAATCCCTCAAAACCAAGGGTTCTCAAAAACCCACATTATTAAATTACCAGCTGCAACCTATATAAACTATAATGATTCTCAAAATCTTAAAAGACCAATCCCAATTGAATCGTATCACAACTGAACCCAAACGAAACCGAATATGACTAATACAAATAAGAACCAACAAAACGAGACAAAGTCAGCCCAATCAAGGAAACCAAGTCATTGCCACATAAAAACACTTGAAGCAATACATAGTTGAAATCATTCCCAAAGTCCCAAGGTTATCTCCACCGATTATTTATCAAGACAGATAAATCAAACTCAACAATACTTTAACTAGATGCTAATAATTTTAGAGTACTCACTTTCGACGAAAACTCTCCAGATACAAATGAACCCATACCAGCATAGCTTAATGATTCTGGTACACATCTGATATAGCTACGGTTAGTTTAGCGCAACCTTCCAACTCCCATGAAACTGAGTCTACCCAAACCTAGATAACCAACTACACCCTATCAAAAACTATACAAGCCATCCAATCGACCACCAGCCAAATCCTGAACCACTAGCCGGGCTTAAAAGAACATTAAACCCTCTATTCTAATTAAAACGAAACTAGCATGCCCACAAAAAACTTGGAAATCAACTCACCCCCAATAAAAGATGGAACTATACCTACTGAAACTAAAATAAAGCCAATGAACCTGCATCATTCCAAACAATCCATCCTATAAAACCTAAAACAAAGCAAAGATAAAACAAGAACTTAATCAACTTAACCAACAAGAACCAAGCTTATTTTAACTCTAAACTCACAGAATTAAACAAGCCCAGCATATTTAAATAGAGTAGAATAATAACACAATTCTCTTATAAGAGTGAAACAGACCTATTAAAAGAACCATATCTAGATAAACAAAATCCACTCACTCAAAATTACTTAAAAAATCCGAGCATATTTGGAGAAAGTAGAAAATGAACTCGACTCATTTAAAAGTTAAAACAAAACTATTAAAATAAAAAATAAAAGCAAATAAACAAGGATCAGTCCAAACAATTCCATTAAACAAATAAAACAAATCAAAGCAAAAATCTACACAGTTCCATCAAACCACTAAGAAAGAAGCATATTACATGTCTAAACTTATTATTCTAACTTAAACGATCCCATTAAATAAGGATAAACTAAATCAACTCAATCAGAATTATAACTGGCAGTAAAAGCCATACAAGCAGATTCAAACTAATCCCCACTGGCCGCATAAATTTCCTTCTTTCAAACAACCACATAAAGAGGTTTCGTTGTTCAAATCCATATTTATTTAAACCACTTATAATCACTCAAACCCAAGGGTTCTCAAAAACCCACATTATTAAATTAACCGCTGCAACCTATATAAATTATAATGATTATCAAAATCTTAAAAACCAACAGTCCCAATTCGAATCCTATCACAACAGAACCCAAACGAAACCGAATATAGCCAACACAAATAAGAACCAACAAAACGACACAATGTCAGCCCAATCAAGGAAACCAAGTCATTGCCACATAAAAACACTTGAAACAATACGTAGCTGAAATCATTCCCAAAGTCCCAAGGTTATCTCCACCGATTATTTATGAAGACAGATAAATCAAACTCAACAATACTTTAACTAGATGCTAATAATTTTAGAGTATCACTTTCAACGAAAACTCTCCAGATACAAATGAACCCATACCAGCATAGCTTAATGATTCTGGTACACATCTAATATAGCTACGGTTATTTTAGCGCAACCTTCCAACTCCCATGAAACTGAGTCTACCCAGACCTAGATAACCAACTACACCCTATCAAAAACTATTCAAGCCATCCAATCGACCCGCAGCCAAATCCTGAATCACTAGCCGGGCTTAAAAGAACATTAAACCCTCTATTCTAATTTAAACGAAACTGGCATGCCCACAAAAAACATGGAAATCAACTCACCCCCATTAAAAGATGGAACTATACCTACTGAAAGTAAAATAAAGCCAATGAACCTGCATCATTCCAAACAATCCATCCTATATAACCTAAAACAAAGCAAAGATAAAACAAGAACTTAATCAATTTAACCAACAAGAACCATGATTATTTTTACTCTAAACTCACTAAATTAAACAAGCCCAGCATATTTAAATAGAGTAGAATAATAACACAATTCTCTTATAAGAGTAAAACAGACCTATTAAAAGAACCATATCTTGATAAACAAAATCCACTCACTCAAAATTACTTAAAAAATCCCAGCATATTTGGAGAAAGTAGAAAATGAACTCGACTCCTTTAAAAGTTAAAACATAGCTATTAAAATAAAAAATAAAAGCAAATAAACTAGGATCAGTCCAAACAATTCCGTTAAACAAATAAAACAAATGAAAGATGCATATTACCAGTCTAAACTTTTTATTCTAACTTAAACGATCCCATTAAAGAAAGATAAACTAAATCAACTCAGTCAGAATTATAACTGGCAATAACAGACATACAAGCATATTCAAATTAATCCCCACTGGCCGCATAAATTTCCTTCTTCCAAACAACCACATAAAGAGGTTTCGTTGTTCAAATCCATATTTATTTAAACCACTTATAATCACTCAAACACAAGGGTTCTCAAAAACCCACATTATTAAATTATCAGCTGCAACCTATATAAATTATACTGATTCTCAAAATCTTAAAAGACCAATCCCAATCGAATCAATCACAACAGAACCCAAACGAAACCGAATATGACCAATACAAATCAGAACCAACAAAACGACACAATGTCAGCCCAATCAAGGAAACCAAGTCATTGCCACATAAAAACACTTCAAGCAATACATAGCTGAAATCATTCCCAAAGTCCCAAGGTTATCTCCACCGATTATTTATCAAGACAGATAAATCAAACTCAACAATACTTTAACTAGATGCTAATAATTTTAGAGTACTCACTTTCAACGAAAACTCTCCAGATACAAATGAACCGATACCAGCATAGCTTAATGATTCTGGTACACATCTGATATATCTACGGTTAGTTTAGCGCAACCTTCCAACTCCCATGAAACTGAGTCTACCCAAACCTAGATAACCAACTACACCCTATCATAAACTATACAAGCCATCCAATCGACCACCAGCCAAATCCTGAAGCACTAGCCGGGCTTAAAAGAACATTAAACCCTCTATTCTAATTTAAACGAAACTAGCATGCCCACAAAAAACTTGGAAATCAACTCACCCCCATTAACAGATGGAACTATACCTACTGAAAGTAAAATAAAGCCAATGAACCTGCATCATTCCAAACAATCCATCCTATATAACATAAAACAAAGCAAAGATAAAACAAGAACTTAATCAATTTAACCAACAAGAACCAAGCTTATTATAACTCTAAACTCACTAAATTAAACAAGCCCAGCATATTTAAATAGAGTAGAATAATAACACAATTCTCTTATAAGAGTGAAACAGACCTATTAAAAGAACCATATCTTGATAAACAAAATCCACTCACTCAAAATTACTTAAAAAATCCCAGCATATTTGGAGAAAGTAGAAAATGAACTCGACTCCTTTAAAAGTTAAAACATAGCTATTAAAATAAAAAATAAAAGCAAATAAACTAGGATCAGTCCAAACAATTCCCTTAAACAAATAAAACAAATGAAAGCAAAAATTTACACAGTTCCTTCAACCAATAAGAAAGATGCATATTACATGTCTAAACTTATTATTCTAACTTAAACGATCCCATTAAATAAAGATAAACTAAATCAATTCAATCAGAATTATAACTGGGAATAAAAGACATACAAGCAGATTCAAACTAATCCCCACTGGCCGCATAAATTTCCTTCTTTCAAACAACCACATAGAGAGGTTTCGTTATTCAAATCCATATTTATTTAAACCACTTATAATCACTCAAACCCAAGGGTTCTCAAAAACCCACATTATTAAATTACCAGCTGCAACCTATATAAACTATAATGATTCTCAAAATCTTAAAACAACAATCCCATTCGAATCCTATCACAACAGAACCCAAACGAAACCGAATATAGCCAACACAAATAACAACCAACAAAACGACACAATGTCAGCCCAATCAAGGAAACCAAGTCATTGCCACATAAAAACACTTGAAACAATACGTAGCTGAAATCATTCCCAAAGTCCCAAGGTTATCTCCACCGATTATTTATCAAGACAGATAAATCAAACTCAACAATACTTTAACTAGATGCTAATAATTTTAGAGTACTCACTTTCAACGAAAACTCTCCATATACAAATGAACCCATACCAGCATGGCTTAATGATTCTGGAACACATCTGATATAGCTACGGTTAGTTTAGTGCAACCTTCCAACTCCCATGAAACTGAGTCTACCCAAACCAAGATAACCAACTACACCCTATCAAAAACTATACAAGCCATCCAATCGACCACCAGCCAAATCCTGAACCACTAGCCGGGCTTAAAAGAACATTAAACCCTCTATTCTAATTTAAACGAAACTAGCATGCCCACAAAAAACTTGGAAATCAACTCACCCCCATTAAAAGATGGAACTATACCTACTGAAAGTAAAATAAAGCCAATGAACCTGCATCATTCCAAACAATCCATCCTATATAACCTAAAACAAAGCAAAGATTAAACAAGAACTTAATGAATTTAACCAACAAGAACCAAGCTTATTTTAACTCTAAACTCACTAAATTAAACAAGCCCAGCATATTTAAATAGAGTAGAATAATAACACAATTCTCTTATAAGAGTGAAACAGACCTATTAAAAGAACCATATCTTGATAAACAAAATCCACTCACTCAAAATTACGCATCCTATATAACATAAAACAAAGCAAAGATAAAACAAGAACTTAATCAATTTAACCAACAAGAACCAAGCTTATTATAACTCTAAACTCACTAAATTAAACAAGCCCAGCATATTTAAATAGAGTAGAATAATAACACAATTCTCTTATAAGAGTGAAACAGACCTATTAAAAGAACCATATTTTGATAAACAAAATCCACTCACTCAAAATTACTTAAAAAATCCCAGCATATTTGGAGAAAGTAGAAAATGAACTCGACTCCTTTAAAAGTTAAAACATATCTATTAAAATAAAAAATAAAAGCAAATAAACTAGGATCAGTCCAAACAATTCCCTTAAACAAATAAAACAAATGAAAGCAAAAATTTACACAGTTCCTTCAACCAATAAGAAAGATGCATATTACATGTCCAAACTTATTATTCTAACTTAAACGATCCCAATAAATAAAGATAAACTAAATCAACTCAATCAGAATTATAACTGGCAATAAAAGCCATACAAGCAGATTCAAACTAATCCCCACTGGCCGCATAAATTTCCTTTTTTCAAACAACCACATAAAGTGGTTTCGTTATTCAAATCCATATTTATTTAAACCACTTATAATCACTCAAACCCAAGGGTTCTCAAAACCCCACAGTATTCAATTATCAGCTGCAACCTATATAAACTATAATGATTCTCAAAATCTTAAAAGACCAATCCCAATCGAATCCATCACAACAGAACCCAAACGAAACCGAATATGACCAATACAAATAAGAACCAACAAAACGACACAATGTCAGCCCAATCAAGGAAACCAAGTCATTGCCACATAAAAACACTTGAAGCAATACATAGCTGAAATCATTCCCAAAGTCCCAAGGTTATCTCCACCGATTGTTTATCAAGACAGATAAATCAAACTCAACAATACTTTAACTAGATGCTAATAATTTTAGAGTACTCACTTTCAACGAAAACTCTCCAGATACAAATGAACCCACACCAGCATAGCTTAATGATTCTGGTACACATCTGATATAGCTACGGTTAGTTTAGCGCAACTTTCCAACTCCCATGAAACTGAGTCTACCCAAACCTAGATAACCAACTACACCCTATCAAAAACTATACAAACCATCCAATCGACCCGCAGCCAAATCCTGAACCACTAGCCGGGCTTAAAAGAACATTAAACCCTCTATTCTAATTTAAATGAAACTAGCATGCCCACAAAAAACAAGGAAATCCACTCACCCCCATTAAAAGATGGAACTATCCCTACTGAAAGTAAAATAAAGCCAATGAACCTGCATCATTCCAAACAATCCATCCTATATAACCTAAAACAAAGCAAAGATATAACAAGAACTTAATCAATTTAACCAACAAGAACCAAGCTTATTTTTACTCTAAACTCACTAAATTAAACAAGCCCAGCATATTTAAATAGAGTAGAATAGTAACACAATTCTCTTATAAGAGTGAAACAGACCTATTAAAAGAACCATATCTTGATAAACAAAATCCACTCACAAAAAATTACTTAAAAAATCTCAGCATATTTGGAGAAATTAGAAAATGAACTCGACTCCTTTAAAAGTTAAAACATAGCTATTAAAATAAAAAATAAAAGCAAATAAACTAGGATGAGTCCAAACAATTCCATTAAACAAATAAAACAAATGAAAGCAAAAATTTACACAGTTCCTTCAACCAATAAGAAAGAAGCATATTACATGTCCAAACTTATTATTCTAACTTAAACGATCCCAATAAATAAAGATAAACTAAATCAACTCAATCAGAATTATAACGGGCAATAAAAGCCATACAAGCAGATTCAATCTAATCCCCACTGGCCGCATTAATTTCCTTTTTTCAAACATCCACATAAAGTGGTTTCGTTATTCAAATCCATATTTATTTAAACCACTTATAATCACTCAAACCCAAGGGTTCTCAAAAACCGACAGTATTCAATTATCAGCTGCAACCTATATAAACTATAATGATTCTCAAAATCTTAAAAGACCAATCCCAATCGAATCCATCACAACAGAACCCAAACGAAACCGAATATGACCAATACAAATAAGAACCAACAAAACGACACAATGTCAGCCCAATCAAGGAAACCAAGTCATTGCCACATAAAAACACTTGAAGCAATACATAGCTGAAATCATTCCCAAAGTCCCAAGGTTATCTCCACCGATTGTTTATTAAGACAGATAAATCAAATTCAACAATACTTTAACTAGATGCTAATAATTTTAGAGTACTCACTTTCAACGAAAACTCTCCAGATACAAATGAACCCACACCAGCATAGCTTAATGATTCTGGTACACATCCGATATAGCTACGGTTAGTTTAGCGCAACCTTCCAACTCCCATGAAACTGAGTCTACCCAAACCTAGATAACCAACTACACCCTAGCAAAAACTATACAAGCCATCCAATCGACCCGCAGCCAAATCCTGAACCACTAGCCGGGCTTAAAAGAACATTAAACCCTCTATTCTAATTTAAACGAAACTAGCATGCCCACAAAAAACATGGAAATCAACTCACCCCCATTGAAAGATGGAACTATCCCTACTGAAAGTAAAATAAAGCCACTGAACCTGCATCATTCCAAACAACCCATCCTATATAACCTAAAACAAAGCAAAGATATAACAAGAACTTAATCAATTTAACCAACAAGAACCAAGCTTGTTTTTACTCTAAACTCACTAAATTAAACAAGCCCAGCATATTTAAATAGAGTAGAATAGTAACACAATTCTCTTATAAGAGTGAAACAGACCTATTAAAAGAACCATATCTTGATAAACAAAATCCACTCACAAAAAATTACTTAAAAAATCTCAGCATATTTGGAGAAATTAGAAAATGAACTCGACTCCTTTAAAAGTTAAAACATAGCTATTAAAATAAAAAATAAAAGCAAATAAACTGGGATGAGTCCAAACAATTCCATTAAACAAATAAAACAAATGAAAGCAAAAATTTACACAGTTCCTTCAACCAATAAGAAAGAAGCATATTACATGTCCAAACTTATTATTCTAACTTAAACGATCCCAATAAATAAAGATAAACTAAATCAACTCAATCAGAATTATAACGGGCAATAAAAGCCATACAAGCAGATTCAATCTAATCCCCACTGGCCGCATTAATTTCCTTTTTTCAAACATCCACATAAAGTGGTTTCGTTATTCAAATCCATATTTATTTAAACCACTTATAATCACTCAAACCCAAGGGTTCTCAAAAACCCACAGTATTCAATTATCAGCTGCAACCTATATAAACTATAATGATTCTCAAAATCTTAAAAGACCAATCCCAATCGAATCCATCACAACAGAACCCAAACGAAACCGAATATGACCAATACAAATAAGAACCAACAAAACGACACAATGTCAGCCCAATCAAGGAAACCAAGTCATTGCCACATAAAAACACTTGAAGCAATACATAGCTGAAATCATTCCCAAAGTCCCAAGGTTATCTCCACCGATTGTTTATTAAGACAGATAAATCAAATTCAACAATACTTTAACTAGATGCTAATAATTTTAGAGTACTCACTTTCAACGAAAACTCTCCAGATACAAATGAACCCACACCAGCATAGCTTAATGATTCTGGTACACATCCGATATAGCTACGGTTAGTTTAGCGCAACCTTCCAACTCCCATGAAACTGAGTCTACCCAAACCTAGATAACCAACTACACCCTAGCAAAAACTATACAAGCCATCCAATCGACCCGCAGCCAAATCCTGAACCACTAGCCGGGCTTAAAAGAACATTAAACCCTCTATTCTAATTTAAACGAAACTAGCATGCCCACAAAAAACATGGAAATCAACTCACCCCCATTAAAAGATGGAACTATCCCTACTGAAAGTAAAATAAAACCACTGAACCTGCATCATTCCAAACAACCCATCCTATATAACCTAAAACAAAGCAAAGATAAAACAAGAACTTAATCAATTTAACCAACAAGAACCAAGCTTGTTTTTACTCTAAACTCACTAAATTAAACAAGCCCAGCATATTTAAATAGAGTAGAATAGTAACACAATTCTCTTATAAGAGTGAAACAGACCTATTAAAAGAACCTTATCTTGATAAACAAAATCCACTCACTAAAAATTACTTAAAAAATCGCAGCATATTTGGAGAAAGTAGAAAAAGAACTCGACCCCTTTAAAAGTTAAAACATAGCTATTAAAATAAAAAATAAAAGCAAATAAACTAGGATGAGTTAAACAATTCCATTAAACAAATAAAACAAATGAAAGCAAAAATTTACACAGTTCCTTCAACCAATAAGAAAGAAGCATATTACATGTCCAAACTTATTATTCTAACTTAAACGATCCCAATAAATAAAGATAAACTAAATCAACTCAATCAGAATTATAACTGGCAATAAAAGCCATACAAGCAGATTCAAACTAATCCCCACTGGCCGCATAAATTTCCTTTTTTCAAACATCCACATAAAGTGGTTTCGTTATTCAAATCCATATTTATTTAAACCACTTATAATCACTCAAACCCAAGGGTTCTCAAAAACCCTCAGTATTAAATTATCAGCTGCAACCTATATAAACTATAATGATTCTCAAAATCTTAAAAGACCAATCCCAATCGAATCCATCACAACAGAACCCAAAGGAAACCGAATATGACCAATACAAATAAGAACCAACAAAACGACACAATGTCAGCCCAATCAAGGAAACCAAGTCATTGCCACATAAAAACACTTGAAGCAATACATAGCTGAAATCATTCCCAAAGTCCCAAGGTTATCTCCACCGATTGTTTATCAAGACAGATAAATCAAACTCAACAATACTTTAACTAGATGCTAATAATTTTAGAGTACTCACTTTCAACGAAAACTCTCCCGATACAAATGAACCCACACCAGCATAGCTTAATGATTCTGGTACACATCCGATATAGCTACGGTTAGTTTAGCGCAACCTTCCAACTCCCATGAAACTGAGTCTACCCAAACCTAGATAACCAACTACACCCCAGCAAAAACTATACAAGCCATCCAGTCGACCCGCAGCCAAATCCTGAACCACTAGCCGGGCTTAAAAGAACATTAAACCCCCTATTCTAATTTAAACGAAAATAGCATGCCCACAAAAAATATGGAAATCAACTCACCCCCATTAAAAGATGGAACTATCCCTACTGAAAGTAAAATAAAGCCAATGAACCTGCATCTTTCCAAACAACCCATCCTATATAACCTAAAACAAAGCAAAGATAAAACAAGAACTTAATCAATTTAACCAACAAGAACCAAGCTTATTTTTACTCTAAACTCACTAAATTAAACAAGCCCAGCATATTTAAATAGAGTAGAATAGTAACACAATTCTCTTATAAGAGTGAAACAGACCTATTAAAAGAACCTTATCTTGATAAGCAAAATCCACTCACTAAAAATTACTTAAAAAATCGCAGCATATTTGGAGAAAGTAGAAAATGAACTGGACTCCTTTCAAAGTTAAAACATAGCTATTAAAATAAAAAGTAAAAACAAATAAACTAGGATGAGTCCAAACAATTCCATTAAACAAATAAAACAAATGAAAGCAAAAATTTACACAGTTCCTTCAACCAATAAGAAAGAAGCATATTACATGTCCAAACTTATTATTCTAACTTAAACGATCCCAATAAATAAAGATAAACTAAATCAACTCAATCAGAATTATAACTGGCAATAAAAGCCATACAAATAGATTCAAATTAATCCCCACTGGCCGCATAAATTTCCTTTTTTCAAACAACCACATAAAGTGGTTTCGTTATTCAAATCCATATTTATTTAAACCACTTATAATCACTCAAACCCAAGGGTTCTCAAAAACCCACAGTATTAAATTATCAGCTGCAACCTATATAAACTATAATGATTCTCAAAATCTTAAAAGACCAATCCCAATCGAATCCATCACAACAGAACCCAAACGAAACCGAATATGACCAATACAAATAAGAACCAACAAAACGACACAATGTCAGCCCAATCAAGGAAACCAAGTCATTGCCACATAAAAACATTTGAAGCAATACATAGCTGAAATCATTCCCAAAGTCCCAAGGTTATCTCCACCGATTGTTTATCAAGACAGATATATCAAACTCAACAATACTTTAACTAGATGCTAATAATTTTAGAGTACTCACTTTCAACGAAAACTCTCCAGATACAAATGAACCCACACCAGCATAGCTTAATGATTCTGGTACACATCTGATATAGCTACGGTTAGTTTAGCGCAACCTTCCAACTCCCATGAAACTGAGTCTACCCAAACCTAGATAACCAACTACACCCTATCAAAAACTATACAAACCATCCAATCGACCCGCAGCCAAATCCTGAACCACTAGCCGGGCTTAAAAGAACATTAAACCCTCTATTCTAATTTAAATGAAACTAGCATGCCCACAAAAAACAAGGAAATCCACTCACCCCCATTAAAAGATGGAACTATCCCTACTGAAAGTAATATAAAGCCAATGAACCTGCATCATTCCAAACAATCCATCCTATATAACCTAAAACAAAGCAAAGATAAAACAAGAACTTAATCAATTTAACCAACAAGAACCAAGCTTATTTTTACTCTAAACTCACTAAATTAAACAAGCCCAGCATATTTAAATAGAGTAGAATAGTAACACAATTCTCTTATAAGAGTGAAACAGACCTATTAAAAGAACAATATCTTGATAAACAAAATCCACTCACAAAAAATTACTTAAAAAATCTCAGCATATTTGGAGAAATTAGAAAATGAACTCGACTCCTTTAAAAGTTAAAACATAGCTATTAAAATAAAAAATAAAAGCAAATAAACTAGGATGAGTCCAAACAATTCCATTAAACAAATAAAACAAATGAAAGCAAAAATTTACACAGTTCCTTCAACCAATAAGAAAGAAGCATATTACATGTCCAAACTTATTATTCTAACTTAAACGATCCCAATAAATAAAGATAAACTAAATCAACTCAATCAGAATTATAACTGGCAATAAAAGCCATACAAGCAGATTCAATCTAATCCCCACTGGCCGCATAAATTTCCTTTTTACAAACATCCACATAAAGTGGTTTCGTTATTCAAATCCATATTTATTTAAACCACTTATAATCACTCAAACCCAAGGGTTCTCAAAAACCCTCAGTATTAAATTATCAGCTGCAACCTATATAAACTATAATGATTCTCAAAATCTTAAAAGACCAATCCCAATCGAATCCATCACAACAGAACCCAAAGGAAACCGAATATGACCAATACAAATAAGAACCAACAAAAGGACACAATGTCAGCCCAATCAAGGAAACCAAGTCATTGCCACATAAAAACACTTGAAGCAATACATAGCTGAAATCATTCCCAAAGCCCCAAGGTTATCACCACCGATTGTTTATCAAGACAGATAAATCAAACTCAACAATACTTTAACTAGATGCTAATAATTTTAGAGTACTCACTTTCAACGAAAACTCTCCAGATACAAATGAACCCACACCAGCATAGCTTAATGATTCTGGTACACATCCGATATAGCTACGGTTAGTTTAGCGCAACCTTCCAACTCCCATGAAACTGAGTCTACCCAAACCTAGATAACCAACTACACCCTAGCAAAAACTATACAAGCCATCCAATCGACCCGCAGCCAAATCCTGAACCACTAGCCGGGCTTAAAAGAACATTAAACCCGCTATTCTAATTTAAACGAAACTAGCATGCCCACAAAATACATGGAAATCAACTCACCCCCATTAAAAGATGGAACTATCCCTACTGAAAGTAAAATAAAGCCACTGAACCTGCATCATTCCAAACAACCCATCCTATATAACCTAAAACAAAGCAAACATAAAACAAGAACTTAATCAATTTAACCAACAAGAACCAAACTTATTTTTACTCTAAACTCACTAAATTAAACAAGCCCAGCATATTTAAATAGAGTAGAATAGTAACACAATTCTCTTATAAGAGTGAAACAGACCTATTTAAAGAACCTTATCTTGATAAACAAAATCCACTCACAAAAAATTACTTAAAAAATCGCAGCATATTTGGAGAAAGTAGAAAATGAACTCGACTCCTTTAAAAGTTAAAACATAGCTATTAAAATAAAAAATAAAAGCAAATAAACTAGGATGAGTCCAAACAATTCCATTAAACAAATAAAACAAATGAAAGCAAAAATTTACACAGTTCCTTCAACCAATAAGAAAGAAGCATATTACATGTCCAAACTTATTATTCTAACTTAAACGATCCCAATAAATAAAGATAAACTAAATCAACTCAATCAGAATTATAACTGGCCATAAAAGCCAGACAAGCAGATTCAAACTAATCCCCACAGGCCGCATAAATTTCCTTTTTTCAAACAACCACATAAAGTGGTTTCGTTATTCAAATCCATATTTATTTAAACCACTTATAATCACTCAAACCCAAGGGTTCTCAAAAACCGACAGTATTCAATTATCAGCTGCAACCTATATAAACTATAATGATTCTCAAAATCTTAAAAGACCAATCCCAATCGAATCCATCACAACAGAACCCAAACGAAACCGAATATGACCAATACAAATAAGAACCAACAAAATGACACAATGTAAGCCCAATCAAGGAAACCAAGTCATTGCCACATAAAAACACTTGAAGCAATACATAGCTGAAATCATTCCCAAAGTCCCAAGGTTTTCTCCACCGATTGTTTATCAAGACAGATAAATCAAACTCAACAATACTTTAACTAGATGCTAATAATTTTAGAGTACTCACTTTCAACGAAAACTCTCCAGATACAAATGAACCCACACCAGCATAGCTTAATGATTCTGGTACACATCTGATATAGCTACGGTTAGTTTAACGCAACCTTCCAACTCCCATGAAACTGAGTCTACCCAAACCTAGATAACCAACTACACCCTATCAAAAACTATACAAACCATCCAATCGACCCGCAGCCAAATCCTGAACCACTAGCCGGGCTTAAAAGAACATTAAACCCTCTATTCTAATTTAAATGAAACTAGCATGCCCACAAAAAACAAGGAAATCAACTCACCCCCATTAAAAGATGGAACTATCCCGACTGAAAGTAAAATAAAACCAATGAACCTGCATCATTCCAAACAGTCCATCCTATATAACCTAAAACAAAGCAAAGATAAAACAAGAACTTAATCAATTTAACCAACAAGAACCAAGCTTATTTTTACTCTAAACTCACTAAATTAAACAAGCCCAGCATATTTAAATAGAGTAGAATAGTAACACAATTCTCTTATAAGAGTGAAACAGACCTATTAAATGAACCATATCTTGATAAACAAAATCCACTCACTAAAAATTACTTAAAAAATCGCAGCATATTTGGAGAAATTAGAAAATGAACTCGACTCCTTTAAAAGTTAAAACATAGCTATTAAAATAAAAAATAAAAGCAAATAAACTAGGATGAGTCCAAACAATTCCATTAAACAAATAAAACAAATGAAAGCAAAAATTTACACAGTTCCTTCAACCAATAAGAAAGAAGCATATTACATGTCCAAACTTATTATTCTAACTTAAACGATCCCAATAAATAAAGATAAACTAAATCAACTCAATCAGAATTATAACTGGCAATAAAAGCCATACAAGCAGATTCAAACTAATCCCCACTGGCCGCGTAAATTTCCTTTTTTCAAACATCCACATAAAGTGGTTTCGTTATTCAAATCCATATTTATTTAAACCACTTATAATCACTCAAACCCAAGGGTTCTCAAAAACCCTCAGTATTAAATTATCAGCTGCAACCTATATAAACTATAATGATTCTCAAAATCTTAAAAGACCAATCCCAATCGAATCCATCACAACAGAACCCAAAGGAAACCGAATATGACCAATACAAATAAGAACCAACAAAACGACACAATGTCAGCCCAATCAAGGAAACCAAGTCATTGCCACATAAAAACAATTGAAGCAATACATAGCTGAAATCATTCCCAAAGTCCCAAGGTTATCTCCACCGATTGTTTATCAAGACAGATAAATCAAACTCAACAATACTTTAACTAGATGCTAATAATTTTAGAGTACTCACTTTCAACGAAAACTCTCCAGATACAAATGAACCCACACCAGCATAGCTTAATGATTCTGGTACACATCCGATATAGCTACGGTTAGTTTAGCGCAACCTTCCAACTCCCATGAAACTGAGTCTACCCAAACCTAGATAACCAACTACACCCTAGCAAAAACTATACAAGCCATCCAATCGACCCGCAGCCAAATCCTGAACCACTAGCCGGGCTTAAAAGAACATTAAACCCTCTATTCTAATTTAAACGAAACTAGCATGCCCACAAAAAACAAGGAAATCAACTCACCCCCATTAAAAGATGGAACTATCCCTACTGAAAGTAAAATAAAGCCACTGAACCTGCATCATTCCAAACAACCCATCCTATATAACCTAAAACAAAGCAAAGATAAAACAAGAACTTAATCAATTTAACCAATAAGAACCAAGCTTATTTTTACTCTAAACTCACTAAATTAAACAAGCCCAGCATATTTAAATAGAGTAGAATAGTAACACAATTCTCTTATAAGAGTGAAACAGACCTATTAAAAGAACCTTATCTTGATAAACAAAATCCACTCACTAAAAATTACTTAAAAAATCGCAGCATATTTGGAGAAAGTAGAAAAAGAACTCGACTCTTTTAAAAGTTAAAACATAGCTATTAAAATAAAAAATAAAAGCAAATAAACTAGGATGAGTCAAACAATTCCATTAAACAAATAAAACAAATGAAAGCAAAAATTTACACAGTTCCTTCAACCAATAAGAAAGAAGCATATTACATGTCCAAACTTATTATTCTAACTTAAACGATCCCAATAAATAAAGATAAACTAAATCAACTCAATCAGAATTATAACTGGCAATAAAAGCCATACAAGCAGATTCAAACTAATCCCCACTGGCCGCATAAATTTCCTTTTTTCAAACATCCACATAAAGTGGTTTCGTTATTCAAATCCATATTTATTTAAACCACTTATAATCACTCAAACCCAAGGGTTCTCAAAAACCCTCAGTATTAAATTATCAGCTGCAACCTATATAAACTATAATGATTCTCAAAATCTTAAAAGACCAATCCCAATCGAATCCATCACAACAGAACCCAAACGAAACCGAATATGACCAATACAAATAAGAACCAACAAAACGACACAATGTCAGCCCAATCAAGGAAACCAAGTCATTGCCACATAAAAACACTTGAAGCAATACATAGCTGAAATCATTCCCAAAGTCCCAAGGTTATCTCCACCGATTGTTTATCAAGACAGATAAATCAAACTCAACAATACTTTAACTAGATGCTAATAATTTTAGAGTACTCACTTTCAACGAAAACTCTCCAGATACAAATGAACCCACACCAGCATAGCTTAATGATTCTGGTACACATCCGATATAGCTACGGTTAGTTTAGCGCAACCTTCCAACTCCCATGAAACTGAGTCTACCCAAACCTAGATAACCAACTACACCCTAGCAAAAACTATACAAGCCATCCAATCGACCCGCAGCCAAATCCTGAACCACTAGCCGGGCTTAAAAGAACATTAAACCCCCTATTCTAATTTAAACGAAAATAGCATGCCCACAAAAAACATGGAAATCAACTCACCCCTATTAAAAGATGGAACTATCCCTACTGAAAGTAAAATAAAGCCAATGAACCTGCATCATTCCAAACAACCCATCCTATATAACCTAAAACAAAGCAAAGATAAAACAAGAACTTAATCAATTTAACCAACAAGAACCAAGCTTATTTTTACTCTAAACTCACTAAATTAAACAAGCCCAGCATATTTAAATAGAGTAGAATAGTAACACAATTCTCTTATAAGAGTGAAACAGACCTATTAAAAGAACCTTATCTTGATAAGCAAAATCCACTCACTAAAAATTACTTAAAAAATCGCAGCATATTTGGAGAAAGTAGAAAATGAACTGGACTCCTTTAAAAGTTAAAACATAGCTATTAAAATAAAAAGTAAAAGCAAATAAACTAGGATGAGTCCAAACAATTCCATTAAACAAATAAAACAAATGAAAGCAAAAATTTACACAGTTCCTTCAACCAATAAGAAAGAAGCATATTACATGTCCAAACTTATTATTCTAACTTAAACGATCCCAATAAATAAAGATAAACTAAATCAACTCAATCAGAATTATAACTGGCAATAAAAGCCATACAAGCAGATTCAAACTAATCCCCACTGGCCGCATAAATTTCCTTTTTTCAAACATCCACATAAAGTGGTTTCGTTATTCAAATCCATATTTATTTAAACCACTTATAATCACTCAAACCCAAGGGTTCTCAAAAACCCACAGTATTAAATTATCAGCTGCAACCTATATAAACTATAATGATTCTCAAAATCTTAAAAGACCAATCCCAATCGAATCCATCACAACAGAACCCAAACGAAACCGAATATGACCAATACAAATAAGAACCAACAAAACGACACAATGTCAGCCCAATCAAGGAAACCAAGTCATTGCCACATAAAAACACTTGAAGCAATACATAGCTGAAATCATTCCCAAAGTCCCAAGGTTGTTTATCAAGACAGATATATCAAACTCAACAATACTTTAACTAGATGCTAATAATTTTAGAGTACTCACTTTCAACGAAAACTCTCCAGATACAAATGAACCCACACCAGCATAGCTTAATGATTCTGGTACACATCTGATATAGCTACGGTTAGTTTAGCGCAACCTTCCAACTCCCATGAATCTGAGTCTACCCAAACCTAGATAACCAACTACACCGTATCAAAAACTATACAAACCATCCAATCGACCCGCAGCCAAATCCTGAACCACTAGCCGGGCTTAAAAGAACATTAAACCCCCTATTCTAATTTAAATGAAACTAGCATGCCCACAAAAAACAAGGAAATCCACTCACCCCCATTAAAAGATGGAACTATCCCTACTGAAAGTAAAATAAAGCCAATGAACCTGCATCATTCCAAACAATCCATCCTATATAACCTAATTCAAAGCAAAGATAAAACAAGAACTTAATCAATTTAACCAACAAGAACCAAGCTTATTTTTACTCCAAACTCACTAAATTAAACAAGCCCAGCATATTTAAATAGAGTAGAATAGTAACACAATTCTCTTATAAGAGTGAAACAGACCTATTAAAAGAACCATATCTTGATAAACAAAATCCACTCACAAAAAATTACTTAAAAAATCTCAGCATATTTGGAGAAATTAGAAAATGAACTCGACTCCTTTAAAAGTTAAAACATAGCTATTAAAATAAAAAATAAAAGCAAATAGACTAGGATGAGTCCAAACAATTCCATTAAACAAATAAAACAAATGAAAGCAAAAATTTACACAGTTCCTTCAACCAATAAGAAAGAAGCATATTACATGTCCAAACTTATTATTCTAACTTAAACGATCCCAATAAATAAAGATAAACTAAATCAACTCAATCAGAATTATAACTGGCAATAAAAGCCATACAAGCAGATTCAATCTAATCCCCACTGGCCGCATAAATTTCCTTTTTCCAAACATCCACATAAAGTGGTTTCGTTATTCAAATCCATATTTATTTAAACCACTTATAATCTCTCAAACCCAAGGGTTCTCAAAAACCCTCAGTATTAAATTATCAGCTGCAACCTATATAAACTATAATGATTCTCAAAATCTTAAAAGACCAATCCCAATCGAATCCATCACAACAGAACCCAAAGGAAACCGAATATGACCAATACAAATAAGAACCAACAAAACGACACAATGTCAGCCCAATCAAGGAAACCAAGTCATTGCCACATAAAAACACTTGAAGCAATACATAGCTGAAATCATTCCCAAAGTCCCAAGGTTATCTCCACCGATTGTTTATCAAGACAGATAAATCAAACTCAACAATACTTTAACTAGATGCTAATAATTTTAGAGTACTCACTTTCAACGAAAACTCTCCAGATACAAATGAACCCACACCAGCATAGCTTAATGATTCTGGTACACATCCGATATAGCTACGGTTAGTTTAGCGCAACCTTCCAACTCCCATGAAACTGAGTCTACCCAAACCTAGATAACCAACTACACCCTAGCAAAAACTATACAAGCCATCCAATCGACCCGCAGCCAAATCCTGAACCACTAGCCGGGCTTAAAAGAACATTAAACCCCCTATTCTAATTTAAACGAAAATAGCATGCCCACAAAAAACATGGAAATCAACTCACCCCTATTAAAAGATGGAACTATCCCTACTGAAAGTAAAATAAAGCCAATGAACCTGCATCATTCCAAACAACCCATCCTATGTAACCTAAAACAAAGCAAAGATAAAACAAGAACTTAATCAATTTAACCAACAAGAACCAAGCTTATTTTTACTCTAAACTCACTAAATTAAACAAGCCCAGCATATTTAAATAGAGTAGAATAGTAACACAATTCTCTTATAAGAGTGAAACAGACCTATTAAAAGAACCTTATCTTGATAAGCAAAATCCACTCACTAAAAATTACTTAAAAAATCGCAGCATATTTGGAGAAAGTAGAAAATGAACTGGACTCCTTTAAAAGTTAAAACATAGCTATTAAAATAAAAAGTAAAAGCAAATAAACTAGGATGAGTCCAAACAATTCCATTAAACAAATAAAACAAATGAAAGCAAAAATTTACACAGTTCCTTCAACCAATAAGAAAGAAGCATATTACATGTCCAAACTTATTATTCTAACTTAAACGATCCCAATAAATAAAGATAAACTAAATCAACTCAATCAGAATTATAACTGGCAATAAAAGCCATACAAGCAGATTCAAACTAATCCCCACTGGCCGCATAAATTTCCTTTTTTCAAACAACCACATAAAGTGGTTTCGTTATTCAAATCCATATTTATTTAAACAACTTATAATCACTCAAACCCAAGGGTTCTCAAAAACCCACAGTATTCAATTATCAGCTGCAACCTATATAAACTATAATGATTCTCAAAATCTTAAAAGACCAATCACAATCGAATCCATCACAACAGAACCCAAACGAAACCGAATATGACCAATACAAATAAGAACCAACAAAACGACACAATGTCAGCCCAATCAAGGAAACCAAGTCATTGCCACATAAAAACACTTGAAGCAATACATAGCTGAAATCATTCCCAAAGTCCCAAGGTTATCTGCACCGATTGTTTATCAAGACAGATATATCAAACTCAACAATACTTTAACTAGATGCTAATAATTTTAGAGTACTCACTTTCAACGAAAACTCTCCAGATACAAATGAACCCACACCAGCATAGCTTAATGATTCTGGTACACATTTGATATAGCTACGGTTATTTAGCGCAACCTTCCAACTCCCATGAAACTGAGTCTACCCAAACCTAGATAACCAACTACACCCTATCAAAAACTATACAAACCATCCAATCGACCCGCAGCCAAATCCTGAACCACTAGCCGGGCTTAAAAGAACATTAAACCCTCTATTCTAATTTAAATGAAACTAGCATGCCCACAAAAAACAAGGAAATCCACTCACCCCCATTAAAAGATGGAACTATCCCTACTGAAAGTAAAATAAAGCCAATGAACCTGCATCATTCCAAACAATCCATCCTATATAACCTAAAACAAAGCAAAGATATAACAAGAACTTAATCAATTTAACCAACAAGAACCAAGCTTTTTTTTACTCTAAACTCACTAAATTAAACAAGCCCAGCATATTTAAATAGAGTAGAATAGTAACACAATTCTCTTATAAGAGTGAAATAGACCTATTAAAAGAACCTTATCTTGATAAGCAAAATCCACTCACTAAAAATTACTTAAAAAATCGCAGCATATTTGGAGAAAGTAGAAAATGAACTGGACTCCTTTAAAAGTTAAAACATAGCTATTAAAATAAAAAGTAAAAGCAAATAAACTAGGATGAGTCCAAACAATTCCATTAAACAAATAAAACAAATGAAAGCAAAAATTTACACAGTTCCTTCAACCAATAAGAAAGAAGCATATTACATGTCCAAACTTATTATTCTAACTTAAACGATCCCAATAAATAAAGATAAACTAAATCAACTCAATCAGAATTATAACTGGCAATAAAAGCCATACAAGCAGATTCAAATTAATCCCCACTGGCCGCATAAATTTCCTTTTTTCAAACAACCACATAAAGTGGTTTCGTTATTCAAATCCATATTTATTTAAACCACTTATAATCACTCAAACCCAAGGGTTCTCAAAAACCCACAGTATTAAATTATCAGCTGCAACCTATATAAACTATAATGATTCTCAAAATCTTAAAAGACCAATCCCAATCGAATCCATCACAACAGAACCCAAACGAAACCGAATATGACCAATACAAATAAGAACCAACAAAACGACACAATGTCAGCCCAATCAAGGAAACCAAGTCATTGCCACATAAAAACACTTGAAGCAATACACAGCTGAAATCATTCCCAAAGTCCCAAGGTTATCTCCACCGATTGTTTATCAAGACAGATATATCAAACTCAACAATACTTTAACTAGATGCTAATAATTTTAGAGTACTCACTTTCAACGAAAACTCTCCAGATACAAATGAACCCACACCAGCATAGCTTAATGATTCTGGTACACATCTGATATAGCTACGGTTAGTTTAGCGCAACCTTCCAACTCCCATGAAACTGAGTCTACCCAAACCTAGATAACGAACTACACCCTATCAAAAACTATACAAACCATCCAATCGACCCGCAGCCAAATCCTGAACCACTAGCCGGGCTTAAAAGAACATTAAACCCTCTATTCTAATTTAAATGAAACTAGCATGCCCACAAAAAACAAGGAAATCCACCCACCCCCATTAAAAGATGGAACTATCCCTACTGAAAGTAAAATAAAGCCAATGAACCTGCATCATTCCAAACAATCCATCCTATATAACCTAAAACAAAGCAAAGATATAACAAGAACTTAATCAATTTAACCAACAAGAACCAAGCTTTTTTTTACTCTAAACTCACTAAATTAAACAAGCCCAGCATATTTAAATAGAGTAGAATAGTAACACAATTCTCTTATAAGAGTGAAATAGACCTATTAAAAGAACCTTATCTTGATAAGCAAAATCCACTCACTAAAAATTACTTAAAAAATCGCAGCATATTTGGAGAAAGTAGAAAATGAACTGGACTCCTTTAAAAGTTAAAACATAGCTATTAAAATAAAAAGTAAAAGCAAATAAACTAGGATGAGTCCAAACAATTCCATTAAACAAATAAAACAAATGAAAGCAAAAATTTACACAGTTCCTTCAACCAATAAGAAAGAAGCATATTACATGTCCATACTTATTATTCTAACTTAAACGATCCCAATAAATAAAGATAAACTAAATCAACTCAATCAGAATTATAACTGACAATAAAAGCCATACAAGCAGATTCAATCTAATCCCCACTGGCCGCATAAATTTCCTTTTTTCAAACATCCACATAAAGTGGTTTCGTTATTCAAATCCATATTTATTTAAACCACTTATAATCACTCAAACCCAAGGGTTCTCAAAAACCCTCAGTATTAAATTATCAGCTGCAACCCATATAAACTATAATGATTCTCAAAATCTTAAAAGACCAATCCCAATCGAATCCATCACAACAGAACCCAAAGGAAACCGAATATGACCAATACAAATAAGAACCAACAAAACGACACAATGTCAGCCCAATCAAGGAAACCAAGTCATTGCCACATAAAAACACTTGTAGCAATACATAGCTGAAATCATTCCCAAAGTCCCAAGGTTATCTCCACCGATTGTTTATCAAGACAGATAAATCAAACTCAACAATACTTTAACTAGATGCTAATAATTTTAGAGTACTCACTTTCAACGAAAACTCTCCAGATACAAATGAACCCACACCAGCATAGCTTAATGATTCTGGTACACATCTGATATAGCTACGGTTAGTTTAGCGCAACCTTCCAACTCCCATGAAACTGAGTCTACCCAAACCTAGATAACGAACTACACCCTATCAAAAACTATACAAACCATCCAATCGACCCGCAGCCAAATCCTGAACCACTAGCCGGGCTTAAAAGAACATTAAACCCTCTATTCTAATTTAAATGAAACTAGCATGCCCACAAAAAACAAGGAAATCCACCCACCCCCATTAAAAGATGGAACTATCCCTACTGAAAGTAAAATAAAGCCAATGAACCTGCATCATTCCAAACAATCCATCCTATATAACCTAAAACAAAGCAAAGATATAACAAGAACTTAATCAATTTAACCAACAAGAACCAAGCTTTTTTTTACTCTAAACTCACTAAATTAAACAAGCCCAGCATATTTAAATAGAGTAGAATAGTAACACAATTCTCTTATAAGAGTGAAATAGACCTATTAAAAGAACCTTATCTTGATAAGCAAAATCCACTCACTAAAAATTACTTAAAAAATCGCAGCATATTTGGAGAAAGTAGAAAATGAACTGGACTCCTTTAAAAGTTAAAACATAGCTATTAAAATAAAAAGTAAAAGCAAATAAACTAGGATGAGTCCAAACAATTCCATTAAACAAATAAAACAAATGAAAGCAAAAATTTACACAGTTCCTTCAACCAATAAGAAAGAAGCATATTACATGTCCATACTTATTATTCTAACTTAAACGATCCCAATAAATAAAGATAAACTAAATCAACTCAATCAGAATTATAACTGGCAATAAAAGCCATACAAGCAGATTCAAATTAATCCCCACTGGCCGCATAAATTTCCTTTTTTCAAACAACCACATAAAGTGGTTTCGTTATTCAAATCCATATTTATTTAAACCACTTATAATCACTCAAACCCAAGGGTTCTCAAAAACCCACAGTATTAAATTATCAGCTGCAACCTATATAAACTATAATGATTCTCAAAATCTTAAAAGACCAATCCCAATCGAATCCATCACAACAGAACCCAAACGAAACCGAATATGACCAATACAAATAAGAACCAACAAAACGACACAATGTCAGCCCAATCAAGGAAACCAAGTCATTGCCACATAAAAACACTTGAAGCAATACACAGCTGAAATCATTCCCAAAGTCCCAAGGTTATCTCCACCGATTGTTTATCAAGACAGATATATCAAACTCAACAATACTTTAACTAGATGCTAATAATTTTAGAGTACTCACTTTCAACGAAAACTCTCCAGATACAAATGAACCCACACCAGCATAGCTTAATGATTCTGGTACACATCTGATATAGCTACGGTTAGTTTAGCGCAACCTTCCAACTCCCATGAAACTGAGTCTACCCAAACCTAGATAACGAACTACACCCTATCAAAAACTATACAAACCATCCAATCGACCCGCAGCCAAATCCTGAACCACTAGCCGGGCTTAAAAGAACATTAAACCCTCTATTCTAATTTAAATGAAACTAGCATGCCCACAAAAAACAAGGAAATCCACCCACCCCCATTAAAAGATGGAACTATCCCTACTGAAAGTAAAATAAAGCCAATGAACCTGCATCATTCCAAACAATCCATCCTATATAACCTAAAACAAAGCAAAGATATAACAAGAACTTAATCAATTTAACCAACAAGAACCAAGCTTTTTTTTACTCTAAACTCACTAAATTAAACAAGCCCAGCATATTTAAATAGAGTAGAATAGTAACACAATTCTCTTATAAGAGTGAAATAGACCTATTAAAAGAACCTTATCTTGATAAGCAAAATCCACTCACTAAAAATTACTTAAAAAATCGCAGCATATTTGGAGAAAGTAGAAAATGAACTGGACTCCTTTAAAAGTTAAAACATAGCTATTAAAATAAAAAGTAAAAGCAAATAAACTAGGATGAGTCCAAACAATTCCATTAAACAAATAAAACAAATGAAAGCAAAAATTTACACAGTTCCTTCAACCAATAAGAAAGAAGCATATTACATGTCCATACTTATTATTCTAACTTAAACGATCCCAATAAATAAAGATAAACTAAATCAACTCAATCAGAATTATAACTGACAATAAAAGCCATACAAGCAGATTCAATCTAATCCCCACTGGCCGCATAAATTTCCTTTTTTCAAACATCCACATAAAGTGGTTTCGTTATTCAAATCCATATTTATTTAAACCACTTATAATCACTCAAACCCAAGGGTTCTCAAAAACCCTCAGTATTAAATTATCAGCTGCAACCCATATAAACTATAATGATTCTCAAAATCTTAAAAGACCAATCCCAATCGAATCCATCACAACAGAACCCAAACGAAACCGAATATGACCAATACAAATAAGAACCAACAAAACGACACAATGTCAGCCCAATCAAGGAAACCAAGTCATTGCCACATAAAAACACTTGAAGCAATACACAGCTGAAATCATTCCCAAAGTCCCAAGGTTATCTCCACCGATTGTTTATCAAGACAGATATATCAAACTCAACAATACTTTAACTAGATGCTAATAATTTTAGAGTACTCACTTTCAACGAAAACTCTCCAGATACAAATGAACCCACACCAGCATAGCTTAATGATTCTGGTACACATCTGATATAGCTACGGTTAGTTTAGCGCAACCTTCCAACTCCCATGAAACTGAGTCTACCCAAACCTAGATAACGAACTACACCCTATCAAAAACTATACAAACCATCCAATCGACCCGCAGCCAAATCCTGAACCACTAGCCGGGCTTAAAAGAACATTAAACCCTCTATTCTAATTTAAATGAAACTAGCATGCCCACAAAAAACAAGGAAATCCACCCACCCCCATTAAAAGATGGAACTATCCCTACTGAAAGTAAAATAAAGCCAATGAACCTGCATCATTCCAAACAATCCATCCTATATAACCTAAAACAAAGCAAAGATATAACAAGAACTTAATCAATTTAACCAACAAGAACCAAGCTTTTTTTTACTCTAAACTCACTAAATTAAACAAGCCCAGCATATTTAAATAGAGTAGAATAGTAACACAATTCTCTTATAAGAGTGAAATAGACCTATTAAAAGAACCTTATCTTGATAAGCAAAATCCACTCACTAAAAATTACTTAAAAAATCGCAGCATATTTGGAGAAAGTAGAAAATGAACTGGACTCCTTTAAAAGTTAAAACATAGCTATTAAAATAAAAAGTAAAAGCAAATAAACTAGGATGAGTCCAAACAATTCCATTAAACAAATAAAACAAATGAAAGCAAAAATTTACACAGTTCCTTCAACCAATAAGAAAGAAGCATATTACATGTCCATACTTATTATTCTAACTTAAACGATCCCAATAAATAAAGATAAACTAAATCAACTCAATCAGAATTATAACTGACAATAAAAGCCATACAAGCAGATTCAATCTAATCCCCACTGGCCGCATAAATTTCCTTTTTTCAAACATCCACATAAAGTGGTTTCGTTATTCAAATCCATATTTATTTAAACCACTTATAATCACTCAAACCCAAGGGTTCTCAAAAACCCTCAGTATTAAATTATCAGCTGCAACCCATATAAACTATAATGATTCTCAAAATCTTAAAAGACCAATCCCAATCGAATCCATCACAACAGAACCCAAAGGAAACCGAATATGACCAATACAAATAAGAACCAACAAAACGACACAATGTCAGCCCAATCAAGGAAACCAAGTCATTGCCACATAAAAACACTTGTAGCAATACATAGCTGAAATCATTCCCAAAGTCCCAAGGTTATCTCCACCGATTGTTTATCAAGACAGATAAATCAAACTCAACAATACTTTAACTAGATGCTAATAATTTTAGAGTACTCACTTTCAACGAAAACTCTCCAGATACAAATGAACCCACACCAGCATAGTTAATGATTCTGGTACACATCCGATATAGCTACGTTTAGTTTAGCGCAACCTTCCAACTCCCATGAAACTGAGTCTACCCAAACCTAGATAACCAACTACACCCTAGCAAAAACTATACAAGCCATCCAATCGACCCGCAGCCAAATCCTGAACCACTAGCCGGGCTTAAAATAACATTAAACCCTCTATTCTAATTTAAACGAAACTAGCATGCCCACAAAAAACATGGAAATCAACTCACCCCCATTAAAAGATGGAACTATCCCTACTGAAAGTAAAATAAAGCCACTGAACCTGCATCATTCCAAACAACCCATCCTATATAACCTAAAACAAAGCAAAGATAAAACATGAACTTAATCAATTTAACCAACAAGAACCAAGCTTATTTTTACTCTAAACTCACTAAATTAAACAAGCCCAGCATATTTAAATAGAGTAGAATAGTAACACAATTCTCTTATAAGAGTGAAACAGACCTATTAAAAGAACCTTATCTTGATAAACAAAATCCACTCACTAAAAATTACTTAAAAAATCGCAGCATATTTGGAGAAAGTAGAAAATGAACTCGACTCCTTTAAAAGTTAAAACATAGCTATTAAAATAAAAAATAAAAGCAAATAAACTAGGATGAGTCCAAACAATTCCATTAAACAAATAAAACAAATGAAAGCAAAAATTTACACAGTTCCTTCAACCAATAAGAAAGAAGCATATTACATGTCCAAACTTATTATTCTAACTTAAACGATCCCAATAAATAAAGATAAACTAAATCAACTCAATCAGAATTATAACTGGCAATAAAAGCCATACAAGCAGATTCAAACTAATCCCCACTGGCCGCATAAATTTCCTTTTTTCAAACAACCACATAAAGTGGTTTCGTTATTCAAATCCATATTTATTTAAACCACTTATAATCACTCAAACCCAAGGGTTCTCAAAAACCCACAGTATTCAATTATCAGCTGCAACCTATATAAACTATAATGATTCTCAAAATCTTTAAAGACCAATCCCAATCGAATCCATCACAACAGAACCCAAACGAAACCGAATATGACCAATACAAATAAGAACCAACAAAACGACAAAATGTCAGCCCAATCAAGGAAACCAAGTCATTGCCACATAAAAACACTTGAAGCAATACATAGCTGAAATCATTCCCAAAGTCCCAAGGTTATCTCCACCGATTGTTTATCAAGACAGATATATCAAACTCAACAATACTTTAACTAGATGCTAATAATTTTAGAGTACTCACTTTCAACGAAAACTCTCCAGATACAAATGAACCCACACCAGCATAGCTTAATGATTCTGGTACACATCCGATATAGCTACGGTTAGTTTAGCGCAACCTTCCAACTCCCATGAAACTGAGTCTACCCAAACCTAGATAACCAACTACACCCTAGCAAAAACTATACAAGCCATCCAATCGACCCGCAGCCAAATCCTGAACCACTAGCCGGGCTTAAAAGAACATTAAACCCTCTATTCTAATTTAAACGAAACTAGCATGCCCACAAAAAACATGGAAATCAACTCACCCCCATTAAAAGATGGAACTATCCCTACTGAAAGTAAAATAAAGCCACTGAACCTGCATCATTCCAAACAACCCATCCTATATAACCTAAAACAAAGCAAAGATAAAACAAGAACTTAATCAATTTAACCAACAAGAACCAAGCTTATTTTTACTCTAAACTCACTAAATTAAACAAGCCCAGCATATTTAAATAGAGTAGAATAGTAACACAATTCTCTTATAAGAGTGAAACAGACCTATTAAAAGAACCTTATCTTGATAAACAAAATCCACTCACTAAAAATTACTTAAAAAATCGCAGCATATTTGGAGAAAGTAGAAAATGAACTCGACTCCTTTAAAAGTTAAAACATAGCTATTAAAATAAAAAATAAAAGCAAATAAACTAGGATGAGTCCAAACAATTCCATTAAACAAATAAAACAAATGAAAGCAAAAATTTACACAGTTCCTTCAACCAATAAGAAAGAAGCATATTACATGTCCAAACTTATTATTCTAACTTAAACGATCCCAATAAATAAAGATAAACTAAATCAACTCAATCAGAATTATAACTGGCAATAAAAGCCATACAAGCAGATTCAAACTAATCCCCACTGGCCGCATAAATTTCCTTTTTTCAAACAACCACATAAAGTGGTTTCGTTATTCAAATCCATATTTATTAAAACCACTTATAATCACTCAAACCCAAGGGTTCTCAAAACCCTCAGTATTAAATTATCAGCTGCAACCTATATAAACTATAATGATTCTCAAAATCTTAAAAGACCAATCCCAATCGAATCCATCACAACAGAACCCAAACGAAACCGAATATGACCAATACAAATAAGAACCAACAAAACGACACAATGTCAGCCCAATCAAGGAAACCAAGTCATTGCCACATAAAAACACTTGAAGCAATACATAGCTGAAATCATTCCCAAAGTCCCAAGGTTATCTCCACCGATTGTTTATCAAGACAGATAAATCAAACTCAACAATACTTTAACTAGATGCTAATAATTTTAGAGTACTCACTTTCAACGAAAACTCTCCAGATACAAATGAACCCACACCAGCATAGCTTAATGATTCTGGTACACATCCGATATAGCTACGTTTAGTTTAGCGCAACCTTCCAACTCCCATGAAACTGAGTCTACCCAAACCTAGATAACCAACTACACCCTAGCAAAAACTATACAAGCCATCCAATCGACCCGCAGCCAAATCCTGAACCACTAGCCGGGCTTAAAAGAACATTAAACCCTCTATTCTAATTTAAACGAAACTAGCATGCCCACAAAAAACATGGAAATCAACTCACCCCCATTAAAAGATGGAACTATCCCTACTGAAAGTAAAATAAAGCCACTGAACCTGCATCATTCCAAACAACCCATCCTATATAACCTAAAACAAAGCAAAGATAAAACATGAACTTAATCAATTTAACCAACAAGAACCAAGCTTATTTTTACTCTAAACTCACTAAATTAAACAAGCCCAGCATATTTAAATAGAGTAGAATAGTAACACAATTCTCTTATAAGAGTGAAACAGACCTATTAAAAGAACCTTATCTTGATAAACAAAATCCACTCACTAAAAATTACTTAAAAAATCGCAGCATATTTGGAGAAAGTAGAAAATGAACTCGACTCCTTTAAAAGTTAAAACATAGCTATTAAAATAAAAAATAAAAGCAAATAAACTAGGATGAGTCCAAACAATTCCATTAAACAAATAAAACAAATGAAAGCAAAAATTTACACAGTTCCTTCAACCAATAAGAAAGAAGCATATTACATGTCCAAACTTATTATTCTAACTTAAACGATCCCAATAAATAAAGATAAACTAAATCAACTCAATCAGAATTATAACTGGCAATAAAAGCCATACAAGCAGATTCAAACTAATCCCCACTGGCCGCATAAATTTCCTTTTTTCAAACAACCACATAAAGTGGTTTCGTTATTCAAATCCATATTTATTTAAACCACTTATAATCACTCAAACCCAAGGGTTCTCAAAAACCCACAGTATTCAATTATCAGCTGCAACCTATATAAACTATAATGATTCTCAAAATCTTAAAAGACCAATCACAATCGAATCCATCACAACAGAACCCAAACGAAACCGAATATGACCAATACAAATAAGAACCAACAAAACGACAAAATGTCAGCCCAATCAAGGAAACCAAGTCATTGCCACATAAAAACACTTGAAGCAATACATAGCTGAAATCATTCCCAAAGTCCCAAGGTTATCTCCACCGATTGTTTATCAAGACAGATATATCAAACTCAACAATACTTTAACTAGATGCTAATAATTTTAGAGTACTCACTTTCAACGAAAACTCTCCAGATACAAATGAACCCACACCAGCATAGCTTAATGATTCTGGTACACATCCGATATAGCTACGGTTAGTTTAGCGCAACCTTCCAACTCCCATGAAACTGAGTCTACCCAAACCTAGATAACCAACTACACCCTAGCAAAAACTATACAAGCCATCCAATCGACCCGCAGCCAAATCCTGAACCACTAGCCGGGCTTAAAAGAACATTAAACCCTCTATTCTAATTTAAACGAAACTAGCATGCCCACAAAAAACATGGAAATCAACTCACCCCCATTAAAAGATGGAACTATCCCTACTGAAAGTAAAATAAAGCCACTGAACCTGCATCATTCCAAACAACCCATCCTATATAACCTAAAACAAAGCAAAGATAAAACAAGAACTTAATCAATTTAACCAACAAGAACCAAGCTTATTTTTACTCTAAACTCACTAAATTAAACAAGCCCAGCATATTTAAATAGAGTAGAATAGTAACACAATTCTCTTATAAGAGTGAAACAGACCTATTAAAAGAACCTTATATTGATAAACAAAATCCACTCACTAAAAATTACTTAAAAAATCGCAGCATATTTGGAGAAAGTAGAAAATGAACTCGACTCCTTTAAAAGTTAAAACATAGCTATTAAAATAAAAAATAAAAGCAAATAAACTAGGATGAGTCCAAACAATTCCATTAAACAAATAAAACAAATGAAAGCAAAAATTTACACAGTTCCTTCAACCAATAAGAAAGAAGCATATTACATGTCCAAACTTATTATTCTAACTTAAACGATCCCAATAAATAAAGATAAACTAAATCAACTCAATCAGAATTATAACTGGCAATAAAAGCCATACAAGCAGATTCAAACTAATCCCCACTGGCTGCATAAATTTCCTTTTTTCAAACAACCACATAAAGTGGTTTCGTTATTCAAATCCATATTTATTTAAACCACTTATAATCACTCAAACCCAAGGGTTCTCAAAAACCCACAGTATTCAATTATCAGCTGCAACCTATATAAACTATAATGATTCTCAAAATCTTAAAAGACCAATCCCAATCGAATCCATCCCAACAGAACCCAAACGAAACCGAATATGACCAATACAAATAAGAACCAACAAAACGACACAATGTCAGCCCAATCAAGGAAACCAAGTCATTGCCACATAAAAACACTTGAAGCAATACATAGCTGAAATCATTCCCAAAGTCCCAAGGTTATCTCCACCGATTGTTTATCAAGACAGATAAATCAAACTCAACAATACTTTAACTAGATGCTAATAATTTTAGAGTACTCACTTTCAACGAAAACTCTCCAGATACAAATGAACCCACACCAGCATAGCTTAATGATTCTGGTACACATCTGATATAGCTACGGTTAGTTTAGCGCAACCTTCCAACTCCCATGAAACTGAGTCTACCCAAACCTAGATAACCAACTACACCCTATCAAAAACTATACAAACCATCCAATCGACCCGCAGCCAAATCCTGAACCACTAGCCGGGCTTAAAAGAACATTAAACCCTCTATTCTAATTTAAACGAAACTAGCATGCCCATAAAAAACATGGAAATCAACTCACCCCCATTAAAAGATGGAACTATCCCTACTGAAAGTAAAATAAAGCCACTGAACCTGCATCATTCCAAACAACCCATCCTATATAACGTAAAACAAAGCAAAGATAAAACAAGAACTTAATCAATTTAACCAACAAGAACCAAGCTTATTTTTACTCTAAACTCACTAAATTAAACAAGCCCAGCATATTTAAATAGAGTAGAATAGTAACACAATTCTCTTATAAGAGTGAAACAGACCTATTAAAAGAACCTTATCTTGATAAACAAAATCCACTCACTAAAAATTACTTAAAAAATCGCAGCATATTTGGAGAAAGTAGAAAAAGAACTCGACTCCTTTAAAAGTTAAAACATAGCTATTAAAATAAAAAATAAAAGCAAATAAACTAGGATGAGTCAAACAATTCCATTAAACAAATAAAACAAATGAAAGCAAAAATTTACACAGTTCCTTCAACCAATAAGAAAGAAGCATATTACATGTCCAAACTTATTATTCTAACTTAAACGATCCCAATAAATAAAGATAAACTAAATCAACTCAATCAGAATTATAACTGGCAATAAAAGCCATACAAGCAGATTCAAACTAATCCCCACTGGCCGCATAAATTTCCTTTTTTCAAACATCCACATAAAGTGGTTTCGTTATTCAAATCCATATTTATTTAAACCACTTATAATCACTCAAACCCAAGGGTTCTCAAAAACCCTCAGTATTAAATTATCAGCTGCAACCTATATAAACTATAATGATTCTCAAAATCTTAAAAGACCAATCCCAATCGAATCCATCACAACAGAACCCAAACGAAACCGAATATGACCAATACAAATAAGAACCAACAAAACGACACAATGTCAGCCCAATCAAGGAAACCAAGTCATTGCCACATAAAAACACGTGAAGCAATACATAGCTGAAATCATTCCCAAAGTCCCAAGGTTATCTCCACCGATTGTTTATCAAGACAGATAAATCAAACTCAACAATACTTTAACTAGATGCTAATAATTTTAGAGTACTCACTTTCAACGAAAACTCTCCAGATACAAATGAACCCACACCAGCATAGCTTAATGATTCTGGTACACATCCGATATAGCTACGGTTAGTTTAGCGCAACCTTCCAACTCCCATGAAACTGAGTCTACCCAAACCTAGATAACCAACTACACCCTATCAAAAACTATACAAACCATCCAATCGACCCGCAGCCAAATCCTGAACCACTAGCCGGGCTTAAAAGAACATTAAACCCTCTATTCTAATTTAAACGAAACTAGCATGCCCACAAAAAACATGGAAATCAACTCACCCCCATTAAAAGATGGAACTATCCCTACTGAAAGTAAAATAAAGCCACTGAACCTGCATCATTCCAAACAACCCATCCTATATAACGTAAAACAAAGCAAAGATAAAACAAGAACTTAATCAATTTAACCAACAAGAACCAAGCTTATTTTTACTCTAAACTCACTAAATTAAACAAGCCCAGCATATTTAAATAGAGTAGAATAGTAACACAATTCTCTTATAAGAGTGAAACAGACCTATTAAAAGAACCTTATCTTGATAAACAAAATCCACTCACTAAAAATTACTTAAAAAATCGCAGCATATTTGGAGAAAGTAGAAAAAGAACTCGACTCCTTTAAAAGTTAAAACATAGCTATTAAAATAAAAAATAAAAGCAAATAAACTAGGATGAGTCAAACAATTCCATTAAACAAATAAAACAAATGAAAGCAAAAATTTACACAGTTCCTTCAACCAATAAGAAAGAAGCATATTACATGTCCAAACTTATTATTCTAACTTAAACGATCCCAATAAATAAAGATAAACTAAATCAACTCAATCAGAATTATAACTGGCAATAAAAGCCATACAAGCAGATTCAAACTAATCCCCACTGGCCGCATAAATTTCCTTTTTTCAAACATCCACATAAAGTGGTTTCGTTATTCAAATCCATATTTATTTAAACCACTTATAATCACTCAAACCCAAGGGTTCTCAAAAACCCTCAGTATTAAATTATCAGCTGCAACCTATATAAACTATAATGATTCTCAAAATCTTAAAAGACCAATCCCAATCGAATCCATCACAACAGAACCCAAACGAAACCGAATATGACCAATACAAATAAGAACCAACAAAACGACACAATGTCAGCCCAATCAAGGAAACCAAGTCATTGCCACATAAAAACACTTGAAGCAATACATAGCTGAAATCATTCCCAAAGTCCCAAGGTTATCTCCACCGATTGTTTATCAAGACAGATAAATCAAACTCAACAATACTTTAACTAGATGCTAATAATTTTAGAGTACTCACTTTCAACGAAAACTCTCCAGATACAAATGAACCCACACCAGCATAGCTTAATGATTCTGGTACACATCCGATATAGCTACGGTTAGTTTAGCGCAACCTTCCAACTCCCATGAAACTGAGTCTACCCAAACCTAGATAACCAACTACACCCTAGCAAAAACTATACAAGCCATCCAATCGACCCGCAGCCAAATCCTGAACCACTAGCCGGGCTTAAAAGAACATTAAACCCTCTATTCTAATTTAAACGAAACTAGCATGCCCACAAAAAACATGGAAATCAACTCACCCCCATTAAAAGATGGAACTATCCCTACTGAAAGTAAAATAAAGCCACTGAACCTGCATCATTCCAAACAACCCATCCTATATAACCTAAAACAAAGCAAAGATAAAACAAGAACTTAATCAATTTAACCAACAAGAACCAAGCTTATTTTTACTCTAAACTCACTAAATTAAACAAGCCCAGCATATTTAAATAGAGTAGAATAGTAACACAATTCTCTTATAAGAGTGAAACAGACCTATTAAAAGAACCTTATCTTGATAAACAAAATCCACTCACTAAAAATTACTTAAAAAATCGCAGCATATTTGGAGAAAGTAGAAAATGAACTCGACTCCTTTAAAAGTTAAAACATAGCTATTAAAATAAAAAATAAAAGCAAATAAACTAGGATGAGTCCAAACAATTCCATTAAACAAATAAAACAAATGAAAGCAAAAATTTACACAGTTCCTTCAACCAATAAGAAAGAAGCATATTACATGTCCAAACTTATTATTCTAACTTAAACGATCCCAATAAATAAAGATAAACTAAATCAACTCAATCAGAATTATAACTGGCAATAAAAGCCATACAAGCAGATTCAAACTAATCCCCACTGGCCGCATAAATTTCCTTTTTTCAAACAACCACATAAAGTGGTTTCGTTATTCAAATCCATATTTATTAAAACCACTTATAATCACTCAAACCCAAGGGTTCTCAAAACCCTCAGTATTAAATTATCAGCTGCAACCTATATAAACTATAATGATTCTCAAAATCTTAAAAGACCAATCCCAATCGAATCCATCACAACAGAACCCAAACGAAACCGAATATGACCAATACAAATAAGAACCAACAAAACGACACAATGTCAGCCCAATCAAGGAAACCAAGTCATTGCCACATAAAAACACTTGAAGCAATACATAGCTGAAATCATTCCCAAAGTCCCAAGGTTATCTCCACCGATTGTTTATCAAGACAGATAAATCAAACTCAACAATACTTTAACTAGATGCTAATAATTTTAGAGTACTCACTTTCAACGAAAACTCTCCAGATACAAATGAACCCACACCAGCATAGCTTAATGATTCTGGTACACATCCGATATAGCTACGTTTAGTTTAGCGCAACCTTCCAACTCCCATGAAACTGAGTCTACCCAAACCTAGATAACCAACTACACCCTAGCAAAAACTATACAAGCCATCCAATCGACCCGCAGCCAAATCCTGAACCACTAGCCGGGCTTAAAAGAACATTAAACCCTCTATTCTAATTTAAACGAAACTAGCATGCCCACAAAAAACATGGAAATCAACTCACCCCCATTAAAAGATGGAACTATCCCTACTGAAAGTAAAATAAAGCCACTGAACCTGCATCATTCCAAACAACCCATCCTATATAACCTAAAACAAAGCAAAGATAAAACATGAACTTAATCAATTTAACCAACAAGAACCAAGCTTATTTTTACTCTAAACTCACTAAATTAAACAAGCCCAGCATATTTAAATAGAGTAGAATAGTAACACAATTCTCTTATAAGAGTGAAACAGACCTATTAAAAGAACCTTATCTTGATAAACAAAATCCACTCACTAAAAATTACTTAAAAAATCGCAGCATATTTGGAGAAAGTAGAAAATGAACTCGACTCCTTTAAAAGTTAAAACATAGCTATTAAAATAAAAAATAAAAGCAAATAAACTAGGATGAGTCCAAACAATTCCATTAAACAAATAAAACAAATGAAAGCAAAAATTTACACAGTTCCTTCAACCAATAAGAAAGAAGCATATTACATGTCCAAACTTATTATTCTAACTTAAACGATCCCAATAAATAAAGATAAACTAAATCAACTCAATCAGAATTATAACTGGCAATAAAAGCCATACAAGCAGATTCAAACTAATCCCCACTGGCCGCATAAATTTCCTTTTTTCAAACAACCACATAAAGTGGTTTCGTTATTCAAATCCATATTTATTTAAACCACTTATAATCACTCAAACCCAAGGGTTCTCAAAAACCCACAGTATTCAATTATCAGCTGCAACCTATATAAACTATAATGATTCTCAAAATCTTAAAAGACCAATCACAATCGAATCCATCACAACAGAACCCAAACGAAACCGAATATGACCAATACAAATAAGAACCAACAAAACGACAAAATGTCAGCCCAATCAAGGAAACCAAGTCATTGCCACATAAAAACACTTGAAGCAATACATAGCTGAAATCATTCCCAAAGTCCCAAGGTTATCTCCACCGATTGTTTATCAAGACAGATATATCAAACTCAACAATACTTTAACTAGATGCTAATAATTTTAGAGTACTCACTTTCAACGAAAACTCTCCAGATACAAATGAACCCACACCAGCATAGCTTAATGATTCTGGTACACATCCGATATAGCTACGGTTAGTTTAGCGCAACCTTCCAACTCCCATGAAACTGAGTCTACCCAAACCTAGATAACCAACTACACCCTAGCAAAAACTATACAAGCCATCCAATCGACCCGCAGCCAAATCCTGAACCACTAGCCGGGCTTAAAAGAACATTAAACCCTCTATTCTAATTTAAACGAAACTAGCATGCCCACAAAAAACATGGAAATCAACTCACCCCCATTAAAAGATGGAACTATCCCTACTGAAAGTAAAATAAAGCCACTGAACCTGCATCATTCCAAACAACCCATCCTATATAACCTAAAACAAAGCAAAGATAAAACAAGAACTTAATCAATTTAACCAACAAGAACCAAGCTTATTTTTACTCTAAACTCACTAAATTAAACAAGCCCAGCATATTTAAATAGAGTAGAATAGTAACACAATTCTCTTATAAGAGTGAAACAGACCTATTAAAAGAACCTTATATTGATAAACAAAATCCACTCACTAAAAATTACTTAAAAAATCGCAGCATATTTGGAGAAAGTAGAAAATGAACTCGACTCCTTTAAAAGTTAAAACATAGCTATTAAAATAAAAAATAAAAGCAAATAAACTAGGATGAGTCCAAACAATTCCATTAAACAAATAAAACAAATGAAAGCAAAAATTTACACAGTTCCTTCAACCAATAAGAAAGAAGCATATTACATGTCCAAACTTATTATTCTAACTTAAACGATCCCAATAAATAAAGATAAACTAAATCAACTCAATCAGAATTATAACTGGCAATAAAAGCCATACAAGCAGATTCAAACTAATCCCCACTGGCTGCATAAATTTCCTTTTTTCAAACAACCACATAAAGTGGTTTCGTTATTCAAATCCATATTTATTTAAACCACTTATAATCACTCAAACCCAAGGGTTCTCAAAAACCCACAGTATTCAATTATCAGCTGCAACCTATATAAACTATAATGATTCTCAAAATCTTAAAAGACCAATCCCAATCGAATCCATCCCAACAGAACCCAAACGAAACCGAATATGACCAATACAAATAAGAACCAACAAAACGACACAATGTCAGCCCAATCAAGGAAACCAAGTCATTGCCACATAAAAACACTTGAAGCAATACATAGCTGAAATCATTCCCAAAGTCCCAAGGTTATCTCCACCGATTGTTTATCAAGACAGATAAATCAAACTCAACAATACTTTAACTAGATGCTAATAATTTTAGAGTACTCACTTTCAACGAAAACTCTCCAGATACAAATGAACCCACACCAGCATAGCTTAATGATTCTGGTACACATCTGATATAGCTACGGTTAGTTTAGCGCAACCTTCCAACTCCCATGAAACTGAGTCTACCCAAACCTAGATAACCAACTACACCCTATCAAAAACTATACAAACCATCCAATCGACCCGCAGCCAAATCCTGAACCACTAGCCGGGCTTAAAAGAACATTAAACCCTCTATTCTAATTTAAACGAAACTAGCATGCCCACAAAAAACATGGAAATCAACTCACCCCCATTAAAAGATGGAACTATCCCTACTGAAAGTAAAATAAAGCCACTGAACCTGCATCATTCCAAACAACCCATCCTATATAACGTAAAACAAAGCAAAGATAAAACAAGAACTTAATCAATTTAACCAACAAGAACCAAGCTTATTTTTACTCTAAACTCACTAAATTAAACAAGCCCAGCATATTTAAATAGAGTAGAATAGTAACACAATTCTCTTATAAGAGTGAAACAGACCTATTAAAAGAACCTTATCTTGATAAACAAAATCCACTCACTAAAAATTACTTAAAAAATCGCAGCATATTTGGAGAAAGTAGAAAAAGAACTCGACTCCTTTAAAAGTTAAAACATAGCTATTAAAATAAAAAATAAAAGCAAATAAACTAGGATGAGTCAAACAATTCCATTAAACAAATAAAACAAATGAAAGCAAAAATTTACACAGTTCCTTCAACCAATAAGAAAGAAGCATATTACATGTCCAAACTTATTATTCTAACTTAAACGATCCCAATAAATAAAGATAAACTAAATCAACTCAATCAGAATTATAACTGGCAATAAAAGCCATACAAGCAGATTCAAACTAATCCCCACTGGCCGCATAAATTTCCTTTTTTCAAACATCCACATAAAGTGGTTTCGTTATTCAAATCCATATTTATTTAAACCACTTATAATCACTCAAACCCAAGGGTTCTCAAAAACCCTCAGTATTAAATTATCAGCTGCAACCTATATAAACTATAATGATTCTCAAAATCTTAAAAGACCAATCCCAATCGAATCCATCACAACAGAACCCAAACGAAACCGAATATGACCAATACAAATAAGAACCAACAAAACGACACAATGTCAGCCCAATCAAGGAAACCAAGTCATTGCCACATAAAAACACGTGAAGCAATACATAGCTGAAATCATTCCCAAAGTCCCAAGGTTATCTCCACCGATTGTTTATCAAGACAGATAAATCAAACTCAACAATACTTTAACTAGATGCTAATAATTTTAGAGTACTCACTTTCAACGAAAACTCTCCAGATACAAATGAACCCACACCAGCATAGCTTAATGATTCTGGTACACATCCGATATAGCTACGGTTAGTTTAGCGCAACCTTCCAACTCCCATGAAACTGAGTCTACCCAAACCTAGATAACCAACTACACCCTATCAAAAACTATACAAACCATCCAATCGACCCGCAGCCAAATCCTGAACCACTAGCCGGGCTTAAAAGAACATTAAACCCTCTATTCTAATTTAAACGAAACTAGCATGCCCACAAAAAACATGGAAATCAACTCACCCCCATTAAAAGATGGAACTATCCCTACTGAAAGTAAAATAAAGCCACTGAACCTGCATCATTCCAAACAACCCATCCTATATAACGTAAAACAAAGCAAAGATAAAACAAGAACTTAATCAATTTAACCAACAAGAACCAAGCTTATTTTTACTCTAAACTCACTAAATTAAACAAGCCCAGCATATTTAAATAGAGTAGAATAGTAACACAATTCTCTTATAAGAGTGAAACAGACCTATTAAAAGAACCTTATCTTGATAAACAAAATCCACTCACTAAAAATTACTTAAAAAATCGCAGCATATTTGGAGAAAGTAGAAAAAGAACTCGACTCCTTTAAAAGTTAAAACATAGCTATTAAAATAAAAAATAAAAGCAAATAAACTAGGATGAGTCAAACAATTCCATTAAACAAATAAAACAAATGAAAGCAAAAATTTACACAGTTCCTTCAACCAATAAGAAAGAAGCATATTACATGTCCAAACTTATTATTCTAACTTAAACGATCCCAATAAATAAAGATAAACTAAATCAACTCAATCAGAATTATAACTGGCAATAAAAGCCATACAAGCAGATTCAAACTAATCCCCACTGGCCGCATAAATTTCCTTTTTTCAAACATCCACATAAAGTGGTTTCGTTATTCAAATCCATATTTATTTAAACCACTTATAATCACTCAAACCCAAGGGTTCTCAAAAACCCTCAGTATTAAATTATCAGCTGCAACCTATATAAACTATAATGATTCTCAAAATCTTAAAAGACCAATCCCAATCGAATCCATCACAACAGAACCCAAACGAAACCGAATATGACCAATACAAATAAGAACCAACAAAACGACACAATGTCAGCCCAATCAAGGAAACCAAGTCATTGCCACATAAAAACACTTGAAGCAATACATAGCTGAAATCATTCCCAAAGTCCCAAGGTTATCTCCACCGATTGTTTATCAAGACAGATAAATCAAACTCAACAATACTTTAACTAGATGCTAATAATTTTAGAGTACTCACTTTCAACGAAAACTCTCCAGATACAAATGAACCCACACCAGCATAGCTTAATGATTCTGGTACACATCCGATATAGCTACGGTTAGTTTAGCGCAACCTTCCAACTCCCATGAAACTGAGTCTACCCAAACCTAGATAACCAACTACACCCTAGCAAAAACTATACAAGCCATCCAATCGACCCGCAGCCAAATCCTGAACCACTAGCCGGGCTTAAAAGAACATTAAACCCTCTATTCTAATTTAAACGAAACTAGCATGCCCACAAAAAACATGGAAATCAACTCACCCCCATTAAAAGATGGAACTATCCCTACTGAAAGTAAAATAAAGCCACTGAACCTGCATCATTCCAAACAACCCATCCTATATAACCTAAAACAAAGCAAAGATAAAACAAGAACTTAATCAATTTAACCAACAAGAACCAAGCTTATTTTTACTCTAAACTCACTAAATTAAACAAGCCCAGTATATTTAAATAGAGTAGAATAGTAACACAATTCTCTTATAAGAGTGAAACAGACCTATTAAAAGAACCTTATCTTGATAAACAAAATCCACTCACTAAAAATTACTTAAAAAATCGCAGCATATTTGGAGAAAGTAGAAAATGAACTCGACTCCTTTAAAAGTTAAAACATAGCTATTAAAATAAAAAATAAAAGCAAATAAACTAGGATGAGTCCAAACAATTCCATTAAACAAATAAAACAAATGAAAGCAAAAATTTACACAGTTCCTTCAACCATTAAGAAAGAAGCATATTACATGTCCAAACTTATTATTCTAACTTAAACGATCCCAATAAATAAAGATAAACTAAATCAACTCAATCAGAATTATAACTGGCAATAAAAGCCATACAAGCAGATTCAAACTAATCCCCACTGGCCGCATAAATTTCCTTTTTTCAAACAACCACATAAAGTGGTTTCGTTATTCAAATCCATATTTATTTAAACCACTTATAATCACTCAAACCCAAGGGTTCTCAAAACCCTCAGTATTAAATTATCAGCTGCAACCTATATAAACTATAATGATTCTCAAAATCTTAAAAGACCAATCCCAATCGAATCCATCACAACAGAACCCAAACGAAACCGAATATGACCAATACAAATAAGAACCAACAAAACGACACAATGTCAGCCCAATCAAGGAAACCAAGTCATTGCCACATAAAAACACTTGAAGCAATACATAGCTGAAATCATTCCCAAAGTCCCAAGGTTATCTCCACCGATTGTTTATCAAGACAGATAAATCAAACTCAACAATACTTTAACTAGATGCTAAAAATTTTAGATTACTCACTTTCAACGAAAACTCTCCAGATACAAATGAACCCACACCAGCATAGCTTAATGATTCTGGTACACATCTGATATAGCTACGGTTAGTTTAGCGCAACCTTCCAACTCCCATGAAACTGAGTCTACCCAAACCTAGATAACCAACTACACCCTATCAAAAACTATACAAACCATCCAATCGACCCGCAGCCAAATCCTGAACCACTAGCCGGGCTTAAAAGAACATTAAACCCTCTATTCTAATTTAAACGAAACTAGCATGCCCACAAAAAACATGGAAATCAACTCACCCCCATTAAAAGATGGAACTATCCCTACTGAAAGTAAAATAAAGCCACTGAACCTGCATCATTCCAAACAACCCATCCTATATAACCTAAAACAAAGCAAAGATAAAACAAGAACTTAATCAATTTAACCAACAAGAACCAAGCTTATTTTTACTCTAAACTCACTAAATTAAACAAGCCCAGCATATTTAAATAGAGTAGAATAGTAACACAATTCTCTTATAAGAGTGAAACAGACCTATTAAAAGAACCTTATCTTGATAAACAAAATCCACTCACTAAAAATTACTTAAAAAATCGCAGCATATTTGGAGAAAGTAGAAAAAGAACTCGACTCCTTTAAAAGTTAAAACATAGCTATTAAAATAAAAAATAAAAGCAAATAAACTAGGATGAGTCAAACAATTCCATTAAACAAATAAAACAAATGAAAGCAAAAATTTACACAGTTCCTTCAACCAATAAGAAAGAAGCATATTACATGTCCAAACTTATTATTCTAACTTAAACGATCCCAATAAATAAAGATAAACTAAATCAACTCAATCAGAATTATAACTGGCAATAAAAGCCATACAAGCAGATTCAAACTAATCCCCACTGGCCGCATAAATTTCCTTTTTTCAAACATCCACATAAAGTGGTTTCGTTATTCAAATCCATATTTATTTAAACCACTTATAATCACTCAAACCCAAGGGTTCTCAAAAACCCTCAGTATTAAATTATCAGCTGCAACCTATATAAACTATAATGATTCTCAAAATCTTAAAAGACCAATCCCAATCGAATCCATCACAACAGAACCCAAACGAAACCGAATATGACCAATACAAATAAGAACCAACAAAACGACACAATGTTAGCCCAATCAAGGAAACCAAGTCATTGCCACATAAAAACACTTGAAGCAATACATAGCAGAAATCATTCCCAAAGTCCCAAGGTTATCTCCACCGATTGTTTATCAAGACAGATAAATCAAACTCAACAATACTTTAACTAGATGCTAATAATTTTAGAGTACTCACTTTCAACGAAAACTCTCCAGATACAAATGAACCCACACCAGCATAGCTTAATGATTCTGGTACACATCTGATATAGCTACGGTTAGTTTAGCGCAACCTTCCAACTCCCATGAAACTGAGTCTACCCAAACCTAGATAACCAACTACACCCTATCAAAAACTATACAAACCATCCAATCGACCCGCAGCCAAATCCTGAACCACTAGCCGGGCTTAAAAGAACATTAAACCCTCTATTCTAATTTAAATGAAACTAGCATGCCCACAAAAAACAAGGAAATCAACTCACCCCCATTAAAAGATGGAACTATCCCTACTGAAAGTAAAATAAAGCCAATGAACCTGCATCATTCCAAACAATCCATCCTATATAACCTAAAACAAAGCAAAGATAAAACAAGAACTTAATCAATTTAACCAACAAGAACCAAGCTTATTTTTACTCTAAACTCACTAAATTAAACAAGCCCAGCATATTTAAATAGAGTAGAATAGTAACACAATTCTCTTATAACAGTGAAACAGACCTATTAAAAGAACCATATCTTGATAAACAAAATCCACTCACTAAAAATTACTTAAAAAATCGCAGCATATTTGGAGAAATTAGAAAATGAACTCGACTCCTTTAAAAGTTAAAACATAGCTATTAAAATAAAAAATAAAAGCAAATAAACTAGGATGAGTCCAAACAATTCCATTAAACAAATAAAACAAATGAAAGCAAAAATTTACACAGTTCCTTCAACCAATAAGAAAGAAGCATATTACATGTCCAAACTTATTATTCTAACTTAAACGATCCCAATAAATAAAGATAAACTAAATCAACTCAATCAGAATTATAACTGGCAATAAAAGCCAAACAAGCAGATTCAATCTAATCCCCACTGGCCGCATAAATTTCCTTTTTTCAAACATCCACATAAAGTGGTTTCGTTATTCAAATCCATATTTATTTAAACCACTTATAATCACTCAAACCCAAGGGTTCTCAAAACCCTCAGTATTAAATTATCAGCTGCAACCTATATAAACTATAATGATTCTCAAAATCTTAAAAGACCAATCCCAATCGAATCCATCACAACAGAATCCAAATGAAACCGAATATGACCAATACAAGTAAGAACCAACAAAACGACACAATGTCAGCCCAATCAAGGAAACCAAGTCATTGCCACATAAAAACACTTGAAGCAATACATAGCTGAAATCATTCCCAAAGTCCCAAGGTTATCTCCACCGATTGTTTATCAAGACAGATAAATCAAACTCAACAATACTTTAACTAGATGCTAAAAATTTTAGATTACTCACTTTCAACGAAAACTCTCCAGATACAAATGAACCCACACCAGCATAGCTTAATGATTCTGGTACACATCCGATATAGCTACGGTTAGTTTAGCGCAACCTTCCAACTCCCATGAAACTGAGTCTACCCAAACCTACATAACCAACTACACCCTAGCAAAAACTATACAAGCCATCCAATCGACCCGCAGCCAAATCCTGAACCACTAGCCGGGCTTAAAAGAACATTAAACCCTCTATTCTAATTTAAACGAAACTAGCATGCCCACAAAAAACATGGAAATCAACTCACCCCCATTAAAAGATGGAACTATCCCAACTGAAAGTAAAATAAAGCCACTGAACCTGCATCATTCCAAACAACCCATCCTATATAACCTAAAACAAAGCAAAGATAAAACAAGTACTTAATCAATTTAACCAACAAGAACCAAGCTTATTTTTACTCTAAACTCACTAAATTAAACAAGCCCAGCATATTTAAATAGAGTAGAATAGTAACACAATTCTCTTATAAGAGTGAAACAGACCTATTAAAAGAACCTTATCTTGATAAACAAAATCCACTCACTAAAAATTACTTAAAAAATCGCAGCATATTTGGAGAAAGTAGAAAATGAACTCGACTCCTTTAAAAGTTAAAACATAGCTATTAAAATAAAAAATAAAAGCAAATAAGCTAGGATGAGTCCAAACAATTCCATTAAACAAATAAAACAAATGAAAGCAAAAATTTACACAGTTCCTTCAACCAATAAGAAAGAAGCATATTAAATGTCCAAACTTATTATTCTAACTTAAACGATCCCAATAAATAAAGATAAACTAAATCAACTCAATCAGAATTATAACTGGCAATAAAAGCCATACAAGCAGATTCAAACTAATCCCCACTGGCCGCATAAATTTCCTTTTTTCAAACAACCACATAAAGTGGTTTCGTTATTCAAATCCATATTTATTTAAACCACTTATAATCACTCAAACCCAAGGGTTCTCAAAACCCACAGTATTCAATTATCAGCTGCAACCTATATAAATTATAATGATTCTCAAAATCTTAAAAGACCAATCCCAATCGAATCCATCACAACAGAACCCAAACGAAACCGAATATGACCAATACAAATAAGAACCAACAAAACGACACAATGTCAGCCCAATCAAGGAAACCAAGTCATTGCCACATAAAAACACTTGAAGCAATACATAGCTGAAATCATTCCCAAAGTCCCAAGGTTATCTCCACCGATTGTTTATCAAGACAGATAAATCAAACTCAACAATACTTTAACTAGATGCTAATAATTTTAGAGTACTCACTTTCAACGAAAACTCTCCAGATACAAATGAACCCACACCAGCATAGCTTAATGATTCTGGTACACATCCGATATAGCTACGGTTAGTTTAGCGCAACCTTCCAACTCCCATGAAACTGAGTCTACCCAAACCTAGATAACCAACTACACCCTAGCAAAAACTATACAAGCCATCCAATCGACCCGCAGCCAAATCCTGGACCACTAGCCGGGCTTAAAAGAACATTAAACCCTCTATTCTAATTTAAACGAAACTAGCATGCCCACAAAAAACATGGAAATCAACTCACCCCCATTAAAAGATGGAACTATCCCTACTGAAAGTAAAATAAAGCCACTGAACCTGCATCATTCCAAACAACCCATCCTATATAACCTAAAACAAAGCAAAGATAAAACAAGAACTTAATCAATTTAACCAACAAGAACCAAGCTTATTTTTACTCTAAACTCACTAAATTAAACAAGCCCAGCATATTTAAATAGAGTAGAATAGTAACACAATTCTCTTATAAGAGTGAAACAGACCTATTAAAAGAACCTTATCTTGATAAACAAAATCCACTCACTAAAAATTACTTAAAAAATCGCAGCATATTTGGAGAAAGTAGAAAATGAACTCGACTCCTTTAAAAGTTAAAACATAGCTATTAAAATAAAAAATAAAAGCAAATAAACTAGGATGAGTCCAAACAATTCCATTAAACAAATAAAACAAATGAAAGCAAAAATTTACACAGTTCCTTCAACCAATAAGAAAGAAGCATATTACATGTCCAAACTTATTATTCTAACTTAAACGATCCCAATAAATAAAGATAAACTAAATCAACTCAATCAGAATTATAACTGGCAATAAAAGCCATACAAGCAGATTCAATCTAATCCCCACTGGCCGCATAAATTTCCTTTTTTCAAACATCCACATAAAGTGGTTTCGTTATTCAAATCCATATTTATTTAAACCACTTATAATCACTCAAACCCAAGGGTTCTCAAAAACCCTCAGTATTAAATTATCAGCTGCAACCTATATAAACTATAATGATTCTCAAAATCTTAAAAGACCAATCCCAATCGAATCCATCACAACAGAACCCAAACGAAACCGAATATGACCAATACAAATAAGAACCAACAAAACGACACAATGTCAGCCCAATCAAGGAAACCAAGTCATTGCCACATAAAAACACTTGAAGCAATACATAGCTGAAATCATTCCCAAAGTCCCAAGGTTATCTCCACCGATTGTTTATCAAGACAGATAAATCAAACTCAACAATACTTTAACTAGATGCTAATAATTTTAGAGTACTCACTTTCAACGAAAACTCTCCAGATACAAATGAACCCACACCAGCATAGCTTAATGATTCTGGTACACATCCGATATAGCTACGGTTAGTTTAGCGCAACCTTCCAACTCCCATGAAACTGAGTCAACCCAAACCTAGATAACCAACTACACCCTAGCAAAAACTATACAAGCCATCCAATCGACCCGCAGCCAAATCCTGAACCACTAGCCGGGCTTAAAAGAACATTAAACCCTCTATTCTAATTTAAACGAAACTAGCATGCCCACAAAAAACATGGAAATCAACTCACCCCCATTAAAAGATGGAACTATCCCTACTGAAAGGAAAATAAAGCCACTGAACCGGCATCATTCCAAACAACCCATCCTATATAACCTAAAACAAAGCAAAGATAAAACAAGAACTTAATCAATTTAACCAACAAGAACCAAGCTTATTTTTACTCTAAACTCACTAAATTAAACAAGCCCAGCATATTTAAATAGAGTAGAATAGTAACACAATTCTCTTATAAGAGTGAAACAGACCTATTAAAAGAACCTTATCTTGATAAACAAAATCCACTCACTAAAAATTACTTAAAAAATCGCAGCATATTTGGAGAAAGTAGAAAATGAACTCGACTCCTTTAAAAGTTAAAACATAGCTATTAAAATAAAAAATAAAAGCAAATAAACTAGGATGAGTCCAAACAATTCCATTAAACAAATAAAACAAATGAAAGCAAAAATTTACACAGTTCCTTCAACCAATAAGAAAGAAGCATATTACATGTCCAAACTTATTATTCTAACTTAAACGATCCCAATAAATAAAGATAAACTAAATCAACTCAATCCGAATTATAACTGGCAATAAAAGCCGTACAAGCAGATTCAAACTAATCCCCACTGGCCGCATAAATTTCCTTTTTTCAAACAACCACATAAAGTGGTTTCGTTATTCAAATCCATATTTATTTAAACCACTTATAATCACTCAAACCCAAGGGTTCTCATAAACCCACAGTATTCAATTATCAGCTGCAACCTATATAAACTATAATGATTCTCAAAATCTTAAAAGACCAATCCCAATCGAATCCATCACAACAGAACCCAAATGAAACCGAATATGACCAATACAAGTAAGAACCAACAAAACGACACAATGTCAGCCCAATCAAGGAAACCAAGTCATTGCCACATAAAAACACTTGAAGCAATACATAGCTGAAATCATTCCCAAAGTCCCAAGGTTATCTCCACCGATTGTTTATCAAGACAGATAAATCAAACTCAACAATACTTTAACTAGATGCTAATAATTTTAGAGTACTCACTTTCAACGAAAACTCTCCAGATACAAATGAACCCACACCAGCATAGCTTAATGATTCTGGTACACATCTGATATAGCTACGGTTAGTTTAGCGCAACCTTCCAACTCCCATGAAACTGAGTCTACCCAAACCTAGATAACCAACTACACCCTATCAAAAACTATACAAACCATCCAATCGACCCGCAGCCAAATCCTGAACCACTAGCCGGGCTTAAAAGAACATTAAACCCTCTATTCTAATTTAAATGAAACTAGCATGCCCACAAAAAACAAGAAAATCAACTCACCCCCATTAAAAGATGGAACTATCCCTACTGAAAGTAAAATAAAGCCAATGAACCTGCATCATTCCAAACAATCCATCCTATATAACCTAAAACAAAGCAAAGATAAAACAAGAACTTAATCAATTTAACCAACAAGAACCAAGCTTATTTTTACTCTAAACTCACTAAATTAAACAAGCCCAGCATATTTAAATAGAGTAGAATAGTAACACAATTCTCTTATTAGAGTGAAACATACCTATTAAAAGAACCATATCTTGATAAACAAAATCCACTCACTAAAAATTACTTAAAAAATCGCAGCATATTTGGAGAAATTAGAAAATGAACTCGACTCCTTTAAAAGTTAAAACATAGCTATTAAAATAAAAAATAAAAGCAAATAAACTAGGATGAGTCCAAACAATTCCATTAAACAAATAAAACAAATGAAAGCAAAAATTTACACAGTTCCTTCAACCAATAAGAAAGAAGCATATTACATGTCCAAACTTATTATTCTAACTTAAACGATCCCAATAAATAAAGATAAACTAAATCAACTCAATCAGAATTATAACTGGCAATAAAAGCCAAACAAGCAGATTCAATCTAATCCCCACTGGCCGCATAAATTTCCTTTTTTCAAACATCCACATAAAGTGGTTTCGTTATTCAAATCCATATTTATTTAAACCACTTATAATCACTCAAACCCAAGGGTTCTCAAAACCCTCAGTATTAAATTATCAGCTGCAACCTATATAAACTATAATGATTCTCAAAATCTTAAAAGACCAATCCCAATCGAATCCATCACAACAGAACCCAAACGAAACCGAATATGACCAATACAAATAAGAACCAACAAAACGACACAATGTCAGCCCAATCAAGGAAACCAAGTCATTGCCACATAAAAACACTTGAAGCAATACATAGCTGAAATCATTCCCAAAGTCCCAAGGTTATCTCCACCGATTGTTTATCAAGACAGATAAATCAAACTCAACAATACTTTAACTAGTTGCTAATAATTTTAGAGTACTCACTTTCAACGAAAACTCTCCAGATACAAATGAACCCACACCAGCATAGCTTAATGATTCTGGTACACATCCGATATAGCTACGGTTAGTTTAGCGCAACCTTCCAACTCCCATGAAACTGAGTCTACCCAAACCTAGATAACCAACTACACCCTAGCAAAAACTATACAAGCCATCCAATCGACCCGCAGCCAAATCCTGGACCACTAGCCGGGCTTAAAAGAACATTAAACCCTCTATTCTAATTTAAACGAAACTAGCATGCCCACAAAAAACATGGAAATCAACTCACCCCCATTAAAAGATGGAACTATCCCTACTGAAAGTAAAATAAAGCCACTGAACCTGCATCATTCCAAACAACCCATCCTATATAACCTAAAACAAAGCAAAGATAAAACAAGAACTTAATCAATTTAACCAACAAGAACCAAGCTTATTTTTACTCTAAACTCACTAAATTAAACAAGCCCAGCATATTTAAATAGAGTAGAATAGTAACACAATTCTCTTATAAGAGTGAAACAGACCTATTAAAAGAACCTTATCTTGATAAACAAAATCCACTCACTAAAAATTACTTAAAAAATCGCAGCATATTTGGAGAAAGTAGAAAATGAACTCGACTCCTTTAAAAGTTAAAACATAGCTATTAAAATAAAAAATAAAAGCAAATAAACTAGGATGAGTCCAAACAATTCCATTAAACAAATAAAACAAATGAAAGCAAAAATTTACACAGTTCCTTCAACCAATAAGAAAGAAGCATATTACATGTCCAAACTTATTATTCTAACTTAAACGATCCCAATAAATAAAGATAAACTAAATCAACTCAATCAGAATTATAACTGGCAATAAAAGCCATACAAGCAGATTCAATCTAATCCCCACTGGCCGCATAAATTTCCTTTTTTCAAACATCCACATAAAGTGGTTTCGTTATTCAAATCCATATTTATTTAAACCACTTATAATCACTCAAACCCAAGGGTTCTCAAAAACCCTCAGTATTAAATTATCAGCTGCAACCTATATAAACTATAATGATTCTCAAAATCTTAAAAGACCAATCCCAATCGAATCCATCACAACAGAACCCAAACGAAACCGAATATGACCAATACAAATAAGAACCAACAAAACGACACAATGTCAGCCCAATCAAGGAAACCAAGTCATTGCCACATAAAAACACTTGAAGCAATACATAGCTGAAATCATTCCCAAAGTCCCAAGGTTATCTCCACCGATTGTTTATCAAGACAGATAAATCAAACTCAACAATACTTTAACTAGATGCTAATAATTTTAGAGTACTCACTTTCAACGAAAACTCTCCAGATACAAATGAACCCACACCAGCATAGCTTAATGATTCTGGTACACATCCGATATAGCTACGGTTAGTTTAGCGCAACCTTCCAACTCCCATGAAACTGAGTCAACCCAAACCTAGATAACCAACTACACCCTAGCAAAAACTATACAAGCCATCCAATCGACCCGCAGCCAAATCCTGAACCACTAGCCGGGCTTAAAAGAACATTAAACCCTCTATTCTAATTTAAACGAAACTAGCATGCCCACAAAAAACATGGAAATCAACTCACCGCCATTAAAAGATGGAACTATCCCTACTGAAAGGAAAATAAAGCCACTGAACCGGCATCATTCCAAACAACCCATCCTATATAACCTAAAACAAAGCAAAGATAAAACAAGAACTTAATCAATTTAACCAACAAGAACCAAGCTTATTTTTACTCTAAACTCACTAAATTAAACAAGCCCAGCATATTTAAATAGAGTAGAATAGTAACACAATTCTCTTATAAGAGTGAAACAGACCTATTAAAAGAACCTTATCTTGATAAACAAAATCCACTCACTAAAAATTACTTAAAAAATCGCAGCATATTTGGAGAAAGTAGAAAATGAACTCGACTCCTTTAAAAGTTAAAACATAGCTATTAAAATAAAAAATAAAAGCAAATAAACTAGGATGAGTCCAAACAATTCCATTAAACAAATAAAACAAATGAAAGCAAAAATTTACACAGTTCCTTCAACCAATAAGAAAGAAGCATATTACATGTCCAAACTTATTATTCTAACTTAAACGATCCCAATAAATAAAGATAAACTAAATCAACTCAATCCGAATTATAACTGGCAATAAAAGCCGTACAAGCAGATTCAAACTAATCCCCACTGGCCGCATAAATTTCCTTTTTTCAAACAACCACATAAAGTGGTTTCGTTATTCAAATCCATATTTATTTAAACCACTTATAATCACTCAAACCCAAGGGTTCTCATAAACCCACAGTATTCAATTATCAGCTGCAACCTATATAAACTATAATGATTCTCAAAATCTTAAAAGACCAATCCCAATCGAATCCATCACAACAGAACCCAAATGAAACCGAATATGACCAATACAAGTAAGAACCAACAAAACGACACAATGTCAGCCCAATCAAGGAAACCAAGTCATTGCCACATAAAAACACTTGAAGCAATACATAGCTGAAATCATTCCCAAAGTCCCAAGGTTATCTCCACCGATTGTTTATCAAGACAGATAAATCAAACTCAACAATACTTTAACTAGATGCTAATAATTTTAGAGTACTCACTTTCAACGAAAACTCTCCAGATACAAATGAACCCACACCAGCATAGCTTAATGATTCTGGTACACATCTGATATAGCTACGGTTAGTTTAGCGCAACCTTCCAACTCCCATGAAACTGAGTCTACCCAAACCTAGATAACCAACTACACCCTATCAAAAACTATACAAACCATCCAATCGACCCGCAGCCAAATCCTGAACCACTAGCCGGGCTTAAAAGAACATTAAACCCTCTATTCTAATTTAAATGAAACTAGCATGCCCACAAAAAACAAGAAAATCAACTCACCCCCATTAAAAGATGGAACTATCCCTACTGAAAGTAAAATAAAGCCAATGAACCTGCATCATTCCAAACAATCCATCCTATATAACCTAAAACAAAGCAAAGATAAAACAAGAACTTAATCAATTTAACCAACAAGAACCAAGCTTATTTTTACTCTAAACTCACTAAATTAAACAAGCCCAGCATATTTAAATAGAGTAGAATAGTAACACAATTCTCTTATAAGAGTGAAACATACCTATTAAAAGAACCATATCTTGATAAACAAAATCCACTCACTAAAAATTACTTAAAAAATCGCAGCATATTTGGAGAAATTAGAAAATGAACTCGACTCCTTTAAAAGTTAAAACATAGCTATTAAAATAAAAAATAAAAGCAAATAAACTAGGATGAGTCCAAACAATTCCATTAAACAAATAAAACAAATGAAAGCAAAAATTTACACAGTTCCTTCAACCAATAAGAAAGAAGCATATTACATGTCCAAACTTATTATTCTAACTTAAACGATCCCAATAAATAAAGATAAACTAAATCAACTCAATCAGAATTATAACTGGCAATAAAAGCCAAACAAGCAGATTCAATCTAATCCCCACTGGCCGCATAAATTTCCTTTTTTCAAACATCCACATAAAGTGGTTTCGTTATTCAAATCCATATTTATTTAAACCACTTATAATCACTCAAACCCAAGGGTTCTCAAAACCCTCAGTATTAAATTATCAGCTGCAACCTATATAAACTATAATGATTCTCAAAATCTTAAAAGACCAATCCCAATCGAATCCATCACAACAGAACCCAAATGAAACCGAATATGACCAATACAAGTAAGAACCAACAAAACGACACAATGTCAGCCCAATCAAGGAAACCAAGTCATTGCCACATAAAAACACTTGAAGCAATACATAGCTGAAATCATTCCCAAAGTCCCAAGGTTATCTCCACCGATTGTTTATCAAGACAGATAAATCAAACTCAACAATACTTTAACTAGATGCTAAAAATTTTAGATTACTCACTTTCAACGAAAACTCTCCAGATACAAATGAACACACACCAGCATAGCTTAATGATTCTGGTACACATCCGATATAGCTACGGTTAGTTTAGCGCAACCTTCCAACTCCCATGAAACTGAGTCTACCCAAACCTAGATAACCAACTACACCCTAGCAAAAACTATACAAGCCATCCAATCGACCCGCAGCCAAATCCTGAACCACTAGCCGGGCTTAAAAGAACATTAAACCCTCTATTCTAATTTAAACGAAACTAGCATGCCCACAAAAAACATGGAAATCAACTCACCCCCATTAAAAGATGGAACTATCCCTACTGAAAGTAAAATAAAGCCAATGAACCTGCATCATTCCAAACAACCCATCCTATATAACCTAAAACAAAGCAAAGATAAAACAAGAACTTAATCAATTTAACCAACAAGAACCAAGCTTATTTTTACTCTAAACTCACTAAATTAAACAAGCCCAGCATATTTAAATACAGTAGAATAGTAACACAATTCTCTTATAAGAGTGAAACAGACCTATTAAAAGAACCTTATCTTGATAAACAAAATCTACTCACTAAAAATTACTTAAAAAATCGCAGCATATTTGGAGAAAGTAGAAAATGAACTCGACTCCTTTAAAAGTTAAAACATAGCTATTAAAATAAAAAATGATAGCAAATAAACTAGGATGAGTCCAAACAATTTCATTAAACAAATAAAACAAATGAAAGCAAAAATTTACACAGTTCCTTCAACCAATAAGAAAGAAGCATATTACAAGTCCAAACTTATTATTCTAACTTAAACGATCCCAATAAATAAAGATAAACTAAATCAACTCAATCAGAATTATAACTGGCAATAAAAGCCATACAAGCAGATTCAAACTAATCCCCACTGGCCGCATAAATTTCCTTTTTTCAAACAACCACATAAAGTGGTTTCGTTATTCAAATCCATATTTATTTAAACCACTTATAATCACTCAAACCCAAGGGTTCTCAAAACCCTCAGTATTAAATTATCAGCTGCAACCTATATAAACTATAATGATTCTCAAAATCTTAAAAGACCAATCCCAATCGAATCCATCACAACAGAACCCAAACGAAACCGAATATGACCAATACAAATAAGAACCAACAAAACGACACAATGTCAGCCCAATCAAGGAAACCAAGTCATTGCCACATAAAAACACTTGAAGCAATACATAGCTGAAATCATTCCCAAAGTCCCAAGGTTATCTCCACCGATTGTTTATCAAGACAGATAAATCAAACTCAACAATACTTTAACTAGATGCTAAAAATTTTAGATTACTCACTTTCAACGAAAACTCTCCAGATACAAATGAACCCACACCAGCATAGCTTAATGATTCTGGTACACATCTGATATAGCTACGGTTAGTTTAGCGCAACCTTCCAACTCCCATGAAACTGAGTCTACCCAAACCTAGATAACCAACTACACCCTATCAAAAACTATACAAACCATCCAATCGACCCGCAGCCAAATCCTGAACCACTAGCCGGGCTTAAAAGAACATTAAACCCTCTATTCTAATTTAAACGAAACTAGCATGCCCACAAAAAACATGGAAATCAACTCACCCCCATTAAAAGATGGAACTATCCCTACTGAAAGTAAAATAAAGCCACTGAACCTGCATCATTCCAAACAACCCATCCTATATAACCTAAAACAAAGCAAAGATAAAACAAGAACTTAATCAATTTAACCAACAAGAACCAAGCTTATTTTTACTCTAAACTCACTAAATTAAACAAGCCCAGCATATTTAAATAGAGTAGAATAGTAACACAATTCTCTTATAAGAGTGAAACAGACCTATTAAAAGAACCTTATCTTGATAAACAAAATCCACTCACTAAAAATTACTTAAAAAATCGCAGCATATTTGGAGAAAGTAGAAAAAGAACTCGACTCCTTTAAAAGTTAAAACATAGCTATTAAAATAAAAAATAAAAGCAAATAAACTAGGATGAGTCAAACAATTCCATTAAACAAATAAAACAAATGAAAGCAAAAATTTACACAGTTCCTTCAACCAATAAGAAAGAAGCATATTACATGTCCAAACTTATTATTCTAACTTAAACGATCCCAATAAATAAAGATAAACTAAATCAACTCAATCAGAATTATAACTGGCAATAAAAGCCATACAAGCAGATTCAAACTAATCCCCACTGGCCGCATAAATTTCCTTTTTTCAAACATCCACATAAAGTGGTTTCGTTATTCAAATCCATATTTATTTAAACCACTTATAATCACTCAAACCCAAGGGTTCTCAAAAACCCTCAGTATTAAATTATCAGCTGCAACCTATATAAACTATAATGATTCTCAAAATCTTAAAAGACCAATCCCAATCGAATCCATCACAACAGAACCCAAACGAAACCGAATATGACCAATACAAATAAGAACCAACAAAACGACACAATGTTAGCCCAATCAAGGAAACCAAGTCATTGCCACATAAAAACACTTGAAGCAATACATAGCAGAAATCATTCCCAAAGTCCCAAGGTTATCTCCACCGATTGTTTATCAAGACAGATAAATCAAACTCAACAATACTTTAACTAGATGCTAATAATTTTAGAGTACTCACTTTCAACGAAAACTCTCCAGATACAAATGAACCCACACCAGCATAGCTTAATGATTCTGGTACACATCTGATATAGCTACGGTTAGTTTAGCGCAACCTTCCAACTCCCATGAAACTGAGTCTACCCAAACCTAGATAACCAACTACACCCTATCAAAAACTATACAAACCATCCAATCGACCCGCAGCCAAATCCTGAACCACTAGCCGGGCTTAAAAGAACATTAAACCCTCTATTCTAATTTAAATGAAACTAGCATGCCCACAAAAAACAAGGAAATCAACTCACCCCCATTAAAAGATGGAACTATCCCTACTGAAAGTAAAATAAAGCCAATGAACCTGCATCATTCCAAACAATCCATCCTATATAACCTAAAACAAAGCAAAGATAAAACAAGAACTTAATCAATTTAACCAACAAGAACCAAGCTTATTTTTACTCTAAACTCACTAAATTAAACAAGCCCAGCATATTTAAATAGAGTAGAATAGTAACACAATTCTCTTATAAGAGTGAAACAGACCTATTAAAAGAACCATATCTTGATAAACAAAATCCACTCACTAAAAATTACTTAAAAAATCGCAGCATATTTGGAGAAATTAGAAAATGAACTCGACTCCTTTAAAAGTTAAAACATAGCTATTAAAATAAAAAATAAAAGCAAATAAACTAGGATGAGTCCAAACAATTCCATTAAACAAATAAAACAAATGAAAGCAAAAATTTACACAGTTCCTTCAACCAATAAGAAAGAAGCATATTACATGTCCAAACTTATTATTCTAACTTAAACGATCCCAATAAATAAAGATAAACTAAATCAACTCAATCAGAATTATAACTGGCAATAAAAGCCAAACAAGCAGATTCAATCTAATCCCCACTGGCCGCATAAATTTCCTTTTTTCAAACATCCACATAAAGTGGTTTCGTTATTCAAATCCATATTTATTTAAACCACTTATAATCACTCAAACCCAAGGGTTCTCAAAACCCTCAGTATTAAATTATCAGCTGCAACCTATATAAACTATAATGATTCTCAAAATCTTAAAAGACCAATCCCAATCGAATCCATCACAACAGAATCCAAATGAAACCGAATATGACCAATACAAGTAAGAACCAACAAAACGACACAATGTCAGCCCAATCAAGGAAACCAAGTCATTGCCACATAAAAACACTTGAAGCAATACATAGCTGAAATCATTCCCAAAGTCCCAAGGTTATCTCCACCGATTGTTTATCAAGACAGATAAATCAAACTCAACAATACTTTAACTAGATGCTAAAAATTTTAGATTACTCACTTTCAACGAAAACTCTCCAGATACAAATGAACCCACACCAGCATAGCTTAATGATTCTGGTACACATCCGATATAGCTACGGTTAGTTTAGCGCAACCTTCCAACTCCCATGAAACTGAGTCTACCCAAACCTACATAACCAACTACACCCTAGCAAAAACTATACAAGCCATCCAATCGACCCGCAGCCAAATCCTGAACCACTAGCCGGGCTTAAAAGAACATTAAACCCTCTATTCTAATTTAAACGAAACTAGCATGCCCACAAAAAACATGGAAATCAACTCACCCCCATTAAAAGATGGAACTATCCCTACTGAAAGTAAAATAAAGCCACTGAACCTGCATCATTCCAAACAACCCATCCTATATAACCTAAAACAAAGCAAAGATAAAACAAGTACTTAATCAATTTAACCAACAAGAACCAAGCTTATTTTTACTCTAAACTCACTAAATTAAACAAGCCCAGCATATTTAAATAGAGTAGAATAGTAACACAATTCTCTTATAAGAGTGAAACAGACCTATTAAAAGAACCTTATCTTGATAAACAAAATCCACTCACTAAAAATTACTTAAAAAATCGCAGCATATTTGGAGAAAGTAGAAAATGAACTCGACTCCTATAAAAGTTAAAACATAGCTATTAAAATAAAAAATAAAAGCAAATAAGCTAGGATGAGTCCAAACAATTCCATTAAACAAATAAAACAAATGAAAGCAAAAATTTACACAGTTCCTTCAACCAATAAGAAAGAAGCATATTAAATGTCCAAACTTATTATTCTAACTTAAACGATCCCAATAAATAAAGATAAACTAAATCAACTCAATCAGAATTATAACTGGCAATAAAAGCCATACAAGCAGATTCAAACTAATCCCCACTGGCCGCATAAATTTCCTTTTTTCAAACAACCACATAAAGTGGTTTCGTTATTCTAATCCATATTTATTTAAACCACTTATAATCACTCAAACCCAAGGGTTCTCAAAACCCACAGTATTCAATTATCAGCTGCAACCTATATAAATTATAATGATTCTCAAAATCTTAAAAGACCAATCCCAATCGAATCCATCACAACAGAACCCAAACGAAACCGAATATGACCAATACAAATAAGAACCAACAAAACGACACAATGTCAGCCCAATCAAGGAAACCAAGTCATTGCCACATAAAAACACTTGAAGCAATACATAGCTGAAATCATTCCCAAAGTCCCAAGGTTATCTCCACCGATTGTTTATCAAGACAGATAAATCAAACTCAACAATACTTTAACTAGATGCTAATAATTTTAGAGTACTCACTTTCAACGAAAACTCTCCAGATACAAATGAACCCACACCAGCATAGCTTAATGATTCTGGTACACATCCGATATAGCTACGGTTAGTTTAGCGCAACCTTCCAACTCCCATGAAACTGAGTCTACCCAAACCTAGATAACCAACTACACCCTAGCAAAAACTATACAAGCCATCCAATCGACCCGCAGCCAAATCCTGGACCACTAGCCGGGCTTAAAAGAACATTAAACCCTCTATTCTAATTTAAACGAAACTAGCATGCCCACAAAAAACATGGAAATCAACTCACCCCCATTAAAAGATGGAACTATCCCTACTGAAAGTAAAATAAAGCCACTGAACCTGCATCATTCCAAACAACCCATCCTATATAACCTAAAACAAAGCAAAGATAAAACAAGAACTTAATCAATTTAACCAACAAGAACCAAGCTTATTTTTACTCTAAACTCACTAAATTAAACAAGCCCAGCATATTTAAATAGAGTAGAATAGTAACACAATTCTCTTATAAGAGTGAAACAGACCTATTAAAAGAACCTTATCTTGATAAACAAAATCCACTCACTAAAAATTACTTAAAAAATCGCAGCATATTTGGAGAAAGTAGAAAATGAACTCGACTCCTTTAAAAGTTAAAACATAGCTATTAAAATAAAAAATAAAAGCAAATAAACTAGGATGAGTCCAAACAATTCCATTAAACAAATAAAACAAATGAAAGCAAAAATTTACACAGTTCCTTCAACCAATAAGAAAGAAGCATATTACAAGTCCAAACTTATTATTCTAACTTAAACGATCCCAATAAATAAAGATAAACTAAATCAACTCAATCAGAATTATAACTGGCAATAAAAGCCATACAAGCAGATTCAATCTAATCCCCACTGGCCGCATAAATTTCCTTTTTTCAAACATCCACATAAAGTGGTTTCGTTATTCAAATCCATATTTATTTAAACCACTTATAATCACTCAAACCCAAGGGTTCTCAAAAACCCTCAGTATTAAATTATCAGCTGCAACCTATATAAACTATAATGATTCTCAAAATCTTAAAAGACCAATCCCAATCGAATCCATCACAACAGAACCCAAACGAAACCGAATATGACCAATACAAATAAGAACCAACAAAACGACACAATGTCAGCCCAATCAAGGAAACCAAGTCATTGCCACATAAAAACACTTGAAGCAATACATAGCTGAAATCATTCCCAAAGTCCCAAGGTTATCTCCACCGATTGTTTATCAAGACAGATAAATCAAACTCAACAATACTTTAACTAGATGCTAATAATTTTAGAGTACTCACTTTCAACGAAAACTCTCCAGATACAAATGAACCCACACCAGCATAGCTTAATGATTCTGGTACACATCCGATATAGCTACGGTTAGTTTAGCGCAACCTTCCAACTCCCATGAAACTGAGTCAACCCAAACCTAGATAACCAACTACACCCTAGCAAAAACTATACAAGCCATCCAATCGACCCGCAGCCAAATCCTGAACCACTAGCCGGGCTTAAAAGAACATTAAACCCTCTATTCTAATTTAAACGAAACTAGCATGCCCACAAAAAACATGGAAATCAACTCACCCCCATTAAAAGATGGAACTATCCCTACTGAAAGGAAAATAAAGCCACTGAACCGGCATCATTCCAAACAACCCATCCTATATAACCTAAAACAAAGCAAAGATAAAACAAGAACTTAATCAATTTAACCAACAAGAACCAAGCTTATTTTTACTCTAAACTCACTAAATTAAACAAGCCCAGCATATTTAAATAGAGTAGAATAGTAACACAATTCTCTTATAAGAGTGAAACAGACCTATTAAAAGAACCTTATCTTGATAAACAAAATCCACTCACTAAAAATTACTTAAAAAATCGCAGCATATTTGGAGAAAGTAGAAAATGAACTCGACTCCTTTAAAAGTTAAAACATAGCTATTAAAATAAAAAATAAAAGCAAATAAACTAGGATGAGTCCAAACAATTCCATTAAACAAATAAAACAAATGAAAGCAAAAATTTACACAGTTCCTTCAACCAATAAGAAAGAAGCATATTACATGTCCAAACTTATTATTCTAACTTAAACGATCCCAATAAATAAAGATAAACTAAATCAACTCAATCCGAATTATAACTGGCAATAAAAGCCGTACAAGCAGATTCAAACTAATCCCCACTGGCCGCATAAATTTCCTTTTTTCAAACAACCACATAAAGTGGTTTCGTTATTCAAATCCATATTTATTTAAACCACTTATAATCACTCAAACCCAAGGGTTCTCATAAACCCACAGTATTCAATTATCAGCTGCAACCTATATAAACTATAATGATTCTCAAAATCTTAAAAGACCAATCCCAATCGAATCCATCACAACAGAACCCAAATGAAACCGAATATGACCAATACAAGTAAGAACCAACAAAACGACACAATGTCAGCCCAATCAAGGAAACCAAGTCATTGCCACATAAAAACACTTGAAGCAATACATAGCTGAAATCATTCCCAAAGTCCCAAGGTTATCTCCACCGATTGTTTATCAAGACAGATAAATCAAACTCAACAATACTTTAACTAGATGCTAATAATTTTAGAGTACTCACTTTCAACGAAAACTCTCCAGATACAAATGAACCCACACCAGCATAGCTTAATGATTCTGGTACACATCTGATATAGCTACGGTTAGTTTAGCGCAACCTTCCAACTCCCATGAAACTGAGTCTACCCAAACCTAGATAACCAACTACACCCTATCAAAAACTATACAAACCATCCAATCGACCCGCAGCCAAATCCTGAACCACTAGCCGGGCTTAAAAGAACATTAAACCCTCTATTCTAATTTAAATGAAACTAGCATGCCCACAAAAAACAAGGAAATCAACTCACCCCCATTAAAAGATGGAACTATCCCTACTGAAAGTAAAATAAAGCCAATGAACCTGCATCATTCCAAACAATCCATCCTATATAACCTAAAACAAAGCAAAGATAAAACAAGAACTTAATCAATTTAACCAACAAGAACCAAGCTTATTTTTACTCTAAACTCACTAAATTAAACAAGCCCAGCATATTTAAATAGAGTAGAATAGTAACACAATTCTCTTATAAGAGTGAAACATACCTATTAAAAGAACCATATCTTGATAAACAAAATCCACTCACTAAAAATTACTTAAAAAATCGCAGCATATTTGGAGAAATTAGAAAATGAACTCGACTCCTTTAAAAGTTAAAACATAGCTATTAAAATAAAAAATAAAAGCAAATAAACTAGGATGAGTCCAAACAATTCCATTAAACAAATAAAACAAATGAAAGCAAAAATTTACACAGTTCCTTCAACCAATAAGAAAGAAGCATATTACATGTCCAAACTTATTATTCTAACTTAAACGATCCCAATAAATAAAGATAAACTAAATCAACTCAATCAGAATTATAACTGGCAATAAAAGCCAAACAAGCAGATTCAATCTAATCCCCACTGGCCGCATAAATTTCCTTTTTTCAAACATCCACATAAAGTGGTTTCGTTATTCAAATCCATATTTATTTAAACCACTTATAATCACTCAAACCCAAGGGTTCTCAAAACCCTCAGTATTAAATTATCAGCTGCAACCTATATAAACTATAATGATTCTCAAAATCTTAAAAGACCAATCCCAATCGAATCCATCACAACAGAACCCAAATGAAACCGAATATGACCAATACAAGTAAGAACCAACAAAACGACACAATGTCAGCCCAATCAAGGAAACCAAGTCATTGCCACATAAAAACACTTGAAGCAATACATAGCTGAAATCATTCCCAAAGTCCCAAGGTTATCTCCACCGATTGTTTATCAAGACAGATAAATCAAACTCAACAATACTTTAACTAGATGCTAAAAATTTTAGATTACTCACTTTCAACGAAAACTCTCCAGATACAAATGAACCCACACCAGCATAGCTTAATGATTCTGGTACACATCCGATATAGCTACGGTTAGTTTAGCGCAACCTTCCAACTCCCATGAAACTGAGTCTACCCAAACCTAGATAACCAACTACACCCTAGCAAAAACTATACAAGCCATCCAATCGACCCGCAGCCAAATCCTGAACCACTAGCCGGGCTTAAAAGAACATTAAACCCTCTATTCTAATTTAAACGAAACTAGCATGCCCACAAAAAACATGGAAATCAACTCACCCCCATTAAAAGATGGAACTATCCCTACTGAAAGTAAAATAAAGCCAATGAACCTGCATCATTCCAAACAACCCATCCTATATAACCTAAAACAAAGCAAAGATAAAACAAGAACTTAATCAATTTAACCAACAAGAACCAAGCTTATTTTTACTCTAAACTCACTAAATTAAACAAGCCCAGCATATTTAAATACAGTAGAATAGTAACACAATTCTCTTATAAGAGTGAAACAGACCTATTAAAAGAACCTTATCTTGATAAACAAAATCTACTCACTAAAAATTACTTAAAAAATCGCAGCATATTTGGAGAAAGTAGAAAATGAACTCGACTCCTTTAAAAGTTAAAACATAGCTATTAAAATAAAAAATGATAGCAAATAAACTAGGATGAGTCCAAACAATTTCATTAAACAAATAAAACAAATGAAAGCAAAAATTTACACAGTTCCTTCAACCAATAAGAAAAAAGCATATTACATGTCCAAACTTATTATTCTAACTTAAACGATCCCAATAAATAAAGATAAACTAAATCAACTCAATCAGAATTATAACTGGCAATAAAAGCCATACAAGCAGATTCAATCTAATCCCCACTGGCCGCATAAATTTCCTTTTTTCAAACATCCACATAAAGTGGTTTCGTTATTCAAATCCATATTTATTTAAACCACTTATAATCACTCAAACCCAAGGGTTCTCAAAAACCCTCAGTATTAAATTATCAGCTGCAACCTATATAAACTATAATGATTCTCAAAATCTTAAAAGACCAATCCCAATCGAATCCATCACAACAGAACCCAAATGAAACCGAATATGACCAATACAAATAAGAACCAACAAAACGACACAATGTCAGCGCAATCAAGAAAACCAAGTCATTGCCACATAAAAACACTTGAAGCAATACATAGCTGAAATCATTCCCAAAGTCCCAAGGTTATCTCCACCGATTGTTTATCAAGACAGATAAATCAAACTCAACAATACTTTAACTAGATGCTAATAATTTTAGAGTACTCACTTTCAACGAAAACTCTCCAGATACAAATGAACCCACACCAGCATAGTTTAATGATTCTGGTACACATCTGATATAGCTACGGTTAGTTTAGCGCAACCTTCCAACTCCCATGAAACTGAGTCTACCCAAACCTAGATAACCAACTACACCCTATCAAAAACTATACAAACCATCCAATCGACCCGCAGCCAAATCCTGAACCACTAGCCGGGCTTAAAAGAACATTAAACCCTCTATTCTAATTTAAATGAAACTAGCATGCCCACAAAAAACAAGGAAATCAACTCACCCCCATTAAAAGATGGAACTATCCCTACTGAAAGTAAAATAAAGCCAATGAACCTGCATCATTCCAAACAATCCATCCTATATAACCTAAAACAAAGCAAAGATAAAACAAGAACTTAATCAATTTAACCAACAAGAACCAAGCTTATTTTTACTCTAAACTCACTAAATTAAACAAGCCCAGCATATTTAAATAGAGTAGAATAGTAACACAATTCTCTTATAAGAGTGAAACAGACCTATTAAAAGAACCATATCTTGATAAACAAAATCCACTCACTAAAAATTACTTAAAAAATCGCAGCATATTTGGAGAAATTAGAAAATGAACTCGACTCCTTTAAAAGTTAAAACATAGCTATTAAAATAAAAAATAAAAGCAAATAAACTAGGATGAGTCCAAACAATTCCATTAAACAAATAAAACAAATGAAAGCAAAAATTTACACAGTTCCTTCAACCAATAAGAAAGAAGCATATTACATGTCCAAACTTATTATTCTAACTTAAACGATCCCAATAAATAAAGATAAACTAAATCAACTCAATCAGAATTATAACTGGCAATAAAAGCCAAACAAGCAGATTCAATCTAATCCCCACTGGCCGCATAAATTTCCTTTTTTCAAACATCCACATAAAGTGGTTTCGTTATTCAAATCCATATTTATTTAAACCACTTATAATCACTCAAACCCAAGGGTTCTCAAAACCCTCAGTATTAAATTATCAGCTGCAACCTATATAAACTATAATGATTCTCAAAATCTTAAAAGACCAATCCCAATCGAATCCATCACAACAGAACCCAAATGAAACCGAATATGACCAATACAAGTAAGAACCAACAAAACGACACAATGTCAGCCCAATCAAGGAAACCAAGTCATTGCCACATAAAAACACTTGAAGCAATACATAGCTGAAATCATTCCCAAAGTCCCAAGGTTATCTCCACCGATTGTTTATCAAGACAGATAAATCAAACTCAACAATACTTTAACTAGATGCTAAAAATTTTAGATTACTCACTTTCAACGAAAACTCTCCAGATACAAATGAACCCACACCAGCATAGCTTAATGATTCTGGTACACATCCGATATAGCTACGGTTAGTTTAGCGCAACCTTCCAACTCCCATGAAACTGAGTCTACCCAAACCTAGATAACCAACTACACCCTAGCAAAAACTATACAAGCCATCCAATCGACCCGCAGCCAAATCCTGAACCACTAGCCGGGCTTAAAAGAACATTAAACCCTCTATTCTAATTTAAACGAAACTAGCATGCCCACAAAAAACATGGAAATCAACTCACCCCCATTAAAAGATGGAACTATCCCTACTGAAAGTAAAATAAAGCCACTGAACCTGCATCATTCCAAACAACCCATCCTATATAACCTAAAACAAAGCAAAGATAAAACAAGAACTTAATCAATTTAACCAACAAGAACCAAGCTTATTTTTACTCTAAACTCACTAAATTAAACAAGCCCAGCATATTTAAATAGAGTAGAATAGTAACACAATTCTCTTATAAGAGTGAAACAGACCTATTAAAAGAACCTTATCTTGATAAACAAAATCCACTCACTAAAAATTACTTAAAAAATCGCAGCATATTTGGAGAAAGTAGAAAATGAACTCGACTCCTTTAAAAGTTAAAACATAGCTATTAAAATAAAAAATAAAAGCAAATAAACTAGGATGAGTCCAAACAATTCCATTAAACAAATAAAACAAATGAAAGCAAAAATTTACACAGTTCCTTCAACCAATAAGAAAGAAGCATATTACATGTCCAAACTTATTATTCTAACTTAAACGATCCCAATAAATAAAGATAAACTAAATCAACTCAATCAGAATTATAACTGGCAATAAAAGCCGTACAAGCAGATTCAAACTAATCCCCACTGGCCGCATAAATTTCCTTTTTTCAAACAACCACATAAAGTGGTTTCGTTATTCAAATCCATATTTATTTAAACCACTTATAATCACTCAAACCCAAGGGTTCTCAAAACCCACAGTATTCAATTATCAGCTGCAACCTATATAAACTATAATGATTCTCAAAATCTTAAAAGACCAATCCCAATCGAATCCATCACAACAGAACCCAAATGAAACCGAATATGACCAATACAAGTAAGAACCAACAAAACGACACAATGTCAGCCCAATCAAGGAAACCAAGTCATTGCCACATAAAAACACTTGAAGCAATACATAGCTGAAATCATTCCCAAAGTCCCAAGGTTATCTCCACCGATTGTTTATCAAGACAGATAAATCAAACTCAACAATACTTTAACTAGATGCTAATAATTTTAGAGTACTCACTTTCAACGAAAACTCTCCAGATACAAATGAACCCACACCAGCATAGCTTAATGATTCTGGTACACATCTGATATAGCTACGGTTAGTTTAGCGCAACCTTCCAACTCCCATGAAACTGAGTCTACCCAAACCTAGATAACCAACTACACCCTATCAAAAACTATACAAACCATCCAATCGACCCGCAGCCAAATCCTGAACCACTAGCCGGGCTTAAAAGAACATTAAACCCTCTATTCTAATTTAAATGAAACTAGCATGCCCACAAAAAACAAGGAAATCAACTCACCCCCATTAAAAGATGGAACTATCCCTACTGAAAGTAAAATAAAGCCAATGAACCTGCATCATTCCAAACAATCCATCCTATATAACCTAAAACAAAGCAAAGATAAAACAAGAACTTAATCAATTTAACCAACAAGAACCAAGCTTATTTTTACTCTAAACTCACTAAATTAAACAAGCCCAGCATATTTAAATAGAGTAGAATAGTAACACAATTCTCTTATAAGAGTGAAACAGACCTATTAAAAGAACCATATCTTGATAAACAAAATCCACTCACTAAAAATTACTTAAAAAATCGCAGCATATTTGGAGAAATTAGAAAATGAACTCGACTCCTTTAAAAGTTAAAACATAGCTATTAAAATAAAAAATAAAAGCAAATAAACTAGGATGAGTCCAAACAATTCCATTAAACAAATAAAACAAATGAAAGCAAAAATTTACACAGTTCCTTCAACCAATAAGAAAGAAGCATATTACATGTCCAAACTTATTATTCTAACTTAAACGATCCCAATAAATAAAGATAAACTAAATCAACTCAATCAGAATTATAACTGGCAATAAAAGCCAAACAAGCAGATTCAATCTAATCCCCACTGGCCGCATAAATTTCCTTTTTTCAAACATCCACATAAAGTGGTTTCGTTATTCAAATCCATATTTATTTAAACCACTTATAATCACTCAAACCCAAGGGTTCTCAAAACCCTCAGTATTAAATTATCAGCTGCAACCTATATAAACTATAATGATTCTCAAAATCTTAAAAGACCAATCCCAATCGAATCCATCACAACAGAACCCAAATGAAACCGAATATGACCAATACAAGTAAGAACCAACAAAACGACACAATGTCAGCCCAATCAAGGAAACCAAGTCATTGCCACATAAAAACACTTGAAGCAATACATAGCTGAAATCATTCCCAAAGTCCCAAGGTTATCTCCACCGATTGTTTATCAAGACAGATAAATCAAACTCAACAATACTTTAACTAGATGCTAAAAATTTTAGATTACTCACTTTCAACGAAAACTCTCCAGATACAAATGAACCCACACCAGCATAGCTTAATGATTCTGGTACACATCCGATATAGCTACGGTTAGTTTAGCGCAACCTTCCAACTCCCATGAAACTGAGTCTACCCAAACCTAGATAACCAACTACACCCTAGCAAAAACTATACAAGCCATCCAATCGACCCGCAGCCAAATCCTGAACCACTAGCCGGGCTTAAAAGAACATTAAACCCTCTATTCTAATTTAAACGAAACTAGCATGCCCACAAAAAACATGGAAATCAACTCACCCCCATTAAAAGATGGAACTATCCCTACTGAAAGTAAAATAAAGCCAATGAACCTGCATCATTCCAAACAACCCATCCTATATAACCTAAAACAAAGCAAAGATAAAACAAGAACTTAATCAATTTAACCAACAAGAACCAAGCTTATTTTTACTCTAAACTCACTAAATTAAACAAGCCCAGCATATTTAAATAGAGTAGAATAGTAACACAATTCTCTTATAAGAGTGAAACAGACCTATTAAAAGAACCTTATCTTGATAAACAAAATCCACTCACTAAAAATTACTTAAAAAATCGCAGCATATTTGGAGAAAGTAGAAAATGAACTCGACTCCTTTAAAAGTTAAAACATAGCTATTAAAATAAAAAATAAAAGCAAATAAACTAGGATGAGTCCAAACAATTCCATTAAACAAATAAAACAAATGAAAGCAAAAATTTACACAGTTCCTTCAACCAATAAGAAAGAAGCATATTACATGTCCAAACTTATTATTCTAACTTAAACGATCCCAATAAATAAAGATAAACTAAATCAACTCAATCAGAATTATAACTGGCAATAAAAGCCATACAAGCAGATTCAATCTAATCCCCACTGGCCGCATAAATTTCCTTTTTTCAAACATCCACATAAAGTGGTTTCGTTATTCAAATCCATATTTATTTAAACCACTTATAATCACTCAAACCCAAGGGTTCTCAAAAACCCTCAGTATTAAATTATCAGCTGCAACCTATATAAACTATAATGATTCTCAAAATCTTAAAAGACCAATCCCAATCGAATCCATCACAACAGAACCCAAATGAAACCGAATATGACCAATACAAATAAGAACCAACAAAACGACACAATGTCAGCCCAATCAAGGAAACCAAGTCATTGCCACATAAAAACACTTGAAGCAATACATAGCTGAAATCATTCCCAAAGTCCCAAGGTTATCTCCACCGATTGTTTATCAAGACAGATAAATCAAACTCAACAATACTTTAACTAGATGCTAAAAATTTTAGATTACTCACTTTCAACGAAAACTCTCCAGATACAAATGAACCCACACCAGCATAGCTTAATGATTCTGGTACACATCCGATATAGCTACGGTTAGTTTAGCGCAACCTTCCAACTCCCAT